>NC_041709.1:21143514-21743514 GCF_900700375.1 Denticeps clupeoides | reverse complement strand
GGACGTCTTCTCCAGCAGGTGTGGACGCTGGTGCTGCGCTGCCATTTCGCTGGGGAACGTCCGGGCAGAGGGAAGGCGGGTCGGCGACTGGAGCAGGAATGGAGGATTCCCTGCGAGGCAGTCCCGGCAGCGCAGTTGCTGGCTGGCGACCTCCCGTCGCCCTCTTCCACCAGCTTTCCTCACACTGCTGGGAGGGACGTGGGTCTCCACGGACCTCGTGACGATCCTGGATGGGCGCGATGGGCGGAGCCATCCCGGCACCGACTGCCCAAACGGCGTCATCCTGGTCGTCGTCCGTGTCCACCTCGTACCCCCAGAAGTCACATGGGTCATCACGGACGTCGCGATGATCTCGGACGCGCGCGCTGGGCGGAGCCATCCCGGCAACGACCGCCCACCGAAAATCCACGTCATCATCGCTTTCGTCATCCGTGTCCTCCCACCGGTGACTCCAAGGGTCGTCCACCCTGCGGACATCCTGGACCCATGGCGCGATAAGCTCCCATGGGCAGTACTCTGGCCATTCGGGCTGGAGGCTGCCCACCTCCTCGCTGGAGGAACGCCGCCGTTGTTGCCGCTTCTCACCCCCCTGGAAGTGACGTGGGTCCCCACGGACCTTGCGACGATCGCAGACTGGCGCGATGGGCGGAGCCCAACTCTCGTCTCCCGTGCTCTCGTCGTCGTCCGTGTCGTCCCAGTCCACGGGGAGCCTTGCCAGCAGAGCGCAGAGTTCTTGGCTCGACATGCCGAAGATCGTGGGGGTCGCATCTTCTGCGCTCGCTGCCCAAGTCACTTCCTCGCTGCTGCCGACGCCAACGTCCTCGCTCCGCCCACTCACCCGCCGACGTTGTCGCTTCCGGGTTTCGCGGAGTTTCCCGGGGGTGACGTCATCACGCGGCGCCGCGTACCACGGCTTCTCGGGGAGAAAACGCTCCACCAGAACGGGCGGCGCGTCTCTCCCCCGGCGTCCGCGCTCGCCGCGCCGTGCTGCGCCCCTCGCGGCGTTTCTTCTCCTCTGCTTTCTACCTCTGCGCTTTTGGGGGGGGGTCGCTGGCATTCTGTCACGACTACGGACTTACGGGGGAAGGAAGCGCAGAGGTCTGACATACTGGGAACGGGGTTTTATTATTATTCATAAACAAACAAATACAAAGAAACAATGGCGCGGTGGCCGAAAACAGTTTAACATAAATCAAGAACTAAAACTAACCCGTAGGCGTGTGGCGATTGCCAGAACTCAAATTATAAGCAGTGTTACCAACTGAAGTTCACGAAAATGCCAGCGACCCCGAACGGGCGAAAACTTCCGGCATTTATGGGGCGTCAGGATTGCATTCCGGTGTGGAGCCCAGCTGCAGGCAATCCTGACACCACAAATACAAATCAGTAGTTTAATTTGACCACAAAGCAGGCTAAGGACCTGTGTTGATCTGGCAGGCGTAATCTCAGAACTTCATCAATTACACTTGGATCATGACTTCATGATCTTTGTTTCTATTGCAACACTGTCAAATTCTAATTTCTAATCAAATAATTGGCTATACCTGAACACATGTACCATTTAAAAACATTTAAATATTATTTTTATTCCATTAGTACTGTTACTGTTGCCATAATTCGTTCCTATTCCAGGTCCATGTAGGTGCTCCCTGTTGTGGCAGGTGACAGAATTTTAGCACTTTTGGCTTGGCTGTATTGTTTGCCCTTACACTTCATGCATTGTGCTAGGTCCTGCTGGGTCTTTTTTAGACTAGTATAAACACACACACACACACACACCTCATTACACATGAACATGCTTGCTATGAGAGGGTCCTCTTTACTGCAATGAAAGAGGTCACATTCATTTTCACATGACATTTCATTTAGGTACAGGTCAGCAAAAATACTTCCTCACGAACATCGACAGACACAGAGGATGACCTTTCCTTTATGAAACTTGCTGTTCTGATGGCTTAAACATATTAAAAAAGCTATAGAAAATAGTGGCCATGCCAAAAGGTAGCGTTGTAGTCAAGACCACCTAAACCGATACCAAGACATTGCTGGGACTGGAGGGTACCAAGACCAAAACCAAGAGCAAGGCCAAAAACAGACTTCACATTACTCAAATCAACTGTAGAGAAAGACATTGCTGTAAAGTGCCATTATCAAATTCCTCATCCTCGTCTTCCTCCGCTTATCCAAGTCTGGGTCACGAGGGACAAAGAGTGATATTGCAAAGATGTCTTGTTCATGGAACATACGGTACATAGTGGGATTTGAACTTATGAGTCAGTTCTCACTACATGAGTTTTGCACACCAGGTGGATCCCAAGTGGATGTTTAAAAATGATAAAAAAATATTTTATTCAAACCATATTCTTCGATCAAACTTTTTTTTAAATCCTACCTCTCATATGACATGGATTTCCTATTTGCCCTTTGTATGATGGGTAAATATGACTTGACAGTATATGTTTAGAATGTTTGCGGCCAGCCTGTTTGCGCTAAAATTGTCCATGGCCTTGTTAGTGACCTCTGTAAAGACAGTGGCTGCAGCCCAGCTTGTCATTCCTGCTTCCTCTCAGAATCACAAGGCCTGTCTTCCGCTAACCTCCCCAGGGACACGAGTCAACAACTGCTCTCTAGGCCATTTCTCTCCACCTATCTCTCTTCTTTCTCTAACTGTTTCATGCCTCTCTCTTGTCCAAAATCACAAAAGCATCCAGCAAACAAATCTTCCTACCTTTTCCTGTACCGACTATGACATGCCCAGCCTCAAACTGGTCTTCGTCTATCGCACATGCATTGTCATTTTCATAATAGCCCACAAGATACTAAGGATCTAGAGTGGAGGAACACTGTGTGTCCTACATCTCCTGGTCAAGGTGCCTCCACCCAGCTGTTCTTTGGATTTGGGTGTTTCTAGTTCTTATGGGCTGACAGGGCTGATCGAGTGGGTTCTTGTTTAGGCTCAATTGGATGGTCTTTTCTCAGCACCCTGCTGAGGATGACCTCAGCTGGATATGAAGATCATCGGTTCTGGAGTTGAAGATATTTAACATTTTACTGTGACTAATATCAGCCTATTCCCATTCCAATTTGTCAGGTGTTTGTCCAAGTTCACAATAATGGGGATATTCTGTAATTTTGATGTGTTTTAGCAGTTGTATTAGCAACTGTACATGACCTATTAAATCTTCCCTGAGATTAGGTAATAATGTAAATGACACAAATGGAAGGGTAGCAGAACAGATTATTCAGGTTATGCTGTTTGTGTCACTTGTTTTTGGGTTTAAGTGTGAGCAGTCCCAAAAAAACACATTATAGCAAAGTGTCGGTGGGAAATGAATTCATCTCAAAGTTATGTCTTGGTGACATGAATGAAGAACTCAGCAGCAGACACCTACTCTCACAAGTCCACAGATCTGCCAAATTACTATTCCACAGGGATGAAATATATAAGCAACAATTAGGAATGGGAAGGAAAATGTCTGTGCATTCGCATGTTTCAGTGTCATCACTTGACTCTCTGAGATGTTGTCATTTTTTCTGAACGTTGTGAACTGAATTTTGTACTTCTATGTGTATGGTGAGTTGCCATATGGTTCCTTTCTGTGGTGTGTATTTGCATTGTACATTGCGTTTATTGTATGAGCATGCATTGTTTGTGCCATGATTGATTGTGTGAGTGTGTGTGTCCAGTCAAGCCAGCTTGGCTATTTCCGTATGCAGATGTATTGCTGCTGTAAGCTGTGTGTCAGTAATCATCATTGCGGCCGGTGTCCATGCATTTACATTCTCATTCTCGCCTCAGCCAAGCACATTTGTTTCCTGCCACTAGATCTCTGCTTCACAGGACAGGTAAGAAAAAAAAAGAGGGAGAGAGGAGAGAAAAAAGATGGAGTAGGTGTGGCTTTGAATGCTCCACAGTAGAGAGAGAGAGAGAGAGAGAGATCTTTTATGGCTCTCCCTCTCTTCACTACATCAGGGTTGAGTTGGAGTACAGTGAGATCACACATACTGTAGGGCTGAGAGATGAAGGAAACCTGAAGGAGGGACATTATTAGGACTGGAGATAATATGAAACGGAAATGCCTTTTGAATAAATTCCATTTTTGTGCAGGAAGAAAAGTTGACACTAATAATGTAATGTACACAAAACCTGTGAGACTTGTCTGCAATTTGTTTTTGCCCAAATAGTGCTTTCTGGTGACATAGGCACAGAGATGGCTGGACAAGCAACTCAAGAAAGCATTTTGAAGGTAAGCTTTTTGGTAATTTCGACTGATAACACCAGTAATGTACATGATTGTCTGTTGATCACATTATGTACTCGCATGTTATGCATTTTATCATCTGTGATTTAACTGTGTTTCAAGATGTGGAATCGGGACTGCTGGTAGAATTTGTTTGGGCTCTTCATCTCTAGTGTTAACAATGGCAAGGGTTAGGGGATGTCCAAATTAAAACACATCAAGTGGGAACAAAATCCCACAGAGAAGAGTCTGAATTGTACTCCTCCTTCCACGGTTTCTCTCTCTACTTCTCTGCACAATATATTTTTCTGTCAGAATGTCCACTGGGAATTGAGAGCAGAAATTAGAGTCATAACACACAGCAGATAGATACTGTTCCTCCGATTCAGTGGCAAACTAAGCATGCAGGGAAAAAAGCAGATATTTTCAGGAAACAAGGTGTAGTGAGAGAAAGACCCAGCGCAAACTATACAGCACAGACTAATTTCATTAACGCAGCTTCCATAAAACTGACATTCATCCAGAGACCTTGTGATGTTCCCGAGGCACCGACCAGTTGGCACTTGGATGTTGTTTGGGCGCCAGGGAGTGACGTGCTGCTTGACAGATGCACTGAGACATCACTGGTTGCGGGGGTCAACAGATGTGCAGGGAGTGCAAGAGCGTTCGGTGTTAGCAGGAGTGCCGAATAGGCAGAATGCAAACTGCATGCTGGCACTTCTAATCGAAGTGAAATAAAGATTCGACTCTACTGCACACACGGGTCAGAGGCAAACTGCATTTTAAAGGCCCAATAGATCTGGACTTATTAGAGGGGATCAGAACACAGGGCCAGGAAAACAGTTTTGACTCTCTGGAAAATGTAGAAGCAGGAGAACGTGCACTTGTTAATGTCGTGGTGCTTATCAGTCTACACAAACCACACCAATCTAACAATAAAGACTGCGTTGCGAGATGCGTTGAAATAGAGGAACTCTACACTCCCCAGGAGTGGCAGAACAACAAAGATCACTCCAAGGGCAAGGCGTGTCATACTCAACAAGGCCACCCAGGAAGACTAGCAGGCTTTCAAACTCCTCTGGGACTGCTGTGTGGTACCTATCACGTTTAATTAGTCCCAAAACCCCAGAACATAAAATTTGTGCTGTGTGTAAAGTCACTGTCACAAGAATGTATTTGTTCTCTGCGTGCATGTACAGAGGTATGAAACAGTGTTTGTCAATGATGTGTTTTTTTCCATGCTGGTCACATTTAAATGTTTCAGATCATCAAAAAATAAATATAAGTCAAAGATAAGACAAGTAAACACAAAATGTGTTTTTTTTTTAAGTGAAAAATTTTATTATATAGGGAAAACAAAAACCTGAACCTACATGGTTTGAACCCTGTTAAAACATAACTTAACATCAAGAATCTGAGTTCAATCACACCTGAGTTCAAAATCTCTAGCCACACCCAGGCCTGATTGCTGCCACTTAAATCACTTAAATAAGACCTCACTTAAATAAGACCTGCCTGACAAAGGGATGAAGACCAAAAGCTAGACATCATGCCAGGAACCGAAGAAATTCAGGAACAAATGACAAATGACAAAGCAAGTCTGATTGGCTGAAGAAAAACAAAAAAGACTTTGGAGTGGTCTAGTCTAAGTCCTGACCTGAATCCTATTGAGATGCTGTGGTATGACATTAAAAAGGTAGTTCATGCTCAAAAACCCTTAAATTATGCAAAGATGAGTTGGCCAAAATTCCTCTACAGTGCTGTAGCGTCTGCGTAGGATCACAGATGGTTGATCTTCAAAGAACCTTTTAACCTTTGACATTTACATACCAATTACAACCCTGGACCCTCACTCTGATCGTCCCGTCTTCCCCCACTGTCACAAATGTAGCGTCTGCGTAGGATCATAGATGGTTGATCTTCAAAGAACCTTTTAACCTTTGACATTTACATACAAATTACAACCTGGACCCTCAGCCTGATTGTCCCGTCTGCCCCCACTGTCACCAAGACGATGCGAAGCAGACGGGGTCTGCAAACTGCTCATCGGGGCTCCAAGCTTCAAAGCATTCCAAAGACCTCCTGTCTGGCCCCACCTTCGCAATACACAATCACGCACACACTTAAAACATATTGTCTGTATCTTGTGCTAGGAATATGTGATTATAAGTGGATCCCGTATATGCACGCGTTGTGTGTACGTTCCCTTGTATGAATTATACTAGTTACAACTTTCTATTGTGCATTAGGTAAACTTTAATTACCTATAATTAAGTGTATAAGTGTATCTCTACTTTCCTACCTCCTAAAGGTCCCTTTCTTGGTGTCAGAAGGAACTTCTCTTTACTACTGGAACAGTGATGCATACCATGTGATCACAAAATACATCATACAATTTCTATAAGGTAGAAATTGTAACTGCAACAAACTACAGTCTCTCTCTGGACCAGCCATAAAATTCCGGTCAGTCGTAAACCCAGACAAAGGGAACTCCTCCCGCCAAAATGTCACACTTGTGATTGGCTATTCAGGCCACATGATGGGCGTGCCAGAAACCATTCAAAAAGGAGCGTCACACAGGCACGAATGCTCAGAACTCCTCTTCTTCCTTCCGAGACACCTTTTCTTTCAACACTTTGTTACTCTTTGGCAATATTTACCTTCAAGGAGAACCTCCAACGCCAGACCTACGGATCAAGGATCGTGACCCTACAGCATCAGGACTCTTTGCATGAAATAAGGACCAATGCAAGTAACTATGCACGTCTAAACCCCTTTTTAAGGTGAACATAAGAATTCTCTGACGATTCTCATTAGGCTGTGGTTAATTGATGTGTAATACTGCCATTCTCTTTTCATCACTTTCCTTTACCCTGTATGTATATGTTTGTCTAATTGTTGTATGTTAGCTATAGCCGTGTTTATTAAATTCCTTAAATTCACAATCGTTTGTTTCTGTGTGCTGCTCACATCTGGAGTCACTGAACGTTTGACCCTTTAAGTTTACATGCTAAATTACTGCTAGCAGGCACAGTGGGAAAGCTACCTTTCCTGGCAAGAGGGGGGGGATAATCATTCCCAGAATTGATAAATAATTATATTATCTGCTCCGTGGACGGACAGATCAAGTAATTGTAACATTAATTCTGCTACAGCTTATCCCCAAATCTAGTCTAAATGTTTATTACTAATTATAACCAGTTATAATTAATTCTAGATATTTCCTCTTGAGCTAATTCGTTACAGTGCTATAAAACACTCCCGATTACGTTTAGGGGGGAATCACTTTGTCACACAGGGCTATGTAGGTTTTGGATTATTTTTCTCCCTTAATAAATAAATCCTTAACTTGTTTAAATGTGATTGCATCATAAAGGGGATAAACACCTTTTTCTCTGCATTTGAAAAGTCTAAGAGGCTGTGATGACCTTGTATCTTTTTTTGGCACTCGTCACTTATTTAAACTGAACCTCTCAAAATCACAATCATCACAAACTTCAGTAACCAATCAAAATTAGTACATTCCTAACAATTATCACATTTCAACTTCTCACTATATAATTGGGTTTTTTTTTTCTGGCACCTCTGCAAAAAAAGCAAACAATTGGCTTTCTTTTGTTCACGCAATATTAAACCAACACCTTCACATTTTGTAATGGACAAAAGCATTTTGTCCCTTTTTGGCAGAGAGAAAGTTGGAAACGCTTGGATTCTTCGCAAACAACAGCCTCTGTAGCATCGGCTAATGTTAAGGTTCATGAGTCCATCAGGAGAACAATGAACAACAACTGTGTCCTCAATGGACTGTCAAGGAGAAGAGAAACATCCAAAAAGAACATCACTACCTATTCACATTTTAGGAGTGATACCGTATATGAGCCAGAAGGTTATAAGAAAATGGCTTCAATCAGAAGAGTTGTGTTTGGAGAGTGGAGCACACTGCATTCCAGCTTATGAACCTCATCCCATCCAAGAAACCTGCCAGTGGTTTTACTAGCAACAAAATTCATCTTTGGAGTAGGAACAGAGGCTGACAAAACAAAGAAAAAATCAGCGCTAGTGGCCTTGAAAAGATTAGTGTGCAGTGGAGTTTGTTCTGAACTATGGAACCGAACCCTTAGCTGCTATTAAATGAGATGTGACATTACAGGCTTTTCAAACAGAAACTGCAGTGGCATGTAAGATGCTGCAGGTTTTCCCCAAATGTGAATTTAAGGCATTTTCTAAGAATTGTTGTCTTCCAACTCTGCGGATCATTAGCCCAATTTATGGGCTACATTGGGTTAGGAAGTCATAAGCTGTACATTGTGCAGGCTTTGTCTAGTTTGTGTGTGTTTGTGTCTTTTTTTCAACTTAGTTGATATAAATGGATGTAAAGATGTTTTACTGGTCCTCACCAGAGGTAACAGAATCTAAATGGCTTCATTTAACACAAATTTATTAGACTTGTTAATGTATTATCTTTAGATGCAAATTTGTGTGTGTGTGTGTGTCCTTATAGGTGTGTGAGTGTCTATATGCAAGCATTAATGCAAACATTGTGTGTTAATAACTCATAATAACAAAGAAGATATAAATAAAGAAAAAGAACAATAAAGCATTCCATTACAGTAATGTATAATGTATTTCATGTAAAATGTCACATTTTAGTAAAAATGATGCACCCCATACCTGGCTATCTAGTGGTATGGTAACTGCTCAGCCTCTTGATGTGAAATGTATATACCTATGTACATACTTTTGCTTTTAGTGGATTGTCATGTGCTGTATTTATCACAGTTCACAAGCAAGAGGGACAAGTGTGTGATGTGAACATATCATTTACTTTCATCATTCAAATAATGGCAGTGCACCTGGCAAAAGTGAATCAAAATGCAAATCTGTGTTTGCTGGATGGAGCAGCGAACACTGTAGGCAGACATTTATTTGGGAACTGGCGTCCACAATCAATATGAGTAATCAGAGGAAAACCAGAGAGGGCACAAGATTCACTTTTAAGCTTCTAATGTCTAACATTTGTATGCCATTTTTTTATTTTTTAAAGGTCAAAATAAAAATTTACTTGACTGTTGTTGCAAATTATAATGGTCAACAGTGGAAAACGCAGTTCCCTCGCTTTGCTGAAATGATGCTGTCTCTGGCAAACACCTTCACTGTGATAGAGGAGATTTCCTATTTGTTTTCCTCAAGAGGCCATTGAGGGTAGTAAGCTTATTATAGTGTGCAGCTACAATCAATCATTGTGACTCAAACAATTTCCCTCAACTCTGTAGAACATCTAGAGATCTTTGGTGGAATAATGCACGTGGAAATGACTGCTGACATAAATTTAAGAAATTCAATTTCTGCAGTTGCTTTTCCTAGAACTGTTTGGCATTCGTCTAATCACTTATATGCTGTCATGTTGACAGAACATTACTTCACACGGAACTATCAAGTTCAGTCTGGATCAAGGATATGCATTGTGCATCAGGAGTAAACACATCTGAGGCATGAACACCAGTGTTGTTCTAATTTAGAATCCAAAGGGATTCTCTTTACGTTTTAAAACTTGTTCTCTGTACTCTTTGTACTCTGGAGAGTATAAGCCAATATTTAGATTAGTTAGGATTCGGTCTGATTTGGCTACATGATCTTTCCTAAACATAAACCTATTCATGTTTGAGCTTCATGCAGGTATTGTTTGGTTCTGGAATATGACTCTCTCACTTTCTGTCTCAGTCTCAGCAAAAGTGCATTGCGATCTTTGCTCTGCTGTGCTGCTTTGCTGTACTGTTGGCTCTCATGTTCTCTGCTGTGGATGTCTGGGTTGAAGAGGAGGACGGCATCACTGAGGAGAACTGCAATAAAAATTGCCGGTAAAAAGAAAATGCTTGCTCTGTCCCATTTTAGTTCTGCCCCCCCACGATGACCATCCATTTTTCAGCATTGTTAATTAATTTACACTGTGTATTGTACTAATGATGATCATTTGTGAAGGATTGTGCTGGTAGAGAACATTCCAGAGGGATTTTCATTTTCGTCTAATGCTACAACTCACCTCCCCCTCACCGTGGCTCTAAATGGACTATTGGATCTGGCCAAGTGGTCAGTGGAGATAGTCTCCTCCCAGTGGGACCTTACCTCCCTGGAACAACAGACTGATTACTTCTCTGCTAATGAGGTACCAGCACAAATAACATTTGTGTGTTTGCTTACAAGGGTATATGCAAGGTTATGAACGTCCCTCTCTCAAGGGAAGGGATCCACGAGACAGCACGTGAACAGGCAGTTCACCGAAATGTCTGGGGAGTTCCCAGTGTGCAGGGGTCAGCATATAACAAAATTGGTTCAGAAAAGGACAACTGGTGAACTGTGCATGACATGTGGCCTGGTCATCTGTGGATGGCCAGATGCATTAAAATTGCTTAATTGGGGTTCATGTGGATGGCAGTAAACGCTTTAAGCCTGATAATTCACAAACAAACTCAACTGTGAGGGACTTTCACAATGTGTCATAGCTGTTTTGGTGGCACAATGGGGACAATTTGATTTTCCTTTGGTTAAATTAAGCATAATTTGTGTTAAATGACATCAGTTGACTAAATGGTTATGCAATGTGGTTGTCTGCAGGGGCAGAGACTTTTCCAACAGCTGCTCAATCTGAAGAATCGGCTGGTTAAACTAAAGATCGTAAGTGGTCTATCTCACTCTGTGGAGCTAAACAGCCTCTCAGACCATGGTGAGCCCATACTAGAGGTGATTGGGTACATCTTTCATTCTCTTACATCCATTACATCCATTTTTTAAGCTCTTGTTACAGTAGAATGGTTCAGTTCAAGGTGACGTAATTTACCCACCTCCTCCTCTCATACCACACACTGCTTCCCGGGCGCCTGTCGTGACTGCCCACTGCTCACAAAAGGTGATGGTTAAATACAGAGGACACATTTCGCTGTGTCACAGTGTGCTCTGCTGCAGTGTTTCACAATGACAGTCACTTCACTTTCACGTCACAATTTCTTTCTTCCCTTTTGCCAATTAGTTCAGAATAGAGTACATCAGTCATTTATGTCCCAATATTATGTTTTCTACAGCTTTCCTTGCCTCTGCACTCATTTGTCACTTAGAACAAGGTCAGGCATTGTGCATGTGCCGTGGTTTGTATCTAATCGGCCTATAGCAAACTGTCTGGTCTTCCAAGGCTGAGATCCTGAAAGCAAGACTCTTGCTCCTTTCTTTTCCTGTTTCTCGCCAGGTGCGGAGGTGCGCTTTGTGAATATGACTGCACTCACCAAAGGGCACATACACTCATCGTTTTGGCTGGTGGATCGCAAACACATTTATATTGGAAGTGGTAGCATGACCTGGAAATCTCTAGCTACGGTACTTCACCAAAGTGTCAAGTCAATACTCATATTATCCCAGTAGAAGTCGATTTGTGACACCAAATTGTGATGATCTGCTCTAGATCTGAGATCTGGATATACTATTTATCTGACAGCTTATAGAGTGACACTTGTTACTTTCTGGTGCCCACCTGGTAGCGTCATATCTTTAATTTGTGTTAGCCTTTTTTTAGCCCTTAATTTCTCCTTTAATTACTAAATTACTCCTTTACTCACTCCTTTTGTTGCTTGTCTTGTGTACATGTTTTATTGCTATTTTTTTCAGTTAGACCTGCACTGAAAAAAGTGAACACTGTCTTAAAAAAAGAAAACAAATAGGTCACACCTAATATTTTTGAATTGACATAATGTGAATAAACCAAACAAAACATGCGTTCAGTATCATTACAGTACAGTAAAAAAAAAAATATATATATATATATATATATATATACCCTCCTTCCCTGAGTATTAGGGTCCATGTCTATGTCTGTGTGTGTTGTGTCATGTATGTGGCCACCAATGCCCCGTTAAGTCATAATAAGTGTGCACTTAGGAACCACTAAGTGTGGTTTATTTATTGTATCTTTTTTTTTTTTTTGTGAACCCTCATACACATTTTTTTGTGAACCCTCCACAGATGCAGTTCTGACCCAGAACTGTGGGACTTGGCATGGCGGTTTCTTTTTGTGCATTTATTGTCAAAAAAACACTTTTTTATTTGAAACCTCAGCATCCGTCTTCTGGTCCGTACACCTCAGTCGTGACAGAAGAACGACTCTCTCCCTCTAAAGATGGACCCAACACCGGTTCCGTTGCACCCAGAACCTCTGGCAGCAGTGGAGGAACATCAGGGCAGTAGTGGCCTAGTGATTAAGGAAGTGGCCCTGTAATCAGAAGGTTTCTGGTTCTAATCCCGGTCAAATCC
Source organism: Denticeps clupeoides (assembly GCF_900700375.1). Lineage (NCBI taxonomy): Eukaryota > Metazoa > Chordata > Actinopteri > Clupeiformes > Denticipitidae > Denticeps > Denticeps clupeoides. The sequence continues at coordinate 21,730,978 of NC_041709.1, read as the reverse complement.
CTGAGGTGCCACTGAGCAAATCAGTTGCTGATTCTCGGTTTTGCTTTTCTTGGTTACCGCAGTCTAGCACTGGCGTAGCTCCCCCTTTAACCACGATGCCTGTGTGTCAGGGTTACATGCTTGGTACACCAACAACATTAAGGTTTATTCGAAAACACGCAAGGAACACGTGATTCATGACTGTACAGTCTCACACCAACTGTACGCCAAGGCCAAGAAATGCTCCTTCTTTCAGAGAGAGGTGGCTTTTCTCCGTTACCACATTAGCGCTACTGGAATCAATATGGAAGAACCGAAGGTGCTGGGGTTACTGAGTGGTAGGAGCCAACAACAATCAAGGAGTCTTGTGGTTTCTTCTCTTACCGGCGTTTATTAAAAACCAGCCCCGCTCAAGTCAGTCGTTAAAAGACAGGTTCATCTCAGCACCAATGCTAAATATGCCTGACCCTGCGAAGGCATATGGTGGTGGAAGTAGATGCCTTGGAAGTAGGACTGGGCATGGTGTTGTCCCAATACCATGGCAACCTCAAGAAGTTGCACCCTTGTTCCTTTTCTCGTGTAAACTGACAGAGGTCGTAAGGAATTACGATGTGGGCAATAGGGAAATGCTGGCCTTGAGGGCTGCATTGGGGAAATGGCGACATCTACTGGGGGGGCTCGGCGTCCATTCGAGGTAATGACTTATCACCGGAACCTTGAACATATCCAGCAGGCAAAGCCTTTGAACTCTCGTCAAGCACGCTGGACACTATATTTTTTCATTGATCACATACAGGCCCGGGAAGCACGTGACACCAGATGTACTTTCACAGCAGTATTCTGCACACAAGGCTGAAAAAGAGCCAGAGCCCATTCTGCCATCCTCCATGATTGTCGTCCCTTTAATGTGGGACCTTGACAAGGAGATCACACTGGAGAATCACAGTAAACCGGTTCCCCTGGGTTGCCCTCCTTGTAGAACCCATGTGCCTGTCAGGATTGCCTGCAGCTGGGCTCCACACCTGACTCCAATCCTGACGCCCCATAAATGCCGGAAGTTTCCGCCCCTTCTGGGTCTCTGGCATTTTCGTGAACTCTCTGCACGAACTTGACCTGGTTTCGTTTCATGTGTTTTGAGTTCTGGCAATCGCCACACGCCTACGGGTTAGTTTCAGTTCTTTATTTAAGTTAAATTGTTTTCGGCCACCGCGCCACTGTTTATTTGTATTTCTTTATTGTTTGTTATAATAAAACCCCCTTCCCAGTATGTCAAACCTCTGCGCTTCCTTCCCTCGTAAGTCCGTAGTCGTGACAGTGCCGAAGTGCGTTCATATGAGGGTGGTTGGAGGGGCCAACATTACAACTGCTATTGGGCATCCACTTTGGTGGCCCACTTTGAAGAGGGATGTACAGACAATTTTCTCCTCCTGTTCTGTATGAGCCACCACCAAAAGTCCTCATGAACTGCCCATCGCTAAATTATAGGCATTGCCAACACTGGAAAGGCCTGGGTCACACATTGCTGTGGATTTTGTAACAGACTTGCCAGTGTTAAGGTTACACAATGTTTTAGGGTGTTGATTTCTTACATGTTGCTCCCTTCCCTTCGCCCTACAGGTTGCAGAGGCCTTATTAGAACATGTGTTCGGGGTCTATGGAATCCCATACTGTCCTACTGCAGTCCGCAATTCACCTCACAGGTCTGGAAAAGTTATTTCAAAAGGCTAGGGGTCGCAGTTACCCTGACTTCGGGTTATCACTGACAAACCAATGGACAAGTGGAGAGAACGATGCAAGAACTCTGCAGGTTCCTCCAAGCCTATTGTCATGGTAACCAACATTATTGGGCAGACTTTCTGTTCTGGGAGGAGTATGCCCAGCACTGCCTGCATCATTCCTTCATGGGGCTGACACCATTTCAATGTGTGCTGGGTTGCCAGCCTCCTCTGTGCCTGGGACAGGGAACCGCCGGGGGTGGTTTTGAAGGGTGGAGAGGGTGTGGGAGGAGACACAAACTGCCTTGCGGACAACAATTCCACTGGGGTCGGCCGGAACGTCCGGCACCACATCCCAGGGGCTGGCCTCACAACTCCATATAGCCTCTGTCGGAAGCATCCCTGGAGGAGGGGGTTTCTTTTTGTGCCTTTATTGTCAATATAACTTTTTTTTTTAAACCTCAGAGCTCTAACCTCACTTGGCCTCAGTTCTGCCATAGCCATAAATTAGATTTTTTTTTTAAAGACTGTAATGAGAAAAACAAACAACAGCTATGACTTACTTTTTCAGTGCATCCATACACTGTAAAAATAGTGGATTAGCTAAACTTAAAAATAGGAAGTATTAGTCACACCTAATATTTTAGCAATTATTATGTGTGTCACACCCATTATTATAGCATTTTTTTTAGTTTAGCCAGTGTTCACCTTTTTCAGTGTTTTTTCTGTTTATTGGCCATCGTAAACTTGTTTCCCTTTTTTGTATGACAGTTTCACTATGTTGTGAACCTTGAGTCTAATTTTTGGTGTCACAATATCTGAGCATTCACTAAACCACATGTCATTAGAACAGACTGTTACAGCTGATCTATAGCTGTGAATATTACACACCATAATGAATATTTAATGGTATATTTTACTATATTTTTTTAACGAAACAATGATTTCTACATGAAGTGCTCCAACTCTGTTTCCACAGAGGAAAGAGTTGGGAGTAATTGTGTACAATTGCAGCTGCTTGGCTCTCGACCTGCACCGGATATTCTCTTTCTTCTGGCAGCTGCAGCATAAGGACTATATCCCATCTATATGGTCTAAGAGAGTGACGGCCCTGTATAGCAAAGATGAGCCACTTCTGGTGCATCTGAACAGTTCAGACGCTGTCGTTTACGTTTCTGTGAGTGTCTGGTTTTGTTGTGATCTAAATGGATTTGTAATGCAAACAGACTTACTGCCACTAACAGCATGAAAATAATATAGCCATTTTAGCCATTTAGCACCTTCATTATTACAAAATGTATCTCTTGAGAATTTGATGTCTACAACAGTTATGAACTTAATTTAGTTGCAAAAAAAAAACATTGCTTAGGGTTGCTGAAGATGAGCACACCTATGCAGCTGCATCCATCATCCCTACAAATTCATTGAGGCCAGAATGTAATACACTCTAAGAGCACCACCAGAGCACTGATAACATTCTCGTCTGACAATGATGCATGAGCTGCATTTCTTAATTTCTGGTGCTTAGATTTTATTTTGTGGAATAAGTAACCCTGAGACTGGGAAAAATATCCATTAAATTAGACAGCTAGCAAAGGCTTTGATCAAATATGACACAGTGAAGCTCTTTTTATTAAATATATCTGTTATTGTGATTGAATGGGGTGTGCATGTGACATGGCATAAATAAGATGAAAAATTTGCCACAACAAACATGAGCCTACATATATATTTTTTCTTACACTTTAAGAAGTGAACTCAGTAAGCTGTTTTCTCTAAATGTAATTTTTTTTCTACTTTCTATGTGGAATTTACACAGAGCTCTCCAGACCTATTCTGTGCTAAAGACCGGACCAGAGACATAGATGCCATACAACGAGTAATACTAGAAGCTAAGAAGTTCATTTATGTATCCGTCACAAACTATCTGCCACTGGTTTGGAAAACATCAAATGGCCAACAGCTCACACGGTGACATTCTGATTTTAACAAGCATTCCATATATTAGATAGTATTTCTTCTTTCTTTGATTTTCATATTATCACTAATTGGTTTATGCTAATCCTCTCTTTTCTAGGTACTGGTCAATAATAGATGAAGCTCTCCGTGAAGCTTTAGTTTTGAGACGAGTTCGAGTTTATTTGCTAATTAGCCTTTGGAAGAAGACACATCCTCTCACATATAACTTTGTCACTTCTCTCAAGTCCTTGTGCCTGGGGCTAGAAAACTGTAGCCTGGATGTGGTGAGTGACATTCTGGCAAATGTTGTCCTTCATTAAGAAGTACCCAAATATCCAGTAAGTCTTATCATGGCTTTTCATTCTTCATAGAAGTTTTTCAGTGGCCCTGAAGAGAATTACAGGTCAAACAGAAAAAAACGGGAGGTCAACAACAATAAATACATTGTGACCGATAACTCATTATACATAGGTGAGTAGATAAAACCAAATCATTTTCTCTCTGCCACAATTGGAATCTTCATAGTCACACGTTTCATCACACTCCATTAAGATTCTGATGATCATATTGTTATTTTGGAAATTGCCTATTGTAGTCTTTGGGGTCTGTCTTGATCCTTTAAAGTCTTTCATCTCGCATTGTGCTGTCCATGTGATTATGAAGTCTTGATCCATCCCAGCTGAAACCAATTAGGCTTGATGGACCAGGACTCCATAAGAACCATGAGGCAGCACCCAGTAGGTGCTGCGACATTAATGTGGACATGTGAAACGTACCTTGCGTATGCTGTTTATTATTAAAATTTTTATGTGAAGTTCTGGTTTCAGTAAACACAGCTCCACTGTGTAACTTTATGAACAACATAGCTTGACAGCTGATATGTAAATCTTCTCTTATACACAGGAAATCTTGACTGGGTGGGCAACGAATTTACTTTCAATGCTGGAAATGGGCTCGTGATCAAGTCAGCTGAAGGCAAACTGGAAGGCAGGCCTACCATCTTGGACCAAGTGAAAGCAGCCTTTGAGAGGGACTGGTTCTCCCATGATGCAAAGAGGCTACAGGATTTGATCTTATCGGGGCGCACAGCAGGGAATCCAGGCCTGCATCCAGTCAAGTCAGAGATCAGGAGCAAAGACAGAAAAGTCATGAGGAGCATGTCTCTGTAAATCCAGACATCATTCAGATACTTAGTAACCACAATAAAATCAAGATCACAATTTTAAACTGCTTAACTGGAGTTGTAAAGGGTGACAGTATTTAAAGTATTTAAATTAAGTAAAAAAACTGTGCTTTGTTAAAGTTTTACAGGTGCAAATACAGAGCATCAGTATCTAGTATTCTATACTATTCCGTAGTATTCTGGAATGGATATGATTGATTGTGATTATATTCCTCCGGCATATCTATCGCCTTTTAATTTTTAAATTTTAAGTGTTTACATGTGTGTTTTCAAATTTCCAATTTGATGCATATTTGCACATCTGCTTTGGGATAATCCATGGAAGCATTCCTGCATTTTTGTAAGTTTCAGATCTTAAGAGATACTTTTGCTCAGCATTGCATATATTCAAGAATGTATAGCAAAATGCCCTGTTGCCACTGTAACCCTGCTGCCATCATGCCTCCCTTGACTACCTCTACTCTAACATTTCTCTAAATTGCAAAGACAACAGCATTCCAACTGCATGGGATGTCTTCCAAGGATTAAACACTTGAACCTTCTGGCTATTATATAATATAAATAATGTTACATTGTACTGTATTTGACATGTTCTTAACTGTTGACTGCAAAACATTCCTACTTTGCTGCTAAATTATATACACTATGTTTACACTGCATAAAAATAAAATAATACAATTCCATGGTAATCAATAATAATTTCTGAAAATATGTTGCCATATATTTACAGTACAAAGACGATGAAGTAAATATATTAAACATGCTTCCTAGTGTTCCTTTCAGATGCAAGCATGCACAGATCTCCTGAGCTAATTGTAACCCAGAGAAAAGTTTGGGAATGTTACATGTGTATATATGTTATTATGTTCATTTTATGTTAATAATTATTGCTAAATATTTGTTCAGTGTTATTTCTGTTTCCTTTTATTATCTGTGATGTTCTGACCTATCAGCGATGGTGGGAGGGATAAGACGGAAGGAAGTGGAGCGCGCGGGAAAAAAGGAAGGGAGTTCGCGGAAAAACGTGGGAGAAGCAAGGAAGAACAGAGTAATACACTGTGGGAAAAAGAACTGATAAATAACCGGAGATTAGCGGTATGTTAGTCTGGACTATTGTATCAGTTAGACACTAAGGTTTACAGTATCTCAGTGAGAGGTGCGTTGTAATATTCGCTGGTGTCTGAAGTCTCCGGCGATTAGCTTAGCCTCTTAGCTCCGTGCTCGGACACGGGCCTGGCATACGAATTCGCCGTCCATCGGCAGGGTGAACGGGCGAGCGCACAGGGAGAGGAGAGGACGAGCACACGCGTGTCGGCGCACCCAGATAGCAGTCTGCGCTACCGGCAACGCGCAGGCTTCCTCTGGCTACGTTGGAGCACCGCATTGTTTCCAGGGTCATCCCGTCATCCCGAGGAGCACCGAAGCTCACGATTTACCTGGAGGTCAGGAGTTACAGTGACTGCAATACCGAAGCACGCCATATTGTGCTGGGAGCCGTAAGTGATAAGACTGAAGCACCTCGACATTTTGCTGCACACAGGCCTGCACCGTGGGGGTTATATTTTTTTGTCACTTGCCGGCTTTAGTTTAAGTTATTTAATTGGTTTACTGTTTGAAAGTGTATTTTATGTGTGTTGTGTAATTTCTTTTGAGTTCCTTGTTTAATTATATAAAGGAAAGAAATACATATTTTGTACATGTTATTATCTGTGTGTTGTTTATACCCACTTATATAATTCATTTTGGAATTCCACTAGTTATATTTAAAGATTAAGACATATGAGTAAAGGATCACTTTTAGTGATATGAACCCAGAGCCCAGCTCTCATAGTCGTGGGGTAAAAGGGCTACATAAATTGGAGGCACCGCTGGGATTGCTAGTGGGTTCCCAGAAGTGATTTTTTTCTGTTACACTCAGCACACTGCTAAGCAACTTATTGACCAGTATGGCAAGCCATAGTGATCTAGAATTAGAACTTAAAGGCTGGTGCCGAGGTGAGGCATTAGAGGAAACGCATGCATTTATGGTAGTTATGCCGGAGGAAAATGACATTTCATTAATCGAAGAGACTCTACAAACAGTGAAGAGTTTCGGACGTGTACGTGTTCGTGGGCGAACTTTTAACACGCGCCTGAACTGCTTTTTGGCTTTGTGCGAATGTAAAGAAGTAGTGAAAGCTGAACATGTTCCTCCAAAAGTCTTTCCAGGTGACACAGAGGAAGCCTGGACTATAGTCATTGTGCATCAGGCTAAAGAGAAAGAAGCACAAAGTTTTAGCCAGAAGCTCACGGGACTCCTACAAACTGAAGGTAGGACAATGGAAGATTTGCGAATATTGTTCACTGAAAAAGAGGGACTCCCTGGCTCAACAGAAGCCATTCTTCAAGCTGTGGGCGTTTTGCTGGATAAGGCCTCGAAACCTACCAGTGAATATGGAAGCTATCGTCGTCTACGGATGTTTTCCGGAACACTACCAACTCCAGCTGGTGAAGAGCAGTTTGACCACTGGCTGGAACAAGCACGGCTAATGGTGGAAGAGTGTGATTGGCCTCGTAAAGAGAAAAGGCAAAGATTGATGGAAAGTTTGAGGGGTCCAGCACTGGAAATAGTTAAAGCAGCACGAGCAGGTGATCCAGAGTTAAGCCCAGAAGACTGCATAGAAGCGCTGGAGCATGCTTTCGGTAGTGCAGAGTCAGGGGAAGACCTTTATGTTGCTTTTCGATTGTTACAACAACAACCGGGAGAAAAACTATCTGACTTCCTTAGACGTCTGGAACAGCTACTGGATAGGCTCGTACAGAGAGGTGGGCTTCCCCCAAACTGTGCTGATAGAGCACGGCTGGATCAGATACTGCGAGGTGCAATTGTTTCTGATCTGATGCTGGTTAATCTTCGTTTAAGAGAGCGAAAAGCAGCACCTCCAACTTTTCTCCAGCTGTTGAAAGAGATACGGGCCGAAGAAGAATTTGAAGCTTCAAGGAAGAAGATCAGCTCTGTTGTACAGACTGCCTATGTAAAACAAGACATGGAGGTAAAACAGACTGAATTTCAAAACCTAAAGTCTGAAATAAAGGAACTGAAGTCCCTGCTCACTACAGCAGTGTCCCAGACAGCTTCTGTTGCTACAGAGAGTGTTATGAAACCTCCATCAAATGTGTTGCCTAGGGGGCGTTGTCCTGAAAGTGAGTGTAGAGCTTTAAGCAAGCAGCTGAAGCGTCTTCAACATAAAGTCACAATGAATGTGACTGAACCCCAAGGAATTCTGGTAGCCACGCAGGCTGTCGAATCTGTTGCCAGATCTCCACGGAAATCAACCAAAATGTCAGAAGAGCATTTCTGTTACCGATGTGGAGAGAATGGACATTTTGCTGGAAAATGTCGAAATGAAGAAAACCAGGCTAAAGTAATCAAAAAACTGATTCAAGCATTGAAAATCTACAAGAGCAATTCACCGTCATCAGATGGTGCAGCAAGTACAGTAAACAGTGCAGTCAAAACAAGTAGGGCTGCTATGCCCCATACTGCTGGCCTACCAGATGGCTTGGTGGGGCCACCTAGCCTTGTCCCACTAAAAGTGAATGGAAGACCATGCACTGCTCTTTTAGACAGTGGTTCCCAGGTGATGATAATCTTTGAGCCCTGGTACAAAGAACACTTGTCTGATATTCCAATTCAGCCCGTCTCTGGTTTATCCCTATGGGGACTGAGTGACTCGGTTGCCAGTTACCCTTATATGGGTTACGTTGTAGTGGACTTGGAGTACCCGGCAGAGGTAGTGGGGATCCATCAGCGTGTGACTGTCCTTGCACTCATATGTCCTAGCCCCCGGAATGATGATCAAACATCAGTAATTGTGGGTACTAATGCAAGCCATGTCCGACGGCTGGTGCAGCAGTGCAAGGAAAATGGAATTGATGTGACACAGACACTGGGCCTTCATGTCAATGTCAATGGTGACACACATCCAAGTTGTAAGGCGGATGAGTCTTCGCACGACGAAGTTGGTCAGGTGCGATGGCAAGGTCCAGGGCCTTTAGTTTTACCACCAGGTGGTGAGACACCAGTTGCATGCAAAGTCAAGCTGAAGCCTTCCATTGGACAGGAGATCCTAATGATTGACTCATGCCCAGTAACTGTTCTGCCTGCTGGAGTTTTTCTTCACCCAATGGTAGTACCCCGTGAAGCTTTAGACATCAACAGCTTCCGGGTGTTAATCAGGAACGAATGCTCAAGAGAAACCTCGATACCAGTGGGGACAGTGATTGGATGTATGTATTATGTGGACTCCGTGACCAGTATCCCACCCAAAGACACAGTTCCATCAGAGTTCGATGTAAACATGATTGATTTTGGAGACTCACCAATCTCAGAGCAGTGGAAAAATAGACTCCGCACAAAATTGGCTGAGAAATCCCATGTCTTTTCAGTCCATGATTGGGATGTTGGTTTGGCCAGGGGGGTTGAACACAAAATTCGCCTGTCTGACCCTCGACCTTTCAGAGAGCGATCTCGTCGTCTGGCTCCTGCTGACATTGAGGATGTGAGGCAACACCTACAAGAACTGCTGCAGGCGGGAATCATTACTGAGTCTCGAAGCCCTTATGCTTCACCAATAGTAGTGGTTAGAAAGAAGAATGGAGCTGTTAGAATGTGCATAGATTACAGACTATTAAATAGCCGGACTATTCCAGATCAGTACACCACACCCTGTATTGAAGATGCACTTAATGCCTTATCAGGGAGTCAGTGGTTTTCGGTGCTTGATTTGCGTAGTGGATACTACCAAATTGCTATGTCTGAAGAAGACAAGGAGAAAACAGCCTTTATTTGCCCATTGGGGTTCTTCCAATTCGAACGGATGCCTCAGGGAATTACCGGAGCTCCATCGACCTTTCAGAGGTTAATGGAGAAAGCTGTTGGAGATATGAACCTCCTGCAGGTCTTGGTTTACTTAGACGATCTGATTGTCTTTGGAAAAACCCTAGAGGAACATGAAACCAGGCTTCTCAAGGTTCTGGATCGCCTTGGGGAAGTTGGGTTGAAGCTTTCTATGGATAAATGTCAGATCTGCCTACCAAAGGTGAAGTACCTTGGACATATTGTGTCTGCAGATGGTGTCGCTCCAGATCCAGGAAAGATTGAGGCAGTGACTAGATGGCCAAAACCAACCAATCTTAAGACTTTACAATCTTTTCTTGGATTTTGTGGTTATTATCGCAGGTTTATTGCCAATTATGCCGCAATTGTGAGACCTCTGACGGAGCTCACAAAGGGTTATGCGCCCACGCAAAAGAGTAGACGAGTCACGCAAGGTGCAGAGAAAGTCTATTGGAAAGTGGCGGAACCTTTTGGGGAAAGATGGGATCAGTCATGCACAGATGCTTTTGAGCAGATTATTCACTGCCTAACTCATGCCCCTGTTCTGGCCTTTGCAGACCCTGAAAAACCCTATGTCCTGCATGTAGACGCTAGCCTAAAAGGTCTAGGTGCAGTGTTGTACCAAGAGCATCTAGAGGGGTTAAGACCAGTTGCATTTGCAAGCCGAAAATTGAGCCCTTCTGAACGAAACTACCCTGTACATCAACTGGAGTTCCTGTCTCTTAAATGGGCAGTGGTTGACAAGTTTCATGAATATTTGTATGGCGCAAGATTCACTGTACGTACGGATAACAACCCCCTTACTTATGTGTTGTCTACTGCAAAGCTCAGTGCGGTTGGGCATAGGTGGTTGGCTGCCTTATCAACCTATGAGTTCGACATTCAGTATCGGCCTGGCCGTCACAACATTGATGCTGACCTGTTGTCCAGGAATATGACAGAGACAGGAGAATGGGTGACTCTACCACAGTCTGGGGTAAGAACTATCTGTCAGCAGGTGGGTGTCCCCGAGGCCCCTGACACATCATCTTGTTGGGTGGGCCAATTGGGAGCGTCCCCTGAATGTATTCCTGACTTCTATGCATTCCCAACACACATGAGAATGAGATCATTGGAATTTATGTCCACACAAACTCTCAAAAAGGCTCAGGAAGATGATGAGATTATCAGACCAGCATTACAAGCTATCAAACAGGGTCATTGGACGGAAGATAAGAACCTTTCAATGGAGCTGTCACGACTGAAAAAAGAGACTGGGAAGTTGTGCATAAAAGAGGGAATACTATATAGAGTAACCAAAAAGCCATCCGGAGAAGTGGTCAATCAGCTTGTGCTGCCGAAAGAGTTCCGGGAAATGGTAATGAGAGCAATGCATGATGATCTTGGACATCTGGGACAAGAAAGAACCATTGACTTGATTAGGAGCCGATTCTTTTGGCCTAAAATGTCAGTAGATGTTGAAGAATACATAAAGAATTGTGGAGAATGCATCACCCACAAGACCCCTCAACTGAGAGCAGCTCCATTGCATCAAATTGTGACTCATGGACCTATGGAGCTTGTGTGCATGGATTTTCTTTCCATGGAACCTGATTCAAAAGGTATCAGCAATGTACTAGTGGTCACAGACCATTTTACACGTTATGCTCAGGCTTATCCGACAAAAAGCCAAAAGTCCCATGTTGTAGCCAAGGTCCTTATGGAGAAGTTTTTTGTGCATTATGGATTGCCGGCGAGGATTCATTCCGATCAAGGACGAGATTTCGAGAGCAGGCTGATCAGGGACCTGTTGACCTTAATGGGTATTCGCAAGTCACGAACGACCCCATACCACCCACAAGGAGACCCTCAACCAGAGCGGTTTAATCGCACACTACTTTCCATGCTGGGTACCCTTGGTCATGAGAAGAAACGCACTTGGAGTCAGCATGTGGGCTATTTAGTTCATGCTTACAACAGTACCAAGAGCGATGCCACAGGGTTTTCACCCTATTGCCTGATGTTCGGCAGAGAGGCCAGACTTCCTGTTGACCTGTGTTTCGGAACATCTCCAGACGGGGTGAGGGATGCCTGTCATTTGCAGTATGTCTCAAAGCTGAAGGAAGACTTGAAGCAAGCATACAAACTAGCTTCTGACGCAGCTAATAAAAGACATCAAAGAAACAAGAGACTGTATGATCAGCGAGTTACTTTCCAGTCCATAGAGATCGGGGACAGGGTGTTACTTCGGAACTTAGGACTGAGAGGTAAACACAAACTAGAGAGTAGGTGGAGTCCTGATCCGTATGTTGTGGTGGGAAAGATGCCTAATATACCAGTGTTTAAGATCAAGCGAGAAGATGGAACACGTGGTATCAAGACAATCCACAGGGATCATCTGCTTCCCATTGGACAGCTGGTGAGAATACCATCAACCAGCATAGTTGATAATTCACTTTCCAGACCAAGGACCAGAAGAAAGAGTCTTAGAAACGGGACAGAAACGAGAACCGAGCCTCAGGAAGATCAGGATTTTTCTGACACATCTTCTGACTTAGAGTATTTTGTAACTCGTCATGCCACTCGTGAAAAGAACGTGCCTAGAATCAGGAATGCCACTGAAACACTGGGAGATATGGAAGATGAAGATGACTCTCCTTTCAATCAAGATACCAGTCAGGTTGATGGGACTACTACATCTGAGAGTGAGATGGAAGATTGCCGAAGGACTGAAGAGGAGACTAGTGTAGTTTTAGAACAGAACGTGGATCCTGAATTGGAATCTGAACCAGAACTGCTCACTGATTCTCATAGTGATATGCAGAACACTAGATCAGAATGCAGGCCAAAACGAGCTGTGAAGCCTGTAGTTAGACTCACCTATGATGGGCCTGGTAGATCTAGAGATCAGCCTCTGACTATTGTACACAGGGGTATTGTCATTAAAATTGGCCAACGTTGAAGATAGCAATGCTTAGTACACCCATGCCTTAGTATTGTATGAGGACATACAAACTTTTAGAAGGGGGAGGGTGTAACCCAGAGAAAAGTTTGGGAATGTTACATGTGTATATATGTTATTATGTTCATTTTATGTTAATAATTATTGCTAAATATTTGTTCAGTGTTATTTCTGTTTCCTTTTATTATCTGTGATGTTCTGACCTATCAGCGATGGTGGGAGGGATAAGACGGAAGGAAGTGGAGCGCGCGGGAAAAAAGGAAGGGAGTTCGCGGAAAAACGTGGGAGAAGCAAGGAAGAACAGAGTAATACACTGTGGGAAAAAGAACTGATAAATAACCGGAGATTAGCGGTATGTTAGTCTGGACTATTGTATCAGTTAGACACTAAGGTTTACAGTATCTCAGTGAGAGGTGCGTTGTAATATTCGCTGGTGTCTGAAGTCTCCGGCGATTAGCTTAGCCTCTTAGCTCCGTGCTCGGACACGGGCCTGGCATACGAATTCGCCGTCCATCGGCAGGGTGAACGGGCGAGCGCACAGGGAGAGGAGAGGACGAGCACACGCGTGTCGGCGCACCCAGATAGCAGTCTGCGCTACCGGCAACGCGCAGGCTTCCTCTGGCTACGTTGGAGCACCGCATTGTTTCCAGGGTCATCCCGTCATCCCGAGGAGCACCGAAGCTCACGATTTACCTGGAGGTCAGGAGTTACAGTGACTGCAATACCGAAGCACGCCATATTGTGCTGGGAGCCGTAAGTGATAAGACTGAAGCACCTCGACATTTTGCTGCACACAGGCCTGCACCGTGGGGGTTATATTTTTTTGTCACTTGCCGGCTTTAGTTTAAGTTATTTAATTGGTTTACTGTTTGAAAGTGTATTTTATGTGTGTTGTGTAATTTCTTTTGAGTTCCTTGTTTAATTATATAAAGGAAAGAAATACATATTTTGTACATGTTATTATCTGTGTGTTGTTTATACCCACTTATATAATTCATTTTGGAATTCCACTAGTTATATTTAAAGATTAAGACATATGAGTAAAGGATCACTTTTAGTGATATGAACCCAGAGCCCAGCTCTCATAGTCGTGGGGTAAAAGGGCTACATAATGTTAACAGAATCACACTAAAGCTACAAGGGCCATGATGACATTATTACTTTAGATCACACGAAATTCCTCTCTACAGTTACAAGTGCAGGATCACATCGCCAAGCCTCCATTTACTGCCTTGCAGAACTGTTTATAACTATGGTTCTTACTCCTAATTTTCGAATTCCCTACTTCCAGACACTCTATAACACTACATAACACTGTGTAAGTTTTGTGTGTAAGGTGGAATAACAGAGATCACCACGTCTTCTTTTCTTTTAAGTGAATACTTAACATATGGGTATCCCACAGGCATCAGTCTTCTTTAACAATGATCTTATCTTTAACACATCCTACAATACATCGTACATACTTCTCATTGTCATATATTGCCCTCCTGTGCCACTTAAAACCTTTGTTGATTAATTGGATATGTTACTCCCATATTCTCCCCTCTATCTCACTTTGGGGACTTCAACCCTCCAAGTCTTTCACAAGGGCATAAAGTTGGAGGGCACAAAGCAGACACGGGCTTGCTCCTGCCCACATGCAACAAAAACACAAACATAAGACAGCAAACTAAGTCCAAACACTCAAATGATCCGGATTTTATAATAAAAACAGGCACATTATTCAAAATGATCACATAAATAATATCAAGGAGGAACAGCCACCTGCGATATCTACATCGGAAAAGCATCTCTCACAGGTTCTCAAAGCACCTCTGCCAAATCCCACAATGCCAAAAACTGGGCCATACCACCATGCTCATCCTAAAACAACATTTTGAGGAGACTCTGGTCTCCTCAGGACAGTAATGCCACCTTGTGGGCAAAATGTGGAATTGGCCGAAGTCTGAAGGATAAACCCAGCACACTCATAAAAGACAATTGGCAAACTCCTATGCCTCTTAATTAATTTTGAAGAAGAGATTGAGACAGCAACAGGGCCCAATGCCTCCCACACTCTTCTCATCCCATCCTGTGCAGCTTATATGATGTGGTACACCCTGAACCAGACAAACAAATAATGTCACACACACACACACACACACACACACACACACACCAAAGTAGCATCCACCATGACTGAGTCACTGAATGGTTGGTCTCCTGTGAGAGAGGAGGACCCAGACAGTGATGAGCTTCCCCTCAATCTTCTCATCTCTCCACCATGAATGAAGAGTCTCTCTAAACTAAACTAAACCCTGACAAGGACACCAGCCTGGTTACCCCCCAGGTCACATCCATGTAAAAATATTAGCAGTTTCGTATAGTGCCACCCCGTGTTCCCAGAAAGTGTGAGCCATAAGTTTTCCATCTTGGACATGGTTCATGAAAACGTAAAATTTTGTGGGAAATTTGGTCCCGCTTTTGCTTGCCAGTGAGCAGACGAGCCGCTGAATTCTGCACTATTTACAGAATACCAAATACCAAAGTAAAAGGAATTCCATTAATCCACCTTTGAGGTGATGAATGCATGATAAATGAATGGATTAAGGACTGACCAATACCACTGGATGGGTTAAGGACCGACCAATACCAAAAGTAAAATGAATTACAGTAATCCAGCCATGAGGTGATGAATGCATGGATTGCATTCTAAGGACACTTGTTTATCAAATTTAAAAGCACTATCAAGGGTGATACCAAGATTTTGTACGGATGGTTTGAGACATTGGGGAGACATTGTTGTCATTTAGATTTAGAACATTTTTGCTCATCCAGGCTCTGATCTCATTTAAGCACTTGACAAGTGGTCAGATAGAATCATTTCTAAGTGCTTTGGAAATCATCTGCATAGCGATGAAAAGCAATAGTGATTTTTCTGAAAATTGACCCCAGCGGCAGTATGTAAAATGCCTAAAGCACATCTGTACAGAAAGTATTTGTAAAATTTCATTAAGTGCCAAACAAATCATTGCCTCTGACAAAACAAA
Organism: Denticeps clupeoides; assembly: GCF_900700375.1. Classification (NCBI taxonomy): domain Eukaryota; kingdom Metazoa; phylum Chordata; class Actinopteri; order Clupeiformes; family Denticipitidae; genus Denticeps; species Denticeps clupeoides. Next base: position 21,715,290 of record NC_041709.1, on the reverse strand, counting down.
TAAAGCGAAAAAGCCGTGGACCCACATTCTTTAAAAAAAAAAAACATCCAAGTTATGTACTGAAATTTACACATCAGCATGTTTGTCATGCAAAGTTCATTATTCACATGGACGAAAAACCAGGACACCATCTGAAAGCTGAAATGACAGTTTGTCACAGCGGGCCTTAACAATGAAACAAAGACTCGCAAGCAACTTGAGAGGAGGAAAAATTGCGAAATCTGTGAGGACAAGCATAAGCCAGGAATATTATGAACAGGGAGGATAACAGCAGCCCACCCAGAAATGGCAGCTACATACACGGCCTTTTAATGGAGGGAGGTCGCTGGGACACACAGATACAGACACAGTCTTTTATTGATCAATCAGAGCCACTTCATGTGTTAAATATTTTCCTTAATGAATAATTTTTGTTGTTAACTTTTGGTAAACATGTATTAGTAGAGCAGTAGCTCTCGTGTTATATCATGATTATGAATCCTTTAATAATAATTTGTTGTTGCTTCTGCTCTGTGTAGACAGGGATCATTATGGACGCCCGTCTGAAGGAGCTGACCCCTGCAATTCCGTTCACCTTCTTGAAGGCCGTCCCTGCAAATAAGCAGGACAACCGCAGTGTCTGCCCATGTCCTGTCTACAAGACCAGACAGTGTGGGCCCATCTACATCTGGACTTTCAACCTGAAGACTAAAGAAAGCCCCTCCAAGTGGACACTGGCAGGAGTAGCCCTTCTTCTGCAGATCTGATTTGTTATTACTTGTTGTATATCTGATGTTTTAGGTCTGAAGGTTAATTTTTTTATGTCTGAAGTTTATTAAATATTTAATTCCATTCACAAAAATTGCTGTTTTAATTTTTTTTTATGGTTTACTCTATTATGTGTCAAAAATATTTGTCATAGGGTCTAAGGTAAGGGTCTATCAAGGTTCCAGACCTTAATTAGCTTATATATCATTAGGAGAGGCCAAGATATGTAAATATTTTAGTTTGTGTAAATTAATTGTTTCATCAAATTAAAACCAACAGTGGTCCCAAACCACCAGATTGAGAAGCAGCACAGTCTCCATTCTATTAACAGCAATTAAGAGTCTGTCACGACAGGTGAAGGAAGCGCAGAGATGGGACATGATGGGAATAAGGATTTTATTAATCAACACAAATAAAACAAACCAGAACTCAGAACTCAGAACTCAAAGAACACATACAGGTCAAGTTCACGAAAATGCTGTCCCTGCAGAGGGGCGGAGTCACAGGCTTTTAATGGCGGTCCGGATTGGGCACAGGTGATGTGTCCATGTGCCGTCAATCCTGACAGAGCCCCTCCCTCCAAGGGCTACGTCCTCGAAGCCCCAGCAGTACCATCAGAGGAGGTGGCAGGGCGTACTGGGGCAACCACAGGGCTCCTGCCCTGCTGTTTCCTACCCTTGGAGGACCCGGTCCCTCAGGCTGGCTCCCCGACGTGGTCCAGCATGGTGGCCCTTGACCCTCAGGCTGGCTCCCCAGCATGGTCCCGCATCGTGGCCCTGGTCCCTCCAACCTGCAGACATAACTCATGGCCGATGCTTCCGGGTACGTGCGGGCCCACATACGCCACCCCTGTCTGGTGCCTTCTGAGACCATGCAGCCCCTCTCGCTGCATGTCCCCGCTGGCAAAACTTTGGGGGAGCACCCCCCCGGCTGGACTTGGGGTACCTTGGGGCTCGTCCACCTCGTCCTGGACCTGCACAGTCGGTTCAGGAACCTCCTCGGCGTCAGGAACTGATTCAGCAGCGGTTTGGCTCCGCTGCTGGGTCGCCATCTGGTGGACAAAAAGAGGGAAAGTGGGGGTGACATATGAACACAAATGCCATGCACACACAGAGAAACAGAGACAGACAGAAGAGAGGGTCATCTGGCTCCCTCTCTGGGCTCTCTGGGACCACCTCTGGGGTCACAGCCAGGATCTCGGGAGGCGCAACCTTCTCGCCGCTCGCCAGTGCTGGGTCTTCTTTCACCAGATCCTGACTGGCGCTGGGTGTGGTGGTGGGGCAGAGTTCGATCCCAGGCTCAGGCTCTGGCCAATCAAACTCCACCCTCAGTCTCTCCACGAAGTCCAGAAAACTCATTCTGTTCATCTCTTCCTGCTGCCAAAGGGCTGCGCCCCATGCTGACCCAGTCAGATGCGTGATTATGGTGGTGATCTGAGAGGGAGGGAAGAGCAGCAAAGTACACACCACAGGATGTTATGAAAGACCGGCATGTACTTGCTGCTCTGCTGAAGGGTCCGGGTACAAGAGGGACATCCCAAAACGGGGCTGGGTGCATAGCTGGAGATGGTGGTGGGTGTATGGCATGGAGGGTGGTGGACATCCTCTACAGCAGGTGGGGGCGCTGGTGCTGTGCTGCCGTTTAGCTGGGGAACGTCCAGGCAGAGGGAAGGTGGGTCGCCCTGTTCCACCAGCTTACCCCCGCGTCAACGTCCTCCTCCTCGCTAATGTCACACCTCTGGGAGTGACGTGGGTCTCCACGGACCGCCCAACCCGCGTCACCTTCGTTCTCGCCGTGTCTCCTTCGTCTTCCTTGTACCCCTGGAAGTCACGTGGGATGTGCCGGGCTTTGCGAAGATCTCGGACGTGCGTGATGGGTGGAGCCATCCCAACCCGGACCGCCCACCACATCATCGTCGCTTTCGTCGTCCATGTCGTCCCACCAGTGGTTCCAAGGGTTGTCCACCCTGCAGACATCCCGACCGCAGACACGATCAGCTCCCACGGGCAGTACTCTGGCAATTCCGGCAGGAGCCTGTCCATCTCTCCGCTGGAGGTAGGCCTCCGTTGACGCTTGCGGGTTTCACTGACTCGGTCATCATGCGTGGCTCGCCGGGAACAATGCGCTCCACCAGAATGGGTGGCGCGTCTCGCCGTGGTTCCTCCCGACCCCACGGGTGTCTCTCCAGCACTTGCCGCTGGTGCCTGCTGGCGCCTGGCTGCATCTTTCATGGCGCTCCTTCTCTGCCTTCTTCCTCTGCGCTTTTGGGTAGAGCGACGGCATTCTGTCATGACGGCGAGCTGACGGGGGAGGGAAGCGCAGAGTCGGGACATTCTGGGAAAGGGAACTGAAACAAAAGCAGGCTCGATGGCCGTAAACAGTTCAAAAAGGGGAAAACACAAACCAGCCCGCAGGCGTGTGACGATTGCCAGAACTCAAACCATACACCTACATAAGTTACCAGGTTCGCACCAGAGTTCACCAAAGTTCACAAAAATGTCGTCACTGCAGAGGGGCGGAGTCACAGACTTTTAACAGCTGTCAGAATTGGTTTCAGCTGTAGCCATCACCTGGAGCCAATCCTGACAGTCTGCAAGGGGCTTTATTAAAAGCATAATCAGGATTTCTACAATGTTTTGCTAATTTTAACTGAATAATTCATAAAAAACATATCATATCATTATCAATATCATATCATGTCAATATCATTATGGTTTTGTAAGAATGGACATCGCGGGAGCCTGTTTTTGTCTTGCCTAACAGATGTCTGCAGGGGGAAGTGTGACATTCCTGTGTCGATGGTTGTGGGTGAAGATTCGACACCCCGGTTTTTACATGCCTTTTGTCCGACATCAACGTGTGAAGTATCAGCCGTCAGGACCGCCCACCCTCTTTGTCTTCCCCAAATGGGAGGCACCGGGGGGGCGTGACATCAGAAACAACAGGTTCTGATTGGTCAGTGACAACTTCCTGTAGGCCAGTGACAACTTCCTGTAGGCCAGGGGTATAAAAGTCTGCACACATGTGGAAAGGGGGCTCTCTGAGGTTCTTACTCAGGGGGGTTTCTCTCCCCCTCTCTTTCTCTTCTCCCTCTTTACTCTTTCTTCTCATTTTTACTTTCTCTGTAACCTTGGTACCTTTTTACATTCAATATTCACATGTAACTACAATAATTATTTACCGGTGTTAATAAATTAGAAACTGTTCATTTTTAACCTCTGTTGTGCCATGCCTCTTTCTGCCAGGTAACATCAAATTGGAGTGGTTGAATACAGTGCTTTGTGTGGAGGGAGAAAGAGTTTTTTCTACACACTCTATTCTCTTCCCAACACCACATGGTCTTCATGCGTTTTTTACAAATGGTGATCACGATGTGATACCTTTGCTCGGATGTGGATCTGTGACCGTAAGTCTCTTTTATCTGAATTTTACTGCATAGGGAGGAATAGAATCTATGTGCTTTAATTTAAATAAAAAGGATCTACATATCCTAAAAAGCCCGGGACTGTAGAAACCGAGGCATTTCTAAATCCAGATCCACTCCGACAAGGTATAAAATGAACATAGACTAATTACTGTATCACTTACAATGTGGCATGTAGATATGGCTGGCACAATAGATGAACCCACAAACCAAACTGTAACCAGTAATAACCAGGATTTGTGACATTTTAGATTACTGGTATTACATTGAACATCATAAACCATGTCCCACGGTGAACAATTTGATAATAACTGATCAGGGATTGGAAATTGCACTGTTAAAATTCATTGTTTTTATTTTAAATTCATGTTCAGTATGATCAACATGTTTAGGATCAGAATTTAAATTTATGTGAAACTGTTTCTCTCTCTGAACACCTCAACAATGCCATAATCTCAAATAATAGCTTTTAGTGATAAAGGTGTAATTCTCTAATCACATGGCAACAAGCGGGATTTTATTTGTGTTTATTTTTCCGGTCACTGTTGTTGATTAGACTTGATAAGCCAGTGCAAATCTGCGGAGTTATGAATTCCCTGATATCATTTTAAGCCTCCCACTATATTTACATGTTTTTTGCATTACAGTATCTGATCATTGTTGTCATTTGTTTTTCTGGTTTGGTTTTAATGTACGATGAACACTGTTTTTCTACATGCACAATCTGTATGCAAACCTACAACCTTTTAAATTCATCACACTCCAGACAAAGAACCCAACCAAGTGTGAAAAGCCCTGGATCAAGTTGAATATTCTATGTATGCTGCTGTGTTTGATCTATGTCAAGAAGGCAGGTTTCCCTACAAGGGTGACCTCAGATGCCTGAGGATCGCAAAGGACACAGAACCACAACTATCGGCTACATTGGAATTCCCGACTGACCAGGAAGCAAGCAGATACACAATCATGACCCAATTGTGATCCCCATGGACCCTGAATACTCGAGTGCCCCAGGGGATCAACCGGCCGTCTGTAAGAATGGACATCGCGGGAGCCTGTTTTTGTCTTGCCTAACAGATGTCTGCAGGGGGAAGTGTGACATTCCTGTGTCGATGGTTGTGGGTGAAGATTCGACACCCCGGTTTTTACATGCCTTTTGTCCGACATCAACTTGTGAAGTATCAGCCGTCAGGACCGCCCACCCTCTTTGTCTTCCCCAAATGGGAGGCACCGGGGGGGCGTGACATCAGAAACAACAGGTTCTGATTGGTCAGTGACAACTTCCCGCCCACCCTCTTTGTCTTCCCCAAATGGGAGGCACCGGGGGGGGCGTGACATCAGAAACAACAGGTTCTGATTGGTCAGTGACAACTTCCTGTAGGCCAGTGACAACTTCCTGTAGGCCAGGGGTATAAAAGTCTGCACACATGTGGAAAGGGGGCTCTCTGAGGTTCTTACTCAGGGGGGTTTCCCTCGGAAGCCGGAAGGCTTCTGAGACTTTCTCTCCCCCTCTCTTTCTCTTCTCCCTCTTTACTCTTTCTTCTCATTTTTACTTTCTCTGTAACCTTGGTACCTTTTTACATTCAATATTCACATGTAACTACAATAATTATTTACCGGTGTTAATAAATTAGAAACTGTTCATTTTTAACCTCTGTTGTGCCATGCCTCTTTCTGCCAGGTAACATCAAATTGGAGTGGCTGAATACAGTGCTTTGTGTGGAGGGAGAAAGAGTTTTTTCTACACACTCTATTCTCTTCCCAACACCACATGGTCTTCATGCGTTTTTTACAGTTTGTTCTGAATGTTGTCCAACCCTAGACCTTTTAGAAAGACAAGCAAAAAAGTCTGGCTGAATTGGTGCTTTGTTGGTATCTGCACTCCTCCATTTCCATCTACTTAAAGTATATATTTGGACCATTTTTGTTGATCAGGGCCTATATGACATATAGAGACATATATGAGGGAGCAGACAGAAATGTGAAGGGGGCACATGGTGGCAATGGAGGTGGGAAATGGGTGAGGTGCCAATATTAACAACACTGAAAAAAGGATGCATCTCATAACATTAACTTTCCCTTTGTTAGCTGCTGGGGTGGACCTGACTGCTCACACTACATGAGCAATATTAAGACATTGGAAGCAGAAGAAGAAGACGTGTGCAATAAAATGAGTGACGACTGGAAACGGCTGGAGCAAAAATTTCAATTAAATTGATAATAAAAAGTTAAAATCTCATTTCAAAACGGCTCTACAAATCACCTGCAGCAGACAACAGATAACATTGTGTGGTGATTGTGGCAAAGTAGGGAACGACCAAAAGTTTAACCTTTTCACATCCACATCATAAAAAAAAAAGTATGCAGCAAAAAGTTCTCAGCAAAAGTAAAAATCCTTTCCACGTAAATATCATAAGGTTCTCCAATGGAAAGTAGCATGGAAGGCGGCGCTCCTTGCTACTTCCTTTAAATTATATCAATGAAGCAATTTTCTATTTTTCCTCAATTTCCTTAACACCACATTCTTTCCTTTCCCTTGTAACATAATCTCTTCTCTTGATTAACACTCGTCTTTCTCATTTATTCAGAATGTCGCAGTCATGGCTGGGTGCAGCTGGGGACACAGCTGGCACCAATCAGCTTGACAGCAGGGCTCCAGCCATGGACGGGTGCGGCTGATTAGGCGTTCATGGGTGGAGCCCTGTTATAAGGACCTGTTGGGCAGAAGACCAACGTCACGGACCGATGTGGACCGTGCAACTCATGTGTGTAGTTGTTGTCAGTTCTGGCAATCGCCACACGCCTGTGGGTTCGTTTTTGTTGTGTTTCCTTTTTGGCCCTCGTACCTGTTTTGTTTCTTTGTGTAAATAAATCATTGTTTCCCAGTATGTCCCGCTTCGGCACTTCCTTCCCTTGTCAGCCCGCTGATGCGACAGTGGCCTTGATTTTCCCTATATTAGGGACTGCCCTGCCCCCCAAATATTCTGCTTTATACATAACATCTCTCCGTAGCCTTTTTTTTCCCTCCCTATATAAACTGGAACATTTTGTTCACCACAAATCTTCCTGGTATCGGGAATGTTGCTGCCAGGAAGGATAGAACTGATAGGACGTTACCACCAAAATCTTTCCCAACATCCTTAAATCCCTTGATCTCCCAAGATACCGTTTTTGTTTTTGTTTTCAAATTTTCCTTATCTTCCCCAAAATAAATCCAGAGGTGAAGCGCCTTCTTGACCATGTTATTTCCCCTGCCAGGTTAGCAGGAGTTCAGTGCGGTCAGACAGGAGCTGCCAGGATGGTGCACCGATGACGGAGCATGCAGAACAAACACGTGACAAACACGGGCTCAGGAGCCGAGCACCTAAAGAAATATCATGTGACCCATCCCATAATGCATTTCAGAAGAACCATCGTGGTCCAAAAGTGGCGGCAATAATTTTCTACCAATAACAAGTGTCTATCAGCGCAGAATAAAGAAAATGTTTTGTTTATGTATAATGCAGAAGGAAAGGAGGAGGGGTGAGGAAAGAGTATAAAAGGACCACGGACAGCGCCGGTAACTACTGGGACTGATGTGTACACACAAATCAAGTAAATTCAAAGTCATACTTTTTTCAGAGTTTTCAAATAGTCTTTTCACCACCAGTCTTGAAAAACCCTTGAAAAAACAACTTTGAAAAGTTCACCAGCAATTTAGCAGTAGGCCAAAAAGTTAACTTTATAGACTGTGCATGGGATAATGACACTGTTTCTCCTGCTTGTAAAAGCACTGATCCCATGTATCATATTTGATACTTTGGCCATTACACATTAAAAGTATGCATCATTTAATACTTCGGACAATAACAAACATCATCATGCTCTGAATTTGAAGTCCAGTTCCTATCTTCCACTCCGTTATCTGCCTCTAAAAGGCCCTCAATGTCACCCAGACTGCAAACAAGCAATTGAACTTCCATTTATCCATCTACCAATTAGCCTTTGCATAGATATTTATGAATTCTGAGTCTAATTGTTTGTTGTAATATCACATTTGATATTACATAATTGATTCATCAAATGGAAGACAAATGTATATAAAATCGGTAAAAAAATATCAAGATTCAAGATTGGTTTATTGTCAGTTCAACAGTATACACAGCATACAGCGTATTGAAATAATGTTTCACACAGACCCCCCCATAGTGCAATCATCAGAGAAAATTATACAGTATATGTATTTACACACTAAACTAAACCAAACTATACTAACTAAAAAAAAAGCTGTACAAGTTATCTCTATAGGAGAAAAATGAAACTTTTCTGTACAATGAACAGGTCAAACAAGACATAACTAGACATAACTGGATGTAGTAGTGCTTGTAAGTGGATATGCTGGATATTTCAAACAGTACACACAAGACAAGACAAACATGCAAGATGTGAAGGAATGTGCAAAATATCAAATGACCATTGAGGGATTTACCAATAAATCTCCTTTTATGTGAGAATTGTTGTACTGCACAAGGCAGAAGTCTGAAATACGACACGCACGGCATTAATAACGTGAGATTAGGTGACAGTTTTGAAGAAGAACTGATAAGCCATTCGACGTAAAGCCACATGCACGTCAGATTCACTGAGTCGCTGCGCGATGATGGGATGGGGTCAGTTGTTATGGAAACAGATTAAGGTCAAAAAAGATATCTCGGTCATGTTCGAGCAGTGCTGTCTGGAGTTGGCCTTATTTTTTTTCTGATATCCAGATCTTTGATTTCATGAAGCCTCCTTCAGCTCAAGTTTTGTTTTTCAGACTAAAATTTACAGCATTTATCAGCATTTACCAGACGCCCTTATCCAGAGCGACTTAGGGACAGTACCCCCTGGAGCAACTCAGGGTTAAGTGTCTTGCTCAGGGACACAATGGTAGTAAGTGGGGTTTGAACCTGGGTCTTCTGGTTCATAGGAGAGTGTGTTACTCACTAGGTTACTACCACCCTCTGCAGCAACGAATCAACTAAAAAATACTGAAACGAAGTAAAAGTACATACATAATTACGGTTTAATCAAACCTGAACAGTTCGTCAAGCATTTATGACGTATCGTCAAGCGTTTCTTCTTTCACTTCTGTCTTATTGAGTGATGGATGTATGTCAGAACTCTCTCTCTCTCCCCCTCTCTCTCTCTGTTTCTCTCCCTCTCTCTCTGTTTCTCTCTCCCTCTCTCTCTGTTTATCTCCCTCTCTCTCTCTATCTCTCTCCCTCTCTCTCTCTGTTTCTCTCCCTCTCTCTCTCTCTCTGTTTCTCTCTCTCACCCGCTCTGTCTCTCTCTCCCTCTCTCTGTCTCTCTCTCTGTTTCTCTCCCTCTCTCTCTCCGTTTTTTTCTTGCAAAAATGAGCAGAATGCCCGGCGCGCCACTGCGGATCTCCCGGAGTTCCGCTCCGCGATGAGCATCCGCGTCGCCGAGCCTCCGCTCCGCGGCCCTCGGGCTTCCTGCGCCCGGACATGGAGGTCGGAGCCACGGCCGACGTGGAGCGGTTCATGCGGACGCCCCTGGTCCTCTGGGTGAGAGGCGATTTTACGGAACGTCCCGTCTGCTGATGCGACAGAGCTGCCTCATGTCCCCTTCTCGTCCTCTGATCAGGTGAAGACTTTTGGAAACGTGGGTGAGAAGGATGGGGGCGTGATCGCAGAGTACTGTGAGCTGGTCGATGGGTTATTTCTCAACCAGATCATGGAGGAAATGTAAGTACGACGTGTAGGCATCTGCAGAGGGTCCCTGCAGACATTTACCTGCTTTTGTAAGAGTCACTGGTCGGTTCTGTGATATAAACCCATAGAAACACGGTGATTAAGGATTTTTTTTGGCTGCTGGCAATTTGCCTGAAAATGAAAGTTGTTCTATGCTTTTCCTAGAACATCATGAGTTTCCTGTAGATGCGCCGTTTTTACGTCAGTGAAAGGAATTCTTTGTCTTTTTCATTTTTGCTCTTTAAACCAATAACGTCTTTACCCAACTGATTAAAACGTTTAAATTGAGGATGTAATCCTAAGCGGTCTGACCTGAAGAAAGTAGGGGAAGCCCAGAGGATTATATGGATTTTGGCAGGACAGATGTTGGAGATTCAGACAGATTCCAGAATTATACTGGCGATTCCCAGACAGCCGGACGTCATGGAAGAAACGCGTTTGAGGTCACTGTGTCATTGGTAGAAGAGCTGCTGCTTTTGGCTTTAAACATCTGTCTCCGTCTGGCACGTTGGATGAACGTTGGAAAACTGTAAATTAAGGGATGGATTGTACATTCGCTGGAAAAACAGTGGCTGGAAAAAATGATCCCAAGTCACTGGCATAGTAAAAGTGTGCAGCCTTTGCCACTGCCTGTCACCAGGTTCTTGTTGTACAGAATCACCACCAATTGTGTATTTTATTCCCTTCAGAGACCCTAAAGTCACAAGTTATACAATAAAGAAAGTGAACGGTGATGTCTGCCAGAGGATTCAGAACCTATCTGTTCTCATTCAGCACATTAAAACCTATTACCAGGTGAGAGAAAAATGTATATGTATATATGTTTAATGAACAGTACAAGATTATTGAATGGGATTCATAACACTCATTTGCTTAAAAAAAACCCACTATTAGAACAAGGCATATGGCTGCAGTAACAATGCAGTAAAATTCAGCCAAATTCTGATTAAATCTTATTCCATTTTCTAACTTGAAAATTGTTGGAACTAGTGGTTCAGTTGAGAAATCGCTGGTGAGACCCCATACTGGAACTTTTTCCTAAGTGGAAAGTGGTCAGTCTCCTTGGAGAATTTCACTCAACAGGGGGTTTGGCAGTCTGGGTATATTAACAGCAGTTCTCATTGCAATACTTCCATGGTTATCACTACGTGGTGACAAAAATTCAATTGGCTGAAATTAAAAATGTAATAAATTATATTTTAAAAGCAATTCTAAGATGCACATTTATCTATTTTCTTGACCAGGAAACACTTCAGCAGCTAATAATGATGCCTCTACCCAATGTGCTGCAGCTGGGAAGGGCACCTTTTTCTGGTATGAACTGCACAAAGATTCAGATAAATTATATAAAATATAGCTTGTGATCTATTTGGGAACACTGGTTCCATCCTCAGTGTGAAGCCGACAGCATGGCACCAGTGACAGTTTGGCCTGCTGAGGGGCATTTTACATTTACATTTACAGCATTTACCAGACGCCCTTATCCAGAGCAACTTACAATCAGTAGTTACAGGGACAGTCTGCCTGGAGACGCTCAGGGTTAAGTGTCTTGCTCAGGGACACAATGTTAGTAAGTGGGATTTGAACCTGGGTCTTTTGGTTCATAGGCGAGTGTGTTACCCACTAGGCTGGGGCACGTGTGGGCACAGGGGGGTCACATCACACAAAGGATTAATTTAATTGAGTTGTATTTGCTGCCTCTCGACAAATATGTCCTACAAACAATGGCAATTCTACTCTTATGCAAAATGGACAAATTACAAAACAATATTGTCTAAACATATTTATATACTGAAGCATTTGAAACAATCATCTGATGGACTTTATTGACTTTACTGGCACAGTTCAGCCCGAGGTGCCAGGATGTTACATTTGAATAATAAGAATGAAGTAATGCTTCTTCTTTTTCAGAGCTAAGCTTTGATGAGATGAAAAAAATATTATTGCTGTTACTTGGATGCGCAGTGCAGGTAATTTCACACTAAACATTGTCAAGTTGTTGTCATTGGACTTCTTGTTCCTTTGGTCTCAGCTTACTTGGTTCATGTCAATGTACTAAAAGTGTCATTTGCTGATTATTGTCAAAAACATGTAAAATACTGTACAGTTATTTGCTTTTTTGTTTTTAGTGTGGGAAGAAAGAGGAGTATATTGAGAAGATCCAGACACTTGACTTTGGCATCAAAGCCATGATAGCATCTCACATTCAAGAGGTGATTTAGTCCACATGTGGACATTTGAGCATGTATTTATTGTTGCATTTAATCAATTAAACATGATTAAATATAAAGATTGAGGCATTATTTAATTATGCTACTGTATAGATAGCCTTTACTGTATGTGTATCTGATTGTGTACATGACTGTATAAATCTGAGGTAGATATGTGGTAAATAGAATTAAATCAAGTACATTATGTGATGTACTTGATTTAATTCTATTTAATTCTAAGTGTTTGTTTGTCTCTGTGTGCGTGTGTGTGTGTGTGTGTGTGTGTGTGTGTGTGTTTATGAACATTTTATGACAGGTAACTGAAAGCCAGGACTCTGTATTGGACCTACACTGGCTTGACGTCAGTGACTTCTGCCCGGAGGATTTGGACTCCCTTTGCAGGAGCATGGCTGTACACCTCCAAAAGCTGGTAGACCAGAGGGATCACAATTTGGAGGTACAAGATGGACATCATCTTCACTTCGGAGTGTAAAAGATCCATTTGCTCACTATACAGGTCCTTCTGCATACACAATTGTAGAAATGTTTTTACCGAAGTGAGTCCTGTAGTATATAAGGTTACTTAACTACTGAATACAAATTGAAGAGGTCAGATGTACATTTCATAAAGCTTAGACACATGAACCCATCCTTCTTGAGATTGCAGAGTTCTGTGTGTTCTGTTTCACTGTATGTTACAGTCGTTGATGTTGTTATTGTACCTGGCAGACCATAGTAGATCTGATGCAGGAGAGGGAGTGTAGACCACTGACTGAGTTAAATGCTCTACCCATCGACTCCTCCCACGCTATCCACGATCCTGCTTCCCAAAGGCACATGGCAGTCGAACTTGCTGACACCAAGGCCAAGACCCGACGCCTCAGGCAGGAGCTGTAAGGCACCCAACTTCATGGTCTTTATGAACATTCTGGAGGCGTTGTCATTATGACTGATTTTCATATGGGTGATAAGAATTTTATGCCTGACCCCAATATACAGTATAATATGCAATATAATTTGTAATAAGTAGTTTGTGTGATCACTCTCATCGCTGTAAGCATTGCAGCATTCCACTGATGAATATAACTGAATCAACCCAGATTCATAAAAAGCAAGAGGCAGGAGCTTCTGCTCTTTCATGTGACCCATTTTGCTCTTCCTCCTCCTCCTCCTCCTCCTCAGTAATGCAGACCTAGAGCCTCCCACAGACCTGCTTCTCCTGCAGTTTCTGCTCTGCTTCTCTCTCTTTCTCTGAGCTCCCTTTGTCAGGGGGTATCTGATGATTACAGCTCAAGGGTTTTAGCTGTGGACTCGTTCAGTACGTGACCGAGTATTTTTAGAGCCTTTTGGTTTGATTGTGAATAAAAAAAAACACAAACAATGAATGCAAGTTCAATAGGGCCATGCTACTTAATGTCAGTCATAATGATGATACTTGGAGAGCCACATTCGTTTCAGAGGTCATGAAAAGTTTCACTGCGTTAGAATACATCTGGACATGCATATGTGTGTGAGCATTTACTGACACCCATCTTTACGACATGACAGAGAAGAGAAGAGTGAACAGCTTCTGGACTGTAGGCAAGATCTGGAGAGTCTGGAGGCTGAACTGAAGCGGTTTCAGCAGGAGGTATAAGCTTCTTCTGCTTCTATCATCCACATAGATAATTAAGGTGGATTGTGGATCACGTCAGCAATGTCACCAAATGAGAGTGGCAGAGTGGCAATGTTCTGGAAAAAACAACCATATATATCGGAATGTGCATATTCAACATAATATTGCACAAAGAACTGCGATTGCTAGCTGCAAGCTAATCTGTGATAACTGGGCTGCAAAGATGGGTAAAATGAATAGTTTGTTGAACAGGAAGAGTGGGCATACTCTGTTTGGGCTGTTCCAAGTGTGCATTTTCTCCTTGATGAGACATTTAGTAACTGTGAAGGCGGATTGCTACAGCTGCTACATCTCATGTAAAATCATCTCACTGCCTTCCTTTCAGAACTTGGTGTTGCTAGCAGATGCCCGAGCAATGAGGGTGTATCGGGATGAGCTGGACGCTCTGCGTGAGAAGGCCATGCGGGCGGACAAGCTGGAGAGTGAAGTGGGACGGTACCGGGACAAACTGCATTCTATGGAGTTCTATAGAGCCAAAGTAGAGGTAGGGTAAATTAGGGGTTAAATCAGGTGGGCAGTTCAGCGTGATCATACTTTGAAAAAATAAATTGCACTGCTGGCATGGGGAATGTTAATAAGGCTAAGTACAACAAATAATGAATCACTCATAACTAGCTCTATGAAAAACGACAACCCTAAACAACAGGGTCCCTTATCTTATAATTCTCATGTTGAGGGGAGTTGTGTTTTCTTGAAGGTCATTGCCATATAAAGGCCCACAAATGGTGACAAGGTTGAAAAATCTACTTATTGTATTGTAACTATCATATTGTAAATGTTGTTACCATGTCCCAACCAAGTAAACAGGGTAGCACAAAGTTTGTAATTATTTAATTGGTCAGTGTAAAACTGTGCATAGGTGCTATGCATTTTTACTATGCTTTATGCTAAATTACGCTCATTATTATTTAAAGTAGAGATTTGGTGCATTTTCTGTGATAAACACATGACACATTTTAAACACATTTTCAGTTACTTCACACTGTACACATGGCAAAAATATGGACACTTATAAATATCACACTTCATCACCTGCCTCTATTGCTTGTGATTATGCAATTGACATGAACAACATTGTCAAGTGTGTGTGAATAAAACAGTTTTTATTAAGAAATATTAGTTTAAATGGTTTTAACATTGGATGTTCAGCAAGAACACATATATTATCCCATATTTTGGGATTGTTTAGTGTACATATAGGTTGTATGCCGTGACCACTTAAGTTATGCAATAGAAAATGCTATCCTTGTGCTTAGTTTCTGCAAATAATGTTGTCCTATTTGATAGGAACTCAAAGAGGACAATCAAGTGCTGCTAGAGACTAAGACTATGCTGGAAGAGCAGTTGGAGGGCTCCAGGGCACGTTCTGATAAACTCCACCAGCTGGAAAAACACAATCTTCAGCTACAGGCAAAGATCCATAATATGGAGGAGGTAAGAAAAACAGCTGGTGGCTTCACCCAAAAGTCCATATTTTCTAGGAAGATTTTGAAGGAGAATATGGAACATCAATCAAGACATGTTCCTCAATCCTCCCACATAATTCATGTTGGGTCACAGAAGCTTCTGATTACCTTTGGACCCTGACAGCCATAAAAAACAAGAGAGAACAAATATTATCTAACAGAAGTAACAGAAGCAATTTATTTAGGTGAAGAATGCAGACCAGAAACGCATAGAAGAGCTTTTGGAGGATAATTTTGTTCTGGAGATAGCTCAAAAGAGGAGCATAGAGGAGTCCTTGCACCTGGGCTGGGAGCTGGAACAGCTTTCCAAGTCTTCTCAGGAATCTGAAGGACCAGGTAAGGCTTGCAGTGTCCCCCTTTTCAGGACTTCCATGGTCTGGTGGTATTGAATGCTTCCTTTGTGCCACACAGTGCAAAAGTCACTGGATGCAGAGGTGACAGAAAAGGCCTGCAGTCAAATGCTAAGGCTGGAGAGGGAAAACCAGAGGCTGCTTACAACATTAGAGGAACTCAGAAGAACCAGTGATCCATCAGTTGAATGCAGGCATGATACACTTAAACAGGTGAGAGAAGATAACTGAAGAAAACACTGAAGTACAATAACTATGCAGATTTTCAGAATATAAAAAAATAAAATATTTGTTGTACAGGTGGAAGAGGTGAAGGAAGAAGATGCATGCATTAACAAAACATTTAGCTTAGACATGATCCAAAGCAACACTCAAGATAAGCTGAAGATTTCATTTCCAAAACACATGGATGTCCCAGACAGTACAGACAACAAAGAGCTTATAGAACAAGAAATGCAACACGTGACCTTATGGAGGAATGTGGGATTTATGGGCCTGGATGTACAGATCAATAAACATCTAAAGGAAAAGGACGCAATGCAGGAAAAAATGGACTCCTCCAAGGTGGAGCAGCCAGAATCTGCTGACTATCTGAAGCAAAAGGAGAAAGGAAGCCTGGACCTGCTGTGTGGCATTTTAGACTCATACCATCCTAAAGTCCAGAGGGATGCTGGCACGCAGGAGCAGAATTCACTCGTTCAACATGCACAATGCCCTGTCAGCTGCCACGCCTTGGATGCAGAGAACAAGCAACTCCTTACCGCACTGGAGAATGCAAGTCGGAGGCTACGACGGTTAGAAGCTGAGCTCTGGGATCTTGAGTGTGAAAAGCAAGCCTTGCGAGGTAGCCTGGAGGAACTGCGCATTGGCGACCGCTGCCTGGAGCAACTGGAGGCCGACAGTAAGGCCCTCAAGCAAGAGGCTCTCCAGCTGGAGAGGGACAAGGGCCGGCTAGAAAAAGAGAACCGGCGTCTGCGACAGAGAGTGGAGATTCAGGAGGCCACGCTGGACAGCAACAGCCTCAGTTTGGCTGGGCTGGAGAAAGAGAACCGTGCCTTGGGAAAAGAGCTGGAAGCGCTGAAGGAATGCAATGCCAGGGTCAAAGAACTGGAAAACGAGAGCAGAGATTTGTTAAAGCAGGCTGCCATTGACCAGAAGACCCTCACAGCGTTACAAGAGGTGACTAATTAAAAATGTATGGTTCTACATGGCTGAACGTAACATGCTTGCAGTGTTCAAATGTTCAGTGGATGACAGAAGGGTCTGTTTAGGCTCCTTTATCTTATGATCCTTATGCTGATGGGAGTTGTGTCTTCCAGGAAGTCAATGCCCTATAACGATGCCCATGTATAACAAAATGGTGACAATGTTGAAAAATGTACTAATCATATGGTCACTTCAGTCACCATGTCATAACCAACTGATCCTGATAGCACAAAATACATGATTATTATTATTAACAGATCAGTGTACAACCTGTGCATAGAGGCTATGCAGTTTTGTAATGCTAAATGTTGCACATTTCTGTTATCTAACCCAGGGATTCATTGGCTTTGGGGCATATGACACAACAACATTGTCAATGACTTCACACTGTACACACTGCAAAAATGTGAACATCACATATGAACCACCTTGTCCAACTACAGGCCTACACCTGTGGCGCGGTTAGAGCGCATAGATTAAAACATACAGGATTTTAACGTTTGCATAAACATGCTCGCGAACTGCCTACAAACACTATGTTTGACCATTCTGCTGTAGGACATGGTGAGTGAGAAGCTAAAGATGCAGAATAAGGACAAGGAGCTGGAGAAACTCACTCGTGAGCTGGAGAAGATGGGGCTCAATGAGCAGCAGCTTCTTTCTGACCAGAGGGCTGCAGATGACAGGTAGACAGTGACAAAATTGTTGAATTATAAAAATATATGGTATAAATCATGTTTTTTTTTCCTTCTCTATTTTCTCTAGTTAATAAAGTAATGGTCTAAATCTAAGACTACCCTTACATTTAGTCTTCTAAGGTTAAGACTACCCTTACAAGACTACCCAAACATTTTTTCTCTCTCTACTTTACTTCTCTACGTCTAGATGGCAAATGTAATACAAAACCACTTTTTTTACCACTCAATGTTACAATGTCACGTTTCCACTCAAATGTTGGCACGCATTGGTCTTGCATTTTTTTATATTACAGAATAAAATAAACAAAAAAATTGCAAACATGGCAAAAGGTCTCTCCAAATCAGGGAGCTTTTGCTGTGATTGCAGTTTTTCGCACTCTTGGCTTCTCTCCACCACCTGACCAAAGACAACAATGACGGTTTCCAGCAGTCCTGAACAATCATTCACACATGTTACTGAGCATCTTATGAAGTGGCTTTTCATGATGACAATAGTGAATAAATCAATCATGAAGATAAAAAAGAGGCGACTTTGTCAAACATGCTTCACTTTCTCCTGATACAACAAATACTAAATATGTTTCTTGCATTGGATTCTTCAAAACAGCTCCATATTAGTCTCCAGAACCACCATACAGTGGGTGCATCTGACTGGTAGAGTTAATTTTTTAAAAGGTACTTTAAGGGCCAATACTGTAATTGTTTTTTTTATTCATATTTAATTCATTATATTATTTTTCAGTTAACCTTTTTTACACTGATCAGCTATATCATTATGAAGAAGAATTTCATTGATCTCCTTACAGTGGTACAACAGCTGGCAGTGTGGGGGATATATTTTAAATGAAAACTTTGTCCTTCAGCCAAAATAAATTTGGCAAGCATGAGGATTTGAGTGAATTTGACAAGGATCATTTCATTTCATTTCATTTACAGCATTTATCAGACGCCCTTATCCAGAGCGACTTACAATCAGTATTTACAGGGACAGTCCCCCTGGAGCAACTTAAGGTTAAGTGTCTTGCTCAGGGACACAATGGCAGTAAGTGGGATTTGAACCCGGGTCTTCTGGTTCACAGGCGAGTGTCTTACCCACTAGGCTACTACCACCCTTTCAGATGTACGTTGGGGATCGCAGGCTGGCTTGTGTTGTCTGATCCAGTAGAAGAGCGTGAAAAATGTGAAGGCTGTCACGTTCTAGGGGTTAAGAAATGTAACAAGGGACAACGTAACAAGGAGAGGAGGACGTCCACTGTTTCACACACAACCAAACAAAGCATACAAACAGTGCTTTTAATGTACAGTGAGCTAAGATGTACAATAACAGCGGACTCAGCACAGCTAACCAAAATCAGTATAGCCTAAAGGTCTCCAAAGGTCTCCAGAGGGGATAACTCAAACACGCACAAATGTTAACAAAAAAAAGGCATGTAAACACACACAAACATCACCCAAAACAACAACCCACAAATGAGATTCACAACGGAGCTCCTTGCAAATCCCCGTGGCCTCTTGGGACCTCCCTGAAGATGAAGGGCCTAGCTGACCCTGGGGACCTCCCAAACACCATCTCAAGTCACATTATATAGGTGGAAGTGACCAATAGGCAGATGGTAGGTGGAGCTGGTAGGCTTTAACTCCTCCCATGAAGTCAACCTAAAAGAGACAGGGACACAAAAACATAGGCAGCCACACAGAACACATGGAAGCATACATGGATTGCCACGAATGGGGATGCATTGCTGCAGACTGGTAGGATGCTGACCTGTGTCCACCACCAAAACCGCCTAAAAGGGTCACATAAGCATTGCACCAAAGCGCAATGGAACAAGGGAGGAATGGTTACCTTCAGATGACATAGCACCAGGGAAGAAGGCAATGTGATGCTGGGAAGCCTTGGGTCCTGCATTCATGTGGATGTTACTTGTACCATCCATGTATTATGTACCACCTAACTAAACACCGTTGCTGACCAAGAACACACCTTCTTGGAAAAAATATCACAATGTTATGGCTGATTAATTTCTGTTGTCTTGGTTTTCAATGGAGAAATAGTTCTTCTGTTGGAATCTTGAAATCTGTCACTTCTGTTGTCTCAGTCGATACAAGCAGCTCGAGTCTGACCTGGAATCATCTCTGAAGAGGTGTGTGGAGATTAAAGAGGAGAAAATGACAGTGCTGGAAAGTCGTCTTAAGGAAACCTCAGCCCTCAACCAGCAGCTGCGCCAGGAGCTCAGGACCGTCAGTCACAACACAAATGCACTGGCCTTCTGTGATCTCAACCTGAAGCATGAGGGTATAACATTAATGTGTGACTTGTTCATTGACCAGGTAAAGCAGAACTATGAAGCAATGCTGCAGAGAGAGGAGGAAGATTGGTTGAGCCATGGTGACATTGGAGGTCTGAGAGCATGGCAGAAAGAAAGCCAAGAAGCCACTCGAGAGCTCCTCAGGGTTAAGGACCACCTTATTGAGGTGGAAAGGAATGTGAGTGCTGAACATCTCAAATTCCAATATCAAACGAAATCAACGTGACAGAAACTAGACGAGATGCGATGATAATTATAACAAAATATATCACATAAAAACGTTTATTTATTTCCTACTAAAACAATAGACTAAAACACAATTTTCTTTGACTAAAGCTAGACTAAAATATTAATGGATAGTTCTGACTAAAATATCACTAAAAGTCAACTGAAACTTGTCTAGACCAAATTAAGTGTGCGACAGTGGAGACCTAGTGGGTAACGTAGTGGACGCGTAGAGGACTCATAATCAGAAGGATGCTGATTAAAGAAAAGTGAAAGTGAAGTGATTGTCACTTGATACAGCAGCACAGCACACTGTGCACACAGTGAAATTTGTCCTCTGCATTAAACCCATCACCCTGAGTGAGCAGTGGGCAGCCATGTAAGGCGCCCGGTGGGTGTGGGGACGGTGCTTTGCTCAGTGGCACCTCGGCGGATCAGGATTCGAACCGGTAACCTTCTGATTACGGGACCGCTTCCTTAACCACTAGGCCACCACTGCCCCACCATGGTGACACTGAGGAGACACTGAGTAAAGTACCATCCCCACACACTGCTCCCCGGGCTCCTTACATGACTGCCCTTTTCTAAAAAATAAAAATGAATAAAATGACTAGACTAGAACTAAAATTAAGACAGTCCGTCAAAAACTACAGCTCTCTCTTTCCTGCACAGAATGCCACACTGCAGGCAGAGAGGCAGGCCTTGGAGACACATCTGGAACAGCTGCAGACACAGACAACTGGACAAAATGCACAGACTCTGGCTCTGCAGCAGCAGTTGGCATCACTACAGGAGAGCAGCATAACCCTGCAAATGCAGAATGCACAACTGCAGGTTAGTTGACGAGGACACAGACCATGAAAAGCAGCCTATTATGTTGGATTGTCCTGTCCATTCCAGTCTTGTGAACCTTACATCTGACGTATAATTGGTTGGAATTTATTTAGGATAAGTGTACATCTGGACATGTAAATGATCCAAATTTTGCAGTGAACGGTGCAGTGATGGATGAATATTTTGTGTTTATAGATGCATAAACATGTTTATGGATGTTTATAGATGAGCTCTATCTCATCTATGACTCCTACAGGTGGAAAAATCTACCCTCACTTCGCAGAGTGCTTCTCTCATGGCTCAGAATATTCAGCTACAGGGACAGCAATGCAGTTTAGAGGGTGAAAGGGAGAGTGCAGTTCGAGATCGTGAAGACCTGCGTAAAGTCAATGAACTTTTGCTGCGGGACCACGAGCGACTGACCGCTCTGCATGAGAGACAGGCAGCAGAATATGAATCCCTGATCAGCAAGCATAGAGGTCTGAAGAACTCACACCGCCGTCTGGAGTTGGAGCATCATGCACTGGAGGACAGGTTACAAAACTCTGTGTAACAATATTTTTTCTTTAGCTAACATCTGTTTAAAAACTATTTTTTCCCCCCAAATCCTCTCCATTGGGTTGTTTTGTTAATTATATCTAATCATAAGCTAATTTAGTTGGAAATATCCACAGGCATAACACACTGCTCCAACAGAAGTCTCAGTTAGAAGAGCTGGAGAGAACACTGAAAGTGGAGCAGCAGCAGATGCTCCAGGAGAAGGACAAGCACAGGAGTACAGCTGCAGAGTGCCAGAGACTAAGGGATGAGAAGGACTGGTCAGTGTGGTTAAACTGCCAAAACAATGTGTAAAAAGTAGGATTATTATAGACTTTGGTCAGGATTTAATTTAAATGAAATGGTCTTATGCAGTCAAAACTGTACATTCAATTTGTTTTCATTCCTGAGATGGTGTTTGATTGAAAGGAAGAGAACATTTTAAATGAATTTCCATGAACATATAGATCCTTATAAACCTTTCCATCACTGACTCCCACAGGCTCGATCAGAGCTATCAACAGCTTCTTAAGGAGAATGAGAGTCTGCAGGCAGAGCACAAGAACACCAAGTGCCTCTTGAACACCATGAAGCTGGATCAGATGCGCCTAGAGTCGGAACTCTCTAACTTCAAAGAGCAGTACCAGCAGCTGGACATCACTTCAACCAAACTCACCAACCAGTGTGAGGTATTCCAACAACATGTGTGTTCGGTCATTGTTAGATATAGGTGACAATAGCTTACACTTACGCTATGCTAAGTACCAGCAAACAGTATGTTACACGAGATGCAGCCGAATTTAAAGTGTTTTATTCACAATACATGGACACCTCTGCTTGGAGCGTCGTTTCAGCAGATCTCTTTTCTTGCTGAAAATGCAGCTGATCTACACTTTTATAACATTGAGTTCCACCACTGAATCTTTTAACCACAGTTCTGGACCATTCTGGACCATCTACTTCCATTCCTGCTGAGGAGGCAACTAGTCCCATTTTAAACATATACTCATATAGTGCTTAGAAGGACAGGGGACTCAAGTAAGGAACAGCCATGTCCAAATAGTGAGTTTGTTCTGTCTGGAACTTTACTCACAATGGATTTTTTAGTCCTGGAGAATTAACCACCCATGCAACCCTAAACCCCATGTTTAAGGGGGTAAAAACTGAGTACTGGGCAATAATATGTAAGTGTTGCATGATAATATGAATGTACATGTTGCAAAACAGGGCCACCTAGAGGACAATTACATAAATGCATATAAATATCACAATTAAATAGGTCATTAGTGGTTATGGATTTTTCTCAATCAATCACAGTCAAACCTTTATACATGCAAGTCTTTTTCACCAGTTGTTAACCCAGCTTAAGAGAAACCTGGAAGAGGAGAATCGTCACCTGTTGCAGCAGATCCAAACTCTGATGTTGCAAATTCGGAACCTTCTGGAACACACCATGGAAAGCAAGGATCTCTTTCATGTAGAGCAGCGACAGTACATGTATGTATTGCAGTAGTAGTTTTGACCATGAATCCTTACTTGTCACTTCACCCTGGAAACTCCCAAACCACAGCATTTTATTTTGGTTTAAAATCTTTTTTCACTCATTAGTGCCTTGCGTTCTTCATTCTAAAAAACAACCTTAATATATGTGCTGTTATGATGAAAAGGCCTTAAGCCTTATGAAAAGGCCATAACCCTTATGATGAAAACCTGCCTGCACTAAACTGGTATATTGACATAAGCAGGATCTGACATTTGAACTGTTTATATCTGCAATACATGCTTTCATGATATGAGAGCATGTATTGAATATTTTTTTTCCTTTGTAGAGATAAACTTAATGAGCTGAGGAGGCAAAAGGAAAAACTGGAAGAAAAAATAATGGACCAGTATAAGTTTTATGAGTCCTCGCCAACAAAAAGGTATACCACTTTTTTCTAAACTCAAATGAACAGTAGATTGTATACAATTGTGTACAATTGGTGTAAAATGCCATTATTTTGTGAATTAAAATGAGACTACAGTAAACAATTTCAAAACTTTCCCCACCATTAATGTGACCTATAACACATGCATGTAAAAATCTCTTTATTTGCACATTTTCTATTGGCTTTGGGTCAAAGCTGTGGCTGGACCATTCTGTGAAGCCATTTTATTGTTGTTTGGATGAAATTCAAGGTTCAACCTTTGTCAGATTTTTTCACACACTTTTTGGATATTTTATGTGACCTGCAGCTCCTTACTGTAAGTCTCTTGGCAGCCTCCTTAACCAGTTGTCTTGTCATTTCAGCCATTTTGGAGGGATGTCCAGTTCTTGACAATGTCACTGTTGTCCCATATTCTCTCCACTTTATGATGACTCTCTTGACTTTGTATATCCAGTGCTGTGGAAACATTTTTGAACCCTTTAACAATGAGATAGCTTTCTGCAAACCGTGTTTATTGCTGTCTCAGGCAGTTGAATAAATGTCAGGAAAAAAACACAGTTCATTGGGTTAATTAGAGTCTTTTAAATGGACTACATGTGTTCAAGAAGACAATTCTGTAATTAAATTAAAAATGATCAGTTTTTGCAAATCAGTTTTACAGGTTACATTAGGTCACATAAGATATTTGAACGTACTCCTTGTGGTCTCATTTCTTACATTACAAAATCACCTGGCATTTTAACAGAGGTGTGTACACTTCTTATATTCCTTGGATTAAATTTGAAAGTCTTTTCTGTTCCTTTTCTGAGTAACTTTACACATGTAAACAGGCGTGGTAACTGGATTACTCTGAAAATGAAGAAGCTGATGAAGACTAAGAGTCGAGAACAAGAAAAAGAGAGGGGTCGCTCACACGTGGAAACACACTGTGAGGGGTCAAGGGGCCATGATAATAGCTCCTGTGGTGGCTCCCAGGACTCTGCAGAGTCAGCGTCTAACTCAATGGATGACAGTCTGTCCCCAAAGAGGAGCAGCAGTGAGTACAAATGCATCCTTCTAAAAAGACAAAAAGAGCCTTCACATTCCATTGGTGGTCACTAAGTAGGCTGAATGTAATGCAAAAACACGTTTTAAACGTATCCCCAACTGTCATGTTGTAAACCAGGATAAATTTGCAGCTCTGAAAAAAAATGTTTTAAGAGACCCCAACATCCATTTTGAATAATGATAACTGGTCAAAATATAATACTTCAGACCTAATTAAATATGTTTATACACATTATTAAATGACATAATAATACAGCTCTTAGGGTTCATTTGGTGGTATTTGGTTTAACTGATGTCTAACTTTGTCATGTTTGATTGTATGTGACTCGTAAGTAACACAGCCCAGCACCTCTCATCCTTTCTGTGTGGTGACTATTTATTCTCCACCATATTGCCTTTGGTTTGTCTTCCGACCCTGCATCCCCCAAACACTGTTAAAGTTGCTGCTCTGAAAAAGATTCCTGTAATGCTGAACAGGCAGAAGGAGAGAGGCAAACTCAGGACGCTCTTCCATCGTTCTTTATGTAAGACACAGAATTTTCTCCTGGCATCAGATGGGCTGGGCCGCTTTGATGTTTTGCATTCTGAACAGACTAATGCTATAAAGAAAATCGGTTTCTACCCTGCTACACGTGGCTTTGCAATATTTCAGCATATTAACTTAGTCGTTAAACAATGACTCTTCCCAAGCATCCTTGAATTATTTTAAGTCGATGCTTTGTCCTCATGTTTTGTCAATGCATGTTTATGCATGTAATTTTTTTTTGAGTCAAACCAAATCATTTAAAAATAATTCCTGACTCTGGGTGAGCAACAGTTCCTTTGTCAATCTCATTATCTTCTGCATCAGCTATGAATGACCTACTGCATGAGCGGGATTTATCTGGGAGGGACTGTGCTGATCCCTCAGATCAGCCAATGAGAGCTAAGGAAGGGGATGAGGAGCATTCATCACTGAAACACCCCTCCAGCCAGTTCATCAGCCATACATTTCCATCCCACATGTTCACTTCCTCAGTCAGAATCAGACCATGGGGCGAAGGTAATAGAAATTTTCACTGGATCACACTTCATGCTTCCTTTTAACTACACTTGATTTGTTCAATATTTAATTTTACCACTTCAATCTACTTATTCGGAAAGTAGATGAATATCAGGAGCTCAGGATTTTTTAGCTAGCGAGAATACTGAGTTAAAAAAAAAAGTAAAAGGTTTATTTGCCAATGTTCTTTTCCTCAGGGAAAGACTGCCATAAAGATGGTGTAGACTCAATCCAAGGTCATACAGATGGACAAAGTGAGTGTGGCTTCTCTGTATTTAAAAAATCCACAGCACAAAAACAACCAGTCTGTCAGTCAGATTATAACTAAACAACTTGATGATGTTAGTATTAGAATGATATATTTAGTATTTAATACCAACATAGATGGGGAGACTAAAGATCATGGCAAGATATTCATAGTGTGAAAGCGTACAATATGAAATCTGCTGCATTGTGACTGCTGTTGTTAAACTGGGATAAACTGTATGACATCAGTGGTGTTGAACTTTACCCAAGGTGAGAGTAGTGGTGCATTCAGCCTGGAGAATGAGGCTTGGTCCAGTGGCAGTAGCCCCACCCAGGAGCCGCCCAGGAGCCGCTGCAGTGAATCCGCTGCTCCGCCCAAACCTCCCAGGGATGCTTTAGCACTAGCATCCTATTCCTCAGGCCGTGGCATCTGGAGGTCCAGCAGTGGTAGGGCCACTGGTTCAAAGGGAGTTCAGAGCCAGAACCTGCGCAGGACGGAGAGTGCAAGGGTCACAAGAGTCACCAAAGGCAGCTGCTCCCACTCCACGTCTCGACCCGGAGACAAGTCGTCTTCTGCATCTAGTTGCTTGGATTGCTTCTCCACCCCACTACGGAGAGGGGGACATGGCAGCCGAGGAGGCAACGGACCATGTTCCACCCTGCCCCGTTCCAGCAGTGTCATATCCACCTCTGAGGGCTCTAGCCGCCGTGCCAGCTTCCACAGTATGATATCCAGGTCGGCCACGGCATCGCCCAGGAAAAACAACATTGATGAGAGCAGAGACAAGGAGTCTGATCAGATCCCATCACCATCAGCACACCAGTCTGCAAGTGAGTTGGAGGCACCAGGCCTCACAGAACGCCCTGATGGAGCAGACGTCAGGTGTCCAGAGCCTCCCTTTCGCCCGCTTTTCACCATCGACTCCGTGTTCTCCAACACCATTTTTGGTGAGCCGAGCCTGAAAAGCCAAGTTCAGACTTCCTTCAGCCTCGACTCATCTCATGATCACAAAATAAGTGGAGTCCAAGTCAAGAAGCAAGCAGAGCCTGTCAGCCTCGATAAGCAGGAGAATCAAAAATCAGGAGAGCAGGATTTTTCTGTTAATGAGAGTGTGACATCTGTCTATCACAGCCTCAGCGACCTCTCATCTACCAAGGCTGAAAATGAGATGAATTAAAAACAGCTTTATTTAAAACTTGTTTTTTCTTTTTACAAGTACTGCCTGCCATACATACATACATATCCAACATATTTAATATCTGAAAAATTCATCTGCTTTCATTAATAATTACAGAAATTAATTCTGTATAATACTCATTTACATAGTTAATATTATGCTATTTAGATTTAAATTTTGCCTGCATAATGCATGAGTGATTAGTGACATTTGTGACCCTTTGTAATGAACTGAGAATTTGTGCCCTAAATCATCCTTCTCCCTTGCACCAGGTTGTTTTTTTTCATAACTATTTTTGTGTCTCAAAATAAAAAAGTCACTCCCAAATACAGAATTTTATTGAATCCTGCACACACTGCTAATATAATTTGGAATATCACCATTTGCATATGTAGGGTGATTAAAACATCCATGCTGAAACAGGTAAATGTATTTCAGATATCTAAACATAACCAGCATTGCATAAATACATAAACTGCTATGGCTCTCTTCCTGTAGGTCTTTGGCAGTTAAAATTAGTTTTTTTTTTGTTCCTTTCTAGCATTTCAAAAAACTGTTTTTTTAGAAAGTTACTCAAACGTTGAGAAACGTGTTAGCTTTCATTTTAGAGGTTTTTCCTACTCACTCTTTGTAATAACACATTATTCTGGATGTTCAGAAACAAACTTGCTTTGTGATTGTTTTTTCACACCCAGGGAACTTGAAGGATGTTAGAAAAAAGGAAGAGGCCATAGGGATGAATGACTGCTCTCACACACACTTCCTCATTCTGCCTAATTGAAAACCCCTCCTGTCAATGTGCAACACGGTCAGATGTAGCGCATATCTATTTCCTTTCTTCTGCCTTGGTTTCCTCTGTTACAGATATCTCGGGACCACATCCGCCTGCCCAAATATTTATAATAAAAAAACAGAATGCTGCATCACTATTTCATATAGCTCGTCTCAACAAGTGGCTGTATGGAGGTGCGGTTTCCATTCTCGGAAATATATGTTTCCACATACATTGCAGTGCTGCTGCTGTCATGTGTGTGTCGCCATGGTAGATGTTCATGTTCCCAGTTCGGTCAAGGCTATTTCTGTGACCATGTCCTGTTTCAGCAAGCTGCTCTGACAAGTAAAATTGGTCCTTGAGGGGCCAGCTGTCACCAGAGTAATCTTCTAGAAGACCAGGAATCCACTGCATTTGTCAGCAATAAGTTGATAAATTAAATGTCTACTTTTTAATAGAATTTGTTTATTGCAACCAAAGCATATCATAGGCAATGCAAAAAAAAATTACTTTAGCACTGAAATATGAGAAACAATGGTCTAGAATAATATCATGTCTGAACTCACATTTAAATAGTATTAATATGCATTAGTAATGAAATGTGGTGTTTGGAGTGTCATTCAATTGAAAACAGATATTAGAGGTAAGAAATTCTCTCCTGAATATTCTCATAGTGTGAGGCCTCAGCAGCTGCCTGAAGTGCTGGGTTACATGGCAGCTTCCTTACATTCTAAAAAACACAAACAAAAAATATTCTGGACACATTTCAAATATTTCAGTATTTGTATTTCAAAGCGAAAATCATCTCAGTTGCATGCACTAACTTACATTCAGAGTCTCATATTCTGAAGATTTGGCCTTGAGGTTTAGGGCAGTGTACGTATCATCATGTGAAATAGGATGAGTATCCTGTTAAAAGAGGAAATAAATTAAATGTTTGTCCTGCAACACCAGCATGTGGATATTTACTGGCCTAATAATGTCAGGCATTGTAGTCCAATGCTATTATTTTCAATAATAGATGAGACTGAGAAGCCATGGACGTTTCTGTGTGTGACCTGTGATTTTGGGCTGGTGTTTCCAACAGGATCTGACTTTTTCCTGGGATAGAAACAGAGAGACATCTGCAGTTGCAACCAGCATTTCTCATCTGACCAAAATCATCAGACATTAAATAAACATCTGCATTGAATACTGAATAACGCTTTTTATCAAAACCTCTTCACATGATGAGTGAGGGCTATGACACCTCCCACTGTCAGGACGGCAAGCACACTCCCCACCACAACAACAGCCAAGAGAGACTTCTTCTCGCCTGAGAACAAGAAAAAAATAGGATTAACTCATCCCAATAATCATTTTAACGCTGCATTATCAAGTGACAGCGTACCTGCTAATAGGACAACATCAGAATTCTGAGCACCAATTTCATTCTGTGCCTCACAGTAGTATGGCCCATGATCACCAGAGGCCAGTGTGAAATTAATGCTCTTGCCTGTGCCTCGAAACACTGTCCCATCTCCATTCTTTTGATACCACATGTAACTGGACACTGCAGGGTAGGCATCACTGCTGCAGGTCAGAGTCACTGAACTGCCCTCCACTATTTCACCAGAGGGACTGATGGAAATTTCTGGGATCCTGGGCGAATCTTTGAGAAAATGAAACAAGGTGTCATGGAAGGATTAATGAAATTGAATTTCTTACTTCCTGTTGAAATGAATTTAATGACATTTAGACATTTAACATAAGGGTTTATTTATTTATCTATTTCATGAATTTGCACTCTAAAAAGTAAAACTGAAATGAGTGTAAATGTAAGAAACAGGCAATAGATTACGTTTTACATTTTGTTTAAAAGACTTAACAATTATGATTGGATGCATCCATTAATTCAAGGGAGAAATATATCTGGCTGCCATGGAGTGGACTATCAGGTCAGTACTTTAATAATAAGGTGATCTGTTTATACCCAGGAAATTCTTTAGGACTGTTATTTATAATGGAGCACATCAGCGTTTACTATATTAATCAGACATATAGAGTAATAATTATAAATACTCACATTTTACAGTGATTAGTACATCCATTGAACTTCTATGTATTAATGTCCTCTCAGCTACACACCGATACAATCCACTGTGCTCTGGTCTGGCATTAGTTATTATGTATTTATATCCTGATCCTATCAGTAAGTATTCAACTCCATTCTTCTTATACCAGGTGTAGTTGTACACTGCTGTACTCACATCACTACTGCAGGTCAAAATCGTGGATCTACCCTCCACTATTTCAGCAGAGGGACTAACTGAGACTGATAAATCCAAAGGGTTGTCTGTTTGAAGCAATGTACAATGTACAGGATTAGTGTTGCTCATATGCATGGAATCAGTACTATTATAAAACTACATAATTTGTCTTTGATGATAACCCAAACCCACATTTGACAACAATGGGCACATCAGAAGACAGTCGATTCTCGTGTCCTTTCACAGCACAAGAATAATTGCCTGTATCCTGACTGGTGACTTGGCTGAGGTGCAGCTTGTTGCCTGTAGTATAAGTTGCAAGCTGCCTGTCTCTGTACCAGAAGTAGATGGGGCTGTTTCTCAGTGTGCAGGTGGAGAAGCAAGTCAGAGTCACATTCTGTCCCTCTGTTACAGTACTGTCCATTGTTTTCAACTGCAGATCTGAATCTCAAAATGTAGGTATGATTACTGACAGAGTCAAAGCTCCATACACAAGTAAAAAATGTCTGGGATTGTAATGGTGAAATATTGTACAATACTGACAATAAAGTGTAAACAGTGCAATAAAGTGTAAACAGTGAAATACTGTTTATAATATACAGGGTTATTAAAAACATTTTTTTTACTGTGAACTACCGTAGTAATAGTATCAGCATACTTTGCACCTGCGATGAGTGCTAGACTAAGAGGGAAACTAAATGTTTTGGGAAATTGGCGGGATATAAATCTCTCGTCCCAACTGGAATGATTGTCATGCTCAAATTCTTCTCATTGCATGAAAGTTCACCACATAAGGGCAGTACAAAGTCATAAAATACTTAGCTAAACTTGTACAGTAACTGCAGAAGATTACAGTTACATTCTGTATTTATAACAGTTATTAACTAAAAATGAATGGCATGTACACTAATCACTAACACTAGGGTTCTGAATACCACATCTGCCAGTTTTAAATACAGTACATCATTAAGCAATTACACTTCTGACCGTAGATTTTACTGTGAACTTACACTAATATTTTTTTTACAGTGTATAATTGTCTGTGTCATAATTACCTGTGACGGATAGGGCAACTTCTTGTTTTAGAAAGCGATATGACCCTGAGTCGTTCTCTCTTAGATTGTTCATCATCAGACTGCAGTCACATTTCATCACACGGCCAATGTAATGTGGATTCTCGATGATGGGCACGTTTTCTTTAGACTTATACCAACTACAAACGTTTGGCATTAAGAATGTGTAGATGTCATTTGCACAGGGGAGTGTCACTGATGTCCCTTGAAGGGCACAAATATGAGTCACAAAGCTACACACCAGTCCTGGAATAAACCACAACAGTTTTTTAACCCTTGCACACTTCAGTTAATAATATTCCAGATGTTTTGCCATCAAGTGTATAGTTACTCAAAGAAATAAAAACATAATTTCATTAGCTTTCTAATGGAAATAATAAGACATTTTTCTCCTAGAAATAATATGACATTAGTCAGATCTGGTGTCCTATTCAATTCAAGAGGAGAAGAGTGGCCATTATAAAGTCTGTTTTACCTCCATGCTCATCTTTGATTGGAAGGCCTGCTGTTCAATTTGATGTTTATTACTTTTATTAATACTTACATAATTCTACTCTATGACCTGAGAAGTGGTTAATAAATCTAGACAATTTCCCTACTTACCTTGTAAATATAGAAAAATTGTCACCACTTTAAAAACCATTTCTGCATCCCATAACCTGTAAAAGATGAATTATTGGTTAGTTTATTCTTATAAAAAAATATAAAATATATTTAAGACAGCATGCCATGTATGTATGCCAAATTTTATTTTTTTTATGTCATTCTGTTTGCATGACTTCAGTAACAACATGTTTGAAATGGATTAATTTGTCAAAGAAAAGTGAAGAAATTCTACTTCAATTGTGAAATGTTGCAAGGAGGTCTTGCAAAATCTTGTGTTGCATTACCTGTGCACTATTTTCTGTATTTTTGTCAAAAATGTAATATATATTTGATGCCAGGTGTTTTGAAACGTTTCTCGCTAACAAACCTTTAGTCTGCTTTAAATAATTAAAATGAATACGACTTAAATGTTTTTAACTAAACAACTTCCCACAATGCCAATAACACCTGATTTTTATTGACTTATAGCTCTGTTGATGATTTGTGTCCAAATGGAGACAAAATAATAATAAATCTATTAAAAAGTAAAGCATTTCTAGAAATCACTGCATCAACAAACATCAGTACCAAAATTTTAAACATTTACAATGTTATTTTTTTTCAAAGGCAAAAGGACAGTACTCACATTGCGCACGCAATAAAATTCGTTGCTCCCTAAAATCTAAGCTGAAGTTCCAGTCTAATGACAGTAGAGAAGTGACAGTGATAAAAAACGAGTCAATGCAACATACACAAAGAGGAACTATTAATGGAGGAACTTCAGTGTAAGGACATACTCTTTCAGATTTCTTGCAGTGACTAAGAAGGATCGGTAGGGGGCAGCGCTTACTTTTGTAGAATAAACTTTAAGTCATAAAACAGTAGGCCAATCTAGACAGAGTTGTAATTTTTGAGCCTGACCTTAATGCAACGAAATTACTGCTGACCGTCTGGTCTCAGAATAGCCTGCATTTATGTTCTTGATGAAGAACTGGAGTGTTTTTTCATTTTCAGTCCTATGTTCACACTGTTCAACCAACCACTGTACTAATAACCAGGGAACAATATTTAGTTCATTTCTACATGTTAACAATAATTACATTAATACTGTTCAATAATAACAATGTTTGCTTATGCCTTGTTCAGTTCTGCTGAGGCTCAAACGGTTGAAACGTCTCTCAGCATGTCATGACTGCGTGTCTGACAAATTACAATCCTTGTTTTTTCTGTAGGTGCAGATTACATTCTGTTTTCACGAATGCCAGATGATCTAAATGATTGCTTGCATTAATATTTCTTATTAATTAATTGATGTACTTTGCTTTCACTATAGACTTGTACGAGTGCTCATGTGCTCAGAATCAATTGCCCACTCCGCGCCTGCTGAAAGTTTACAGCTGTTAGTTTACCATGAAATGGCAGGAGGTAAAAACTGTTTTACACACCAAAGCTGCAGGTATTGTTCTGCATAATAATGAAGATTAGCTGTTGCTATGCTTGTAGAAGAAGCAGTAGTTGTGTGTGTGCTGCTTTGGGCAAAAAGTTATATAAGACCATCCACAAATGGGTACAAGGTGTATTAGGCCCTGTACGGGTGTGAAAATGTGCATTCTGTCAGCCGAGGGGGGGTGTGGGGACCCAGTGTGACACAGCAGGCCATTTCCCCATCAAACAGCTGGAGCAGCTGAGAATCTCATTAAACTGAAACAAATGGGCCCTGCGCAGTCTGGGCAGCCACCTGAAAACACACATATAGCCACAGCAAGATTAGAGGCCATTCTAGAACCTTTTCTTTCATTCATGTTTAGATTGCGTTCAAATACAGTTTAATGAATTAATCTAAACCAACTTGCCACTCCTGGTTGGTAGATCTTAACTTGTGTAGTGTTTGTACATGTTCCACTGAGTCAAGGTGGATGGTGTACAGTGTGAAATCTGTAAATTGAAAATGTGTTATGTTGGATGTTCTTCACGGAAAAAGAGCCAAAGTCAAGTAATCTCAAATTGTAGTCATTTGTGTCGTGCCATGCATCATTTATGTCATGTCACGCCTCTTCTCACCTCCCTCCACTGGCTACCGGTAGCTGCTCGCATTGAGTTTAAATCCTTGATGCTCGCCTACAGGGCTGTAAATGGAAGTGCACCCTCCTATATCAATACAATACTAGCCAGCTACACTCCGGCACGCCCTCTCAGATCTGCAAACGAAATGAGACTAAAGTAGATTAGAGTAGATTCCAATCTACTCTATTCTCCTTTGTTGTACCTGGCTGGTACCATTCGACTAGCCGAGACTACTACCACCTTCAAGAAGCAGCTGAAAACCCACTTATTCAAAAAGTATTTCAGACACACTCACACTCACACT
Source organism: Denticeps clupeoides (assembly GCF_900700375.1). Classification (NCBI taxonomy): domain Eukaryota; kingdom Metazoa; phylum Chordata; class Actinopteri; order Clupeiformes; family Denticipitidae; genus Denticeps; species Denticeps clupeoides. The sequence goes on along the minus strand of NC_041709.1, from coordinate 21,681,389 downwards.
CACAAAAAATAAAAATAAAACATTTTGTCTAGCACTTAACAATTCATGTTCTATTCTTTACAAGTTAGGCCTTATCAGGGCTCTTAGTTTTGTAACTCAAAATCTATGAAAACCAAACGAGAATTGCTGGTGTCTTCCTCATATAAGTCACTTTGGATAAAAGCGTCTGCCAAGTAAAGTAACGTAAAGTATTTTTCAATTGGAAAAACCTGAAGTGGATCTCGGAGACCTGAACACCACTCAAGGGATAAGCATAATGTTGGATTTATCCTTTCGTCACTTTCCAGCCACAGAAAGAAAACCAGCAGCATATATTTGGCAGACCAATTTATACCCACCATTGACTTAGATGAGAAGGACCGTCAGTATTGCTTTGACTTCCCAACCACTACAGTGCTGAGAAATGTCCTTCAGTAAAAAATAAAAATTCAGTGATAATAGTGGGTGGCTGACGTGCTACGTGCGTACTGAAGAACTGCATGCACGTGGTATGGGGCGGTCAGTGAGTGGTTATGTATTAAATGTACATGCGGTCTAGCGTCCTGTACTACCTTACCTCACTACTTTACTTGCTTAATACAATATTCACACATTCCCTCAGCCTGAGATGTGTGGAAGCGCAGAGTTAGATTTTCTTTTCACCAGTCAGAGTGACTGTCCAAATGCCGTCTCCCGAGTGCCCTGATTCTGGATGGACATTTAAAACTCAGTTGCTACTCCCTCGGAGAGATGTCAGACACTTGACAGGGAGCCTGTAAATCGGAAAGTGGGGTCACAGTAAGTAGGCAGAGTTGGGAGGATGAAGGTGGGCAGGCTGGTCTCTGTGCAACTCAATGAAACAAGTGAATAGACTTGGACTAACAATAAATGTCCTTTGACTGATTTATGCACAATTTACATGCATTCCCTAGAACAGATGAGGTGATGACCTTTGGTGCCCCAGGTTTAAAACTGTGTCTAAGTCACTCCCCATGTCCCCTATATTATAAGATATATGGGTTTGAGGCTTGAAGTCTCACTTTTCACAATGTGTTTCTCCAGTCCTCTCCTATAAAATGCTTTGCTATTGCTTAATTAAGATCATGTCATCATCAGAAGCCTAAAATGGATATGGCAGGTTTCATGGGTAGTAAGGAAAAGATGTCATGGAGCATTCCAGGAACAGGGCTGAGAACCACTAGCATGGATTCCGATGTTAGTAAAACCCATTACATCTAAAGAGTGTAAAAAGAAGCAGTTGATTTAAAGTTTTGTCTTTTACAAATGCACACACACTAGACTCACTTTATAGACCGCAGCAATTGTTTATCAATGGCACAGAACCCTCAACAGACCACTGCAGACAGAGCGTCTGGAAGTCTGCTCAATTTCCTGTTTCTGCCTGAATCTCTGTGAAAGTCATTATCTCTGTGCCCACGACACTCACACACTCATGTGTGTCCACGCACACATCAGACCATACCCTTCTGCGTAGCCAGGACGGAAGGACAGTGTCCAGTTTCAGAGCTGAGCGAAAAAATGATCTAAGCCTCTGACCTTTCTCCACATTCTACACACACACACAGACACACACACTAACTTATATAGTCAATTTTACTCCTCGGTTTTCTGTTCTGTGCCTTCTTGTGGCCAACATACTTGATTTCAGTGACATCAGTTGAGCCGTGAGCAGAGATCCTGCTCCTGAACAGAAACGGCTGGTGGAACCAGTGCAGGGCCGGAGCTCCGGATCATCAATCATTCAAAGTGAAATGGAAAAAAAAAATGTACACAAAACAAAGTACAGAGAAAAGACGGCGGCCGGATTTCCCAGTACTGTTCCTGACATCTGGGACAAACTCAGAGTCATCGTACAAGAACGCTTCAGCACGCAAACACATGTGCATTTGTCAATTTGTTGTGACTTCAGGAATGACATGTCACCGTGAAATATGAGATTTTAAACAGATCCCTCATGTGTCCACGCAGCCTAAAAAATTCTGAATAATTATGGCCTTGAATATCTGGGTGTGAGACTCTTTTCACGGCAATTTGCTAAGAGAGAAAGAAAAGAGAAGAGCAGCAGAACAAAGGGAACGTGTGTAAGAAGAAGTGCTTAAGCTATCTGGTAATGTGGACCACGTGAGCGCGTGTGTCTGTCTGTATGGGGGAGACTATTAAGTAGCCGGGTAATTGCTGCCATCTGTATCCTCAGTAACTGCACTGTTCTGAAAGGAATTACTCGATTCCACTCGTCCTCATAAACCACTCTGTACACTCACACAAACATCCACACTCATGTTACTAAGATACAAATCGGATATCTATGGATTATGAGTTCAGCAATTATAGTCTTTTCAAAATGTTTCTTTTTTTTCAGAGAGTAAATGAAAAGTACACAGCAGTACCGGTAGAGAAAGTTTGAAGTAAAAAAGAGATCGTTTTGATCATATTCGTTGGTTTTTACTTCACTTTATGTTTAACGCCTTGTGTATAATTAATCAAATTTCTGTTGGAACACAAGTACAGTATATTACTCGTACTCTCGTTGCAATTGGCATTGATGAGTTTAGTTCTGAAGGACTCTATGTTCTACTCTGGCCACGAACTAATTGAAAAGGGAAATGGCACTGGTGTTTATTCACATTTAAAGAAACTCTTATCTGACATACAATCAGTAGTTACAGGGAGAGTCCCCCAGGAGACACTCGGGAGTGTCTTGCTCAGAGACATAATTAAAATTAGTAAGTGGAGTTTAAACCTGTGTCTTTGTGGTCTTCTGGATCACTAGGCTAAGACCATTTTATTATGATTCAAGAGTCAAGATTGGTTTATTGTCAGTACAACATAAACTAAAAACTTAGTTTTGGGTAATTTAACCACTGAAACACCCAAACTGTCATTGTATATAGGGACACATTTCTGGTATAATCAGAAAAGGGTAAGTAGGTGATGAATTTCTAGAATGGACATGGGGAGAATGTGTGAGGGGATGAAGGGTTACATACCAAATTCATGCACACTATACCATAAAAACGCTATATTAGAATTTTTAAAACTATGAGACAGCTAGGGAGAGCATTCAGGGCAGCCATAATATCTATTATTTCTAAAGCATGGCAGGTATGATTCAAACATTGTTTTTGTGTGAAATATTTTTTTATTGTACATACAGTACTGTGTAAACGGCACCAATACAAACCTGTGAAAGCAAAACACTTTATCTAAGATGCTACCCTGTGTCAAACTGATTATATATTGATTCACCTAAACCAAAAACCTAAAAACTTTTTCAATTTTTTTTCATTTAAACAATGGTACTTGGTGTTATTCTATTGTTCTCTGATCAGCAAAACAACGTTTTTTTGTGTGTGTGTTTTACACTTTTACTTCTAGAACAATTTCAGAGATAAAGTTCGGAAGATTTCAAACCTTGTTTGTGCATTACATGCATGAATGATCTCAGTTCTAGTTTGTGATGAATAACAGACAAATACACACACATACACACACACAAAGACACACATAAATGCCATCTGCAAGTTGCTTGTATTGTCATCATGTGCTTCAACACCCTCATAAATCATTAGAGTTGCATGTGTGTGTGTGTGTGTGTGTGTGTGTGTGTGTGTGTGTGTGTGTGTGCACACTTGTTGTCCACCTGGGACCAATGATCTCAAGCAAAATGGCAGAAAATAATGACTGTAACACATCTAATGACAGAGCACAGATACCAAATACGATGGAGACTGTAATTACACACTCACACACACACACACACACACACACACACACACACACACACACACACAGACACACACAGCTAACAACGTACAGGACAGTTTATGGTGTCCCAGAGTACAGCAGATGAATGAGTGTCTGAAAGAGAGAAGGCGGGTTTTTACAAAGCATGTAACTGTGATTTCATGAAAGACAAACAGGAACAGAGCAGACCAGAGCCCATTTCATCCCCTGTTATTAGCAGGGACAGAGACAAAAAAAAGAAAAAAAAGAAAAAAAGACGAATACAAATGCTGGTCGTACAAGTTATTATTAATCATGACACACCACTCTCAAACACACAAAAGTACCCTGTGTCACATAGAGAGCTTAAAAGCGCTAATATTAAATCCTGTTGAATGTGAATAAGATTTATTTTAAAGAAATACACAGGCATCCAATGCCCATGATTTTTGTAGTATAGCGGTGAGCCTAAAGGTAAAACTGCCAATAAAACCTCCTCCAGACATTATGGCAGCCAATAAGGTAACAGTGCCTCAAACCACACCCACACAGTAGGGGGCCATCTGTTACAACCATAAGTCCACCCACTCCATCTGAATCCTCGCAGCTACCTAAAACTTACCTCACCCCACCCCAGAAGTGAGCCCTTCTCAGCAGCCAGAGTCTCTCTGACACACTAACTCACATACACGTGCACTCACTCACACACTCTCACATGAATGTACTTTCTCCGGTGGGGAAGGATGGCCACTCGGCTTTTGTGCCTCCAGACTGTCTTCATTCTGACCACAGTGGTACAGGCCCAGTCAAACGGTGAGTACACATGTCTTCTTGCTGTCTACTCTGTCTGTCGCGCTCTCTTGCTCTGCCTATCTATGTAGATGTCAGTCTGCATGTCTTTCTACAGGGTTTTTATTCATTATTACTTTCATTTGAATAAATCTTTACTTTTATTTGTTTGTTCTATGTGTTGTGAATTACCTATTGATGGTTTTGAAAACGGTAGGTTTGAGTCCACTTGTACAAGTAAATTGTGTGTATATGCATTTCTGTAGTTCAAGGTAACAGAAAAGCTGTAATTACTTTCCCAGAATCTCAATATCATCATTTTCACTGTTTTTTTCACTGGTTTTAAATCCAGCATACACAGACACACACACACACACACACATATACACTCACCAATGTTTCTAGACCATCATATTTTGTGGAAATTTCTCATGGGCTCTTTGATTGTGTGTGAGGGAGGGAGAGAGAGAGACAGAGATCAACATGAGGGGTCAGACTGCTGTGATGTCCAAAAAAAGCTTTTAGAACACACACAGACACACACACGCATACACACACAGACTCATATACAACCACATGTGGGATCGGTTAGTAAATTACAACCTCAAAATACCATTCTTTGCTTCTTTCCTTTACTTTGACCAGAAAAGGTACACACTCAGCACTATACAAGCAAAATCTCATGAACATGCATCCAGCAGAGAACAGAGTAATGACTCATATTTTGTTTAATAGGGTTAATAAAACAAAAAAGCCCCGAAAAAAAAAAAAAATGTCAGAATCAGAATCATTGATCAAAATCATTATTGATCAAAAACCAGACAGAAGGAATTTGGCTGTCACAGTAATGGTACAGTACAATGTATTGTATAAAGAACAATCTAAAATAAAACAGCAATTTTAAACCCTATATGACATACAATCACGAGCATTTCACAGACGTACACTGAAAACATGGTTTATATTCTACTTTCTTTGCTCTGATTACTGCTTTGCACACTCTTGCCATTCTCTCGATGAGCTTCAAGAGGTCGTCACCTGAAATGCTTTTCCAACAGTCTTGAAGGAGTTCCCAGAGGTGTTTAGCACTTGAATGAGAAGGTGTGTCCAAACCTTTGGCCTGTGCTGTGTCTTTAAAAAAGAAAGCAGAGGAATTATAAAGTGATGTGTCATGTATGTAATTAAGTAAGTAGGTGGGTGTTTGATTTTAAAAACTGCTGTCAGATTTGACTAAAACATGCAGTGAAATGCAAGTGGTGAGTTTGGAGGAAGTACTTAATTGCCATATTCTTTAAAAATATAAAAAGACGCCATTGCTACAGTCGGTAAAAAGAACAGGTAACATGTCGAAGAGGATCTTCTTTCTTATTCCAGATTCCTGAGAAAAATTGCCTGCTCTGTTTTGCTACAACAGTCTCTTCTAAAATCATTGGTAGTTACACATGACACAAAAGTGTGCACACTGCGGCCAAAATGGCCAGGATCATGTGATGTTAAAAAACAGAATTATAACATTTCTGTTACCCATAACTTTTGCACAGGAACGTGTATGTGTGATGTTGTCCAGCTCTAAAGGTTCTCGACCTTCTCTATATAAGATGCCTGGTGATCAGTTCTTGATTATGAATGTGGAATGGTCTTGGGTGGCTTTACAGTGAAGTACATTCTTCATTTCATATCAGGTTCTATTTTAATCATATTAACCAAATCTTACAGTCTGCTGTGACTCTGTCCTTCTGTATGTGGTCAAAGTCAATATAATGCACTGTAATCCGGAGAGAAAATGCCTGGATAGCAAAATAGATCAGTGATGCCCATAGAGTTCCAAACTCTGGTGCCTTTTCGGGATACAGTCTTCTTCTCAAATTTGAATAAAATAAATAAAATATTTTAGATTTTTGGAAATTGATATCATGGCAAAATCTTATTTGCCACCCAAACACCCATTCCTGGACAACTCAGTCCAGTTTAAATTTCTTTCTATATTTACTGTGTTGAACATTGCCCATCCGTCCTTTTTTTGGACATCTGCGTACATTAATATTTTCAGACTGTCATGATTCGGTCCGAAAGGGATCCAGACCGGAGTTTCACTGTTGACCTGTGTAATGTTCCCTAATCATTTTCACCTGTGTAAAATGTATAAAGCTGCCCTGTTCATTTCTGTTCGCGGTCGGGTCTTTGATGTTATGTTCCATGTTCACCAACGTCTCGGATGTCTCCCCTGTCCTGTGGTTCACCATTAAACCCCGGTTTTCGTGATGTCATGCGATTGCATCCTTCCTTCCTCGTCTTCTCGTCACCTCCTTGTCATCACTTCTGTTCACCTGCCTCGTCATGCCAACATGGTTGTGACACAGACACAGTCAATGACTGATTCACATTCACTCCCTTGTTTCACAAGGTCACAGTTACTTTGATTCAGCTTGATTCAACAGCTCACCATAGCCCAGGACCTCGATACACACACTGATTGACTCATCAGAGGCACTTCTGGTTGACTTATGTGTGGGTCAGTGAGAAGAAGCAGCCATTTGTCATCCTTAGCATCTCTAGTGTTAGATTCCCTCCTTCACCTCAGCACCATGAACAGCTCTCTAGCAACCTATATGGATGTTATACAGTAGATCGGTGATGTTGTGTTGAGGATGTCCTGTTTTAATGGTGCACAGTCATACTCCCAGTAAAGTACAGCAGCAACTTTTTATTTTATTTCTTTATTTTTTGCAGTGTATAACCTGCTAACATCTCCAGAATGCCTGCCAGATCTGCTCCATGGGGAGCTCCAGGAACAGGGCATCAGCGAGCTCTTCCTCCTCAACAGCTTCCGTCTGCAGCCCAAAAGTGGCAGTTCTGTCTTCACCCTCTTCAACCCCCAGGACAGCAGCAAGTACTTTGAGTTCACAGTCTTGGGGAAGCTCAACAAAGGTGAAAAGAATTAGAAAATGTATATCCTAAAATGATCTATCCTGAACCTTAGCGACTTCACTCTTCCCTGAACCTGTGTGCAGCGTCACTGCGGTACCTGCGCACTGATGGCCGCATGAGCACGGTGACCTTCAACAACCTGCGCCTGGCTGATGGAGAGAGGCACAGGCTTCTCTTTCATGTGAAGGGGCTGCAAGGCGCAGAGACAGGTGTGGCAGGGATAGAGCTTCACCTGGACTGCAGACTCGTCGAGACAGTCAGGGACCTGCCTGCCGTTTTCTCTGGCCTCCGCCCACAACAGGCAATTGGGCTGAAGACAATGCAGCCAAAAGCACAGGTACCTCAACGTGCACATCCTCACAGACGCATGTGCAGAATGTTCTAATTCCAAAATGTTGTTGAAACTTGAACTGGCCGAAAACTATGGCATAATAGTGATAGATGAAAATGTTATGTATGGATATTTATTCCAAACTGTCTTAAAGTACGAAAATAGAAGGTAAACAGTGCTTCTTGTGTGCAGATTAAGTAAATCAAAAGGAATGCCAACTCTGCACTGACCAGACTGTGGTTGAACGGACTTGTTGACCTCACCATCTGATTAACAGAAAAAGCAGATATAAAAATTGTTATGTTAACATGTATTTATGGACAATAATTTAATCGTTTGTTCATTAAAAATGTAGCATGGTCTTTGAGTGCTGCAGAAAAGACTAACAGGCCAAATGTTGCTGTTTTTCAGTTCGTTGTGCCATCTAGGGGCCAGAAAAAATACTGCGGTTAGATCCGACTTGCTACATCTATCTTGCATGTAGACATATCATGCGCTCTCTCCCTTCACAGGAGCAGCTGGACGAGCTCAAACTTGCTTATGGAGACTCACTGGAAAACGTGGCTTCACTGCAAGATTGCCTCCCGCACCAAAGTGATTCAATTCAGTCACTAGGTAACCTACACAATTTATTGACACTAACCGTCAATGTGTTGTCATACACACACGCACACACATAGTGACTATAATAATTAGTCCTAAAAAGAGTGTGAGCTGCAAAAGCCCATCTCAGGACAATGGGGGACAGATTATGTCACATTATATTGAATCTGAATGAGAACCGATGAATGTTTGGAATTTGGTGACGTTAAAGGATAAAAAACCTGTGTGTGTGTGTGTGTGTGTGTTCTTAAACAGGAGTGAACACTAAACAGCTGTCCAATCAGATGTCCGAACTCACCAAGGTCATTAATGAGTTGAAGGACGTTCTAATCCAGCAGGTAAGTGTCTTCTCTAGCGAACACCCGTTGCCACTACAGGTTCTGACACCTTTTGTCTATGTAGGTAAAGGAGACATCGTTTTTGAGAAACACCATATCCGAGTGCCAAGCTTGTGGTGAGTGGTGTTACTTTTTTGCGAGTGTCTGTGCTGTGTGTTCATGTTCGAAGCATATCGATCGAATGACGGCGTATTGACATAAATTCATATTCTGATTGACTATTGGCAGGACTGGGTGGGGCTGAAATTCCAAAGCCCCGATGTACCCCGGGCGTATGTTTCCGTGATGACATGTGCGTGGAGAGCGAGAATGGAGTGGAATGCAAGCCTTGTCCTGATGGATACACGGGAGATGGGTTCCGTTGTGACGATGTTGACGAGGTATGTGCCTGTGTTCTGCCAGTTGGATCACTTTTTTATTTGAGATTTATCATTTTGTGCCTCCTTGTTTGTCTGTTTAGTGCCAGTTTAACCCCTGCTTTCCTGGAGTGAGGTGTGTTAACACGGCACCTGGATTCCGTTGTGAGGCGTGTCCTCTGGGATACACTGGACAATCAGTGAAGGGAATAGGAGTAGCTTTTGCTCAGTCAAACAAGCAGGTAAGTTTCATTTACATGCACATTTGGATGTAATAATAATTATTATAATTTGCCGTTTGTAAAATGTAAAATGCAATAACTTTATTTGACCAATTATTTTGAAATAGATCACAGCTATCTTTATGAAGATGCCACAACCAACTAATATTTCTATGATAATCAACTCCTGGGATAATACATTTATTTTATCTCATTCATTTTTTAGATATCACTTTGTACATTACTACTTTCTTCTTGAATATTCTCATTAATCTCATCATATCTTATATGATTGCATGAATTTGTGTGAATTATAAGGATGTTACTGTATCACTGTATGCACACATGTGCAGAATCTTTTGTGTTTTCTGCTTTTTTAATTGTGAAAGTATAAATTGAAACACGGAAGGACATGTTCATCTCCTGTGTCAATGTGTTTATGTTTTATATCTAGGTTTGCGATGATGTTGATGAATGTAAAGGACCAGATAATGGAGGCTGCGCGGCGAACTCAGTCTGTGTGAACGCTATGGTATGATCAAACTTTCCCGAAATTTCCTTGGTATAAGATATCAATCAGGAGTTTTTTCAGCGTAAGTTTAAACATGATCTACTTCAAAGCCACATTGAGAAGCTTCAATGAAGTTCAATTATGAATGCTAACAAAACTGTAAAATGGCAGCAATAAAATGAATTTCCGGAGATCAGCACCAAGAGAGCAGACAATCCTTAATTGCTAAAATGGAATATGGAGTAGTAAAAAAAATGTATTTAAACCCCATATTTGAGAGCAACACAGTAAGATTTCATGTGAGCAATACTGCAGGGTGCCAGTACATCATTAATTATCCTGTTGGTTTTTATGTTCAGGGATCATATCATTGTGGAGGGTGTAAACCAGGTTTCACAGGTGACCAAGTGAAAGGCTGCCGGCCAGAGCGCAGCTGTGGGAACAACCTTCAGAACCCCTGCAGTCCCCATGCAGTGTGTGTGGAGGAGAGAGATGGATCCATAAGTTGCATGGTACAGAAATGCCATTCTGTCTTTCTACACATGGAATTAGAAATGTGATATACCTCTGTCACTAAAGCAATGTATGCCAAGTTCTGACAAGTTCTACCCTTAATGTATTTGTTCTACCCATTCATTTGTTTGTGTGTTTGTTTGCTTGTTAATGTTTCAGGTTAAAAATCATGAATAACATTCAAAATGCAGTTATCATTTTTCCTGTGTGTGTATGCATGCTTGTCCTTAGTGTGGTATCGGATGGGCAGGCAATGGATATCTTTGTGGAAAGGACACAGACATTGATGGCTACCCTGATGAAAAGCTACGTTGCAAAGACACCAACTGTAGAAAGGTGATAAACACAGATGCATATCACAGTAAATGCAGCACATGGGTAGTTTGTATTAGTATAATGCCAACTATGTTTTCAGAAATAAACAGAAATAAACAGATAATTAACAGATGTTGGTGTGTAACTATTTCTGGGTCCAGAAGATGAACTTTGAAAAGGGAGAAGCCCGAATCAAATAACTGCGGCTCTTCCTCACTGGATGATTTATGCACACTCTCATCAACATGCAAGTCTTAGCACTCAGTCCTGTCTCCGTCCTTTCACTTTTGTGTCTTCTCTGCTTGAAATACCCTTTGTTCATGGGCCATCAGCGGACTTCACAAATTTGATCTTTGTCAAAGTCACCCTGGGACTATATCCCCTCCAAGACTAGCCAGAGAAAGAAAAATGTCAGAGCTTTTATTCTTACAATTGCTAGAAAAATTAGCATGCATCCTTAATGTGAATATAAAATGTAAAGTATTTTTCGGTGCACTTTGTTTGTTTTGCAGGATAACTGTGTGTACGTTCCCAATTCTGGTCAAGAGGATGCGGATTCAGATGAAATGGGAGATGCGTGTGATGAAGATGCTGATGGAGATGGAATTCTTAATGAACAGGTACACATCCATCCACACAAATACGCATAATAACAATGAACAGCTTGGTAGGGTAGAAAAGAGGAAATATTTCAGAGCGGATGCATGCAATCAGTCATTCTCTGTAGCACACAAAGAAACAATGCAATATGATGGAAGTACTGTCACATTTTCCTTTGCATGTTCTGACTGTATTTCTGCTCTCTTTGCACAAATGTGTGTGGTGTGTCTGTTTATGTAGGATAACTGCTGGCTGAAGCCTAATGTGGACCAAGCAAACAGAGATACAGACAGCCATGGAGACGCATGTGACAACTGCCTACAGGTGGAGAACCCTGATCAGCGAGACACAGATTCAGATGGGCTGGGAGATGCCTGTGATGATGACATGGATGGAGATGGTGAGAAATGGCATATGGGAGTGTGCATGAAAGAAAGATGGGAAAAGTTTGGAAAAGTTAAGGGTGGTAGGGTGGTAGTAGCCTAGTGGGTAACACACTCGCCTAAGAACCAGAAGACCCAGGTTCAAATCCCACTTACTACCATTGTGTCCCTGAGCAAGACACTTAACCCTTAACCCTTGCTCCGGGGGAGGACTGTCCCTGTAAATACTGATTGTAAGTTGCTCTGGACCAGGGCATCTGATAAATGCTGTAAATGTAAATGTTAAGATTAAATTAATCGAAAAGAATAATGCATGAGGTAGATGAGGTATGAGGGTTGCATTGCTAAAAAACAGTGCTAAACAAAGATTGATAAAATATGTAAAGGGTAGAACAATATTCTGTATTCAGCGACTGATGTACTGATCTGATTTCATTATCTGCATTTAAAAAAAGCTGTGAGTGCTTCACAGGATTCGTGTAGCTGCTGCATCCCTCGCATGCATCCAAGAACTCTGAATGACTCATGTCTGTCGGCTCTGTGGCTGTTCTACCAGCATTTCAAAATGTCATTATCACCCTGTCCCTGTCCTATAAAAAGTGTGCTCCAACTCATTTTACCCATTTAATCCCTGTACTGAATGCAGTTCATACTTGATATTGCACTTTGATTTTTTGCTGTTTTTGCTGTCATGTGCCTATATATTTAAATCATTTAAAATTGTAGTAATGTGAAAGTGAAGTGAATATCATTGTGATACACTGCAGCACAGCACACGGTGACACAACAAAACGTGTCCTCTGCTTTTAACTATCACCCATGGTGGACAGTGGTCTTGCTCAGTGGCATCTCAGTGGCACCTTGGCGGGTCTTCTGATTACAAGCCCGGCAACCTTCTGAGTTGTCTGTCTCCTTACCTGCTAGGCCAACCACTGTCCCACAACCACTAATGTGATTGTCATTTTGAAGACACAGCACAGCACAGCACACAGTGCACACAATCTAATGGGCATTGCAAATTCAAGCCTGCATCCTTAGCCACCTGGCCACCGCTGCCGGAGGGCCATTACATGCCATCGCTCAGAAAAACCAATGCATTAATAAAAAATATTTACTAAATATCAGATGAATCCGCCCTTATCTGTCAACCCAGGCCACCCAACTACTGGTTCAGTCCTTAGTAATCTCACGACTGGACTACTGCAACTCCCTTCTAGCTGGTCTACCACTATGTACCATCCGACCTCTACAACTAATACAAAATGCAGCAGCACGACTGATCTTCAACCTTCCCAAATTCTCCCACACCACCCCTCTGCTACGTTCCCTCCACTGGCTCCCAGTAGCTGCACGCATCAGGTTCAAAATACTGATGCTGGCCTACAAAGCCAAACATGGAGTAGCACCATCCTACCTCACAGCCCTTATTACACCCCGCACTGCACCTCATATACTCCGAGCCTCCAGTACTGCTCGCCTGGTCCCTCCATCTCTGAAGGTAAAAGGAAAACATTCATCTAGACTCTTCTCCGTCTTGGCCCCTCGGTGGTGGAATGAACTTCCCCTCGAGGTCAGAACAGCTCAGTCACTGAGCACTTTCAAACGACAGCTCAAGACCTTCCTCTTTAAAGAATATTTAGATTAAATTGTAATTTTCTTGTTGTCGAACTTTGTGTACAGAATCTACAACAGAGTGAATTAAATAGATGTATTCATAGTTGGGGTCCTAGTGAACCGGAATTGATCTCTTCATCGATGGTAACTTGAAAGCACGTTGTAAGTCGCTCTGGATAAGGGAGTCTGCCAAATGCCGTAAATGTAAATGTATTAAAGAGGAGTTAAAATGCTGAGGTGTAAGAAGTAGGAAAGGTTTACCTACAATCAGCGTGTTTCAATTGTTCGCTAAACTGCCCAGCATATTGTGAATGTGCCTATGGTTGTGTTCAGTTTTGGCCTGTTGGCCTATATCATGATATTTTGGATTCAGTCAAAGTGTGTTTCTTAAAAAGGGAGTCTCTGCTTCAAATCCCAGGTTTGAAGAACTTTCTGGATAACTGTCAGCGTGTGAAGAACCCGGATCAGCGTGACCGGGATTTGGATGGAGTAGGAGATGCTTGTGACAGCTGCCCTGACATTCCCAACCCCAATCAGGTACATGCATGAGAACACACACTCACAGTTCCCCACACATTCAGTGACACGTTAACAGGCGCCATACTCTGTGACACACAGCTTGCTCACCCCGTCTCTGTCTCTCTCACTCTATTTCTGTCCTTCTAGTCAGACATTGACAATGACCTTGTCGGGGATTCCTGTGATACAAACCAAGACAGGTAACAGCCTACAGATGGTCAGGCAGAATTAGACCCAACTCAAGATTATGACTATGCCAATACCAAATCCTCAATCTAGTCTATTACACATGTCTATTACACATGTCAGAAATCTGATTAAATCTTAAATATATGTTAAATATTTGTAACTCTTTAAAAGAGTCTGAATTGTCCAGGATCTTATGCAGTCTTGGGCTAAATGGACCAGATTTGAATTGAGAGCAGCTGTCTACAAAACACTGTTCATCTGAAGGATGCTGAATGTCCCTGGGTGAACAAATTCAGCACCTCATTATTAAAGTAATTAAAGCAGGAACTGGGAGTCCTTCCAGTTAATTAATTGGTGAAACATGCGGCGAGACAGATGGAGGTTTGTGGGTTATGTGAAATGTAGGTCACAGTACAATTTGAATGGCTAGACGGCTTATTACATATCACATATTTACCACAGAGCAGCAGTACAGAATAAAAGAAAATGTGTAGAGCTGTCCATGGTTCTGATCTTAATAGTCTCTCCAGGTTTTCATTTGAAATAGTTACCGTGTTAATGAAAAATGAAACAGTAAATTTATCATAAATAGGAGCTGTCTCTGGTACTGGTCCCTATGAACCAGAATAATGTGCCTGTGATTTGTGTTCTGCTGTGCCGTACAGCGATGGAGATGGTCACCAGGACAACAACGACAACTGTCCGTTAGTGATAAACAGCTCCCAGCTTGACACGGACAGAGACGGCATTGGCGACGAGTGTGATGATGATGATGACAATGACAACATCCCAGACTTTTTGCCACCAGGACCAGACAACTGCAGACTAGTGCCTAACCCTGACCAGTTGGATGAAAATAGTATGTCCATTTTGTCATGAATTGTCAAAAAAAAAAAAACTTGCACTGGCCTACAGGAAAACTGATTTCTTCTCCTGTGCTTAGATGATGGTGTTGGAGATGTGTGTGAGTCAGACTTTGACCAGGATAAAGTGATCGACCGCATTGATAACTGCCCAGAAAATGCTGAGGTCACACTGACAGACTTCAGAGCCTACCAGACAGTGGTTCTAGACCCTGAGGGCGATGCACAAATTGACCCTAATTGGGTGGTGCTTAATCAGGTAGGTTGAGGTTGACACGTGCAACAAGTAAGAAGTACTTTTATTACATCAAATGCAGATTTTCATAGTTGGAACTATTAAAAATCCATTTGGTCCCCATAAGAATGTTAGAGTGTCCTGTTTTGTTTGTAGGGGATGGAAATAGTCCAGACCATGAACAGTGATCCTGGCCTTGCTGTGGGTAAGACAATTTCTGTAAGCTATCACAGAAAAAATGATTTTTTGGGTTAACTTAATTCAATTATGACACCTATTTCCACACATTTTAATTATGCCATTTGAAACTAAAGCAGGTAAATAGGACCCTTCTATTTGGTCTATTTAGTTTCAAATAGCATAATTAAAATGTGTGGAAATAGGTTTTTGATAGTTATCAAAACATCATAATGCAATTTTGAAATGCATCATAGCTACATAACATTATTGCTGCTCAACATTATCTTTCCCAAAATAAATTAATGGTGAACTGTGCAATTAAGCAGATCTTACAGGGTCTGTCTCTAGGCAACCAAATATATTTGATCCCTATTCAGTTCTAACTGTCATCTAAAATCTCTGCTGGGTTTTAGGATACACAGCATTTAGCGGCGTGGACTTTGAAGGGACGTTCCATGTGAACACTGTGACTGACGACGACTATGCTGGCTTCATCTTCGGCTATCAGGACTCATCAAGTTTTTATGTAGTGATGTGGAAACAAACCGAGCAGACTTACTGGCAGGCCACACCCTTCAGAGCAGTTGCTGAGCCAGGAATCCAGTTGAAGGTGTGGACGTGAGCATCTAGGGTCCTAACTCAAAGCACACACACTCTGAAAATGGCATCTACATGAGAAGGGGTCCAAATTCTGTGTAGCTTATATCTTTCCAGCTTCACTATACTGATGTTAAATACCAGCCTCATTAACACACATCCAAACAGATCCCGACACACACAGTTGACCTAACACACAGCGGTTCGCTCACTCACTGCTCACTAAGGTGATGGTTGCAAGCAGAGGGCACATTTTGTTGTGTCACCATGAGCTGTGTTTCACAATGTCACTCTCTGTCTCCCTTTCCTTTCTCAGGCAGTGAAATCCAAAACTGGGCCAGGGGAGCATTTGAGGAACTCGCTGTGGCACACGGGTGACACCAATGACCAGGTACGGCTGCTGTGGAAGGACCCAAGGAATGTTGGCTGGAAGGACAAGATCTCATACAGGTGGTACCTGCAGCATCGCCCACAGGTGGGCTACATCCGGTAAGCCGATCAAAGCTGCTTCACCGCGCCTTTTATTAGTCACCTGGGCTAATGGGATTGGAAATTGATTGTGAATGTGTTTCAGGGCGCGATTTTATGAGGGTTCTGAGCTGGTGGCTGACTCAGGAGTGACAATCGACACAACAATGAGGGGAGGCCGACTGGGCGTGTTCTGTTTCTCACAGGAAAACATCATCTGGTCTAACCTAAAGTATCGCTGTAATGGTAAGTGCAAAAAAGTGAAAACATAAAGACGCGGTAAAAAAAATTGCACTGCAGCAAAACGTGTTTGTGTTATGATCTATAACACAATAGATACCATAATTATGTTAATATCATTTTAACTTGAGGTTTTTTTGTAAACTCAAAATCTATAGAAATCGAATGAGAATTGCTTCCTCTTGTAAGTCGCTTTGGATAAAAGTGTCTGCTAAGTAAAGTAAAGTAACTTTGATCAAATGAAAGTGGAGGGCACTGTACAATTTGGCAGGTTTGACAGTATTAAAAGTCAGAACGAAAAATGAGCCTTGATAACAAAAGCCGCACGTATCCACCTCTCATCATAGAACGTCAGGTAGCAGCTGTGCAATATTGTGGAATTATAATATACTGTTATTCACTAATGTACTGTAAGTATCATCCTTCCCTGTCTCTCCTTCCCCAAACCTCAATTCTTTAGATACCATACCAGAGGACTTCCAGGAATTCAATTCACAACACGGCGGCGTTCCTCTTTAATGTCAAGACCATGTGTGAATGTGTGTGAGCGTGTTACAGGCTGGTGTGGCAGATGTGAAGAAACTCCCATCCTCTGGAAAACCACTTCTTCACAGAATACATTGCAATAAAGAGACATTCCGAACACAATGTAAAATCGGAGCTACTTCCGAAGTGAAACAGTGAAGCAAAAGAAAGGGAGACAAGGAGTGCTACATTTGCAATATGTTCAACATACAGGTGATGCATTACAGTCCATCTGACACACAGAACTAAGTTTAACCTCAAATTGTAGAGCTTTTGTCTTTAGCTTATTTGCCAGACATAAAGCAGTGAGTCTGTGAGTTGTGTAATTTCTTTCATTTTTCACCGTCTGATTAAAATTCAGTAAATCTACATAATTAAAGAAACTGTCTTTATAACCTGACGCAGTCTTGTTGTTTTTTTGCCTCGGTTTTCTATTATTTAAGGCCTATCTACAGGGTGGGCCTTTTATATGGATACACCTTAATAAAATGGAAATGGTTGGTGATATTAACGTCCTGTTTGTGGCACATTAGTATATGTGAGGGGGCAAACTTTTCAAGATGGGTGGTGACCATAGTGGCCATTTTGAAGTCGGTCATCTTGGATCCAACTTAATTTTTTTTCTAGGTAATTTCACAAGAAAAACAATTGTGTGCTGGGTTTTGAGTTATTTACAAGTTTCTGACCACTGATTAAAATGTGTTCAATGTCACCAACCATTCCCATTTTATTACGGTGTATCCATATAAATGCCCCACCCTGTTCAAGCTTGTTTGTCTATGAAAAAGGGGAAAACGACAAAAACAATAATTACAATAATCATTGACAACATTTTAAAGAATGATGTACAGTGTTTACTGCTCATGCACTAAATACGGGTGGCCTAGCGGTTAAGGAGCAGCCCCGTAATCAGAAGGTTGCCGGTTCGAATCGCGATCCGCCAAGGTGCCACTGAGGTGCCACTGAGCAAAGCACCGTCCCCACACACTGCTCCCCGGGCGCCTGTCATGGCTGCCCACTGCTCACTCAGGGTGCAGAGGTTAAATGCAGAGGACAAATTTCACTGTGTGCACCGTGTGCTGCTGTGTATCACATGTGACAATCACTTCACTTTACTTAATAGTGTGATGTCATGTCCCCGTCTAGGCGTTGGGAAACATGACAACAAACGAGGGGAGTGTGTGCGGTGGGAATGCACAGATTCAAATTCAAATTCAAATTTTATTTGTCACATACACAGTCATACACGGTATGATGTGCAGTGAAATGCTTTCTGCAACTGCTACAGACCACAGTATTGCAAATGTTGCAAGTAAACAATGAACCAATATGCAAATATTGCAAACATAACCAAGTATTACACTTTTACGTCTTTAACATAAAATATGTGTAACGGGTGAAGGTGTGCAAATGAGTTACAGTTTTTAACAATGTTTAAAGAAAGAGAGAAAGGGCCATAAAAGAAAGAGCAGATGCCAGGCCCAAGTGAAATATTGTGCTTTTATTTACAGTGATTGCCTATATACAACAACACAACAATACACAGGAGGACAACACACCATGAAAGGAGAGACTATCCAAATACCAAAACTCTCCAAAACTCTATAAAACTCTCCTCTCTCCTCCTCCGGCTCCACAACAATGAGCCTCGACTGGTGGTTGGAATGGTCCTTAAATGCTCCCGTATACAGGTGTGATAATGATTCTGATAATGGTTTTATTTTTCTGATAACGATTCTGTTAAAGATTCTACAGTCCCGATAATAATTCTGATGAACGTGAAGAATGTCCGGACCCAAATTCTTTTTTCCCGGCGCACCGGAGATCCCCGCTTCTCCTAATTTGTCCTCAGTTCCGGTTGGAGTGAAATCCCGCGCGCGGCTGCAGCTGATTGGCTGACGGAGTCACGACGGAGGAGGAAATCTTACCATGTAGGTCCCGTTACTCGCAGTTACGTAAACGTGATGCTCAGATTGCATGTCTTTTTTCCCATTGCAGAAGGTTCACACCAAGCGAACATTCTGAATGGTGTCCACCATTGCACGGGCTGGGGATGGTTTTTTTAAAAAAAAAGGATGCCGGGGATGCTGAGAGGCGCGATCCCGGCTCCCGGAAGCGCTGCTTCACATGGCGAGGTGGGCGTGGCCTGCGCGCGTCACGGGGATGCTCGGCAGGCGCGTGGGCGCCGCGCTATAAAAGGGCGCGCCGGGCGCCGGAGCCGCACACCGACTCCCGAGCTCCTCCACCGGCAACATGGTTCTCATCTGGACGCAGTTCGGAGTGAAACACAAGAACGTCAAGTGCAAGGTGCGCGTCATCCACCGCGAGGACAGCTGGAGCTCCGGGGTAAGAATCGAGCTCCCTTCCCCGACTTGATTAAAAAAAAGAAAACGATTTTTATGTTTTAGCTTGTTTTTATTATTATTATTATTATTTTTAATTCGCCTGGTATGTCTCTGCGTACGTAGGAATCCCGGGAGGACGCGGAGCCCCCGTGCACGCCCGCCGCGCCCGCCGTGAAGGATTACTACGCGGTGCTCGGAGTGACGTCGGAGTCCAACGAGGAGGAGATCCGCCGCGCATACCGGCGCCTGGCGCTGCGCTACCATCCGGACAAGAACCACGAGGAGGATGCCGAGGAGAAGTTCAAGGAGATCGCCGAGGCGTATGATGTCCTGACGGACCCCGAGAAGCGCAGCCTCCATGACCAACAAGGTCAGTAGGTCAACAAGATGTTGTGTGCAGATGTGCACTTTGTGGACACAGCAGGCAACATTAATAATCCATTGCGCGCATCTTGCTTTCTCACTAACTAAAGACTCCCAACTATTTGCCCCTGCAGACGTGAAGAAAGCAAGCACGGCTTCACCGAGCTCCAAAGGAGAGACCTCCCCGCCATTCCACGCCTCGGGCATGTTCTTCAACGTGGAGGTGGACTCGGACGCCGACTTCTGCGACCTCTTCAACCCTTTCCTGCGCACCCCTCACAGTCGACCTTCCGGCCCCCACAGCAACGGGCGCGGCCGGGGCGCCGGGGCCGAGGTGTGTGAACTGGAGGTCTCGCTGGAGGAGCTGCTCACCGGGGTGACCAAGCACGTGCGGCTCCCCCAGACGCACGCCCTGCCGCAGGAGCGCGTGATGAGCGTGGAGGTGAAGAAGGGCTGGCGGGAGGGAACGACGATCACCTTCCCTGGGGCGGGACTCAAGGCTGGCGACATAACCTTTGTCTTGAAGGAGAAGAAGCACTCCAGTTTCAGACGGGAGGGTTCCAACCTGATCTACACCGCCGCCATCACACTCCGTGAGGTACGTGTATATAAACTGCTATTTATACAGAGAGTTAATAACAGTTAGTGTAGGAAAGATGGCCGAGAAATCCCCTTGGCGCCGTGTCCCTTTAAGAACACCTTGTACTCTACCAGTCTGTGTGTGTGTCTGTCCCCTCCTCAGACACAAGGGAACAGCAGCTAAATTTAGCCCCACAGAAACCACCCCCACAGCGCTGACACACACACACACTGAGAACTCGTGAGAGCAGAGTGTTCTCCCTCAGCCTCCTCCTCCTCACTGTCGCCCACACACTCGCACTCGCAGGACCAGAATAGCCCGTTTGTAACGCTTCGTCTGTCCCGCGTGAAAAAAAAAATTCACGCTCCTTGTTCGCTTCCGTTCCTCCAGGCACTCTGCGGCTGCACCGTCACCGTGCCGACTCTGGACGGGGGGCTGAAGCCGCTCCCCTGCAGCGACGTGATCAAGCCTGGCTCCGTGCGCTGTCTGCGCGGGGAGGGGCTTCCCCGACCAAAGAACCCCGCCCAACGTGGAGATCTGCTGGTGGAATTCCAAGTGCAGTTCCCCGATAGGATTCCTCCTCCTAGCAAAGAGATCATTAAACACAGCCTTGGGCAGTGTTAACACACACACCAAGATACAGACAAGAGTACACCCACTGTATTAGAAAATGAGGTTCGATTGTCTCTGCACATCTCACACACTCTTCAATAACCTGAGGTGCTACTTTTGAAGAACGGTGTGTTTGCTGTCATTCAGCCTCGGTTCAGCACTGCTCCTGCTACAAAAGAAGTACTCGTGCAACGGTTGTGCAACCTCAAAGCAACATTTTGTTGTTGCTGTTAGGAACGGTCAGGCAGTGTTGGTGTGTTCCTGGACGCACTGGACAGTGCTCAGCGAGTGCGTTTGTGTACCTGTGTACAGAGCCACTCTTCTAGTCTCTATGAGAGAAACCCAGTGTCATGTTTCACTGAACTACTTGTAAGTTTATTTAAACAAGTGCTGAATGTAACCTCAGCATGGATGAAAACTGTAAAGCATGTATGTTTTATAATTCAAAATAAAAGTTTTCTAAACCCGTCACTGATGCATTTTCTGTGGATTTGTGTGAGGAAGACAGAAGACCACAGCAAATCATGAACTGCATTAAAAGCTACTTCTACTAATACAACTGCAATAATAGTAGTAGTGTTGAATGTATAATCATATTTTATTCCATGTCCTTGGCACATCCAATCTGTTGAGTATGGATAATCAGGACCACAGACAGCTCCCCATTGATAGAAAGTACACTAATATGCCACAACATGGAGACTAGTGACACTAATGACACTAGTAACACTAATTAAATTCCATCCAATATTATAACCTCCCACAATATAACTTGTGGGAGGTTACAGTAATGCATTACTGTCTTGACGTGCATGAGTAAACTGCAGCTAGCTCAGAAAGCTGCAGCAAGAGTTGTAACTAGAGCCAGAGAATATAACCACATCACCCCGATCTTACGTTTGCTGCACTGGCTAGCTTGAGGTTGACTATAAAATCCTATTTTTAACCTACATTAACCTGAAAGCCACTAAATGGCCTCACAGCAAGTAAACTTCTGTTTATTTACGAGCTGTCAAT
Organism: Denticeps clupeoides; assembly: GCF_900700375.1. NCBI lineage: Eukaryota > Metazoa > Chordata > Actinopteri > Clupeiformes > Denticipitidae > Denticeps > Denticeps clupeoides. Next base: position 21,659,431 of record NC_041709.1, on the reverse strand, counting down.
CAAAGGGTGATCTCAGCAGGGCGGCGTCAGCTGCGTCCAAATGCGCGTCGGGTCTTTCTGTCACAACCATTTGACATGACGAGGCAGGTGAACGGTGAGGATGACGAGGAAGAAGGACGCATTCGCTCAATCCCGGAACAATCCCTTCCAGACCGCATCATGACAGAAATTAAGTTTAAAAGCAAGCAAAAAGCAAGAACAATAAATGCATACATCCCTGAGTAGTGGATATGGAGGTAGAAGATTATAAAATACACCACAATCAGTGCAATCAGTGAGCTAAGGTTCATCATGCAGTGATTGGCAACATCCACTGTGAGCATCAGCAGATGAATGAGGGGTGTCACGATGGCTGGACATGTGCAAGGAACGAGGACGCACAACGTCACGAAACAGGGGTCTGTTAGAATATCACACGACAGAGGAAACGTCACCAAACAAATGACCCAACGGTAAACTGGGCAGCTTTATACAATCATACACAGGTGGGGACAATCAGGAAAACTCCGGTCTGAATCATGCCCCTTCTGGACCGGATCATGACAAGGGGTGTAGGCCACGCCCATGCCCAGGCTCCCAGAATGAACTACGGCACCGTGACCCTAAGTAGGACTAAGCAGTTATGAGGTTAATGTTGTCCACCTTACGCAGCGTGAAATAATCGCACACTTTAGACATTTTATGCCTTTTACGCACACCGGTATCTTCATTTTCCGCCAATAAATCGCACATCCTTAAATCTTTGAAATTTCTTCAGTCAAAACTGTCCATGTAAAACAATGATACCGGAGCTGTGCAGCTCCGCACTGCGTAGCTCCTCGGGCGTGATATGATAATAGATGAACTTTGGTGATGATTTAAACGAAGCATAGTGTCAGCATAGTGTCAATACCCAGGTATGTTTATTAAGGTTAAAAGTTAATACAAAGTGTGTTTATAGCCTAATAGAACAGTTGTCTTTTACATCCCCTCAGTCTTTTCAAATTGTGCCCTTGAGGTGTGTGTGTGTGAGAGAGAAACTCCCATTCCTGAGCTTATTCTGAGTGGGAACATTTACCAACCACTCCCCCTGGGGATATGGGGATTTTAAAACCTTGTCTTTTCATTTATTGTTCATAAAACAATGATTTTGTGTCAAAAATATCTATATAATTATTACAATTGATAATAGGATGTTGATAATGTTCATTTTCCCACAGCTTTACACACAAATGCATGTCTAAGAAGTAGACTAAGGTAAATGATACAAGGTAAAAAAAAAACAAAAAAAAAACACTACTAGAAGACTGGTTTTGCTAGCATTGGCAGCTTTAACATACACACACGCACACACAGTCATACCATAACTGTAATAAACAGAACCTGCAGTTCTTGCTCGAAGGACTGTAATAACAAGGTAATAAACTGCCTGAAGACATGAACAGTCTGAGAAGTGTTTCTGTGTTCATTTGGTGAGGTTCAGTTTTAAACTAAATTAAAAATGCCAATTTCAATGAAAACAGTTGACAGGGACCAAATGGAACAAGATGGTATCACCTTAGCTGCAAATCATTTTAAGCTCAAAGAAGCCCTCTGGTTAACATCGCTTTGACTTATTTTATTATTATCATTCCAGGAACATTTCCCATTAGTTACAGTCACCATTTTCAGATCCTCACTGGTCTTAAATTTCCCCCATTGTGCTGAAACCTAAGACTTATTCCACATATATAAACCATTTTGGTTTAAAGAATCTGCTAAATGAATATAACGTAAAATGATTCAATAACTCATTTGTGCCAGGCTCATAACTTGGGTTCTGCCAAGCTTCAAGATATCGTCTCCAGACATCTGTTTATGCCCTAAAACCATGGTACCTGAGAGTGAATTGCTAATTAACGACGCCTAAAAAATGAAAATGAGCGCATTGCCACCATACAGCAGCAGCCCAGCTGCCATTCCATTTGCACATGACTCAGGAAGATCTTGTTCTCATGGCAAAAGTCTGTTCAAATGCCCACCTCTTTCTTTAAATATTAAAATCAGTGTTTAGTCATTCAAGTGGTGGATGGTCGGGTTATGTGACCGAGCGTATGTTGGAAAGATTAACTAGACTGCTGTGTTTAACCCTTCCTGCTCTACCCTAAATGTGAAACTTCCATTCATCTGTGCTGACATACCTTGACTTGTCCGTCAGTGGGGGAGAGTCGAGGCTGTGTACTGACTGCATCTCCCCACTCAGCTTTACATAATCCTCAGCAGGGGCCGACTCTGCTGACTGCCTGTGTATTATTACCCCCATATTACCCCCATTTCTGCTCCCAACAATTTGCCTGTTTGGATTTAAGATCCCAAGTGTGTGTGTGTGTGTGTGTGTGTGTCAGTTCATCAACCTTCATCAACAGTCGTTATGGGTCAAGTGGCACACATACTTTGTGATGCTGTCATCCTGGACCACCTGAGATAATCATTAAAAGTATTGGTAATTAAATGCATTTAAACATCTGAAATAAATAAATAAATAAATAAATAATACAATAAATGCAATAACACACCAAATACAGTCCCAATAATTTTGCCGATGGACACATTGTCATAAATATATTTACAGATGTTTGTGAACCAAACATAGCTTTCTATATGTCAGCATAACATATCAGCAACATAATTATACCGCATACATTATAATGTATTTCATTGTAATTATTCTACAGGTTACACTTGAGTAAGGCTATAAAATCTTAATAAATCATACTTTTAAAACCTCTAGCCTTTTTATTCCCTAACACTGCTAAGAACAATCAAATGCCACATTTAGTTTCTGCTCATAAATGCTTTACCATCTACCAGTACATTTGTAATACAGCCTGAGAGCAATTCTATAGAACACATAGACAGACATAAAAGGACGCTGGCTGTGTACAGTGTGGTGGTTAATGCTGTTCATACACGAGCAGGTCAGATTGCATATCGGTGTAATTTCCTCTGATCAGTGGTGAACACGAAGAGGTCCATCTAAGCGATCAAATCACACTCAAGGCCCCTGAATGTGTTCCTGAAAATCTGTGATTGGGTTTTTTGTACGATTCAAACAAACTGTTGAAATTGTAGTCAGACTCACTATATGAACACATACGTATGGTAAATGCATTTAGCAGACTGTACAGAATCCAATAGATGTCCTATATGCTCCATTACTTATATTAATTAATGTGAATGAATCATACAATGTGTTTTTTCTCGTTCAAAACATTGACAAGCAGTGCAACACAGTCCTCCAAAATTAACTTTACGGTTTGTGAGCTATGGGGCTACCTCAATATGACAATGTTGCAGACAGGGTGTCAGGATCCGGTCCGAAATGGGGGTTACTCCGGTCCAGGATCCGGACCGGAGTTTCATTGTTGTCATGTGTAATGTTCCCTAATCGTTTTCACCTGTGTTAATTGTATAAAGCTGCCCTGTTCGTTTCTGTCCGCTGTCAGGTCTTTAACGTTATGTTCCGTGTTCACCAGTGTCTACGTCTCGGATGTCTCCCCTGTCCTGTGATTCACTAATTAAACCCCGGTTTCGTGATGTCAGGTGAAAGCGTCCTCCATTCCTCGTCACTCTTCGTCCTCCTCTCCGTTCACCCGCCGCGTCATGCCCGCATGGACGTGACACAGGGGAGTGGTTTTTAGCCCATCACAGATCCCAGATGTGTTGTTGAAGCAGCAATACAAAACCTGTGATGCCTTTTGGTCAAAGGCAGTAATTAGTTCATGATGTGATAAGTTACATAAATAAGGTGATAAATATGTTCAGTTAAAAAATAGTAAATAAGTAAATTCATGCTAAAAACTGTTAAAATGTTTGAAATCTGATCCGAGTGGGACATCTGTATAACAAATGATCTTGTGTTGTACGTGCAGAAACATGAGCGAGTAGGCGCTCTCACAATGGAGTTGTCTTTGACGTATTTTCTCTGGTAATGTGAACGAGTGCTTCGGCAGAATTAGGAGAGAAAACAGCGCATGTACACGCTAAATGTGCCCTGCACGCTTGTGCCTTGGGAAACTTTCGTCTTGGTGAGTATTGATGTGTTCATAAAGCACTTTCTGGTTGATAACATATGGCGCTAATGTAATGTAATGGCGCACGTGTTTAAGCTAGGCTAATAATTAAGTGTGGCATTAAAACGTCTGTATTAGCTAGTAATTTATTTTCCCCTTTTTGTATGTTTCAGTTACAATATAAGAAAAGTTTATAAAAGATCTTCAGTAAAATCAAGAAAAGCAAGCCTTGTGTGGAGATCTCTTTTATTTGTTTGCTGGCTGTCTAGCTTCACATGGTCACTTGTTGTGAGGACAGAACAAAACCTATATTTTCAATACCGTACATAAATTTACTGGGATCTCTTAATTAACCAGGGCATAGTTTCCATCCTTCTTCAGAAGATGGGGGTAGTTCTAGACAGTTCCTCACACATACCACTGACACTATATTGTTTCCTTCTTTGTTTCTCAGCAACAATGAAAATTGTCTCAAGATCTCCCTGGAACCCTTGTACCTTCAAAACAGTTCTGCCTGACCAGCCTCTATTCAGGAGGAGACATCTAAGCTTTTTATGGAGTACTAACATAAATGATTCCCAAACATAGTGTTCAAACTACTTACAAGAGTCACTTGCAGCTCGTTAAATATGTATGGACATGAGATAATACTTTGCTATCCTTTGTATATGTACACATTGTACAACTATAAAACTAATTACATCAATGTTCATTTGTTTAATTTCCGGTTGTTTGAAAAAAAATTACAGAAATGGGGAGAACTTGTCAAATGTCGCACATACATCAATCACCCAGGCTGGGATTGAAACCCAGGTTTCCTTGTTGCGAGGGGGCATCACTAACACTGCCATGGCCACTGGAGACTAGTTTTTAATGGAAACCATAAAGCCACGCTGACTTGAGCAGTTGTATCTGCATGACAGAGTCTATTAAAAGAAAAAGAATAACTAATAACGGACCAAAAACGCTGCACATATTTTTACAGATAATCACTTGTATTTCTCAAGCTTTTATTCAGCTGAAGTCGCTCTTTCCCCTGTGACTTTTGGAACTGTCATTTTTTATGTTTACAGCATTTAGAGCCGCTTACAATCAGAGGTTACAGAGGAGGTCTCCCCTGTAGCAACTTAGGGTTCAGTGTCCTGCTCAGGGACACAATGGTAGTAAGCAGGGTTTGAACCTGGGTCTTCTGGTTCATAGGCGAGAGTGTTACCCACTATTCTGTATATTTTTAGTGCAATATCTATCCCCTCAAATAAACTTTGGCCCACGGATAATTCCTTATTTATCGTTGTTCATAGTGCAATACAATTTAATTGTAACAAGTGTAATGCGTGAGATGCTCCACTGCGCCTTCTGATACTAGACACATCTAACTCTAATCAGTGCAAAGTAATTGTGCAACAATCCAAACACAGACATGAAGAGCTGTGCTTTAAGCATAATTGTGTCTTACCCTGCTAGCTCATGCTTCAGCTTCCGAAACTTTGGAGGTAGCTCACTTTGACCTAAATTTAGCATTACCTGCTGAATGAAGGTAAAGTGTTTTTCATGCACTTTGGGTGCTGCAGGTGAAGTGCGTAGGTAAAGCCGAACAAGAGGTACATTGCTTGAGGTAGGTTGATGAGTGCTTCCATTGCCTGGTTGCCCTCTAGGATGATGCCCAGTCTTGAGGGGTTGAGTTGTGGCAATGCTGGGCTTGCAACACTGTTGTCCTTGTAGCAGAAGATTCCCACTGGGATGTCCATGGAGACTCTACATAGTGCAAGAAACAAGACAAAAAGAGAATATTCAGGTTAACAGCAATTTGTCTACAATCAGCTGTATAGAAGTATTTAATATTATAATTTTTAGAATTGATTGTGATTTTATTTTAGGCACTGTAAACAAGCTATTTTGTATGCAGTTATATATAGGCGTCTTTCATGTTGTGACAGTAGGTGGTATATTACACAATTTGATATATGAATGGTACAAATGGAGAAAGGGTTTACTCACTGAACTGCTCTTGAAGAACATAGATGCGTCTAGGGCTGCAACTAACGATTATTTTAATAATCGATTAATCTGTCAATTATTTTTTATTAATCATAGAATCGGAAACAAAAAACAAGAAAAGCATTCATTTCCAACCCTATATTCAAAAACAGAACCAAAATCTTTAGAAAGTGCACAAACATGTTGCTTCTTGAGCTGTTATAATAATAATAAAATAAAATAAAAATTGACTAACACAAAAAACATACACATGTATACTTTACATCTGCCAAATATACTTTTTTTTTTTTTTTTTTAAATAAAGTGCCACCTGAGCTGCCAGAACGATAAATAATTTATAAAAAAAATAAAGAACAATACAAATCAGAAAATTTTACAGAATTTGTTTGAATGTCAGAACTTGTTCTCTACACTACACTGCAGATGCACACACTCGCAGACGCACACACTCACAAACTCTCACACTGACACACACACACACTGCAAAAAATGCTTTTCTAACTTCTAAACTCTAGTTTTGTCCTGATTTCAGTCCAAATCTAAAAAAAAAATCTTAAATCAAGATACATTTACTAGACACATGAAATAGCAATGGCTCGCACCAGCTGTCACCAGCCAGGCTTCTGATTGGATGACGATTCTGTCTGTCACTCCTAACGCCGCCTTCTCATCATTCTTCTCACGGTTGTGATTGGCTGACAAAATAATAACAGTGTCTGCTATTGGTCAGACTATTTGCCGCTTCTGGGAGACTTGGTTTAGAAATAAAAACAGGATCGGGACCGTTAGCGTGCTTACTTTGTGTATGTTTTCGTCGCCAATAGCGACTGCAGCTAAATCGATATCCTGTCTGCAAATATACACGAGTTTGCCACCGATTGAGTCGGAATCCCATTTTCGGAGACACTGCGCTTAGCGGGTAGATTGAAATGGACTTCAGCCCGGACAGCCGTCACGTCCAGCCTGGCCGAAGACGCGGAATCCCTCAGCTCTCGCTGTCGGATTTGGTGTCCACGGGCTCCCCGTGGGTCAAAACTCTGTCCTTCTCCCCCGCTGGACCCACGGACGTGCTGTCCCCGAGACTAATTTGTCCATGAACAGGAACACCCTGGCAGTTCTCGGAAGGTACAGTTTCTAAACGCTTTAATTAGCCGGTCTCCTCGTGTTGTCTGCCATCTTATCCTATTGGCTTTTCATATTGTAGCTAATGCTTCTTTTTCTCTTTTTAGTCAATGTGAAACCCCCAAGCGGGAAAACGTCTCCGAAAAGATTCCTTCATCTGCTCCAGATGCCTCATCTGATGCAGGTATGTGTCTGTCGTTTAATTTTTGATTAGATTAGTTAGTTTTTTTATGCTGATTTTGCTCTTTATCCAGTTTCCTGTCTAGGGGTTGGTCACGACTCCCCTGGTCCTGTGAATCCAGATGATGTGGAGTTGGGGTAAGTTTAAGGAATCTGACACCCCCTTCAGGAGACCACTGAGGCTCGTGCTGTTTCTCCCCCCTCCCTTCATTCTACCAATAACATGCCCATCAGAAGGATACTGGTGGGTTGTCAACCAAACCATAATTATATTATACAGCTCTATAGCTTTTATCTAGTTTTCTGTTAGGATAATGGCATTTTTGGTCGTGCGTGTGCTCTGAGTACTGCAGACAAAGAGAACATACACTCAAAAAAAAAAGTTGTTGAATGAACGTAACTAAATTATGGAAAACTTTTCCATCCAATTGAATTGCGTTTTTCTAACAAAATCTAACCAGTTTGAAATTATTTGTTGTAATCTTGTTATATGAACATAAATTTATTTAATCAAAACAAAATAATAAAATTAGGTAATTCCTACTTGATAATGTTTTGCCATGCCTAATAGAGAAATTCTGGTCAGATTAACTAAATTTAATTTCGCCATGTTTAATGAATGAAATATAGCCATATTAACTGCATTCAATTTTGTCAGAATGTCAACTACACAAATTTTTGTCCTGCTTACAAGATATAATTATACCTACATAACATAACAAATGAGACACTTTAAATGAAGTTTCAGTAAATTAAAAACTCTTTCATAATAACAATAGTGTACATTTATAGTCTGCTGTAAATAAAATATGAACAAGTCAATATTTTGGAAAAATCTGTATTTAACTCAAACAAAAAATATATAATAAGCAGTAACCTCTGCTCAAACTAATGCGCAAAAAAGAAAAAACAATTTCACTTCAAACTGCAAAATATCATAGGTCCAGTACAAAAGCACAACAATCCACAAAATAATCAAATAAAAAAAATATATATATATAATAGGCAGTAACCTCTGCTCAAAGTAATGAGCAAAAAAGAAATCAACAATTTCACTTCAAAGTGCAAACTATCAAGTGCAAAATATCCAGTGCAAAATATGTAGTGCCAGTACAAAAGCACAACATCCACTAAATAAATCAAATCAAACAAAAATATAATAAGCAGTAACCTCTGCTCAAATTAAAGAGCAAACAAAAAATAACAATAAACAATTTCACTTCAAAGTGCAAAATATCTAGTGGCAGTACAAAAGCACAACAATCCACAAAATAAATACCATTATCCAAAATTTAAACGCATAACTATTATTAAATGAGTAGTAACTTCAAATGTGTCGTCAGAAAGGATTTTTTTCCCACAAGAATAGTTTTTCATAACTGAAAATGTTTTCAATAAAACAAAAATGAAAAAATACAATACAAATGAAAAATAAAACATCCTCTTCTTGAAAAAGAATGTGCAAAGTGAAATTCAAGAGTGAGAAATCCCATACAACACGAACACAAAGGGATCCTTAATTTCTTTCCTTAGGTGAAGAGTTTGGTCTTCAAGGATTGAGCTTTGTTAGAGAGTTTTTTAGAGTCAAGCTCCAGAATGATTTTCTGCAGCACCTCAAATGAGTAACGGAGCTCTTGTGGATATGTAAGATTCAAAGAGTATATAAGGCCAACTAGCATGGCCGTAGCCAATGCTACATTACCCAATCCAGAAAGTACCTCCACACCTTCCAGCACAATGCCTACATCTTCTGGGTCTTCTGTCGCATCTGCAGATTCATGCTTTATGACATATATGCCCAATGTGGTCTTCTTAATGTCTGCCTCGGTGCTCTCCTCTGAGTCCTTTGGGGAAGAATCTAAATGTTTTTTTCCACCTTTTTCATTTTATTAAGAAGAGAGAGAGAACACTACTCACCAAATACTCCTTCACCAGATGTTGTGGATCTTCATTCAGATAGCCAGCTTCACATGAGATTCATGACCTTCTTTTGACCTTCGTACAAAACAACCAGAGCGGATCTCATTTGTCTGAATATCTGAGCGTTTTGCTAAGCAAAATCTACAGAAATATTCTCCAGAAAAATTTTCAATAAAGCCTGCTATCCCATGCGCTCCAAGGTTATCTGCCACTACAAATTGAAGAGCCCCTTTGAGAAATTTACCCAACTGAGAGACAAAGACTCCATGTTCCTCAAGAGTACACAAATCTTGAATGAGAGGTTCCAGAACTCTATGGTACCCAAATGTCTTTACATCATCAGTTTTGCAAAGCACTGCTAAGTAAATCTTAGACAAAGCTGAATGTGATCCAGGAGTTAGATTGTTTAAAATCCAATAAATTGCACAGAGTTTGTGTATTTTTCTAGATGTGCCAAGGGGATTGCAAACTTCAAAACCATCCACATATAAACTTAAAGACAGTCGTAAATCATCCACTGAGAAAAAAACTGTTCTCTCTGTAAATTTTGCCGTCCTTAAATGTTCTGTATTCTTTAATACCACCACTATGCTGCTACTTTGCAAAATCTGCTGTAAAGATTGCAATATGGGAATATACTGATATGTTCGGTTTTCTTTAAAATCAAGAATGTATTCAATTGGCTCAACAACATGAAAATTATCTTTGTAATATTTCTTGCGCAGATAATCAGAGCTAAGGAGACTACCCTTGATAATAGCTTTGAACAAAGGGGTAGAGGAAGAGGCTGCAGCAGCTATTTCCTGTATAACTGCTTTATCTACAATAATGTTATGGCTACGCAATACGTCGTGAATACTATTAATCGATAGGGCCACAGATGCAGATGTATGCAAAAAATGCAATTCCTCTAAAAATTCATTCACTACAGTAGCTGGCACATGACTAACATGCTCTAATTTTAACAATGCTGCAGCAAAATTATTCTCAATTATTTTTGACAAGTCTAATTCCACAGAATCACTGCTGAGATGAACACTAACTGTTTCAGCTACAGTGTTGTCATCCTCCAAAACATGCTCTTGCAAGTCATCAAAATCCCTTGCAGTTTTAATTATGCCAGGCTTGAAATCTTTGACTGAATGTGAATTATGCTTTCTGTTCTTGTGAGACTGAAAAGTTGCATATATATTTGTCTCAAAGCTACAACCAATAAATACACACTGGACTGTCTCATTACTCCGTAAATGTTGTATTATGATGCAGGAAAAATTCCCTTTCAGATGGAAGATCACTACATGTACATGCAGGGCAACTAAACGTTGACAAAGGGATTTGTTCTTGTGACGCATGCATTTTGTGGACTCTACTTAAATGTATACAAAGGCTATTCCATGTTTTGAAGGTGCACTGACAAGTCAAATATGGACATGGATAACGCCTGCTACAAGCATATTGTCTGTGCCTTAGTCTGTAATGTTTAAGCAAACCAGGCCTACTGGATTCCACAGCAGTACACTGTTTACACTTCCACATGCACTGAAAGACAAAAATAAAAAAAAATTCTGGACCATTATTACATAATGATTTTGCACCTACCTCTAGTCAGTTAAAAGCAATTCCAATACTTGATAAAATAAAATAAAAATAACAGTGTACTAAAACCTAAAAAAAATAGGATAGAAGTTATAACCAGGCCTAAATATAAAAAATAATTAAAAAATATATTTTAAAAAAATTACATATAAAAAATAAATTTCCTGTATAACTGCTTTTTGAACAATAATGTTACGTCTGTGCAACATGTCCTGAATGTTATTAATCGAGAGGGGCACCGATGCAAATGTACGCAAAAAAATAAATTCTGCTAAAATGTATAGACTATAGTGGCTGGCACATGACTAACATGCTCTAATATTAAATAAAGAATTTGAACTTACCTGTAGTCACTTAAAAACAGTTCCAATACTTTGATGAGTGTCTACTACAATCTAAAACAGAATCACAACAGGAAAGAAGTTAACCAAATCAAAAACCTTGCACACATGCAAAAGTTTGTACAAATAACAGTCTGGTTGTGGGAAAAAATATCCTAAAACATTTAAATGTTTTAAATATAAATATTAAATGTGTTTTAAGAGTGTAATATTAAAAGAGTGTATTTCTGACACCATGCTATAACTTAAGAGTGAGGAACATCAGCTTCCTGCTAATATAACAACATGATTATTAAATTTTGCTTATAATTATTAAAAGTAGAGGTGGGCATAGATTAATTTTCTTAATCTAGATTAATCACACTGTAATCTTGGAATAAGCAAGAGTAAGCAAAATCTAGATTAAAATGCCTCATTTGAATTCTGCCGAAGGCATTCAGAATATGTGTGCTACCCAAATAATGACTTTGAGTCATTTGAGAACGGGTTTCTCAAGACAAGGGGCTCATCTCCTGTTTCCAAAAAGCATCACAAACTCCTTAAGAAAGCTGTTCTACTATGATAATTGGTGATGAACATAAATTATGTTCAATAAGATGTACTTGTGTTTACTAAATGTTTATTCAGTTAAATAGCTGCATCCATGTTAACACGTCACGTTTGATGTGGTAATTTCACAGTTCGAAGACTCGTTCTCGCCTCCTACAGTGCAATTCGGCTAGGTATACATCCGCGCTAAAATATCAAGGTGAAAGTCATCATAGTGTAGCGGTTCTTCTTCTGCGTTGTGTAACTTTTTGATTTCGTTTCTTGAACCACAAATGATGAGCTGACACCCAAGAGATATTCTGTGCAAAGTGTATTCTGTACAAAAAGCAAGATCGCGTCAGAACATCGCGTCACACATCGCGTCTTTCTGCACCTCTCTACAATATACAGTATTAAAAGAACATAAAACAAATTCAAAAAATATTCGTAATATGTACATAAATTAAAATGAAAGAAATAACTTTTTGCACACAAACCCCACGCACCTCTCACAGCTCACGCCATGTGTCCAAGAGACCTGAACCGGGTCTCAAAAACAAAATAAAAGTCTTTAGGAAATAAGAAATTAGTTAGCACAGTGTACAGGCCATCCATTTTTTATCAGAATCATTACGGTCGATTATTCCTTTTGACAACCTAGTAACATTTATGTCGGTCGACAGAATATGGAAACGCATAAAGAAACGTCACGTTTTTACCTTGCAGAGACCGGTAGACACCACAGCTCATTCCCATGTTTTGCATCAGTATACCGGAGAGTTTTAAAAAGACTTTTAAACCCGTTTCTGCGCAAAATGACTAAAATAATTAGTAGTGCGATCTAAATGATATTATTTCTTAACACTGGCCCAACAATGAAATCGCATTTTGATACTGTCCTTGCAACTCGGGTCTCCGAGGTTATTTGCCCCGCGCAGCTTGAAAAAAGCCCGAGAGTGGAAAGGTTACCAATGAACGCGCTACAGGTGGCTAATCTACTGCCCGTTTTATTTTTTTATTTTTTTGACATCGATGATAAGATATATACGGTTGAGGGAGACCTAGAATATATGAATATGTCATGGGGGGTGCTTACGACCCTGGTTCGTTCATTAATTAACAGTAACTTTACTGAAAATATTGATGGGTTTTGTGTCCTCTTTGTTCCTATTACACATTGTAGTTTACCATGCTATGTTATGCTGTTAGTCAGAATGGTTGATTAAACATTAATAGCTGCAACCTAAAGGCTAACGTAAATTATTATTAAACACACTCTAAATTAGCTATTTTCACACAATTCTTGAATAACATTGTTTTCTGACATGCAGCATGAAATTAATATTCGGATGGTGATAGATTAAAAAAGTAACACTTACCTCACATGTTCTTTTGGCGCTGAACAGTGCTTCTTCATCCGTTCCGGCTGACGACGTACATCCGGTTATGATTAACGAAAAATGTTCATGTTGACTCAACTAGAAAAAAAATTGTAAACCTATTTTTCTCTAAATTATGTTGACTAAATTAAATTCAATTAAGATCAAATGATTTTAATCAATATTTAAGTCATATCTTCTCATTTTAATCACTTAAATTGAACAAACTACAAAAATTAGTTTTTTGAGTGTACAGGTGTGTGTGTGTGTGTGTGTGTGTGCGTGTGTGTCTGTCTACGGGATTGTATGAGCTAAATAAATGTACTAATACTGTGTGTACTGTTACGTCCCTGGACGTATGCTCTCATGTGTTCTGTGTGGCTGGCTGTGTCCTGTGTATTTTTGTGTCCTGTCTCTTTTAGGTTGACATCGAGGGAGGAGTTCCTATTGGTCACCTCCACCTATATAAAGAGACTTCGGATGATGTTCGGGAGGTCCCCAGGGTCTGCTGGGCCCTTACTATTTTGGGAGATCCACAGGGTTCACGGAGATCTGCAAGGAGCTCCGTTGGGGATCTCATTCGTGTGTCTTGCTGCTTTGTGTGATAGACCCTTTGTTGTGAGCCTGGTAGCTTTATGTGCCTTTTTCATTAACTTTTGTGTGTGTTTGAGAAAATCCCTTCCTTTAGGCTGATAAAGGGGGATTCTCGTCCGGGATGTTTTCCCCTGGTTCGGTGTTTGTGATCAGAGTCTTATATCCGGTAAGTTAGGGTGTCTCTTGGGGTCTTTGCTGTGGCAATGCCCTCCCTGCAGAGCACCACTTTTGTTAATTTTGCTTTATCATATTTCCTTTCCTTTTCAACTACGGGTGGGGGGGACGTCGTTAAGGCATCTTATGTTAGGCAGGTTTAGGACCGGATTTACTATTTTGCTGGGGTGTTTGTGGCCTCAGGTACACATTCGGTGGAGAGGAGTTTTGTAAGCTGGGGTGGTTGTCAGTATTCAGCGTTTCAGCATTTCTTACACCCCATAGACTTAGGAACGTGACAGTACATGTGTGATGGTTGTGTGTTCAAGAAGCCGACCCACCCAGCTCTCGACTTCCTTCTTGTACAAATGGAGATGCATTTCTCAGCGACCCAACTGTGCTCGTGCACTAATGGTGAACACACACACACACACACAGTTTCTCACTTATATCTGTCTACCGCATTTACGACGACGACTTCCTTGAAATCCTAGATGATATGGAGGTATTGCGTTTTTCCTTTTTCTGTCCCAGTGGGACTAAATGAGTGTCTTGTGAGTTCCAGTCTGTTCAGGGGAGTACACTATCATTTTATTCATAGCTGTGATTGTTTGCATGTCAGTGTTTGCTACCATGACAGTTTAATGTTTCAAACTAAAACAGTTCTGTCTAATCCTTAAAATGACATTTAATTCTTCAGAGTGTTCCAGTGGGAATGGCCAGACTCTATACTGCTCCACTAGTGACTGAACGTCCTGCATTGGTGAGACATGCTTTGATTATTTACTGTTTGTTTCTTTTGAATCTACATCTTTTTCCTCCTGGTCTGTAGCCTGTGATTCGCTGTCAGCGACGTGGGCTTTTCCGTATTTGATGGAGCAGATACCTCACTGGAAGAGTGTAAATGAGGCCTGTAAAGAGGACCATCAGAAATTCCACCAGAAGAGCCGGACCTGGGCTGGGGAGCAAAAAAAAAAGATTTTGTACATTATGTAAATAAATTGTTCATTCTTCTACATTTTTGGACATGAATGAGTTTTATATGGGTGTCAATACCCAGTTATGTTTATCAGAATAAAACACGTCTGTGGTTTCAGTTTCCCAATTTTAAAAGTTAATACAAAGTGTGTTTATAGCCTAATAGAACAGTTGTCTTTTACATCCCCTCAGTCTTTTCAAATTGTGCCCTTGAGGTGTGTGTGTGTGTTATGTGTGTGTGTGTGAGAGAGAGAGAGAGAGAGAAACTCCCATTCCTGAGCTTATTCTGAGTGGGAACGTTTACCAACCGCTCCCCCTGGGGATATGGGGATTTTAAAACCTTGTCTTTTTCATTTATTGTTAATAGAATGTTGATTGATAATAGAATGTTGATGAAAATGTCAATTTCCCCACAGCTTTAAACACAAATGCATGTCTAAGAAGTAGACTAAGGTAAATGATACAAGGTAAAAAAAAAAAAAAACACTACTAGAAGGCTGGTTTTGCTAGCATTGACAGCTTTAACATACACATACACACACACAGTCATACCATAACTGTAATAAACAGAACCTGCAGTTCTTGCTCGAAGGACTGTAATAACAAGGTAATAAACTGCCTGAAAACATGAACAGTCTGAGAAGTGTTACTGTGTTCATTTGGTGAAGTTCAGTTTTAAACTAAGTTAAAAATTTCAATGAAAACAGTTGACAGGGACCAAATGGAACAAGATGGTATCACCTTAGCTGCAAATCATTTTAAGCTCAAAGAAGCCCTCTGGTTAACATCGCTTTGACTTATTTTATTATTATCATTCCAGGAACATTCCCAATTAGTTAAAGTCGCCATTTTCAGATCCTCACTGGTCTTAAATTTCCCCATTGTGCTGAAACCTAAGTCATATTACTCCTATATAAACCATTTTTGTTTAAAGAATCTGCTAAATTAATGTAATGTAAAATGAGTCAATAACTCATTTGTGCCAGGCTCATAACTTGGGTTCTGCCAAGCTTCAAGATATCGTCTCCAGACATCTGTTTATGCCCTAAAACCATGGTACCTGAGAGTGAAATGCTAATTAACGACACCTAAAAAATGAAAACGAGCACATTGTCGCCATACTGCAGCAGCCCAGCTGCCATTCCATTTACACATGACTCAGGAAGATCTCGTCTGTTCAAAAGCCCACCTCTGTCTTTAAATATTAACATCACTGTTTAGTCATTCAAGTGGTGGATGGTCGGGTTATGTGACCAAGCGTATTTTGGAAAGATTAACTAGACTGATGTGTGGCTGGCTGTGTTTTTGTGTCCTGTCTCTTTTAGGTTGACTTCATGGAAGGAGTTGAAGCCTACCAGGTCTGCCTAACATCTGCCTTTTGGTCACCTCCACCTATATAAAGAGACTTCAGATGGTGTTCGTGAGATCCCCAGGGTCTGCTAGGCCCGTACTCTTTTGGGAGGTCCCCATGGTCCACGGAGATCTGCAAGGAGCTCCGTTGGGGATCTCATTCTTGTGTCTTGTTGCTTTGTGTGATAGACCCCAATGTTGTTAGCCAGTGTTCATAACATTATCAATATCTTGTGGTGGTTCCACTGTCACCATCTCTACAGACAAAGGAGATTAAAAAGTCAAAGAGAGAGAGATGTGAAAAAGGTTTTCAAGTTTCTTTTATTAGTTGTGTGATTAATCAGCAGGAGCACCAACTAACCTGAGAGTCCTATATGGTTTGTAACAGTGATGACATCATCATAGTCCTCATGTGTCTCTCCTGAAAGAGGCAGAAAAATGAATGAGGGGATGCTCATTCAAGCACCCTGAAAAAAGTGATCACTGGCTAAATAAAGTCACAGATAATGTTTCAGCATTGTTGTAACGTGAATAAACCATCTGTAACAGCAGTTTTTTTTATTTATTTTAAATTAAGTAAAGTAAAATTTTGATTAATTTTTTTTTTTTTTAGCCAGTGTGTACTTTGTGGAAGTAAAGAGGCAATTACTTTAAAGCAGTGCTAACCAGTGACGACATCATCATAATCCTCCAACCCTTCTACTCTCACAGACAAAAAAAACTCAACAAGTTTGCAGACCCAACCTCTCCACCCTTCTTACCTGAGAAGAGTCCTTTCTTCGTGTCCCTCACATTGTATCAGAAAGGACATGTCCTGTATTATTCAGCTGTCTGTCTCTATCTATAAAATCAAAAGTAAATATCTTCACTTCTCAAAATCCCCAGTGATTCATTACTGTTGTGCCACCACAACCATGCACTCCAATTCCATTTGTCCATTCACATGAGGGATTCTTTATTGCCTAAACCATGTTTCTATGAAACATCATGGTGCAAACAAATTAACGTTCCAAGCAATTTTACAGCAAACCCACAGGGAAACTATGCATGGTTATGTAACCAAAAGATCACTGCATGGTGACACAGGGGTTAGCGATGTGGCCTCACACCTCCAAGTTCAAATCGAGGCTTGGACCTTGTGTGTTGCAGATCTCCTCCGGGCTCCCCAGTTTCCTGGGGAAAGGTGGTAGGGTGACTCTAAATTGACCAAACGTGTGACTGTGTGAGTGAGAGTCAGTGAACCTTGCAACATTTCTGAGAATTTATTTTCCGTAAACTTACCTTAAAAAGCGGGACTTGGAGAGTGACAGGGTACAGTTTCAGTGGTCTCTCTAGTTTTGTGGCAATTTAGGAAAATAGTAAAAACCAAATGCTTTGTATGTCCTTTAAAAATGTTAATACATCCCTGTCTCATCAAATGAATTGGAATCAAATTAATAATAACTACTATTCTTTATTGGCTCTCACCACTCACTTACACAGACAATACAATGTTCATCTTATCAAAGCCCATGTAGGAGGATGATCACGCATTTAATTCATAATGTAAACAATCGGTGCCCAAGTCGCTGCCCACCACCTACGCATGCCCACCTCTGCCTGCAGCAATGTGCTCTGCCCATTGCGGGAGCTCGTTGTACACGTCCACCACCAGCCTGCCGAACCAGCGCCAGCTGATGGTGAGAGGCCATGCGGTACGGTGAATGGTCTCCGGGGAGGTCCGGGACTGCTTGACGCAGGGAGGAGCACAGGATGACTTTGTAAAACTGAGACTGCAGCAGGACAATGCTGCTGCTTTAATATGGATGGTACTTGTGGTGTGTTTGTTCTGCTCCTGTCAATCGGACAACACACCTTCAGGTTAGTTTTTGATCATCCCTTGTTCCCCTGTTTCCGGGCCCTCGTGCCCATTTTTGCCTCATTAAAATCCCCTTCATCATGATGACCTGCTTCTGTGTAAAATGTGTTAAATGTAAAAATATAAAAAAAAGTCACCTGTGTAGCTGATTCCACAAACGTGCCTTCACCCCTCAAAGATAAAGGCTCCCCACAGCTCAGTGGTCTGCAGACCACATGAGAGTCACTCATATCCCAGGTGTTGTCACCTCCACCCTCCCTGAACACTCAATGGGACCCACCAGGCTCAGCTCTGGAGGACCTGCAGCAGAAGAAGTGTTAGCCCCACACAGATACTATTATTCTGGACTGAGAATCTGGGCACTCACCTGGACACTACTGCCCTGTGGTATCGGGCTTCAGAGATGACACATCAAACATTGGCTGGGAAGATTTGGTAGTAGCGTAGTGAGTAACACACTCGCCTATGAACCAGAAGACCCGGGTTCGAATCCCACTTACTACCATTGTGTCCCTGAGCAAGACACTTAACCCTAAATTGCTCCAGGGAGACTGTCCCTGTAACTACTGATTGTAAGTCGCTCTGGATAAGGGCGTCTGATAAATGCTGTAAATGTAAATGTAAATGTAAGATTTAAGTTCTGCAGGGGAAAATGAAAGGACAGTTACAAACAATATGTCAAAATACATCTTTACTTCCATGAAACATACATTTTATGGTAGCTTGTTATGATTATGAAACTGTACCCTAAATGCAGTAATCATAATAACCTGAACAAGTAACATGCAGAGACTCAGAATTCCAACATTCATTAATTCCCCATGGAGAAGATGAGCGCTGCCAAAAATCAGCATTGTGTTTTCTGCACTTTATTTCATGAAGACAACATAAAGAGTTATCAAATTGATGTCCGCCGCTGCTCCCACATCCTACTGTTTGACAAATCAGGTTCTCTGTCCTCTCATTTTTTTCATGATTCCAACATACACTTCCTCAGGTCCCGTTGTAGAACACCTCTACCAGGCCTGAACAGAGTCCAGTTTCAGAACCTTGTCTTATTCTCAGCTGCTTGAACTCTATTAAATAAAGAAAATCTAAATGGTTAAAATACACTCATATGTACTGGAGACAATATATAAATGAATAATATTCATGTCACCTGTACACAAGACTCCCTCTCTGTGTGTGCAGTCATGCTGACTCCACCCACTCGATGGACATTCCCACAAAGATATCTCATTGCCATAGCAACCAACTTCATTCAGCCCAAATTTCAACATCACAATGGACCTGTCCAGCAGAACTCTCCTCTGGATCTGATGGAGGTAAACCTTATGCACATTTATCTCTGTTTTTTCTCACCAGAACAGATCAGCCCAACATCCTGTCTGTGGGAGCATGCAGCTCGACTCCAGGAAGAGATGGAACATCTGGACAGGTGGGTTTCATTCCCCCTGCACTCAAACACATCAGCCCAGATATGGCCACTCCCCTGCCCAAACCAGTACGCACCCACCAGAGCCACAGGAATCCCACAATGCAGCTGGCCACATAGGACACTGGCAGCTTTTATATCCCAGGGTGCATCACAAACTGTTCCCCAGTCAGTGAGGAACTGAAGCTCCACTCGACCAGAGCAGCGGTCAGAACCGTTTACTAGTCTGGCATCTGTGTATCCTGCAAACGTTGATGTTTTTATTGTACACAGATCATTTTCACACAGAAACAATTACATTAAAGTGAAAAATTCTGATATTCTACCTGCACACATCAGTCCTGTGTACAGATGTGTTTCTGTGTAGATGATGTTGTAGTTTCGTTTCCTCCACACTGCACCTCTTCTGACCAGATCTGTTCCTCCCCCCGACCCCCAGGTCTTCCCATGAAGCACCTCTACTATCCCAGAGCAAAGATGAGGACCATTAGACAGTCTGGGCTTCCTGTGGTCTGTAAAGTAACAGAACAGTAATTGGTCATGTCTACACATAAAACAACCTAAAAAAAGATTTAAAAAAAATCTTTCTGAATATATATTTTTACTTTTAGTAAGTTACAATATTGTCCTTTGAGTGTTTTACACTGTGTTAAGATTTATTGATGAATGCAGTTCAATATATTGTTTTAAAATGAAAAGGGAGAATTACATTTATATTAAGAATCTTGCTGTTCCAGAGACACAGGAAAAATGTGGCCCAAGATGTTTGACACCATGGCACAGGAGGGGATATTTTTAGTGAATGTAAACTTTTCATAGTTGAAACTGATGGAAGCAGAAGATCATGTGCATAATTTTCCAATAGAAGACATGAGACCTGGATGCACTTCGGGAAGAAGGCAATTTTCTGCCGGGTGACCTTGGGTTGGGTTGATGTTTCTTCATGGAGGCCTCACAACTTACAGGATCTGTTAATGATGGCTTGGTACCAGAAGCCACAGCATACCTTCAGAGGTCTAGTGGAGCCCATGCCTCTACATTAGGAGGGTGGCAATAATGCAGATGATCGTTGCATAAACCACAAAGAATATGTATATTTTCACTTCTGCCACCTCTATTTTTTTTTAGTTTGCTCTGGCTATGGCCACATTTAGTATTGTAGTTTATGTTTGTTTAAATGTACCCACAATCTAATTTCACTCCATCAGTTTTCATTGCTAAATAAAAAAAATCCACTTTTTATTGAATTAACGACAAGAATAAAAACCAAAACACACATTTGACTGGTTGTTTTTCTCTGCAGATTTTTGTGGATCTTCTCAAACATACCTGAGCAAATGACGCCAGCATCCCATTCAAGCTAACAATTATGTTGACCCCATCCTCTAGATTCACAGGTCTTCAAGGTGGACTCCATATTTGAAGTGATGGTAGTAGAGCAACGATGTGGCCTTGTCACACCACCTCAACACTCTGCACACTCACACACACCAGATCCTGCAGAGGAAAGAAAAACTTAGATAACAAAGCATTTCCCCCAGGCACTTTAAGCGATGTGCTGATTTGCTCACTTATTATTCATGAAAATATGCAAATGTTTACTTTAAAAGATAAGATAAGATAAGATTATTAGTCCCACAATTGCATATGTCACGGCAGAAGGTGGATACAAACAGAGGTAATAGCAGCAAAAAAGAAAATATGTATGTATATGTATGTATCATATGTATATATCTACAAAATTACAATTGAAATCTACACATGTACAATGGGTACACCTGTACAGTTGGTAATTACCATGATGTATTTGAACTGTGTGTTTGTTTGTCTGTGTGTGTGAGGTCGACTGTGAGGTCTTTGTTAAAGAGTATGACAGTGTTTGGAAGAAAAGACCTTCTGAACCTCTCCTTCCCACATCGTGGGTGCAGTAGCCTGCCATTGAAGGAGCTGCTCAGTGCTGTTAGAGTTTCCTGCATGGGGTGGGAGATGTTGTCCATCAGGGATGACAGCTTAGCCACCATTCACCTGTCACTCACCACCTCCACTGGGTCCAGAGGGCATCCTAGAACAGAGCTGGCCCTCCGGATCAGCCTGTTCAGCCTCTTCCTGTCCCCAGCGGAGATGCTGCTGCCCCAGCAGACCACCCCGTGAAAGATGGCTGATGCCACTACATTCGTTTGTCATAAAAACCCTCTTTAGCTTTTTTTCAGTAATAAGTAAGTAAGTAAGTAAATAAAAAGAATGTACGTAGCACCTTTTGCACAGAATGGTCACAAGATACAGATCAGTAGCATAAAAAAGAGTGTTATATATCACTCATTGTATCAAGCTAAAGAAAATGGTTTGGGTGATATTACCTGTGAAGTTTTGATATTTTTGTATACTTTTGTAGTTCATAACTCTGCGTGTTACTGCACATCTAGTGTCTTTTATGCACAGGCTTTGTGGCTTTGCATGATTGTGTTCAGATGGTATTGATGGGTTGTTAGATGTGGTGTGCAGATCCAGTGGTTAATTTACAAGGCTGCAGCCTTTGGATCCTGCAATGAAGACGCACATGATTTTACATTATTTATTGTGGTCCTTTTTGTACATCATAACCCGGCAATTTAACAGCGATGTACGCACTTTCCATACCCACTGTACCTGTCCACCATTAAAACCTTCTTCTGTTATGTATTACTATTTATATTCTCTTATCTATCAATCTGGTTTGAAAACAAGGTCCAATCTAAATGAACCAGTGATTTCGACATTTTAAGTAAAATTCACATCTTTACCACCAGAGGGCCAAACATTTTGCCTACATCTTCAAAACATGGAAAAACAAACATAAAATAGATTTTAGGGACATGGTTTTGAATGGAAAATTTGCATATATATATTCATTGTCCAGAAAAAAATCCATACAAAAATATTGTTATTACATACAAAAAAAATATTATACTTACATTGTGTCTTATGACCCTTCATAAATATATTATCATGATCAATAAAAATGAAATTAGGAAATAAATATACAAACATTTCATGTCTTTGTACAGAATAAAGGACTGACTAAGTGACTTTATCCTATTTGCTGTTGCAATTTTTGTGATTATTGCTTTTGGAAAAAACTGTTGGTGAATCTTTTTGTTTTGGATTTGATAGACTGGTTGCGTCTGCCAGAAGGAACAAGGTGCCTTTAGTTTTTAAGTAATTCTAACAATGAGTCAATGCAACAGGATGTTCACACATAAACGTGTAGGCACGTTCATGTGCTGTAGCACCTCTACAGGAAGTCCGCAAATGTATTCAGCTCAGTAACAGAATCACTTAACTGCAGTTATGAGAACAAAAATCATCATATCATTACCATTCTATCAAACGAATGTTTACAATATATATTTTCTTCTGTGATGTGTAACGTATGTAACATATTCTTTAACCCATGACACCCAGACGTTGTTTTAGGACAGTGCTGGGATCTATTATAGGAAATCATGCTCCCCATTGATGAGTATAGATGCATGTTCACACATGCACCAGATTCTGGGTGCTTGTAACAGGTCAGATCTTTGGACTTAGGCAGGTCTTCAACGTCCTGAGGCAGGTCTTTCAGAGCCTGTTGCAATTCCACATAGATTCTTCAGAAGCAACAGGGGAAGTCAGGAAGTGGCCCTGATTGGCTGTCAGATGTTATTTTGCCTGATATAATGTTTGATGATTGGTCCCTTCCTGGTCATTTACAGAAAGGAGAACAGAAGCATGATGATTGCTGCTCTTAACTGGTCAACCAGGAAATTGTCTTTTCCGCATTCCACCCCTGGACCCGTACGTTACTATTGGAGAGTGTTCTCTCATGAGGCTGCAGCTCCTTTTCTAAAGCCAGTAAACCCAGACAGTGTCATGAAGAAGATGCAAGAGACATCCATGTGGCTGGAGAGGAGGTCGACTGTGGTCTATGGTAGGTTGCAATTCATCTTAATTTGACCTGAGATGACTTCGGGGACGGCACGTTGCTCTGTAAACTGTGAAATTTTGATAGTACTTCTCTTGTTTTCATTACACAAGGCTGCCTGGTCACAACAAGACACTCTGGTGTCATAATCGGCACGGCCTTGAAATTTGAAAGAGATTTCATTGATGCGACAGCTGAAAAATTTAGCAGCGTGCAAGAACACTGATGCGCTGGGTAATGGTTGTCGCATCACGGTTCATCCAACAGCATGGAGATCTGTTTTCAAATGGCATAAATCTGCAAATACTCCGGTCCAGGCCAGGGCTGTCCACAACTAAAACATCTAAGTAGAAACATTTTGAGAGTAAAGAAGACTAGATTTGAATTATTTTCTCCAAAAAGTACTGGTACTGTTTTCTTTCAGACTCTATATATATACATATACATGTATATATATAGGGCAGTGGTGGCCTAGCGGTTAAGGAAGTGGCCCCATAATCAGAAGGTTGCCGGTTCGAATCCCGATCTGCCAAGGTGCCACTGAGGTGTCACTGAGCAAAGCACCGTCCCCACACACTGCTCCCCGGGCGCCTGTCATGGCTGCCCACTGCTCACTCAGGGTGATGGGTTAAATGCAGAGGACAAATTTCACTGTGTGCACCGTGTGCTGTGCTGCCGTGTATCACATGTGACAATCACTTCACTTTGACTTTGACTTTGATATATACATACGTATATGTATACATACATACATTTATTTTATTTTATTTATTTTTTATGGCTCTTTTTCTCTTTTCTTTAAACATTGTCTGCAACTCATTTGCACACCTTCACCCTACCAGTTACACATATTTTATGTTAAAGACGTAAAAGTGTAATATTTGGTTATGTTTGCAATATTTGCATATTGGTTGATTGTATACTTGCAACATTTGCAATACAAAAAAACATTTGCAAAAAACATTTCACTGCACATCATACCGTGTATGACTGTGTATGTGACAAATAAAATTTGAATTTGAATTTGACATACACATACATACACACACACAAAAATTATATATATATATATATATATATATATATATATATATATATATATATATATATATATATATATAAATTTAATGTAGTCAATTTCACATAAGTAGAAAATTGAAACAGTAAAGAAACTTAATTTTTTATTAATTATTTCTAACTGATAAACGCAGAATTATTTTAGCTATGAGTGATTTTCATTAAAAAAATATATATGGTCATATGTATGATGATAATAGTAATAATAGTAACAGTTTAAAGTCCGACATGTTTCTTTCCTTCACTGTCTCTGAAACAGCTGTACGCTCTGCCACATTTGGCGCTTGGCGGATGCTGACTCTGGGCACGGAGTTCAACTCCTGGTCCTGCGCTGAACCTTCAAACGACCAGAGACCGCCACGTGCTGCAGTCCACTTCCCTAGGGACCCCGGCAGCGACCTGGCCGAAGCAGCACAGTCCGACGCGCTCCTCAGCAGCGTCTGCGGCCTGGAGGAGCCGTTTCATAAGCACCAGGGCAGCAGGGTTGTGGAAGCACACGAGGCCTTCCGAGAAGCACAAAGTGGACTGCTGTCACCCAGGTGACTAAAGAATCTTCCCACTTCAACGACAGGCCACATCCGTCGTGCATATTTATCTAGCACAATCTCGATCAATTTAATTATTAAACACAGTACAATCGATAGCATTGATGGCACCCACTACACCAGTAGATACTCCTGCTACTCAGAATAACAGGACTGATCGCTGGACAGGATAGCGGGAGAGCGTTCGGTGGGGTGACCGGCAGGATTAATCAGACCACTACAGGGCTGTGATATGTTGTCTTGATATAAAATGGGGAATCATGAAAAGCCAGGCATGGCTGTTGGAATAAACGTTAAAAAAAGGGTTAAAATCATCAGGTTTTCTTCGCGTGAGCCGCAGAGTACTTTAGCCACCACTAGATGGAGGAGATGCTCACCAAAAAACGTGCTGTGGTTCTAATGCTTGAGCGGTGTGATTTTAGGGTTTAAAGGGGTCCTGCTTCTTTGTGGGTTGAACGGAGACATGAGATACCTGGATCAACGTCGGAGAGAGAGAGAGACAGATGCTCCATCACGTTATGATCAAAAGTCATGTTACGATCTGAAACAGTGACTTTTTGCCGGGTGATATCGCATCATTTTAAATTCATCGAACCGAATTTTAGGTTCGAGAGAATTATCCCCATATTGACGTGCACTTTAACACCGTGCGTTTATAAGAAGATAATTTAACCTTTAAAAAAGAAAGAAGAAAGTAGACTATGGTATTATTGACACGACAGTAAATGCGTTTAAATGCTTATTTCTGAGACAGCATAATTAGATAATATTCGGTTCCTCACACGAGTTCTGGGAAACGCAGACGCGTATATTTATAGCATATTTCATATTTCATATACATATGAAATAAGCTGGACAAAAATGTTGACTTCATTGCATTCATGAATTTTTTTTAAATTCATAAAAACAAATAAATTGGCGATGAGGAGCGACGGAAAGGCCACCGCTTGCGTCTGGTGAGAAGTGTGGCGCAGGTGGCAGAGCCAATAGGCTACTTTCGGTCACGTGCGTCTCTTCAGAAGCGTCCGTGCTTTCGGAACGGAGTACATCTGGGAAGGAGCGCCGTCGCGTCCGATGTAATTCCCGTTTACGTCCGTGCGTTAGAAAACTATTCGGTCAGTGACATTTTTATTTTTTTCGTTTTATTGTTTTTTTTTTTTTTATAAATTCCCGTGTTTGGCGCCTGCCATGCACCTGCTGCTTTCTTTGGTCAATACTCTATACATTTTTTTGTCTCTCGTCGATTTACTGAAGCACGTTCGCATGGGAACTTTGTGTCGTGTTTGAACTGTTCCGAATCGGGATCTGGATGAGAATCGACCGACGCCCATGGAGACCGGGGCGCCGCGGTGCCGCTCCTTCCTCCGCCGAACTGATGTAATGTAGGGATTTTTTTTTTTTTTTGTGCCGGTTGGATTCTGTCCGTGTCTAGAATGACCCGCTTCGGAGACGACCTGCCCACCCGCTATGGAGGCGGGGGTCCGCCGGGCGCCGGGAGAGGGGGTGCCCGGCCGGGCGGACCCCCAGGCGCCCAGAGGATGTACAAGCAGTCGATGGCTCAGAGAGCCAGGACCATGGCTCTGTACAACCCCAAGCAGACGAAGCAGAACTGCTTCACCGTCAACCGCTCTTTGTTCATCTTTAGCGAGGACAATGTCATAAGGAAGTATGCCAAGAGAATAACGGAGTGGCCATATCCTTTCCCGGGTCATACATTCATGCCAAACCGGTGAAGGAGCTTCTGGTGGTGCCACTGGACTCCAGACCGGGCTGCACCTTTCACTTGGTTTGTCTGGGTGTGGAAAAAAAACAAAACAACAACACCGGTGTGAGTTGTAGGACATCTGCAGGGTTATTAGTGGTGAGGATGTGGCCAACGGTCACTGGTTCATGAGGTTCACCAGAAGAACACCTTCTCACAAAATTGAAAAGGTTCATTCAAGCCAATCTAAACAGACCAAATGATTTCACCTTGTCTGTCCGTTCTCTTGAGACATCCCCCCTTTCACACAGTTGATCCTCATTCTATTGTAGGTGCTCTTTGGAAGAAAATGTTGTCTCAGAGAACAGTATATTCGGGTGATGCACGTCTCTTGGGGTTTTTTTTAAGCAGATGAAAGCTCCATAAGACCTTGTGTGAGATGTGATGTGGCGTTTGCGTTAAACATGGAGTGAGTGGAGTTGTAAAGCACAAAATGGTTAAAAACAAACACAAAATATTTAACAGACTGGAAAATTTAAAAAAATGCATTACGTATTTGTAGATATTGAAGCAAGCAGTGTTTATTAGATTGACTTTGTAGTATACCATAACTAAATAGTTATTCTGAAATAAATTAAGCTATTTAAGAATCCACATGCATACATGTATACACACCCACACACACACATATACATGGTGAAACATTGTCAGACCTCTCTTTTTTTTATTTTTTAAGAAAATAAATCCACATGCATATAACTTTGCTTATGTAGCTTTTTCCAAAACGAAATGCATATGTTTCCTTGACTTTCACACTCCGTTCGAGTATATGATTCTGGCCACCATCATCGCCAACTGCATCGTATTGGCTCTGGAGCAGCACCTGCCAGCCCAGGACAAGACACCCATGTCAGAGCGGCTGGTAAGTTCAGCATTTCAATACATTTTTTCTCCAGATGCATCGTCATCCGCCCCTTTTTCGATGTCTCCTGTTCTCTCACTATTACACTAATGTTGAATCTCCACTAACCACTGCTTTGCATCTGGATGGACTATTTGAACTGAGACAGAGAGAGACTGATAGTCACCCCCACTTCCACTCCAGCCTGGCCATGTCTTCTTCTGCCCGACACAGTCGCAGCCAGTAAAGGAGACTGTGGGGTTCCTGGCTGGGTTCTCATTAGTGTAGCTCTGCTCCCTCTCACCCGGCAGCTCTCAGCGTGACAAACACACGGGCTGTGATCACACACTGCTCATACACACCGTTCACGCTGGCAGTGTTGTGTGTATCTGTTACTATTCTTCTGAGCAGGAAGACAACATATACAGCTGCATGGCCAGCAATATCCTCTTGAATATACAGTACAGGCCAAAAGTTTGGACACACCTTCACATTCAATGTGTTTTCTTTATTTTCAGGACCATTTACATTGGTAGATTCTCACTGAAGGCATCAAAACTATGAATAAACACACGTGGAGTTATGTACTTAGCAAAAAAAAAGGTGAAATAACCGAAAACATGTTTTATATTCTAGTTTCACCTTTTGCTCTGATTACTGCTTTGCACACTCTTGGCATTCTCTCGATGAGCTTCAAGAGGTCATCACCTGAAATGCTTTTCCAACAGTCTTGAAGGAGTTCCCAGAGGTGTTTAGCACTTGTTGGCCCCTTTGCCTTTACTCTGTAGTCCAGTTCACCCCAAACCATCTCGATTGGGCTCAGCAGTGACTGGAGGCCAGCTCATCTACCGCATCACTCTCCTTCTGAGTCAAATAGCCCTTACACAGCCTGGAGGTGTGTTTGGGGTCATTGCCCTACTGAAAAATAAATGATAGTCCAACTAAAACGCAAACCGGATGGGATGGCATGTCGCTGCAGAATGCTGTGGTAGCCATGCTGGTTCAGTGTGCCTTCCAATTTTGAATAAATCCCCAACAGTGTCACCAGCAAAACACCCCCACACCATCACACCTCCTCCTCCATGCTTCACAGTGGGAACCAGGCATGTGGAATCCATCCGTTCACCTTTTCTGTGTCTCATAAAAGACACGGTGGTTGGAACCAAAGATCTCAAATTTGGACTCATCAGACTAAAGCACAAATTTCCACTGGTCTAATGTCCATACCTTGTGTTTCTTGGCCCAAACCATGAAGACCTGATTCACGCAGTCGCCTCTTAACAATTGTTCTAGAGATGAGTCTGCTGCTAGAACTCTGTGTGGCATTTATATGGTCTCTGATCTGAGCTGCTGATGACTTGCGATTACTGAGGCTGGTGACTCGGATGAACTTGTCTTCAGAAGCAGAGGTTACTCTGGGACCTCCTTTCCTGGGTGGTCCTCATGTGGGCCAGTTTCGTTGTAGCGCTTGAGGGATTTTGCGACTCCACTTGGGGACACAATTAAAGATTTTGCAATTTTCCAGACTGACTCACCTTTATTTCTTAAAGTAATGAGGGCCACTCATTTTTCTGTAGTTCTTGCCATAATATGAATTTTAACAGTTGTCCAATAGGCCGGCACAACATAACTGATGGTCCCAACCCCACTGATAAAGCAAGAAATTCCACTAATGACCCCTGAAAAGTCACACCTGTGAAGTGAAAAGCATTTCAGGTGATGACCTCTTGAAGCTCATCGAGAGAATGGCAAGAGTGCAAAGCAGTAATCAGAGCAAAGGGCGGCTATTTTGAAGAAACTAGAATATAAATATATAGTTATTTCACCTTTTTTGTTAAGTACATAACTCCACATGTGTTAATTCAGAGTTTTGATGCCTTCAGTGAGAATCTACCAACATAAATGGTCATGAAGATAAAGAAAACACATTCAATGAGAAGGTGTGTCCAGACTTTTGGCCTGTACTGTGTATATTTCACATAATAACATGCACACTAGAAACAAGTAACTTTTTATTTCCTGCTTTGCTTTCCTATGAGAAAAAGTGTGAATGAACCTTGTATATGAGATATGAGAGAAACTGAAACTGTATATTTAACAGAGTGAGAGTCTGTGTCGTGGTCTGATAAGGTCGTTGGCGTTGTCTCAGACTGGGCTGCTAGCCTGTGTTTCGTAATTAGAGCTTTAATTGTGTTTTGTGATTAGCGCTGTAATTGCATTTGACATCAGGGACAGAGATGAAATTAAGCCTGGAGGAGTGGTCAGGATGGACCCTACAATCACTACCTCATTCGCCACCCTGAGTCAGTGTTCATACTTACAAAAAAACCCACATTTTATACCATGCAGGAGCTACTAATAGTGCCACGGGACTTCAGACTGGGTGGGACCAGCAGCTGTTGCTTTTCATTTGGTGTTTCTGGATTAGGGTTTTATGTGATGTGAAGACTGAAACAAAAAGAAACTCTTCTCAGGTTCATTCAATCCAATCTAAACAGACCAAATTATCGCAATAAATATAAACGTTACCTTGTCTATTCGTTTTCTTGCGACATCTCCCTCCTTGCGAAAGACTCCAAGTTGACCCACGTTCTTCAAATTCACCTTTGTCTAAATGTAATCTCTAAACGTTCCTTAAATGTGTCCTCAGACTGCGGAAGTGGCAGTTCACTCTGTCTTACAGATGGATTCAAGAATCTGAGGCTTTTACTGTAAGTAATAAAATGATTCTGACCACAGATCCTCAAGATCTCATTAAAACAGGGTGAACGCTGGTAGAGAAAAAGAGAAAGAAAAGCTGAAAAGACGAGTCCTTAGTTGTATTTTTCCCAGGATGTGGTGATGAAGCCCAGTGACGTTTGAATTGACCTTGTTGATGCACACATGTACAGACTCTCTGCTCAGATGGTGTGTTAGTGGTTGCAGCAGGTGACAGCAGGTTGGTATATGTGGTGTCTGCTGGTGCCCATAAAACCACAAGGGTTAAAAGAGGGTTAAAACTTACTTCCTCAGGAAGAGCGATGGGTTTGTGTTTCGGAAGCTTTACTGTAGTTCGTTAGTTGTGTGTGTATTGATGTGGTCATGCAGTTTTTATCGAGTTCCTTCTTGCAAAAAATGAAATCTCTCTCTCTCTCTCTTCCTGTCTCTCCCCCTTTTCTCAGGACGACACAGAGCCCTACTTCATTGGAATTTTCTGTTTTGAAGCAGGCATTAAGATTATTGCCCTGGGCTTCGTGTTTCACAAAGGCTCCTACCTTCGCAATGGCTGGAACGTAATGGACTTTGTGGTCGTCCTCACTGGGTGAGTCCTGCTGCTGTGTGTGCTCTCGCATACACATGGGTCCTAATGGATGCTCACCCTGATTGGATAAGACCTCGGGCTTATGGTATAAAATGTGTCACGGAAAAAGACGGGCACGGTGTGTGCATGCGTGTGTGTTTGTGTGTTGCTGGTTGAACTGATTTTTTTCTCGTAGACGCCTGTCCTTTCTAGTGTAAACAACCCCAACCCTTTAGGAAAAATGTCCAGCAACCAAGATGCAGTGAGTTGTGAGACAGCAGCAGGTCCAGGGTTCTGTGGCAGGGTTGCCTGAGATGTAGCTGCTGATGAAAATTGGTTAAAGGTCACCTATTTCACTTTGTGAGATTATTTACCATTAATACGAGTTCCCCTAGCCTGTCTATCATCCTGCAGTGGCTAGATATGCTGATAGGTGTAAAGAGAGCTTTGGCCATTCTGCTTCACCATTCAGAGAGCGGCAGCTCTGAATGTATGATCTGGAATTTATCCCCTTATGATGTCACCTCCCTTTCTTATGCTTTTTCCACCCAGAGAAATTCCCACCCCTCCACTAAAACATTCTCGCTACTGACCGCCATGGATTCCAAACGTGTGAAGCAATGCTGTTGTTCAGTGATTGGATGTAAAAATGAGCACAAATGTATTTTTTTAAAAACCAGCTACAAGCTACAGACACCGGTGTGTCCTGGGGTAATCTCACTGTGGGACTGAATAAATGTGGCTGTAATTCTGCACCAAGACTGTGTTTCCGTAAGAGTCTTCAGATACAGTATTAGGGGACCACTAAGACCGATATAAAAGCAAAAAAATAAAATATATATATATATATATATATATATGAGAGAGAGAGACATTAAACAGTCTGGGCTGTAGCTTCTGATGAACATTGCTTAAACACCCTGAGCTGTAGTTTCTAGGCTTAAGGCTCTCTGAAGTTTCCACAGAGCATTTGAAATGATGAGTGTTGACATCGCTGTGGAGATTCTGTGTTTGGGTGAGGGTCTTCCTCACATCTCCATATTTTCCCCCCCAATGTGCCATGTTTATATTCTTTTTCTTTAATAGAAGGGCAAGTGGTTCCACTATGGGAAGATGGATGGATGGGCACTGCCCAGGGTTGGTGTTCATAGAAATGAAAAGTGGAGAAAATGCAGTGCCAATGATAATGAGAATGGCACATGCAAGAGGTGGAGACAATAATATATCTGAAGCCTGGAAAATGAATGGCAACATTATTGAAACAGACAGTAAAAGCAGTCCTGCCAGCTGATCATGTGACCCAGGGTTATCGCTCTGTTGCTCGCTGAAGCTTTTTGAAGGGGTGGAGCTATGTTGCCTGGGTGACTGTTGCCATTTGTTGCCTAGACAACAAGCCCCCAACCCAATCTTGTCCTGAGCTGACCCAGAGCTACAGCTCTGTCGCCACAACGACCCTCATCTTCATAATCTTCTTGCCGCCCACTGCTGGCCTTTTGATTTCCTGTTTGGTCCCAGAACTGTGATTCAACTGTCTACTAGGCTTAAATCATCCACGTTATAATTCAAAAAATGCAAAAAAAAGTCAGTCAGTCAAAAAATCTGCATTGCTCAGGTATACATTTATTCGTTCATAAAATGACTTTTATGTGTGGAAATAATCCAATCGACCCACCAATCATCACATCAAATGTGCTCATTAATAGAATTCCCACTAGATTTGGGACATGCATTCTGCAACTGGACCCCATTCAGTAAGACCATTGGTTACTTTGAGCCCTGAGAAATGTTTGATGCATGCCATTGTCTACAATATCACAGTATTATGCATGATAAAGTTTCAATTTGGATGAAGGGGCCAAGCCCAAACCCAGAAGATCCAGCAGACATGTAGTGTCTCCCCTTGAGAACCCCCTGTCAGCCTTCAATGTATGTGTTCTCCTGCTCTGTTCTTCTGTCGGTCTCCTAGATGGCTAATGCAAGTCAGACAGCTAATGGAAGTTGATCTGTTTGTTTTAATAAAAGCTTTAAAACCTGCTCCTCCTCTGGGGTCAGAAGGACCTTTAATCTCAGCCCATGAGACATTATGAGGCAATAATTAGAGACTGAGCCACAGCCCCAGGCTTAATCAATGAAACACAGAGAGAAAGGGGTTAGGACAAATAGTTTTTGCTTTGGGATGGGAAACTTGTGCTGTGCAAAATGGTCCAAGTAGAAGAGAAGTGCAGACATCTTATATGTACGTTTGTGTGCGTACGTGCAAGTGTACACTTCACTCTTTGACTGCATTTGTTAAATGGATTTGTCAATTGTCAAAAAAGAAAAAAAAACATTGGTGTTAAATTTGGGCTAAGACTATGCTTACGCTTTAAAGAGGTCTTCATACCCAGATGTGCATTTATGTGTGCATATTTATGTGTGAATGGATATGTGTGCACATTCTATTGCTGCACCCGCCTCCTGTGTCCTGTTGTTTCCTCTC
Organism: Denticeps clupeoides; assembly: GCF_900700375.1. Classification (NCBI taxonomy): domain Eukaryota; kingdom Metazoa; phylum Chordata; class Actinopteri; order Clupeiformes; family Denticipitidae; genus Denticeps; species Denticeps clupeoides. The sequence continues at coordinate 21,626,044 of NC_041709.1, read as the reverse complement.
CTGTCTGACTCACCTGAGTGAATACTGAGCAGATACCTGGCTGTGGAACTCCAAGCCGGTGGCCAGAAGACAAATCTGACAGGGGACGTCTGACAGGAGAACTGCTGCTCTTACAGCAGCACAGAGACCAGCTGCAGCATGACCCTCTATAGCATCTCTGTAATAGAGTTCAGTGTTGACTGGCATATATGAGGTTAGAAAACTGAATCAATTATTTCTTGAAACCGTATTCAGAAAATTTTTCAGAATTTTCTGAATATACAGTATAGGCCAAAAGTTTGGACACACCTTCTCATTCAATGTGCTTTCTTTATTTTCACGACCATTTGGCCACCCTTTGCTCTGATTACTGCTTTGCTCGATGAGTTTCCAGAGGTTGTCACCTGAAATGCTTTTCCAACAGTCTTGAAGGAGTTCCCAGAGGTGTTTAGCACTTGTTGGCCCCTTTGCCTTCACTCTGCGGTCCAGCTCACCCCAAACCATCTCGACTGGGTTCAGGTCCGGTGACTGTGGAGGTCAGGTCTCCACTTTTTGTTAAGTACATAACTCCACATGTGTTCATTCATAGTTTTGATGCCTTCAGTGAGAATCTACCAATGTAAATGGTCATGAAAACAAAGAAAACACATTGAATGAGAAGGTATATCCAAACTTTTGGCCTGTACTGTACATTCAGATTTTGGGTGTGGGTAGAGGTGGTTTGGGCAGGAAAAGAAATTTAGGGTGAAGCCGCTTTTAGCTGGTTTATGCTCTAAAATGAATAGAGGCATTACTTTTAGCAATCGTAGAAAAGCACCCTAGTATTCTACGTTCCTCAAGTGCATTATTGTGATTTAATTCCCATGAGTTCATACAGCCAATTAAAATCCAAGGTCATAACTAACCGTGGAATAATGCAGAGTTGTGGAGCTTGGATGACGATGATTCTGGTGCCTCTATTTTCACCTGACCAGATACGTCCTACTGAAACTCGTAAATACTTTTTTTCTGAGCATGCTGTGTGTGTTTGTGTATGTCTCTCAATTCTAGCCTCTCAAGCCTCTGTGGAACTTTGTGGAGATTGTTGTGTGGTTTGGGAGTTAAAGTAAAAAACACACAGGGACACTGCCTCAAAAATCTAATTCACACAGTCTGTCTGTCTGTCTGCCGGCCATCTTTCCCCGTCTGTAGTTATTAATTTTTTTCCTGTCTCTCTGAATCACACGTACACACATATACTACGCAGGAAGAATGAACAGCTGTGCCTTTTGTACTGGCCATGCGAGAGTGTGTGAGGGTTAGAGAACAGATGAGTTTATCACCTGAGGTAAAGCAGAGTAAACGCCCGTGTGCGCCACCCCCCACCAATCAGCCACCCTTTCCTTCGTCACTTGTTTCCTGCCAGATGGTCTCTTTGCTATTAGTCCATACAGTAGACTGTATAGACTCTATTGCCCTGGGGTGCCATAAAGCTGTGTGTGTGTGTGTGTGTGTGTGTGAGAGAGAGAGGGAATATGACATTCTGTATGCTCGTAACCTCAGGCGCTGATTAAAAACTCAGCGCAGAAGCAGACAGGGAGGCAGTGACCCGTCAGGTTGTGTGTTTCCTCCCGCCACTTTTTTTTTTTTTTACGTGCACAGGTCCGTGAGTTCATTACACAATTAAAATCATGCACTGGCATCTTTTAACCTCTGAACAGAACAAGAAAGGTGTGGGATTTCCTGTGGTCTGTAAAATGAAAAAGAACCTTTTCTCTACACAAATGAAAGCAGCTTCCATATGAAGCCATTTTTCCGTGCCTTGGTTCTCATCCTACATCCTGCCCTGCTCCCTGCTGAGGGATTTCACTGTAAAATCCCTGTGTCAAATCTTGCTGAAATGCTTAAACTGGGTGTTGCCACTGGAGTCGGAGACACTCAGCTTAATTTTGTCATCTTTAAGAACAGCAGCGAAGCACTGCTGCCTGGACCTCAATGCAAAGCTGAGCTTCTGCAGCAATAAACACAATTTTTGTATGATTCTGTTTTAACATCCAAACTATTGCTTCACTGCCCAAATTTATATGAACTTAACTAATCATGTTGAGAAAATGGACATTTAATACATTTACATGGTTTAACATGCAGTATTCTAAAAATTCTCAATAAACCTTCGAGTGCAGGTCGTTACAGACTTTCCAGTGTCAGCGTGTTGAGACTTTATAGATACGTTCAGGTCCATAAACGAGGAAATTGACCTGCAGTATGAAAGGAGGGTTAAATAACACTGAGGCTTCTTGGTAGTGGGCGCCTCGTTGTGTCACGCTGAGAGGCAACACAAGCCGCCGTCTTGGGTTTGCATTCACCCCCATTAGACCCTCCTGCTGTGGTCGGTGTGAGAAATTAGTCATCAGCGTTCTGACAGCAGTCAGAAACAATTTGGTGCAAAGCAGCGGGCAAAGACTCCACCCAGCGTGCAGACACAGACGGGAGAGTCTTACATCTCTCACCAAACACTGGGTGCTCAGTAGGGAGGACGATAAGAGAAGCCCACAGCAAGAGGAGGAGATTGAGAGAATGGGATGGAGAATTAAAGAGAATGGAAGGAAGTGAAGTGAGGTCTAAAGGACCTGTGACATTTGCGGTTGCTAGGCCTGCTGGGAGAGGGTCACATTTTAGCCAATACGCGCTCCTTGTGTGATTGGTATTTATATCACAGGGTCTGCTGTGTTCATGCACTTGTGTAAATAACAGGGCTGTGGGTTCAGGACTTGTCAGGAAACCTGAAATTTCCGAAAATGTTGGGTTGCTAGACCGTACTAGCAACATTGCTTATAACACACCTGAAAAGTGTCTCTTATTATATAGATATATAGATATGAGTACACTTTATACTAGATATCCATTTATTTATTTACTACAGTTCATTTTCACATCCAAAAAGAGGTTCATTGTCAAGAGAAGAGAAGCGTACCTCTACCTACCTTATGAGTCAGTGGTCTCTTTATGTCAGCGGCCTCACACTAATATGCTAGATAGGATGTTGTTTCTGTGTTACACACACTTGACACATATGCACAGTGTTTGTTGAAGTTTGCAATCCTTTTAGAATGTGTGCATTTTGTATGGAAGAATGTGCTTATGTTCCAAAACAGCTTTGTCAATCAAATCCATCTATCCATTGGCTGGCTGGACGGATTTGACTGACAAATGTATGTTGAATTTGAAAATTTTACATGATGTAGTCTTTATTTTGAATCTTTCCGTTATACCTGTACAGTATTTGCCTTGTAGATATGAAAACCCAATGAATACAGTGTCATAATAAAAGTGGTAATTCTGTGACTGAAACGTTCTTTTTTTGGACTGCACCCTTGAGTCACTATGGTGATAGACTGGTAGCACAGTCTTCGTGGATCCATAATGCCTAGATGAAGAAACATCTATTTGTGGGGGAGGGACAAGCAGATAATGACTGCTGATGGCCTTAATGCTGTCTTCTCTCGTCAGAGCCTGAATGGAGATAAAAAAATGTCAAGAGAAGGACAGAAACAGGAAGGAACAGACATTATGTTCTTTCTATCGTCATATCTTTTCCCTCTTAGACATATGTATCTGGCTGTCTTTCTTATAAAACTCCTTCTTTATGCAATTCATGGCCTGTGAACTCCCTGTGTCCATATCACTGTATGACACTCCACATTTGGGCATAACAGTGTTATATAAAGTCAGGTTGTTTCTCTCTCTGTCTCTCTCTGTTCTGTTTATCTGTTCTGGGAATAATTACGACCCCAACCAGTGTTCTATCACCTTGCACCAATATTGACATTTAGTCAATAGTAGATTTATTAGTTATTTCACGCCATTTTGTCCTTCCCAGCCATAAAAAGCATGTGTGTGTGTGTGTGTCTGTGTGTATGAGTGAGTGAGAGAGAGAAAAGGAGAAATGTGATGTGACAGGACTGGAATTGTCTATTTTTCACTGTAAAAACAAATATGTGTTACATTCACCTCTTCATCTGCCAATCAGTCACTCATATTTATCCCTCTGCCTTTTCCTCTCCCTCCCTCGCCCTCCTTCCTTCCCCCTCTGCTGTGCTCCAGTAATTCCAGTGAAGTCATCGTTATGTTGCCTCCCAGTTTCTATGGCGACGATTAGGGAGCTGTTGCCAGTACAGCTCACATGTCAGTAGTACTACCAACACACATGCACTGATGCACTCAATGTACACAAAGCCACAGTGCAAAGACGCTGCGCTGTGTACTGTGTACACACACAGGAAGTCACACCCGCTGCCTTACCTAAAATTATGCCGTTTCATTACAATTTCATGTATTTTCAGTTTACTGTCTGCTTTTTCTGTTGCATAAAAATTGGCAGTAATGGATTTTATATACACACACACACACACACAGTCTGGGAGCAGAACAAAATCTGTGAATATCTGATATCTTTATCACATTAAAAGGTATGGATTGTGGTAACTGTAGATTTAATCAGGATACAATTAACAGTCACTAATTCCAATGCAATATTTAAGGTTAAATATGATATAATACTCATTACACTAGTGCTATAGCTAGGTTGGTGTCAGGTGTTGTTGGTTCTTAAATGGCTGTTATGCAAACAATGCAGTGACATGTCAGTGGTCAGCTGTGGTATCCGGATGGTAGCCAGCATGTGGTTTAGTGTATTGTGCCACTAAGCTTTGCTGGTGTGACTGTCACCTGTATGCAGCTGCAGGTTCCTGGCAGGTTTGCCGTTACTGCTTAGCAGCTGCGGGCTAAGGATAATGAAGTCTTTCAGCTCTGTATCTGCTAGAAATAAGGAGGAGGGAGGGTCAGAAAGACTTTTTAACATGCCCTTTTTCATTTTATTTTATTGTATAGTTATTGTATAGTGATTGATGCAAATTATATGGTTTTTGGTAGTCTGTTGGCAGAACTGAGTGAATTAATTCACTGGTGGAGTCATATACTGACAGGCATATTCTGACAATGGGAGCGAGAGTGAGGCAGAAAGATCATGTGTATGTGTGTGAGGAGTATTGTTTTTGCATGTGTGTTTGTGTGCGATAACAGTTTTCTGTAAAGACTGGTGTTGTTGCACAATCATGAGTCAACAGCAAAGGACCCTTTACTGAGGAATCACAGAAACAGACGCACAAGTAGCCGTCTCTCTGGCTCATGAGACACATATGAAATGAGCCGGGGTCCCTGCTGAGTGGCTTCAAGGGGTCATTTCATGTGACTCCTGTTTCTATGTACTGTAAGCTAAAGATACTGTGGCGTGTGATGATGTTTCTGTGTCAGTGCATGTGTCCAACTGCTGTCCTGGTGCGCGCAATCAGAAGAACTTTTCATCTTTGTTTCGTTCTACGTGGCGCTACAAGACCCCAGCTGGTACAACATTACCCACAATCTGCTAACATTGAACCCTTTTCATCACATTTAGAGTTCCATGCTGTGGCATTAAACAGCGTTAACTGCTGGTTTAATGAACATGTGCATTTTCTCACACAGACAAAGTTGAAATAGATCCAATTATGGCACCCAAAAATCCTGGAGCTGGGGGTTTTCAATTATCTTAATAGCTGTGTTCTGCATACTTTTACCAACATTCTCAAAAAGATTTCTCAACTAAAACACAGGCACTTCTTATTGTCTTTTTAGATACAGCAAATATAATGTGTATTATATGTGCTTTCAAGTTACCACCGATGAAGTGATCAATTCCGGTTCATTAGGACCCGGAATACAATCTTTTTATTCACTCTTGTTGTAGATTCTGTACACAAGTTAGACAATAAGAAGTTTACAAGTTAATCTAAATATTCTCTAAAGAGGAAGGTCTTTAGCTGCCGTTTGAAAATACTCAGTGACTGAGCTGTTCTGACCTCAAGGGGAAGTTCATTCCACCACCGAGGGGCCAAGACAGAGAAGAGTCTAGATGAATGTCTTCCTTTTACCTTTAGTAATGGGGGGACCAGTACTGGAGGCTCGGAGTATATGAGGTGCAGTGCGAGGTGTAATAAGGGCTGTGAGGTAGGATGGTGCTACTCCATGTTTGGCTTTGTAGGCCAGCATCAGTATTTTGAATCTGATGTGTGCAGGTACTGGGAGCCAGTGGAGGGAACGTAGCAGAGGGGTGGTGTGGGAGAATTTGGGAAGGTTGAAGATTAGTCGTGCTGCTGCATTTTGTATGAGTTGTAGAGGTCGGATGTTACATAGAGGTAGACCAGCTAGAAGGGACTGGACAGTAGTCCAGTCATGAGATTACTTAGGACTGAACCAGTATTTGGGTGGCCTGTGTTGACAGATAAGGGCGGAGTCGTCTGATATTGTAGAGAAGGAATCTACATGAGCGGGAATGATTGCTGATGTGAGTCGAGAAGGAGAGTTGGATGTCTATTGTTACTCCAAGGTTGCGGGCTGTTGCAGAAGGAGAGAGCTGCGAGTTGTCTAGGTAAATAGCAAGATCCTGATGTGGTGAAGAATCTGCTTGAATGAATGTTAGATCAGTTTTGGTGGGATTGAGCTAGAGATGATGGGCTGCCATCCAAGATTAGATGTCTGTTAGACATGCAGAGATTTTGGAAGCAGCATGTAGATTTGAGGAAGGAAAAGAAAAGAGGAGTTGTGTGTCGTTGCCATAGCAGTGGTAGGATAATCCATGTGAGGAAATGACTCAAGTGATCTTGTGTAGAGGGAGAAAAGGAGAGGACCTAGCACCGAGCCTTGAGGGACACCAGTGGAGAGTCTACGTGAGGTAGAGGTGGATCCTTTCCAAGTCACTTGGTAAGATCACTCATCAAGGTAGGAGGCAAACCACTGCCATGCTGAGCCCTGAATTCCAAGCTTGTTCAAGATTGGCAAGAGAGTCTTGTGGTTAACTGTGTCAAATGCTGCAGAGAGGTCGAGGAGAATAAGAACCAATGACAGTTTTGCCAATCTGGCCGCATGTAGCTGCGTGGTAACAGCCAGAAGGGCCGTCTCAGTAGAATGAGCTGTTCTGAAGCCAGACTGGTTAGGATCCAGAAGGTTGTTCTGTGACAGATAAAGTGATAGCTGAAGTAATTAACTATAGGTAGGCTCTTAGCACGGCTCAATCAATGTATCTCTCTTCTTTAATAGACAAGAACAAAAAAAATTCCAATTCTGTAGCCAAACTAACCAGGAATAAGACACACATGGATACTATCACTCAATATCATAGTATCAAATAAATTACGAATGAATTTATTCGAATGATGGAGTTATTTGAATAACAAATTACTCCATCAACATTACTAAGGAAAATAATCTTCAAATAGCAGACCATCGATTGGAATGCTTCAACCATTTTTAAGAGCCTGAATTAATTAAACTAATCTCATCGTCAAATCTGCTTACTACAAGTTTCCAAGTAGCACCCGATGTTATAAATCCTATATTAATTTGTGGCTTAGCACTGGCCATGTACCAAGTTCGTTCAAGGTAGCAGTCATTAGACCCCTGATTAAAAAACAATCTTGATCGCAGTCAGCTTTCAAATTATAGACCGATATCCAACCTTCTGTTTAGATCAAAAATTTTGGAAAAACTCGTAGCCCAGCAGCTAAGCGCGTACCTAGACAGCAACAACATTCATGAAGTATATCAATCGGGATTTAGACCTCATCATAGGACTGAGACAGCACTGGTTAAAGTGGTTAAAGACCTGCTGTTGGCCTCTGTTCAGGGACGCATCTCACTGCTTGTCCTGCTTGATCTGAGGGCAGAGTTTGAGACTATTGATCACACTATTCTCATTGACAGGTTAGAGAATGTTGTTGGGATTAAGGGAATAGCCCTTGTATGGTTCAGGTCATATCTGACTGATCCGTATAAGTTTGTGGACATCAATGGTGATTCTTCTTCACATAGTAAAGTAGAGTTTGTGTTCCACAGTTTAGTCTGAATTGTCTGAAGGATATTAGACAGTTCATGCTTACCAATTTTCTTCTGTTAAACCCTGATAAGACAGAAGCTCTTGGACTTGGGCCTCAAGTAGCCAGACGTAAGCTGGATACTCTGGATAGCCTTTCTATCTGACCAAGTGCAGGTCTCTCATTTGATTCACATGTAGATAATATCAATAGGATAGCATTCTTTCTCCATAAATATCGCAAAGATAAGAAACATCATGTCAATGCACGATGCAGAAAAGATGGTCCACACCTATATCTCATCAGTGTTAGATTACTGCAACACACTAATGTCTGGGTGTTCTAGTAGGTGCCTGAGTAAACTTCAGCTAGTTCAAAATGCTGCAGCCAGAGTTCTAACTAGAAGTAGGGCATTCGACCACATCCCCCTGGTCTTATAATCATTGGCTACCCATCAAATTTAGGATTGACTACAAAATCCTACTTTTGATCTATAAAGCTTTAAATGGTCTAAAATAACTTTTAGTTATTTACAATCTGCCACACCCCCTGCATTCAAAGGGTGCAGTGTCACTACTGGTACCCAAAGTACAGAAGTTCACAGCTGGGAGCAGAACCTTCTCATATAGAGCTCCGCAGTTTTGGAACGGCTTACCGGTCAGTGTCCAGGACTCAAAGTCTCAGTGTTTAAATCTAAACTGAAAACACATCTGTTCACTCTGGCCTTCAGTTAAAATCCCAGACACATTGTCAACTATTAAGTCTACTTTATCATGCAGTCACCCTGTCAAGCACAGACAGTGTTAAATTCACCTTAGTTATGCTGTCCTAGTCAGGGTACCGGGCCACTGTTGCACAAATGTTACCAGTATAACCACATATTTCTGTACCAGGTGTACAATGCCACCCTCTGCCACTGCTTCTGTTTGCTCTCTCCGAGGTAGTGAATCAAGTGCTACTGGCAGACTCCAGTAAAAAGACCACCAGATGAATCCTACTCCCTAGCAATGAACAGCAAACAAGACGACTTAGCACAAAATGAACCAGAGGGTCTCCAGAGTTTTTGACTGGTAGTGGCCTAGTGGGTAACACACTCGCCTATGAACCAGAAGACCATGGTTCAAATTCCGCTTACTACCGTTGTGTTCCTAAGCAAGACACTTAACCCTAAGTTGCTCCAGGGGAGGACAGTCCCTGTCACTGCTGATTGTAAGTTTACATTTACATTTACAGTATTTATCAGACGCCCTTATCCAGAGCGACTTACAATCAGTAGTTACAGGGACAGTCCCCCCCTGGTGTCTTACTCAGGGACGCAATGTTAGTAAGTGGGATTTGAACCTGGGTCTTCTGGTTCACAGGCAAGTGTGTTACCCACTTTACCCACTAAATTGCTCCCGGGGGGGACTGTCCCTGTAACTACTGATTGTAAGTCGCTCTGAATAAGGGCGTCTGACACATGCTGTAAATGTAAATGTAGGGTCTATTAAGACACATTGTATGTGATTATGGGCCATATAAGAAATGTTCTTGCCTGCTTTTAGAACTATGAATCTCGGAAAGGTGATTATTGGGTGGATAATCATGTTCACCTGTGTATGAAGCAGCCTTGTTCGTGTCTGTTCGCCGTCGGGTCATGTTCCCTTGTCCTGTCTACCATGTATTAAACACTTGTTCTGTGCGTATGCATCCTTCTGCCTCGCCATGTCCAGCCATCGTGACTGCATATCTAATGTATGTAATAAATGTAGCAAAGTAAGTGTCGAGTTTCTTATTCACAAATGTATTCAAGTAAAAGTAATTGTCACGTCGCCGTCTAGGGGTTGGGATGCCAGGCCCAAGTGAAATATTGTCCTTTTATTTACAGTGAGTAGTGAACAACCAACCAAACCTAAAGTGCCTATATACAAAAACATCACAACAATCCAGCGGAGGACAACACACAATGAAAGGAGAGACTATACAAATACACAACAAAGCCATAACTAACCACACTAATCACTAACACACAACAAAGGCTTCTCAAACTCCAAACTCTCCTCTTATTCTCTCTCGCTTCCGCTTCCTCTTCCTCTTCCTCCTCTTCCTCCTCCTCCTCCTCCTCCTCCGGCTCCACAACAATGAGCATCGATTGGTGGTTGGAATGGTCCTTAAATGGTCCCTGGGCCTGTGCGTTGATTGGCTGGTAGTTGACGAGGGAATTGGTGGGCGGAACCATAATCCAAATCTCCGCCCAGTAGACAGCCTAAAAGGGAAACACGCACAAACACAGAGCACCCCAAACATTCTATGGCCTAAAGGACGTAACAGTAATAGTATGGTGTTGTAAACCTACTCATATAAGTACATATTTTTTTAAAAAGTTACATCCAACCCACACACTGAACAGAATGCTGTATAACAAAATGAGCAATCTATGTTTTTTTAATCAGTTTTTTTCAGTTGGCTTTTAATAATTATCCGTAGATAATTTGCAAAAAAAAATCACATTTGCAAAGGGAAGTTGCAGGTGCATCTCCGAATGTATGTTGCTTTTAAATGTTACCTTTTATAATAATCATAATATCAGGAACAAACATTTTATGCAGGTTATGCTAAACATTGGCTAATGACGTCATTAAAAATGTTTGACAATATGCTGATCATTGATCAGTGTATCAATATTTTATAAACTTTCATTTCTGCACAGACATATGTCCCTGTTTGTCCCTATTTACTTAAGTAAAAAGCATGTTTAATGGCACCATTTACTTGATCAATCATTCAAAAAGCAGGTTAATATGCACTGAGTAATGTTTGTTTTGTTCTCAGTAAAAGCATGTTGGGAATTTGTCCAAGCTGAATGCATTTTTTATTCTGATTAAAGTAGTAAATAAAGCCTGTGCCAACCTCCATTCTGGAGTCTTATGGAAGAGATGATAGATGAATGGTCTCTCTGCTGTCAGCTGATTGGGAATCTCTTACTTGACCAAAAAAGTTCAACAACAACAATACATAGAACTCCAGCACTTTCACTTTCACCTCCAATCACTCCGGACTCTTTGCACAAAATCACTTTGCACAAAATCACTTTGCACAAAATCACTTTGCACAAAATCACTCTGCGCTTTTTACTTTACTGCTCTTTTTTTTTTTATGGCTCTTTTTCTATTTTCTTTAAACATTGTCTGTAACTCATTTGCACACTTTCACCCTACCAGTTACACATATTTTATGTTAAAGATGTAAAAGTGTAATATTTGGTTATGTTTGCAATATTTGCATATTGGTTCATTGTATACTTGCAACATTTGCAATACTGTGGTCTGTAGTAGTCGCAAAAAACATTTCACTGCACATCATACCGTGTATGACTGTGTATGTGACAAATACAATTTGAATTTGATTTGAATTTGAAAAAATATTTTTCTGCGTTCATCCTTCCTGTTATTCCAACTCAAACCCTGTAATAATAGCCTTCCTCTCATTCGGGTCAGTTCTGGTGGGTGTGGGTTTCTGAAAAGGGATAATTTGTGAATTTGTGTCACAAAGAGGATGTTGGGGAAATAATCATTTGGTTATTATTGTCAATTTTTTGTAATCTATAAATTGCCTCAAATGATAATAGCTGGAAGTGACTCATCCAAAGTTATTTGAGGCAAGAGAGAAAAAATAAGTACTTTTTGTTATTTGTATTTATTTATTTTCTAATTCTCCTAATTTTCTCTGCAATTAGAAAGAGATCAACCAAGGACACATTAGTGGGCGCATTAATGAATCTGGCTTTTGCTTTCAAATGAGAGAGGGAGGGAGAGAGAGAGCGAGAGAGAGAAGACACCACACTGTGCCACAGGGTGATGTTTTAATTGACAGAAGAGGAGACTCGCCAGAGATTTGGGCTCCATCCACAGCTGAACCCACAGGCTGCAGACTTCCTGCTGAGAGCTGTCTTTAACCCTGCTTTTTTCACAGGCCTCAGAAAACATGACAAAAATCATTCCTCAATGTGTGCTAAGGATGCCTGGGTATCACACACTCACATCTTTGTAACCGTTTTTTGTTTCACACTCATCCTATTCTGTTCTGTCTTTTCAGCCCAATGGGTCTCCCTTTCTCTATATTATCACATTCTCCTGCAGGGAACACTACTAAAGACACATTCACACCATGGCATGTCAGGTCATTAGGTAGAAGGAGCTGGAGGTGTGCTCAGGGCAGATGAGGTGGAGTAGATGTGAAAGTGAAATGATTGTCATTGTGAAAAACTGCAGCACAGCACACAGTGACACAACGAAATGTGTCCTCTGCTTTTAACCATCACCCTTGGTGAGCAGTAGGCAGCCATGAAAGGCATCTGGGGAGCAGTGTGTGGGGATGGTGCTCTTTGATTTTTGTTTTGTTGAGCCACTCCGTATGCCGATCCGGTGTTTCTGTTTGTTAATGCTGTGGTCTCAATTTACTGATTGTGTGTACCTTTACACAAAGGTACACATTTTAGATTTTTATGTACTTCTACCTTGTCCTGTATCTCGTGCTTTTTGTAAAAGTAAAACCCCTGTTTCAAGAAAGTTGTGCGAATTCATCCAATTCTTCCTGCCAAGCCACACCACCATGACAAGTCTTCACCATGTGTGTTCAGGTATAGGTTTGTGTGAGGTTTTCGGTAAGCTCCCTCCGGTGAGACATTCTCTTAAACTTAATTTACATTTACATTTACGGCATTTATCAGACGCCCTTATCCAGAGCGACTTACAATCAGTAGTTACAGGGACAGTCTCCCTGGAGCAATTTAGGGTTAAGTGTCTTGCTCAGGGACACAATGGTAGTAAGCGGGATTCGAACCCAGGTCTTCTGGTTCATTGGCGAGTGTGTTACCCACTAGGCTACTACCAGTCAGTCAGTACATCAATTTAATCCCAGATCGCAGTACAGATGTGCGAATGTTACTGTTACTGTGCATGTCTATGGACACTAACTTTTGTTAAATAGTAAAATAAAAAAAATGATACATTAATATATTAATAAATGGGTCCATGGAGTATATAGAGTATATAAACAACCAAATAACTGTACCACACTACCACTGTAAAAAAAAAAAAAAAAAAAGCCATGATAGTAGTCATAGTACTGGTGTTAACCTTTTGTTCAATCTAGAGATCCAACAGGGAACATGGACTCTGGCATTAAACCAGACACAAGTGATAAATTGTAATTTAACCTTTGACCCTTTCGAGTGTTATAACAATAGTGTTTAAAAGTGTATAAAAACAAAACTGTTGAGCACATGCATGTTTGAGCTTTATGGTAAATCACACAAGACAAAAATGATAATTTTATTCATATACAATAATGTTAAATACTGTATGTGCATGTTGAAGTGCATAAAAGTGGGGGTCTTATTAATTATTATTAATAACATAATTAATTAATAATTAATTATTAATAACATAATTGTCATGAATGAGGCTCTGTTCATTTTTGTATAGGGCCTCAACTCAAATGTGTATTTGCCAGAGACAATTTGCATTTTTGTTTCTACTTGTTACTGTTCGGTGGTTGATTATGTACGCTGATCACATCCTTTCTGGGAACATGAGTGAAGAGACTATCTCCCTTCTTCTCCTTTGGAGTTAATGTATCACAAGTTTTTTTTGTTTGTTTTAAATTGTACACTATACAATCTCTCACGTTTCTCCAATAGAACCAGCCATAGTTAAATATTGTTATAGAGAGAGAGAGAGAGAGACTGTGTTTGTGTGTGTGTGTCTGAGTGACAACAGGTGTCAGTAGGTGAATATGAGCTGCATGCCTGCTGCTGATGGTATCATTTGCACATTTCCTGTCTGTTGCTTGACACAAATGTCACATAGACACTGCACTGCTCTAAGGAATATAAATATACTTATCTCTTTGTCAGGACTTTCAGAACCTAGAAGCTTCTGAAATATGTAAAATAGCACTCCAACAATTATCTATTCACTATTAAGTATAGTTTAGTTGTTTGTTGAGGGGGGGGGGTGAATAAAAATTCACAGCATGCACTGGCTGTGCCATGTGCTTTAAGTTATGTGTGCTGATTCTTGACCTGGAGAATTTGTGGAAATCAATGCTGCATTATTTAGCACCATTTGAGCGGCTCGCTGAACAAACACCTGAGAGCGGTGCAGTTGGTTCCTGGAGCAGAATCAGCTTGTAGAACCCACTAGACACCAGACAAATGAAGTTCATGTAAGTCTCTGTGTGAGTGCAGATATAGGCAGCTATACACACGTCATGTGTAACAGGCCTTGACGAAAATACCTTAATTCTAAATGACGATGTGTGTGTATATGTGTGTGTTTTCAGTATATTGGCCACAGTTGGGTCAGACTTTGACTTGAGGACCCTGCGGGCTGTTCGTGTGTTGAGGCCACTGAAGCTTGTCTCAGGAATTCCAAGTAAGTGGATCTTAGCCCAGATGTAATGACCATAACCATGTTACCAATAAGCACAACAATTTCCTTCCTTGAATCCTAATGCCTCTACCCTAAAGACGCTAAACTTCTTGCTAACCCTACCTCTACCCCCTAAACCTAAACTACAAACCTGATCTTGGTCCTAAATCCGGAATCCAGGATAACTAACGTCGTAAATCCAAAGTTTCAACTGCTCTCTAGGTCAGCGGTATGCTTATCAAGTGGTACCTGAAATAATTCTGACCTCAAAACATCTACCATTCTCCTGCAGGCCTCCAGGTTGTGCTGAAGTCCATCATGAAAGCCATGGTGCCCCTCCTGCAAATTGGGCTGCTGCTGTTCTTTGCAATCGTGATGTTTGCCATCATTGGTGTGGAGTTCTACATGGGCAGGTTTCACACCACCTGCTTCGCCAGCGACACCGGTGAGTCTGTGGCGTCAGTGGTTCAGTGTCTGTGTTCAACATGAACACGTCACCAACCACCTGAGGCTGGATTTGGATAATGAAATGATCTATATGATGCAATTCTTGCTTTTTAAAAAAATTTCTTTTAAAAAAATGACGTAAGCATTCAAAACAATTACTAACTATTTAGAAAATATGCAAACTTCCCAGGCAAGTAAAGCTGTGTCAGGAAGATGCTAAAGATTTATATTGGAAAAAATTGCTCACAACTTATCACACATTTTGCATATTGGAGGTTGATGGATGGTTGAGAACAGAGACAAAATGACAGAAAGCAGGAATCGTTCAATTGAAATGCTATTATTTGACATTTTTCTTCTGGATGCATGGTTTGTAACTGTTCTCTAATGATAGCTGTTATGTGCCGTGCTGGGTGACCATTCACATCCAATCAAACTCAGTTCAGCCATCATTTAAATCTCAGCAGAGATATCACAGCCACATTTCAAGGACATTTTGGAATCAGAAAATGTGATGGGCATTGACAACCTGCTATAACTATGTGTCTATGAGTCTGTGTGTTCACATTTGTCAGTGTGCATCTGTACATTGTTGTTTACTTTCTACAGTTAGTGTCTTTAATTTGGCAGTACATTTAACAGGCATTGGGATACAACAGAAAGCCTTCTGGTCTGGAAGGTTGGGAAAGTTAATTTCTACAGGCCTGCATGCATGTGTGTGTGTGTGTGTGTGTGTGTGTGTGAGTGAGAGAGAGAGAGGTCTGCCAATTACTGGGCTCTCAAAGACAAAACAAGATACTGTTCTGTGTAAGAGGTTACTTCCATGTCAGTCCATAATGAAAGTGGTCAGATTTTAGTTGAGACTCAACAAATTGTTGTGTGTGTGTGTGTTTTATGTGCATTCTCTTTCTTTGCAGATGAGCGTGTTGCTGATTACCCATGTGGATCTGAACTGCCAGCGCGTTTGTGTGACAATGGCACAGTCTGTAAGGGCTACTGGAGAGGACCAAACTTTGGTATCACCAACTTCGACAACATCCTGTTTGCCATCCTCACCGTGTTCCAGTGCATTACCATGGAAGGCTGGGTTGAGATCCTCTACCATGTGAGTGTCCTTCAACTTTCTTTGGAAAGCTGCGCTCGTTTGCCTGCCCGTGGAATGAAATTATTAGGCACCTTTTTTAATTCATTCAGCAAGATGACCAACAGCCTGACACCCATCTCATGGCACATTTAAAAGGAGCAGATGCACATGAAGTATTCTGCTGCTTTCATGGGTTTACACATCTGTCCCACCTCTGTAGGGTTAGAAGAGTCCAAACACCATTTTCATTCATACACACTCTCCCAAAGCAAGCCTGAGGCTAAAATAAATGCATGTACGAGTGGGAAAATTCTTTGGTTTTACTCAAGCCACTTCCTCAAGATTAGTTTCTGCATTAGCTAATCAAGGCATAAATCAAAAATACTCCCTATCTGTTGTGACGCATGTTTTTGCCCGGCGGATATAAGTCTTAGTGTTGGCTCAGCTTGTCTCTTTAATCAGGTTTGCCTTGTGCGGCTCCAGATTTCCTGGGTTTGCTCATTTGTGCTTTTGTTTGCCGTGCTTCTATGTGTGGATGGGTGTCTGTGGGTGGGGGAGGGAGGGAGGGAGGGAGGGAGGGAGGCATATGAATTGTTTGCGGAACCGAACGTGTTAACCAAACAAATGTCAGGTGTGTCTCCTATGCTTTCTTCAGACAATGAAGCGGCCAAATCACATCGAAGTGGATACTGTGGTGCAGGATTAGTCAGTGTTCAAAACGCATTGCATACACCTTATTTTTTTCCTTGTAGAGTTGATTGGATGGATTCAGTCATCCAGAAGAAGAAGATGCATCTTTATTGATCTATAGCTCATGCATGATCAAAGTGCTACACTGGAACATAGTCACAATAATATGAAATGTTATAACAATGTTTTTTTTTATTTTAAAAATTTAAAGTGAAGTGATTGTCACATGTGATACACAGCAGCACAGCACATGGTGCACACAGTGAAATTTGTCTTCTGCATTTAACCCATCACCCTGAGTGAGCAGTGGGCAGCCATCAAAGGCGCCCGGGGAGCAGTGTGTGGGGACGGTGCTTTGCTCAGTGGCACCTCAGTGGCACCTTGGCGGATCGGGATTCGAACCGGAAACCTTCTGATTATGGGGCCGCTTCCTTAACCGCTAGGCCACCACTGCCCAAATATTAATATATCTGGTTACAAAGTCAGTAATGTGTTTGTAGTCCATTTAATGCCTTGTGGGAAATTAAAAGAAAGATGCAAAGAGCCAGTGAAGTTCATGCAACAGATGATAAATGTTTGGGTTTCTGAATTTTTTCATATTCGGTAATATATGAATAGTAAATATGAAATATCTTTTCAGCATCGTGCGCTGATCAAATGAGTTTGATTTTAGCTTCCTCAGAGGCAAAAAAAAAAGTAAAATTCACATCATAGTCCAGAATTACACCAGGATCGTGAATTTGTTTTCACTAGCTTTGAATTAATCTTCTCCCTCATTTCTTTGTAGCATATAACAATCATCTGTGTTTTTGAACTTCGTGACTTTTAAACGAAACCTAAATATTAATTCAATTTCCATCATCAAGTTTGCTTGCTACACTTTACTGCCTATCATCAACATAGTAATTATATCATATAAAGCATCTACATGCATATTAGCAGCCAACACATATTTGATATTTTAATCTGTAACCTGAAGTCATTAATTACTTTCTAATTTCTGTGCACCTTTATATTCAAACATCTTGGTGATTACAATGAAGTTAAAAGTGATTTTAACCACTACACACATAACCAGAAAAAAAGATAATTAATGAAAAGCTTTTAGCTGGATTTAATTTACCTCAGCCAGATGTTTACATTTTTATCTGATCAATGAACAGACATGTTGACAGTTGTGTATTTATGAAAATGACAGAATTCTCATAAAATCGTCACATTGAGTTTCTGCAGTACACAGCAATCTGTCTCTTTTATTGGTGGAAGAATAAAGGGCTTCTCTTTCAACTGGGATAATATACGTCTGCTTCTGTAATCAGAAAATATCAGCCGAAATCACCTAGAAATCCAAGTCGCCTGGGGGGGGGCATAATACCCCTCTGTTGTCTGGAACACAATTGGCTGCAGTTGTCTGTGTTTCAGAGTCAAAAGAAACAGTCATTCGTCACAGACAAATTAAAGTTGCAGTGAAGTCGGCAGTGCCTGGAAACCTGTCACTTTTGAGAAACACAGGTTCAGATCACAGAACCGAAAGGCTGTGCCACATTAAGAATCTGTGGAGTATAGTATGTTTCGTGTCCACATTTTACCTGCATTTGCCCATGTTTTTTTTTGCAGTGAAGGGGATATATTGTTGATTTCAGAGAAATTACATGAGAATAAATCAGCATGTAATAGAAGACTGTGGACAGCTGTGTTTGTATGACCACTGTGTGTGTGTGTGTGTGTGTGTGTGTGTGTGTGTGTGTATATGTGTGAGAGAGAGAGAGAGAGAGAGAGAGAGAGAGAGAGAGAGAGAGTTGGTATATACTCAGTACCCAGTGTAAACCGTCCCCCTTGTTGCAGCTCTGAGTCACTGGGATTCTGTGAACCTTGATCCTGTCTCCGTGGCGTCCTGTGCTGTCAGCCCAATCACTTTCCTCATTAAACATTTTTAAAAATAGCCTGACAGAGTGAGTGAGAGAAGACAGTGCGAGGGCGAGAGAGAGAGAGGTGAATCGGTGAGAAAGCAGTTAATAATCTCCCGTATTTTTCCTCTGTGGTATCATTTTTCATGAAGTTGTAGTTAATTAAAGTGGTGATAAAGCAGATATTGACATAAAAAGGGTAATGGATGCAGCTTGTAACACAATATTCAAAATCTTGGACCTCACTGAAAGAATTTTGCTTTGGGCCATTTAGCCTTCATCCTATTAATAATTTTTCATGTGCATATGTCCAGCTGTGGACCCTTATGATTATTTCCACCTTTCATCCTATTAGTGACAACTCTGGAAGTAGGCATTCATCCAGCAGCTTTTGGAGCCCATCCCTGGACATTGGGCACAGGGCGGGGTTTCACCGCACACGTCAGAATTTACTCACATTCTTATGCCTATAGCATAATCAGTTCCTAGTGCAATCAGTTCACCTAGTGAGCATGCCTGTGGACAACAGGAAGAGAGAGCCCAGTAAAGGTGGGTTCAAAACACCTATTAGTAAAGGTGTCAACTGACTAAAATTGGACTTGGATTGCTTCAAATCATTGAAAGAGGCCAAGCACCATTAATGTAGCACCATTAATTCAAAACTTGCACCCAATAATGCCCCTGTAAATGTCTTCAGAATGTGTCCATGTGCACCTTCTCAGTAGCATTCTGCCAGATGTTGAAATATTTTATGCCTTGTATTTTTGTGGGTTTAAATTGTTCGTTTTTGACGTGGATTAAGACTTAATCCCAGGACATTAGGTACATTTAATATTTACATTCTTTAAAGTCAAGTCTGTATTTCCACTGTGAGAACACTACCTTTCCAGGCAATTATTTAATCATGTTTCTAATAATAAAAAAAAAAACACCCATAAATTATTTTATGTTATATAACATACATTTTTGTGTAATTGATGGAAATGAAAAATGGAAATGTTTTTCATTTTTTAATAAAAAACTCAATACTACTAAATTATACCTCAGAGTTTTTATAATGAATAAAGCTGAATTAAAAAATACAATCATTACAAGTTTAATACATTTGTTGACTTGAATCTTAGTTTTTTTTAGAAAATATCATGTTTATATACCTTCTGTTCTATAGTCTAGATCCAATCCCACATGAGCTGCTGCTCATTGTCATTCCAACCTTGAATTGACAGATGATTTGACAGCCAAGTTAACAACTGATGTGCTCATTTTAAAACAGGACTGTGAATCGCCTTTTGTTTCCTCTTTTTCTGCCTTCATTACTCCCACACTTTTCTAGCTTAGGGACACCAGTGGTAGAGTGATGAATTGGAGAGCAGAGACTGTGTGGGAGAGGAAGGTGCAAGACTAATAAATCTGAAATTCTGTCAACTTTTGAGGAGCAATTCTTGCTGTGACTCTTGGTGGGGAGGTCATTTGCAGTGAAACCGTAGAGAAGCAGCATTAGCCTGGCATTTCCAATGAGGGTCAGCTTCCAGCATGAAAACCACTTTTATTTTTGGCCGTCGGCAGCCACATCTCAGTTTCCTCTTATGGGCTTATCCTAAGCCTTCTTCCTCTGAAACACAAGTAGATGCAGCCTTGCCTGTACGTCCACTAAAAATACATGTATAATTTTTTGCATGAATTGCTTGGTGAGCTCAGAGGTTGGCCATTGGTCTGTACAGTGATATTTTGCTCCTGATGTTCCACAGAGTGCCGACAACTTCAGTGTATATTAATAACTGAACCAAAAGGGAAAAAAAAACTCCCTTTTCCCTTTTCCAGTTCAACAGTCATGCATCTTGCATATTTAATTGAAGAGAGTTAATTCACAGTTTTTCTAATGTCTTATTATAACGATTGTATGAGTGTGTTATGTATTATGGTGCACTCAAGGAAAAGAATATCATAGGAAGCTTTACTGTGTTTTCTGTGCTCTTTCCAAATTGTAGGTCTCTTTACTTAACAGCTTACTCGTGGTTTTTAGTAGCTGTGTAAAACATAATAAACATAAATAAACAAAATAAACAGTTAATTGTAAAATTCACTTATTTCCATTAAAGAACGGCATTATATGTATAGACAGTTAGATGTTTAAAAGTCTCTACATCTCTGTTTTCCTATTGTCCCCAAAGCAGCAACACAATATAGTTTTCCATCTTGATACTGCTTGAGACCGTTCATTTGTTTATAGAGTTGTTCTTGTTGAGAAATCAACACTTTTTTTTTTTTTTTTGAAAAATGAAATAACTTACATATTTGTGTTTTGCACTTTTATATAGTCAAGAATCAAGAAATCACCTTTTTTAGAAATGGATTTATATCATAAAATTTATCATGTATATGAAAGATTTAGCATATTATGGATGTGCATTGCATCATTAATTACAATACTGGTCCGAGTCAGTATTCAAATTCACAACCTTGGAGGTGTAAAGCCACATCACTAACCACAAATCCACCATGCATCTAAATGACATTGAATGTTGTTTATTACAAACACAAATTATATTATATGGATATCACTATAATGCTATTTAATGTCCTGCTTTTTTTTTTTTAATCAGGAAATTATGTAATCTTGTTTGTAATACAAAAAACATCCATAAAATATTTCCATCATTCCTTATGCTATATAACATACATTTTTTTGTGTGACAAATGTAAATGTATGTTCTGTATGTTAAGGTTGTGCTTGATTTAGGATAGATGGGTTCCTTCCCATGTTCCTATTCGATTCCACGGAAAGTTTCATCATCTAAGACTCAAGCTGCAAATTCACTGATTTGAAAATTATCACAATGTGTTTGCCTATAATTTTATGGAAATCCTGACAGTTCTGGAGTTGCCGGAGTATGCATTGATATGTGTGTAGACTTCTCTTAATTTCATTCAGTTTTTTAAAACTGTTTCTGCGTCTGTCTCCTTATGTGTTGTTTTTTGTGTGTGTATGTGTGTCTCAGGCAAATGATGCAGCAGGAAACATGTGGAACTGGCTCTATTTCATCCCTCTCATCATCATTGGTTCCTTCTTCATGCTCAACCTTGTCTTGGGTGTCCTCTCGGGGTGAGTGTCTCTCCTTTCTTTCTTTAAACCACTTTCTCTTTCTACCTTGTGCTGTCTCTCTTGTTCTCTCTCTCTCTCTCTCTCTTTGGGAGCCATAGTAACAGAGCTGACCCCTCCTCCTGTCTGGGTGGGGGATGGGAGACAGTGAGGCTGGTGACATCACAAGCCATCCACATTTATGTACAACGCCTGCATGACAATGTCTTTCTCTCTCTAACACACACACACACATACTACTTGAAAGCATGTTTGGCCAAAGGGGAAACACTTATGTTCAGTCTTTGTCTGTACATTGAAGTAAGTAACTAAAATAATGTAGCCTGAATTCATGTCTCACATTAATTTAATGTTATTACAGAATTCTTATAAAAAAAAAATAAATAAATAAATTCTTGGCCTGCAATTCTGTAGCTTTACCATTAGCAGATGCTTTGTCTGCTTAGATGTGTTTCCTGCTGCATACGGAATTTCACCAACATTGTATCTCTGGCCACTACCAATAGAAATGAATAATGGTGCAAAGATATTTTCTTTCTATCGTTCTATTTATATGATATAAAAATACAAAAACCTTTATCTTTTAAGTTGAGTTTTGTACACAATTGTTTCAGTTTTTTTATTTATTAATTGTGTAATCAGTGTGAAATTGTAATTTTGAGAGACAGAACAAGGTATAAGTACAGTGGAATTTCAAATAAGCAGTAATACCACGAAAAATATGATCCAAACCTACTTCACTGCTTGTTCGCTGTCACTTTGGGCACTACTGGACTCCATACATTACTTTGAAAAACTATTCATAGCTCTTGTACTAGTGCACAACTGTGAAGTGGAAGGAAAACTGTGGAGAATAGAGTAAAAACTTCTCTCTCTCTACACACAAAGTCACTGTATTCAAACAGCTCCAACTTGATGTTTCCTGGCAGAAAGAGGCATGGCACAATAGAGGTTAAAAGGATGAGCAGTTTCTAATGTATTAACACCAGTAGATTATTATTGCCGTTACATGTAAATATTGTATGAAAAAAGGTACCAATGTTACAGAGAAAACCAAAATGAAAGACAGGAGGAAAATATAGAAAAAGGACAGAAAAGCCTGAACCAAGCTTCAGAGACATCACCTGATCCAGGAGAAAAATGGGGTGAGAGAAGACTCGAGAACTGGAAGGCCCAGTTCCGATGGAAAGGAAGCTGAGAAAAAAAGTCCCCCTCTACCACACGTGAACATCCTTTATACATTTTACCCACCGGAAGTTGTCACAGACCAATCAGAATTAGTTGTTTCTGTCCTGTTCTGCCCCCGGTGTCTCCCGTCTGCGGCAGACAAAGGCAGGGCGGGGTATCACAAAAACCCGTGGCAGGCATTTGACACCTCTTGCCATTTGACAAAGATATGGAAAACGGAGGTGTTGAATCTCTACGCAAAACAAAGGTGCAGAAACCTCATGGCCCTGCGACGTCCCATCTTACAGGTTAGGGTTATGTTGACACATATGTTGCATACCATCAATTTATGCATTCCCAGACATACAATTTAGTACTTTTTTCCCATTTTCAAGAATTTGTTCTTACTAACATTCAGTTTACATGGTTCTACATTCTGTAGTGCTTGTAAAGCCCTGACAAGTTAATAGTGTTTCACCGTCTGAGATGTTTGAACAATTGCCTGCTGTCTTTCTCGTATTTTAATAGTGAATAGGCACGTGGTCTCTTTGTTCTACCTGAAATCTAAAGGTTCAAAGAGAGCTTCATCTCTGAAGGGTTCACAGCTTGTATGTTAGGGCTCTGTCCATGTTTTTACCATTCGTACGCCGCGATTCAGTGCTGTCCACCTCTCGCCACATCTGTTTTAGATCTGTGTTATCTGTTTTTGTGTTTTAGATCTGAAGGTCTGTTGTGGTGTGGGTGGTGTCTCAGTGGGGTGTGGGGAGTGGGCTGGGAGCTTTCACTGCGGCTGGACTCTTTGTGATGGTGTTTGAAGCGAAAGGTCACTATGGAAGACCAGGAAAGACTTCGAGGCCTCAAACTGAGATCTGAGGTGGGGTCAGCCAGAGGGTCAGAGAACGCATGGCCTCAAGAAGGGTTTAACAACCTCAAACAAGTGTTAGGGTAAAATCTGCACAACCTGAGGGACTCGGCACTTAAAGCCTCTCGTCTCACATATCTGTGTGGTGGGTGATGTGTGTGTGTGTGTGTGTGTGTGTGTGTACAGTGAGTTTGCCAAGGAGCGTGAGCGTGTAGAGAAGAGGCAGGAGTTCTTGAAATTGCGGCGGCAGCAGCAGATTGAACGGGAGCTGACCGGCTACCTGGAGTGGATCTGCAGGGCCGGTCAGTAAGAGATTATTACCGTAGTCTTGTTTGTGTGTGTGTCTGTATCTGTGCCTATGTGTGTGGTTGCAAATAATCAGGAACATAAACCTGTTATTATGAGTTGTTCCTAAAGTAAATACCTTTAGTTTAATAACACTGACTTTTTTTAAATTTGATATCCATAAGAACATATAAGAAAGATTTTTAGATTTTTATGTTTGAAGATATGTCTCTTAATAATATTTTTGTCAGTGTTTGTTATGATAGGCATGTACTTTTTGTCTGTGCTTGTGTGTAGTGTTTTTGTGAATTACACTACCATTCATTTAGGGTGTTTAGGGTTAATTAGAAATTTCCATCAAAAAATCATCACAAAAGTACAAAAAAAACAACAACAACAAAGTTTGAACCAAACCCATCTGCTGATGCAGTAGATACTGTACTAGTGTGAAGAAGGGAAGTTTTATTGCTTAAGTGCAACTGTATTCAGCTACACTAAGACTATTGAAATGTTTTTTGTATTAATCAATGAAGCTTTTAAAGTAACAAACTTTAGAACTCAAGACAATGTTTGCTGATAAAATTTCTCTTGAAGTGAAAGTGAAATGATTGTCATTGTGAAACACTGCAGCACAGCACACGGTGACACAACTAAATGTGTCCTCTGCTTTTAACCATCACCCTTGATGAGCAGTGGGCAGCCATGACAGGTGCCCGGGGAGCAGCGTGTGGGGACGGTGCTTTGCTGAGTGGCAAACAGAAACTTTTTGCAATGACTATAAACTTTGAATAAAACTGTATGTCTAGTGTGTGTGTGTCTGTGTGTTTTGTATATGTGACAGTACTCTGCCTCTATTCCAGAGGAGGTACTGCTGGCTGAAGAAGATCAAAATGCTGAAGAAAGATCTCCACTGGATGGTGAACTGAAACACACACACACACACACACACACACACACACACACACACACACACGTGTTTGTGTGGAATAAATGTGTAGTTACCTCTAAAATCAAACCCAACCCATTCGCTGAACCTAACCAATGTTACCAAAAGCAAATGTTTTAGCCCCATTTTCCAGAAAATGACTAACAAAATAAACCCTACTGTCCACTCATTTTTACTGTCCCTTAAATATATAAGCTATAACAGCATATTCGCAATTACAAACGTGAACACACACATACACACAAGACAGATCCTTGCACACACAGGCAGACTACACACAGCTAATGAAGGTGGTCAGTACGTCCCCGTTCATCTCTGCTGTGTACTCTCTGTACACTGTCAAAGGTGCGGCATATGCAGACAAGCCTCAAGACAAATTCACACGCGAGCATAAATACTGGGGATAGGAGGCTTGTGTTACCATAGAAACCGCAGTCATTTTAAAGGCTTTCAGAGATGCCGATTCGTGATTTTCTGTCACACAGTGCTTCTCCTTTGAAAAACGTTAATTGCTGAAGTTCCAGTCGGTTCATTATAGCTTGTTACCATGTCTCCCTAAGGTTCTATAACTTGTGACTGGTCTGTATGACCAAATATGAGGCAATGAGATGTGAGGATTTTTTAATTGCATTTTTTTTTCATTTATTACTTTTTTTCTCTTTCAAAGGTCAGAGCCATCAACAGGCTCTTCTCTCTCTTTCTCGATTTTCTCTCGTTTTCCCCTTGTCTTAAACTCGTCCTTTTTCATTCTGAATTTCAACAGGGAGCTGCATTATCTCTTGTCCACATGAGCTGGTTAGTTAGAGGTATTAATGATATTGGTTAATTGGATTACTAATCCAAACATTATTTCATTCTGGGCTGGAGTCTGAAGACACAAAAACTCTTCTCACTGGCAGTAATGACATTCTCTAAAATTGCAAACTGACCTGATGCAGAGTAATTATGAGCTCTGAGACAGGCTGAGTGGCTGGCTGGATCTCAGGTTTTTTTTTTTACTTTTTTTAGCTGACTTCCAATGTCTGTACCCAGCGGTAACACATCTAATGTGATAAACTGGATTAGACACACAATTTATTCAGCTTGCATTGTACCTACCATGTTTTCATTTGCGCTTTCTCTGTTTTTCAGAATATAACTAATTACCGGAAAAGAAAATCTATGTTGCAAATCAATTTTGAGCTCATGAATAAATTATACAAGCCGTGCCAATGTAGCTAATATAAGCTGTGAAGATGTAGATAAATAAAATGACACCCACTTTTATCACACGCTAATACACAAATGACACACAGTACATATGTCAGAAATGTAGCTGTCTGCCCCAATGTCTGTTTAGTGCTGAAAAGAGGCCGCGCTAAGAAGAACAAGAATGACTTGATCGGTGCAGAAGAGGGGGAGGAACATTTCACTGACATCTCCTCAGTGGGTAAGTGCCGCTTGTGACACCCATCTTTGGGTCTTTGAACGCAACCTTATCTGCTGGAACACCTGCAAGATCTGCAATACCTGAAAACCTTACAGTTACCATATGCATTCGCATCCCTAGAATACCTTCTGTTCTTTCATTGTTCTTTCATTATAAATTAGAGATACTGTTTACCTACAGCAGACTGAATTGTTAAAACTGGACCAGGTTAGGGACTCCCCTGCAGACTAAAGATAGACTGGAATCAAAGGAGATTCTGTGAAGTAAAACCCTCTAGACTGGGAACACAGAACCCAAGCACAGACCTGTAAACATAAAGGAATTTATTTAAGAAAACTAAAAATGGCATTCAGGTTTCTCCTGAATCACAGGTTACTAGCGTAGTGAGTGTCCAGTGTCGCCTATGAACCAAAAGACCCAAGTTCGAACCCCACTTACTACCATTGAGTCCCTGAGCAAGAAACTTAACCTTGAGTGTCTCCAGGGGGGGACTGTCCCTGTAACTACTGATTGTAAGTCGCTCTGGAAAAGGGGCTCTGATAAATGCTGCAAATGTAAATGTACTGATTTTACACATATATTCTACAACTACATAAACACCACGATCGGCCATGACATGAATAAACCAAGTCCTGATATACACTGAGGTAGGGAAGGGTAATGCAGGGGCTGACAGGTACAGGTGATAACGGGGACAGGATACAGGTGCAGATGGACAAAACATGTTCATGGTTAAAGGTAAGGAAGGCAGTTGTTGCAAAAGTTAATCTAATCTAATTTTTTTTTTGCTGATTATGCTATTGCTTTAATAATAATACTTCCTGGAAAAGCTAATCCAGCAACATATTTGCTGCATTTGAGATATTTGCAAATTTAGGCTTCCTCTGCCATTAAAACAGGCATTACTTGTACTTTAACTCAGAAGACCATCGAATGAAGATGATAGTAGATGAAATATTAGGAATCGAACTGGACAGCATACCGACTGTGCCACAGTTTTGTAAATTTGTGTGCCCTGCTTTAGCCCCACCAGGCTCCCCCTTCACACGAGTCAGCCTGAAGAGCAGCAAGAATGACAGCTCCTCGTATTTCCGCCGGAGGGAGAAGAGGGTCCGGTTCTTCATCCGCCGGATGGTGAAGGCTCAGAGTTTCTACTGGGTGGTGCTGTGTGTGGTGGGCCTGAACACGCTGTGTGTGGCCATAGTTCACTACAATCAGCCCGACTGGCTCACCAGAGCTCTCTGTGAGTTTGTGTATCTGTGAATATATGTCTGACTTGCCAATATGCCCATATGAGTCATGAAAAGGCTGTCATTTTATATTAATGTAGCCCATTAACCCTGATCCAATTCATTTGGCTCTCAGATCTGGCAGAGTTTGTGTTCCTGGGATTGTTTCTGACAGAGATGACCATGAAGATGTACGGCCTTGGCCCCAGAAACTACTTCCACTCCTCCTTCAACTGCTTTGACTTTGGGGTGAGGGAGGTGCACGCAATGCACTTAGCCCAGACATGACAGGCTGCTCACAGTGAGATAATTTAGAGAGTGCCGAGCCCTGGAGGGCTCTGGAGTAATTGCTCTGTTATACTTGGACTAAACGATTTACAGTCTGTTTCATCTGCTGACCTTCAATTCTGTTTAATATACCTTCACAAATGTTCCCCTTCAATATAAACAGCACATGAACCTGGATTTTTGTCACATTTGTATGGCTGCTGGTTAACCTGTGATAGTCTGATGGCATGCTTTGGATTGTATTGTGTGTATAGTATTGACATACAAGTAATTTTGTTAAAATTAGATCAAAGATAGATTTACCTAAAGTGTTGTCATTAAACAATAGTATTACATGTATAGAGAGAATAAAGGCCTGTTACCATACTGTTCTCTGACCAGCAACTCAGTATTGCTTTCCAGCTATAGACATTAAAGGAGATCATTCATTTGCATTTACATTTTACAGCATTTATCAGACGCCCTTATCCAGAGCGACTTACAATCAGTAGTTACAGGGACAGTCTCCCTGGAGCAACTTAGGGTTAAGTGTCTTGCTCAGGGACACAATGGTAGTAAGTGGGATTCGAACTTGGGTCTTCTGGTTCATAGGCGAGTGTGTTACCCACTAGGCTACTAACACCCTGGTTGGTTGGGAGTTGGTAGAGACCAACTTATATCAGATCTCTAGATATGATATGATTTGACATGATAAAATCAGTAATGGTTATTTGTGTAGTCTTGAATTAAGCAATTTCTCTGTATCAGAATTCAGATTATCTGATTGTACATATTAACAGTTTTTCTGAAATGAAATGAATGGCACTTATGAATGACAATTGTTATTTTTGTCATTTACACTTCCTGATCAATGTTACTGTTGGGAGGTTTAAAACCCTTTAATGCAATTCACCTTTTGCCTACAAATTTTAACAGTACTATATGTTTGTGAATTTGCTGTGTGTGTGTGTGTGTGTGTGTGTGTGTGTCAGGTAATTCTGGGGAGTATTTTTGAGGTGGTGTTTGCAGCTATTCAACCAGGAGCCTCATTTGGGATCAGTGTCCTCCGAGCACTACGCTTGCTCAGAATCTTCAAAGTCACAAAGTATGTGTTACACTTACACAGCATCTGTAATCACAAACAGAGCCTCAAACACATAAATAGAGCTTTGAAGCTAAGTGCGAGGACAGAGGAATGGACATTTACCCCCAGCGGTATAATTCAAACAATTCATTGTTGTTTGTCTTTTCAGCAAATTGGATGCCTCACATCATGTAGATTGATGTATATTCCTGTCTTATAGACAGAGCTTTATTATGTATATTGATGCATTTCACATACATACACACACCTAATATAACACCTTATCAAACACAACATTGCTGTGTAAATCCTTTATTTTATTAGAACATTGGGATGACACTGAAATAATGTTATCCATTCTGATGTGTCCTGAACACTTTAGGTACTGGAACTCCCTGAGGAACCTGGTGGTGTCCCTGCTGAACTCCATGAAATCCATTATCAGCCTGCTGTTCCTCCTCTTCCTCTTCATTGTTGTCTTTGCGCTCCTTGGCATGCAGCTCTTTGGAGGACAGTAAGTGGCCATACCTCTTTCCACTTATCACATGATCTATTTGGTCCATTAACATGTTTGAAACTAGTGGTTTGGAAACTAGTGTGGGCAGAGGACCCCTTGTGGTCCATAATTAATTGCCAGAAGAGGGCTTAATGCTTAATTAACAGGTCATTGGAAGCTCTTTTTGCACCATTAGGAGCTGCAAATAATTTGAGGACCCCTGTATTTAATAATGCATATTTGACACTGTTCTGTGTGTACAAGCACTTACATTTTAACGCCACCAAAAATTGAAATTCCACAGTTAGTCCCAATAAGAGCCAATACTGCAGCCGCTGCCAAAACTGCGTTCACTTATTAAAATCCAACCTCTTCGCCATGCATGATTTGGGACTTGAATCAGTATAGGTGGATTTTTAATTTGTTTAGTCTTATTCAGCAGCACTGTATGATTTGGATCAAGGCTGTTTGATATGCTTGTAATATGAATATAAGTCTGTTGTGTAGTGACGTCAGTGCTTGACTGGTGGATGTCAGAGTCTGCAGGATGTCATGGTTTAAAGATCTGAAATGTCTATAGGACGTAACAAGTAATACTGTACTTTGCCTGGAATGACATTTCAAATTGTGCTTTAAAAGCTCCATGACATGCATGTAACTCATTATAATGCAGCTCATGGCATCATTCCGTTTCTGCTTTGTGACCATCTCTGCTTCTCCCACATCATCTCATCCCTGTATGTAATCCCACCCCCTCTTTTGGAGCTGAGGTTGGGAGGCAGCATCTTCTTGGTGACAGGATTTACTGCAGGGTGGCATTTCTTAGCTGTTAATCCTCCACTTTTGTCTACTGCCTTATAAAAAAATGCAGTCTTCCCTCTGCAATATCTCTCTTGCTCTCTGAATGTGTTTCTTTGCTTTCACAGCCAAATTTTAATTTTATTTATTTAATTAGCACACCGATGATAATTGGTCAGTTACAACATAATTCTGCCATAATTGAAATGCCATTGGAAAGCATTAAAAAATAAATCATGTATTAAACAGTGGGCATTACAGATTTTCTGTATGATGACCAGGATTTCTAAAATGACTAGACAGGGATGAGCTGATGAATGTTATGGATATATCTCTATGATATATATTTTTTGCCTTCTTTGTCCGTTTTAACAAATGCAAATAGACCAACTGGTTTTGGCTTTGGTTTTGTGTAAGTAGCCTATATTGTGTTGGATCAATGTGAATTGACCTGGTGTATAATTGTGAGGTGTAGAGTATTAAATTCAAAATTGTATTAGTTATGTCAAAAAAAGTTATGTCTACTGTTCCATTGACAATTAATAGCAGTCATTTCTTTGCCTTAGTTTATTGCCCATTTGTGTTGGGGACTTAATTTGTGGGTTTTCCTGTGTTGCCTGCGCAGTGATGTTTTGTCCCTATTATTGCCTTTGTGTGTAATTTAGCTCCAGATTATCAGCAGGAAGCTTGGACTCTATGATTAAGGCTATAAATGGGCTTGTGCTGAGGTCATGTACATTAAACAGAAAGCTCTGGGCTGATTAAAGTAACAGCCTCTTTTCTGTTTTGATCTATGTTATCAAAGCCTTTCAGACAATGTCACTCAGGCTTGTTGTGCAAATTGATTCAGAGAAAATGAGAACTAGAAAGAAAGAGAGAAACAAATATCAATATCTATCTATCTTTGTAAAAGGTCATATCTATACATCAATATACTGTTGGATATGAGTCTGAATGTCCTTCATAGGCAATGTATTGTATTTATTTGTATGATAGAAAGGCATGGCAGACATTCTATGATCTGATCCATCACCAACGTGAGGATTCAGCTTGAGAATTAACATATTAAGTCATCCACAGGTCTCCAAATGTTCAAAGGCATGGGAAACTCAGGTCTTAACTGTCACGTTATAATAGCACTATAAAAACGAGTGTCTATTGTAACCCCCTTATTCAGGTTTAACTTTGAAGATGAAACACCAACAACCAACTTTGACAACTTTCCTTCGGCAATAATGACAGTTTTCCAGGTAAAGAAATCTTTTTGTCGTATTATTACAGTATTATTACAATATATGTAATTGTGTAAACTATTTTATTGTCTTGCAGATTCTGACTGGAGAGGACTGGAACGCAGTCATGTACCACGGGATTCAGTCTCAGGGGGGTGTCCAAAGTGGAATGTTATCCTCCATTTACTTCATAATACTCACACTCTTTGGAAACTGTATCCTCAGTCATACAGTCTGAACCATTATTAACTTGTAAATGCCGTTATACATTTACATTTACATTCAAGGCATTTGGCAGACGCCCTTATCCAGATTATTATTGCTTTTAGTTATACACTAAAAGCAATAAGAAAAGCACTCTTGTCGAACTTTCCTGATCTTAGTTTACCAGATACACTCCTCAATGTCTTTTTGGCCATTGCTGTGGACAACCTGGCTAATGCACAGGAACTTACTAAGGTAATTGCTCAGGAACTTGCCACACCTTTTACCCCAACACTGCACTGAAGTCATCTGGTGTTTGGGGTAATGGTCGTCTGAACAGAGCAAGCATAACTCTTCATACCTTTTGGCTAGGATGAAGAACAACAGGAAGAGGAAGCCAACAAGAAGCTTGCCCTACAGAAAGCCATGGAGGTGAAGGAGGTCAGCCCCATGTCAGCAGCCAACATCTCCATTGCAGCGTAAGTCCATAGGAAACTCCAGTCTGCTCAGTGCCTTATATCAGTAATACTCCACCCTTCTCTCTTCTGGGATACCTCTGTCTGACTTTATGTTTTGTCCGCTTGTTTGTTTATGCCTTTGTGTCTTTGTGTTTCGAGAAATTCCTCCTTTATCTAACATTTTTTCACCTGTACATATAATAGTGCGCATTTGGATGGATTAGTTCTGAGTGCTTTAGGGTGCAAATAGAGATGACTAATGGACAGTAAAAATGACTATTCATGTGTATTAATACTCCAGCATGTTGCCAAACATATTAGGGGTTAACTGGAGTTAATAGCAAAAGCTAATGGGATGTATTTGTGAAGGTTAGTGTGGATCAATAGAGAAAATTAAGGGGATTAACAGAGAGTGCTGTTAATAGTGACCACTGATAGATTAACAGTGAGTGTTAATGGAGATTTACAGTGCACGATAATGGGGATTAATTGAGAGCCCCAGTGAGGAGGGTTAATGGCCTTGACTTTAGTCCTTTTGGGAGATGTGATAAGTGTCAGCACTGTCTTTGATTTAGTTTAAACATTATGCATCTTTTCATACTTCATATAGAAATGAATATTACTCTTCCTCTTGCTTTTGGTGTGCAATATTTCCATCTATACAGTTGAATGGGGCATTGTGAGCGCTGCTCACAAAGAGTGATGGGTTAAATGCAGAGGACATATTTTGTTGTCCTGTGCTAGGCTGTGTGTCACAATGACAAAAAATTATTACTTTCACTTCATCACGTAATACGCAGTAATGGTGTAACAAGTAATGTGACACCAAATGTTATGTTTAAATCTGTGTTTATGCAGTTTGTTTTGCACAGCTATGCATAGTTGCACCACTGGATGAGTATCGCTGGCCACACAGAAAAATAAAAAAAACAACTGGCAACATAAATTTTATTTCAGAAATTCTACAATAACCAGCAAGCACCGTTTATAAAGAACATATATTATGTATTGTGCTCTTTTTATGCCATTATTATTTACGCCATTACTGTTTATGTTCATGTGTGTAAAGGCACTATTCCATAATGCACAATAACATCCTGACAAAATGTCCAAAGGTTACATTGAGGTTGAAATATTACACACCACTGCTGAAATATTGTAGTTATATTCAACTGTATTTCTTCTGCTCTAATTCCTTGTGCTTGCAGAAGAGCTTTTCGTGACACATATAATCACTGAACAAAGTGTACTATGCAAAAGTTTTAGGCAGAAGTAAAATTAAATGAATAAACTTCAAGTAACTATGAAATTGTTCAGGACGAGACAAAAATAGTAAAACACTCAGTAATTATTGAAAAGGGAAAGTGGCAATAATTAAATGAATCTAGATAGATCTAGAGACCTTGTAGATATCTGTGGAGGCATTTTTGTGTCATTTTGTGTCTATAGACGTAATTGTTTAATGCCAACAACATTTCTTGCAGCTTAGATAAACAGTGTTTTTTTTTTTTTTTTTTTCCACTAGTGACATTCGATGACACACAGGACCTGTCAATGGAGGTTCATGCAGACACATTTCACTCCTCATACTTTATTCATCTTTACTTTCTGCTCTTTTCTTATGTGCAGTTTTGTAAAGCCCTCTCGCAGCTCGTCCATCTGCAGCGTTAATTCACCGTGAGTTTTTACAGATATATTCACCCTCCCCTCTCCTCTCCTCTCCTCTGATAATGGGCCCTGTCTGTATCCCAGTGTGCCGATCCTCTGACATTCTAAAATGTCTCTTGTACCCTCTTTTCAGAAACAAGTATGTAGAATCAAGCACATGAATGGCTTATTGAATTAAAGTGTATTTCTTTCATCAGTGGATGAAAGCTTTGTGATAATTGATGTCTACAGACACAACGTGGTGAAGATGATTTGTGATTCATTTTGCTTCATTTGATTCATTTTGGAAAGATTCCTTAACTTTTGATCCTACCCACTCTTCTCTGCTTCTAGAATAGTGTAGTGTGTGTTTCTTAATGACTGTCTTCTATGTTGTGTGTTGTCCCTTGTCTTTTTTTTGTAATTCTCTCTCTCTGAATGTGTTTTGAATTTTTCTGCTGTCCTTAACCTGTCTGTCCTGCTGCTGTCTCACTCTTTCTGCTGTTTGTAGGGGTTTTATGTACTCCCCTTCCCATCACTTTGCGAGGTACAGTCCTTTTAAACTGCTGCTGTCACAAACACATTACATATAGAGGACAATGCAAATGCTCGTTCATCCAAAAAGACAGGCTGCTCAATCTTAGCCTTTTCATTATAAGTATTTTTATTGGTTTTGACCTGTTGTGCAAAAGCACTCGAGATGAGGGGAAGTGCCTGTGCCTGAAGCTTTCCCTATATATTGTAGCAAAAGTAATATTATGCATGTGGTCCTGGTTTTATTTGTGTGTGAAATAAATCTGATTTATTAACTGTGAAAATCACACGGCACAATACACTGATGCTTCTCCGAACATGCTCATTAAAAATCCAAAATAACTTTAAAGAACATGAATGTCCCAAATGCACAACTGTTTCATAACGATTCCAGAGATGCTGACATTAACATTCTTATATGTGTATATATAATACACACAAAACACATCTTAGAGCACGGTGGAAAATTCAGTGTGTTTGTCATGAACATTGTAATATCTATCTAATTTTGAAGATGAGAAAGTCAATACCTCAGAATAACTGCACATTAAAAATTGTCATATAAACAGGCATGTGTAGAGTTAAAAATTAAGTTAAAAACTTTTTTCTTGACATGCTAGGTTGGAATTCACATTCACACTTGGGTCTAGCTTCATCTGGAATATGTTGCCAATTGAATTATAATTCATAAGAATGAGCAATGTACCTTGAAGTAGATTTTTCACATTTAAGGCATCTATCAGACGCCCTTATCCAGAGCGACTTACTATCAGTAGTTACAGGGACAGTCCCCTTGGAGACACTCAGGGTTAAGTGTCTTTCTCAATGACAGAATGGCAGTAAGTGAGGTTTGAACATACAACTTTAAGGACTGGTGTGTTATCCACTAGGCTACTACCATGATTCTTTTTACAAATACATAGCTGGAAATGCCATATAGTGTGATAATTGGCTTTTTATCTTAGTGAGTTATCTCTGAGGAATTGACAGGTAAAAGCATCCTTGTCAACATACTTTATACAGTCTTTAGACAATTTCTATATATTTTACTACTTTGTATTAGCCTATTTAGTACCAAGACCAAATGTTTTTTCAGTTTTCAGGTGCCTGAAGGCATCCGTGGTGCATTTGTGGACAGTCATACACAGAAATTAATGTCAAAAAAAATGATCATCTCTTACCCTGGTGGTTTACCTATGGCTCTTTGTTAGTAGGGAGCAGCGTTCGTTGAAACTGTCCGTGTGGGAGCAGCGTACCAACCAGTTACGTCGCCACAACCTGCGCTCCAGCAGTGAAGCTCTCTACAGTGAGCTGCCACCCGAGGAACGTCTTCGCTTATCAGCTGCCCTCCAACAACACCCTGATCTGAAGGCACACCATGACCGGCCACTGTTGGTTGAGTTACCTGACGGTAATTCCAGTGGTAATGTGGAGAACGTTCCTGAAGGAGACCAGCAATGGGATGGCTGCCATGTGCCAGCACAGTCGTCAACTCAACAACACAAACACCATCGCCACCGCGAGCACACCAAGAACAGCAATGGAGATGGCCGACACCATACCCACCATAACAGAAGCCGGGAACAGAAGGATGGAGTGCACGAACGCCGCCTGAGCCTGGATGGGGTGACCAACGGCAGGCAGAGCCAGGACAGAGTTGCTCAGTCACGCCACCAGCACAATCAACATGGTGCTGGATCTCCAGAGGAAGGGGGAGGCAGGGAGGAGAAAGACCACAGGCATCACCAGGGCCATCGCCTCATCAGGGAGGGCAATGGAACTCTCAATAATGGTGGGCAGGACACAGAGAGAAGGAGGCATCGGCACAGAATGGGCCGAGTACAGTCAACGCTAGATGGAGAAGAGAAGGGAGACGCAGAGAAAGGTGCAGCCAGAAGCAAGACACAAAGGTGAGTGATCATAGCTAATGCCAAAAGATAATTTTGTCTTAATTATAATAATCTGATGCAACTATTTGCATTGGTATTTACAGCAAAATGATTTGAAATTTGACAAAAAGTGTCAGTGGGTGTGACAAGTATTTTTGTTCTTTTTGGTGTGTCGAATTTTAGAGGTATTTACTTACAGCCATTATAATAATTATGCACAGTGGCATGTTAAGAGACTTTACTCTAGTATTCTCAGAAAGAACCATGTCTGACCATAAATACATTTGACACAAATGCGCTTTAATGATCTACTGTATTCTCCAGACTCAGTGTAGCCAGATCATTTTTTTTTTTTTTTTTGTATGGAGCCCATTTAGTAAGTAGTAAGTAATCACTTGCTACTTACTATAAATACTTTGTGTGCATTTTGGGGCATTCTTTGATTTATTTGAAAGAGAATCATGTATCCTGAATAACTATGACAGTAAGCAAGTTTGATAGGGAGAATGGGCGCATTTTTAGACACAGTAGTTGCTTGTATTTAAGTCTTTGCTGGCAACACATGCCTCTCTTGAGAAAACAAGCCTTTATTAAGTTTAATCATAATCAGGCTTTTATTGGCCAATTATGTGAGCAAACACATAGAGGGAATTTGATTCCGGTCAATGGTGTCTGTCAAGCACAACTGTAAAAAACAAAAACATAAAACATGAAAAAAATGAAATATAGTCTAAATTTTATATTCAGAAAGTATGTGTGTGTGTGTGTGTGTGTGTGAGTGTGTGTGTATGTATGTATGTGTGTATATATATATATATATATATATATATATATATATGTATATGTGTGTGTGTGTGTGTGTGTGTATACATATATATATATAGACACACACACATGCAGTTGTAATGCTGTAGGTAAACGTTTTGGACTTTTAGTTGGTCTCAGAAGGTCACCGTTTTTGAAGGTGAAAGTTATTCTACAATATAGGGAGATTGTTACCAGTTGTGAGTAATGGCCAATTCATCAAATATGCAATCAACACAGGGCTTGATTGATTTTGCTTATACTGAGATAATTACCTTTGCAATATGTGTCAACCCAATGTATTCCTGTGCCTTTCCAAAGCTTTTCTTCTTCTACACAATAACCTGCCAGAATAATAAAAATTTACTTTCTGCATATACAACAGAAATGTAGCAGACATTTTTATGGAAAGGCCTGTTTCAGAAATATATATATTATAGGAAAGGCAAAGAGTGCTAATATTACGAAGGTAATAATTTTTTATTAATTGGAACAATAAAAACATTCAAACAAACATAAAAATTATTCAGTCAAATCATATTTACCAGTGTAGTGATACCTCACAGCCAAGTAAAATAGTTTAATTGAAGTGATTGGCAAGGCATACAACAAGGATCCTGTAATTCTTGCCTCAGAATCAGCCAGAGTGATTTTATACTTATGTATAAATTTATATGGACACACAAATGCCTTTGTGTATTTTGGAGACATGGCAGACACGCTCTGTAAGGATAGAAAAGTGACGTGGATAGAAGGTGAACGATCTGCATTGATGTTTTTTAGAGACAACCAAGTGGATGCAGAGGACAGTTCAGCCACCACACCCTTGCAGTGCACAGGTGAAGACGTGCTGAGCGGTGTGAAGCCAGAGGACAAAGACAACCTCAAAAACAACATCAGGAGTGTTCAGAGCACCATCCCCGTCACTATCACAGCACCATCCAAAGAAACGCCGATGCACAGTCAGTATAGTACAAATACTTACTTACTGTTAGTAGCTACAATATAGTGTGATATATTATAACTTCTAAATGTTTGTTTTGATTGTATATTGTATAGGTAATTTTTTTCAATTGGCCTTCCATGTAATGTTACCTCAAATAACAGATTTTGGGGACCAGAAGGATGTAATTTAGTTTCCTCTTATTATCGCCATGTAGTGGAGATATGTCAGTGAATACTAATATTTACAACTAAGAGTTAACCTCTTTATGCCAGCTTGTTACAAAAAAAAAAATCATTGATAATGATCAGAAAAAATGCTCTTGTACTGTACGAATATACATAATTGATTTTGTATGATAATCTATGGAGTTTCATTAGACTGAAGATTTGGCCAACCTGCTTCATACCTGTTCCTGGTGCTGGTTTGTGCATCAAACCGCAGTTGTCAGTGGGCATGAACTGATCAACTTGTCTCCCTGTCTGTGAATGACTGGCACATCCTTGCAACTGTAATCTTTTGGATGCCTCAAGTGAATAAAATTGATGGGGATAGCCTCTTGTTGAGCGAGGAGAAGAAGGACCTGGAAGAGGCACAGAATGGACCTCGGAATATTCTACCATACAGCTCCATGTTCGTGTTTGGTCAGACAAACCCGTGAGTGTAAATTAATATTTTTTTTGTGCTTTCTATAGGTAGTTAAATAGATGCAAGTGCTTGTTA
Source organism: Denticeps clupeoides (assembly GCF_900700375.1). Classification (NCBI taxonomy): domain Eukaryota; kingdom Metazoa; phylum Chordata; class Actinopteri; order Clupeiformes; family Denticipitidae; genus Denticeps; species Denticeps clupeoides. The sequence goes on along the minus strand of NC_041709.1, from coordinate 21,587,541 downwards.
TGACTATTACATCCCAAATTCTGGAAAAGTTGGGTGATGTGTTATAAGTCAAGTGTTCTGTCATAAATAAAATGTTGGCTCATGTGATTTGAAGGTATTTAAATGTTGTACAGCATACAAATTTAGGCACGTCCCGACCAGAATTTGGGTTGTATATTACCCACAGAGATGTAAAGAGGAACAATATTAATGCAAGGTCTTTAACCCCCAGCTCCCTGGGCAACACATCAAGTGTTACTTATAAATAAATACTTATACTTATAAATAAATATAATTTTTAATTCCAGTCATGACAGGCACACAAATGCCTTAAATGGTACAGATGACTAAGGTACAGAAAAATAAACGCAAGGTACATTATTGTTCTTCAGTGGTGGCCTAGCGATTAAGGAAGAGGCTCCATAATCAGAAGGTTGCCGGTTCGAATCCCGATCCGCCAAGTTGCCACTGAGGTGCCACTGAACAAAGCACCGGGCGCCTGTCATGGCTGCCCATTGCTCACTAAGGGTGATGGTTAAGTGCAGAGGACACATTTCACTGTGTGCACCGTGTGTTGTGCTGCTGTGTATCGCAATGACAATCACTTCACTTTGATGCATTTGTACCATATAGGTACACAGTGGTACTTTTGTTCCTCAGTGTGTATGACTTCTTATGCTGCATTTGCTCTACTTTGAGCTATGTTGATTATGGTGGATTCCCTGTTGTGTAATGCTTTGTGTGTGTGTTTGTGTGTGTGTAGGGTAAGGAGGCTGTGCCATTATGTGGTCAATCTGCGCTACTTTGAGATGTGCATTCTGCTGGTCATCACCATGAGCAGCATAGCTTTAGCAGCTGAGGATCCTGTGCAGGCCCATGCTCCTAGAAATAATGTAAGGACACGGTTACACACACAGTCTGATTTCACACATAAAAACAAAATGCATTCTTACATGCATACTCTCAAAAATACGCCCCCACAGACACACACTCACTCAGCAGCTGCATTCAATTACAGACATCTTGCTCAGAAATGCGCTCACATGAAAACACACGGATCTATTTATTCATCTTCTGAATGTCCAGACTTCAGTGCAAAGAAAGTGCAGAGTGTCTTTTTTTTTTTTTTTTGGTCTTCATCGTTTCTTGGGCTTCGAAAGCTGTGGTGCTGTTTAAAATGTATTTGGTAGTGTATAAGTTGTTTGTAACAGCGTAATGGATGAAATGCAGGCAAATTTTATGGCATGTGCTGTGTAGTATGGTGTTGGCGAGTATTCCGTAACGGTGAAGTAGATAGGCTTTGTACCTCTCGTACCACTGCTGTACATAGCTGAATATGCTCCTAGAAATGACCACAATGCTCTGTGCTGTATTACGCCTCAACGCTTCATTCTTCAGGCCCGGATGGTCTGTCAGAATGATAACAGAGGACGTTACTCGACACTTTTCTGATTCTGTGTGGTGGAAAAAAAGGACATATAAATAAACATGATTCTCCCAGAGACTGCATGTTGGACGGTGTGTAATGTGCAGAAATTCATGGTGCATAAAGTACATTATTCATTTTTTTTACAGCTATGTGCGGCAAGTAATGAATGTAGTGGATTATATTTCAATGGTCATAATTGATGTTTTTTTTTTTTTTTTTTTTTTGGTTCCACGTGTTCATTTTGGACTGAAAGAGCTGAAAGCTTCTCTGCCTAAAACACTGAGTATGTGGGAAAATGAAATGTGAGCTCAGTGACAGACTGGTCTCAATGAGCACATGATTGCTGCATCTGCATTAAGTACAGAACCATGACCAATCTGAGGGCCTGATTGCCTGAAAGTCTGAATGATTCTTTGAAAGCTGTGGTTTGAAAACCACAGTTTTGGCCAATCAGGCAATGGAATTCATGATGCCATCCAGTCAGGCATCTTGCATTAATGCTAATAAAAGTTGTTTGTCTTTTTCAGGTGCTTAAATACCTAGATTATGTCTTCACGGGTGTCTTCACATTTGAAATGGTTATTAAGGTAAGCATAGCAGATTGTATGTAATTCAGCCAATACTGAACGCATTCCTGAAAGATTCTCTAAATGGGCATTTAAACCACAGAAAAAAAACATTTAGTAGTTAGTTTTTTTAAATTACACATTTAAAACACAATTAGTCTTTTTAAGCATTAGAGGCATGCTTATTGTTAATGTTGTCTGTTATCTCCTTTGCATCATTTGTAACTCTCCAGATGATCGACCTTGGGCTCCTGTTACATCCTGGATCCTACTTCCGAGACCTGTGGAATATTCTGGACTTCATTGTTGTGAGCGGCGCTCTGGTTGCTTTTGCTTGCTCGTGAGTAAATTGCATGCATGCCAACATCCAGACAAAGGCTTCAAAGTAAACATCCAAATAAATGTCTTTTATGTAATCACCCAAAAGGGTGCAGGGAGGTTAAAGGAGTTCTGACTGATACATATATAAACAGTGTTTTGTAATTGTTCTACAAAACATTTAGACTAAATCCTGTATTTAGTATATTCACATTGTAGTGCATCCCATATTCAGTCTATGTTTTTCTCGCATTCTTCCTAACTCCAGAGCAAAGCTCAATCAGGGTTTGGCTGATTGACAGTACAGTACAGGCCAAAGGTTTGAACACACCTTCTCATTCAATGTGTGTTCTTTATTTTCATGACCATTTACATTGGTAGATTCTCACTGAAGGCATCAAAACTATGAATGAACACATGTGGAGTTATGTACTCACCCCAAACCATCTCGATTGGTTCAGGTCCGGTGACTGTGGAGGCCAGGTCTCCACTTTTTGTTAAGTACATAACACCACATGTGTTCATTCATAGTTTTGATGCCTTCAGTGAGAATCTAACAAAGTAAATGGTCATGAAAATAAAGAAAACACATTGAATGAGAAGGTGTGTCCAAACTTTTGGCCTGTACTGTATGTTTAAGAAATAAGCTAGGCTTTACTTGTTATAATACTATTTCTTGAATCACTTTTCTTGTGTTCACCTGCATTTCAGTATTTTGAATGTGTTCATTTTTGCTTGCGTGTTCTTTATCAAGGCGTTTATGTCGTCTTTGTGTTTCTTCTTCTTCTTCTATGCACTCTTTTCTCTCTCTTTCTGTATTTCTTCCTGGTTTGGATACTTCCAGGAGCTTAATGGGGTAATGTCTCTGACTTGCTTGAATCTCTGTCCCCTTGTCTGTCTCCCTGACTGTCTGTTTGTCTGTGAAAAAATGACATGTGTGGAAAATTTTTTTACTAAATGTTTGTGCAACCTGCAAAACAAGGTGTGTGAATGGTGCGTGACCCTGTTATTAATTGTTGGTGCAATTTTCTTTAATCGATTTATTTAATTGATTAACTTTCTGTTCTCTTACGTTCTTTTCTCTTCTCTCATGTTCTTAAAGCTGCTTAGTTTCTCTTATTTCAGTTTTCTGTTTCTCATTACACTCATAGAGATAGTTACGCCATTTCTCGGTCTGTCTGTCTGTGTGTGTGTGTGTGTGCCTGAACATATGTGTGTGCATCTATCACTTCTTCACCACTGCTTTATCTTCATTAGCTCCCAGCAGAGTGTGGCCAGGTGCGGACCTTCTTTATGCCTCATCTACCAATTCCCACCCCTTGTCCTCAAAACTGGATGGGCTCATAGCTCCACCCTTTTGGCTTTCGGAAGCTCCCAAGCTCCAGTACCGACAGAGACATCAAAACTTTTTCAGTATAATACAGTATAATTTATCATATTTTCTAAGTAGGTCTAAGGAGGTAGGCATTCAAATCATTTTGAGACCCTGCCAGTTGATGGATCGGTAGTGCATTCAAAGCCTAAATTCACTGTGACCAATTTTGGCCTTTATTGCCCCGGGTGACGATAACAGAAGGCACTGCTCATATGATGGGGAGGAGTCTATGGACTGTAAACAGAATGTTTTTTTTTGTTGTTTTTTTTTGGCTCTTGGCTAATTATCACAAACTATACTAACGTCACTTTCCCACCTCTGACTTCTGCCCTGCTTTTAGGTGTGTTTAAAGGTCCCCTATCATGAAAACTTATTTAACATTAATACGAGTTCCCCCAGCCTATCTATGTTCCTGCAGTAGCTAGAAATGGTGATAGGTGTAAAGAGTGCTTTGGCCATTCTGCTTCACCTTTCAGAGAGCGTCAGCTCAGACGGTCGATTCTGGAATTTGTCCAAAGGGTAAAGGTTAGCTTCCCTTTATCATGCTGTTTCAGCACAGAGAATTTTCCATCACACCCCTAAAACATTATCTCCATCGAATTTTGCACCAAGGCTGAATTTCGGAGATATTAGGGGACCACTATATAAAAGCAAAAAAATTTCATGTCAGGGTACCTTTTATCAGTGTTGTGTGACTTGACATTAATAAAATTAAGTTGATTAAATGAATTACTCTACATTTACTAAATGAATTAAACGATTACTTGAATGTGCCTGTCAGTGCACAGCCTATGAGAGTAGTTTCTATTAGGGAGTGTCCAAATGGTCTGAGTGGTATTCTTCTCTGTAGAGGACAATGTAGGAAAGCTTCTGAAAGCTAGAGACTCCCCATTCCCACTCCCCACCCCTGCAGTCTGACTATTTGAACCTCGGGTCTTCCCCTGCTGAGAGGAGCATGTTGGGTAATCAGGGATGCAGAGCATGAATATGTGAGTGTCTGCATGTTGGGTTTTGGATCCCATCTCCCTTCTGCGGGAGAGAAAAAGACAGCACAGACATGGTATCACCATACCCCCATGTGAATAATGAATATTTTACAGGAAGGTAATATTGCAGTGCAGACAGTATCATAATTATAGTGCAATTAAATTGGTGCTTACAGTTTAAAGAGATTTTTATTTCCAGTCATTAAAGCTTAACCCATTAATGGCACATTGCATAATTACATAGATAAGACAAAGCACAAAGTGACTAATTGTATCTTACATCAGAAGTGTTCATGCAGTGACTCTTAAGTGTTTAATTGGTCTAATTATACCTTTGTTATCTTGAGATTATTAATACCTTGTGCAATGTTTTAATGACCTTTTATGACTGTTGTGTGAACTCATTGGCCATATGTGCACATACACACACATCATGCCTTACAGCTTCACTCATTGGCATTAACACATCCGAGTGCGCAGAAGTAGGAGTAGGGAGAAGAGAATTAAATTTGCTTCAGACATTCTGTTGCACAACTTTGAGATTCTGGGACTGATGAGGAGTGGGTAGACACAAAGTCACACTACAACCCTCTGTACTTTGTGCAGATTTTTTGTGCAGATTTTTATGTATCTTGTGCTTTTATTTTTGTAATAGGTTTTATTTTCAGCTCTTTTTTTTTCAGATTAGCTGAGTATATGAAATGTACACTTTAGAGTCCAGGAGTCTGAATGGTTTAGTAGAAAATTTTGTAGCATGGGTATCCAAACGTTATTGATGTTTTTGATGCACATATTTATCATTATCAGCTTTACAGTGTACTTTGTTGAAATGTCCAGTTTTTTGTTTTTTTGATGCAATATTGCCTAGATCCCTTTTAATGCTGTTATAGTGGCTACTGCAATAACTCTACATCAAACAGCTTTAGGGGTTATTATGCTGATTCTGCAGAGAGCTCTATACAGATCCGACTCAGACTAGCTCATCTCCAGTACAGCAGGGTCATGGCCTAGCCTGCAGTGGCTTTCTCAAAGAAGATGTCCCTGTGGATATGGGTCATTTCTTTGTGTCTTTTTCTGCTAGATGTTTAGTGGGAGGAGTATGACGAGAGGTTTGCTGCATCGTGTGTGTCTTATGTCACCGATGTGGATCCTGTAGTAGTCTCCGTAGTGCCCTCAAACTAGTGCATGGAACTACCCCCCCAGCTGCACTTGACTGGGCCATGTAACTATTTTACATGATGACCTGAGAGCAAATGTTGATGGTGTCCAGGGACTTCTGCATGTGAATTCTGATTAATGATGTCTTTCTGTAGAGGGACCAAAGGAAAGGACATCAACACCATCAAGTCTCTGAGAGTCCTGCGTGTCCTGAGGCCACTTAAGACCATCAAAAGACTTCCCAAACTTAAGGTAAACTTCCCCAAACACACAGACACGATGAAAAAATCACGCCTTTAAGGTAACTTTCTGATCAGTCCAGTGACAGAAAGCTCCTTACAGCTGTGTCAATTACGGTTTTTGTCCATCTCTGAGAGACATACATATGCCTGTTTCTGTCATTCCTCACAATAATCTCCAGTGTTTATGTTTGTGTGCGTGTCCAGGCTGTGTTTGACTGTGTGGTGAACTCGCTCAAGAACGTGTTGAATATCCTCATCGTTTACGTCCTCTTCATGTTCATTTTCGCCGTCATCGCTGTCCAACTCTTCAAGGGAAAGTTCTTCTACTGTACGGATGAGTCCAAAGCCCTACAGAAAGACTGCAGGTACAGTGATGAACTACTTGTAGAACCTGTTTTTTTTATTATTTATTGCATGTAATGAACCTACTCCATGTAGTTATGGGGTATTTAGTGGAGAGTTTTTTAAATTATGTGTGTGTGTGTGTGTGTGTCAATTTGACTGGCAGGGGGAAATTCCTTGACTATGAAAGCCATAAGGTGGATGTGAAGGAGCGTGAGTGGAAGAAATATGAGTTCCACTATGACAATGTGCTCTGGGCCTTCCTCACTCTTTTCACTGTGTCTACTGGAGAGGGCTGGCCAATGTGAGGAACACACAAAATCAGACATACACTTGCCACATCTCCACTTTCTCACAACTCAAAACATAATCCAGGCAGCATTGGAAGATTTAGCATTAGAGCTGAAATGCTGTTTAAGTCTTGCATGATACTAATTCACTGTCCGGCCAACTAATGATGTTGAATTATTACAATAATTCGAAATTGGTTTATGAAATAAAATAAAACAAATTACCATGATATTATAAACTGATTATCCTATGTTTTTCTAATTAAAGCAAGAACATTGTCTGTTGCACTCAACAAGTCACACTGAGAATGATGAAGTTTAGGATTGGTCTCTATTTGCTCCAGGGTTCTGAAGCACTCTGTGGATTCCACCGATGAGGAGCAGGGCCCGAGTCCAGGCTATCGCATGGAGATGTCCATCTTCTACGTTGTCTACTTTGTAGTCTTTCCCTTCTTTTTTGTCAACATCTTTGTGGCTCTTATCATCATTACGTTCCAGGAACAGGGAGATAAGGCCATGTCTAACTGCAGTCTTGAAAAAAATGAGGTAAATGACAACACTGCTTAATCGTGGGGTTTGTACATTGGTGAGAAACTGCCTAAATAACACGGATGAGCCTAGAGGAGTGATTGACTGCCCTCACACACCCTACTTCCTAATTATGGATGATTTAAACCAGTTCATGACAGTGTGTCATGTGCAAGTGTATTGTAATATCCTGGTTCCTCCCTCCCTCCCTCCTCTGTTTCCCTCTATTCTTTACACTTGTAATACATTTTGCACACTGGAGCATCAATAGAGATTACAAACATGATCACTGCTGCAGATACTAAAATCCCCATGTCTTATGTAGTGGAACAAAAATATCAACCTATTCCTAGTCAAGATGTTGTATTTATTTTGTTTTCAAAACTTGTTTCGTGCTTTTCTATCTTTTTATCTCACACTCAGAGGGCGTGCATAGACTTTGCCATCAATGCTAAGCCCTTAACCCGCTACATGCCCCAAGACAAGCAGTCTTTCCAATACAGGATGTGGAAGTTTGTGGTGTCTGCACCATTTGAGTACTCCATCATGACCATGATTGCTCTCAACACCATTGTTCTGATGATGAAGGTAAATCAAGCTGAGGCTGTACGGGCACATATAGTATAGTCTATCTGCTCTAGTAAAAATATAGAAAACACCCAATGTTGCAAATGATCACTGAAATGGTATAGATTTACCAATATCAAATAAATGACCAACTTGCATGTTCTGTGTTACAGTTCTACAATGCCCCCAAATGGTATGAGGACATGCTGAAGTACCTCAACATCATCTTCACCGCCCTCTTCAGTCTGGAGTGCATTGTCAAGATGATAGCATTTGGCCCATTGGTGAGTCCATTAATTATCCTTCAGCAGAAGGATCATCATTTAACCGTTAACTGAATATTTGCTGTAGTAGACACTGTGTGTGGGTCTTGTTTGCCCCCATAAGAATTCAGTCACTTTCTCAGTTATACATGCATAACAAACAGTGAAATGTAAGGCATTTTCCTGCAGTGCTCCAATAGACTGTAAATATATTGCTTGCTATTTATCTGTAGTGTAAGAGAAACCTTCTACCATTTCTGTTTGTGTGCTATTGTTCTTATCACCAAAAACAAAAATGTTAATTCTTGAAAAGAATTTGAAAATAGAGGAGCCCATGATTATGATTGACAGCTCTCACACCCTAAGTCTTCATTATGGATGATTTAAACCTGCGTCCATCAAAGTAGCAGAAGCAGAGTTGCATGATTCATCATTGTTTCAGGCCAAAATCATCCAAAATACATCAAAACCCATAAATATTCCACTGCTGTGATAAATGGGATCAATAAATGGGATCAATCTGCCAATCAATCTGCCAATCTATTATAGTCATGGTACCACATCCAGCCCTCCTCTACCAGACAGATTACCAGGACCTAAATCAAAGGAAACTAGTGAATCTTACAGCTCTGAACATATCCAGTTTGTCGTGTCTTGGATAAGCCTTAATCAGCTAATGTAAGGTTGGGCATAGCAGACTTATTGTCAAAAGCACATAAATTAACTTAACGTACATGGGTTGCATTGTGTGGCAGATGAATGGCTGGATGTAAGTCAGAAGAAAAGAGAAAGCTGAAGAGGCCGGGGGGGATAATAGAGATGGAGCCGGAAATGTGGAAAGACATAAATCAGTATCAGTTTAATTAGTTGAATTAAATGTAATAAATTCATAAAAACATACGCGGGGGGTAATGGTGGCCTTTTTGGGGCAGTGGTGGCCTACCGTAATCAGAAGGTTGCCACTGAGGTGCCACTGAGCAAAGCACCATCCCCACACACTGCTCCATGGGCGCCTGTCATGGCTGTCCACTGCTCACTCAGGGTGATGGGTTAAATGCAGAGGACAAATTTCACTATGAGCACCGTGTGCTGTGCTGCTGTGTATCACTTCACTATGTACATAAAAACATAGAAAAAAAACACACACACACAATATATATATATGTGTGTGTGTGTGTGTGTACGTATATATATATTCACACACACACACACACACACACACACTACTGTGAGTATCAGACAATAGCATGTCGGTCAGATATGTGAATTATCTCCTTTTTTTTCTCCTCAGAACTACCTGAAGGAGGCCTGGAATGTATTTGACCTAATAACAGTGCTTGGGAGCATAACAGACATACTGGTGACTGAGATCAAGGTAATTCTTTTTAGAAGTGTGATGCGGTTCAGAATAATTTCCGAATAAATGAATGTGGGGCAATGTGTAAAATAAATAGTATTACTTTGCTACAGGATCAATAGAAACATTTTCTCTGGCTTTTGCTGTACAACTATAATGAACTGGAGTGTTAATTGAGCTTTTACGTGTTACAACTTGCTACAAACGAAGAAGTGTTTTGCACATGAGCTGTAAAAAGCTACCAAAAAGGAGTGTGAAGTGGTTTAATGTTAACCCATGAAACATGCCGGGATTCAGCATCACATTAGGCTCCTCAACTATTCAAAATGATTCAATCATTAATGTGAAAGCAAATAAAGGTATGGGTTGGTTATCTGGACCTGATGCAGATAACTGTGGAGATTTAACAAGGTTTTTGATTGTTTGAGAAACGTACAGTTCAATTTAGAGCTGTACAAACACGGTAGTAGCAGTGACGGTAATCCTTCTTTAATCTGAGAGGCGTTACCACTGAGAGGCGGTGCCGCATGCTTAGCTTTTGCCTGTCCCAATCCCTGCAGAAGATTCATGCTGGGATATTAAGGCCAAATAAATAATAAAACAGCACTTTATAACATCATTGCTTCCAGCTAAATAAATGGGCAAATTCCAGACTGCATTAGTAGTGACTCTGTGTTCTCTCCTGTATGTGCTTCTTTTATCTGTCATCCTCTGTCTGTTTTATATCTAAAACAAATGTCTCCAGCATCAGAACAGTAGTGAAAAAATTATATTTAACTGAAATAAATCAATCAATCCAACAATCAATCAACACTGGGACATCTTCTCCATTTGCAAATTCTTTGGCTGATTAGTTCTTATGTCTCTGGTGGACCCATATAGTGGTGAGCTTCATAAAAATGGACTGATGCATGGGTACTTCCATCACTCACATGAATTGTGACAGCAGCTCTCTGTCTAATGATTTTTCTGTTGCATTGTTTTTCTGGCACCTGTCTGCTCCTGTTCCACATGGACGTTTTAGACGGTGAGTCTTTGTTCTGTCCTCCATGCTCCTTGTTCTGTCTATGTTCACCTTACAAGTTTCGCCATTTCATGCCAGTCCTGGCTGGGATTAAAAACTACGACTTCAGCTCTTTGGTGGTACTTGCAGAGCCAAATATTTTTGGAGGTTATACTCATTGCAACATTTGCAAACTGCTGTTTTATTATATTGTGCATAAATTAACAGTATATTGTATTTCAAGTGTTTTCAGTGATCATGTTGTTTTTGTTTAACCATTAACTTTAAATTTGCTACATGGTTTAAAGTTAATGGTTAATTTAAATGATCTACATGAACAGAAATGAAACCACAAAATCAGAATTCAGAATTCATGTGTCACGGTTCTGATGTTGTACAAATGGTTTAAAAATATTTTATAAAATCTGTATATTTTCGGGGGTTAATCCATAATACCATGTACATTAACAATGTTTCCAGGTTAAAAAAAAAAGAGCCTCACAACATTATAGCACTTCTGGTCACGATGCGGGAGACAGAGGACCAAGTCAGAAGTTGTTTAAAACAAAAAGTGAAAAAGCATAAAAAGGCACTCACAGCCCCACCATGAACCGAACCAAGTACTTAAATAGACTGTGGGGGTGCCGGGTAATACAGGGGCTGACAGTTGCTGGTGATGTTGCTGAAGTGAGCTGAGCAGCCGATCTGAGGGCGGGACAAAATGTGACGGCTGACAGGAACGATGAGCTGGGGGTGTGAAAGTTGTCATAGGGTACTTTTTATCATAGGCATCTGTGTTTTTGCACTAAGCCAGAAAGTTTTATATACTGTATATATAAAACACAGCTCATACATTCTGAAATATTTCAATCTCTAAACAGCATGCAGACAACTATGCAATGCTAATTCTTAAAATGTCTTGTCTGTCTTCTTCAAAGGATGTTTGACCCGTTGAACCAGAGTTGTTGACCTCTCGTGGGCCAAGCTTCCAGATAATAATGCAGATAATTTTTTTTTTTTTAAAGCCCCTGGCTGAAAAGGACAGAAATAATTGAACGTATTAGGCAGGCTCTTTTGAGGAAGTTCATTCAGGGTATGAGGCCTGCAGACAGGTTGGAGTCCATTTGCTTAAAGACATGCCTCTCCACTCCTCATTCAGGACAAGCTGATCAACCTGAGCTTCCTGAGGCTCTTCCGAGCAGCACGGCTAATCAAGCTCCTACGGCAGGGTTACACTATCCGCATCCTCCTCTGGACCTTTGTACAGTCATTTAAGGTGGGTCACCGCTTCTAATGTCCCATCCATCACCTCCCGACTCAGCGGTACAACCCCACAGACTGAATACGTATGACAATGTCTACCTCAGATATGGATGTCATCAGTACGATACTGCCTCAAAAAGACACTGCTTTGCTGAGTCATTACCTTATTAAGGGACTGTCTCACTGACTGATTACTAAGGCAAAAGACTGTCTCAACATCCACCTCAGTAAGTACAGCAGTAGCAGGTTGTCTCTCTATAGACCAGCTTGGTAAGGCTGCATTTCGATAACACACCAGTTCGGAAAGGTTCAGACAGCTCTCGGTGTCAGCTCAAGCGCCTCCAAGTTCCCCCTGTCATCAGTTTCATAGCCTTCCAGTCAATTTGCCTTCTTACTTTTAGGCTCTGCCGTACGTCTGTCTCCTCATCGCCATGCTGTTCTTCATCTATGCCATCATCGGGATGCAGGTAGAACCATTTCTTAGGTTTCTATGGCTAATAAACACTTATTAAAAGCACTGTAATTTCACGCTTTGCTTGTGTGCACTTTAAAGTTTTTTTAAGGATCTTTTTTGTTTTATTTAGAAATGTCTGCTCTTCGTCTATTTACTTATTCTGTTTATATTTATTCTTATGCGGCATAAAATGCATAGGATGCCCAACTGCAGGCACATACACAGCTTTGATTGGTGTAGTATCAGATCACCACACAATGGAAGAGTGGTGCAAATACCAGATCTTTCCAACCTGGGGAGACACGATTAACTGAATGAGTACAATTATAACTAGTTTTTGTTTGGCTTTTTGAATGGCAATTTGTTTGAATTTCTACCCTAAATATTTAAGTATTTAACTTTTTGCTGATGTACAGCATAGAATATCCCAAACAATATGTGAAATGTGGAAGTAAAGATACCACTGGTGAAATGTCACAACCAAGCTGACAAAGAAGTTTCTGTTTATTTTTTAATTGTACCACTACCAACCTCCACGAAACAGCACGGTGCCAAGTACGTGCATTAACCATATTGCACTGTTTACCAGCTATAGTCTGCGTGTTAGCATGCAGCAACAAAAAAAAAAGTTTATCCAATGTGACAGCCAATTTTCTTCTTTGGCAACTATTTAGACATATTATATAGACATAAAGTTATATTAATGTCTGCCTAGGCTCCATTTTTACATGCTAACTTTTTAAATTACAGTTAGTAGTCATTTCACTGGCAATTTTTTGTCAAATCCATATTTTTTTCTCATTAAAACTTTTATTTGTCACATACAGTCATACACAGTATGATATGCAGTGAAATGCTTTAGCGACTGCTATAGACCACAGTATTGCAAATATTGCAAGTATTCAATGAACCAATATGCAAATATTGCAAACAGTACCAAATTTTGTGAAAGTGTGCAAATGAGTAAAGTGAAAAAAAATGTGTGCAAGGATTCTGTGGGGATTAAGTCCAGAAGTGATTGAAAGTGAAAGTGCTGGAGTCCTGTCCTATGAAGTGTTGTGGTTGTTGAGAGGTCATATAGCCTGCGGTAAGAAGCTCCTCCTCATTCTCTCTGTGTTGGACATTTTGGACACGTTAATGTGATTTCTATCACAAACCTTTCACTTGTAGCTAATAAATTGTTTAAATACCTCACTATATTTGTGCAGATTGGAGTTTTTGTAGGCGGTTATATAGTGGGTTTTAGGCAGAGACAGCACACACTTAAAACGAAATGAATCTTTAATCATTTCCGAAAATTTAAACTAACAATATTTGTCTTTCAAAATGTAGTGAAGTGAAAGTCATAAGTTCCTAAAAAATAATAAACAATTTGAGATGGATAAAAATGCTAATTTATGTACATAGTACATAACAGTTAAGTACAGGGTGGTATTAATCTAGTGGGTAAGACACTCGCCTAGGAACCAGAACACCACAAAGTCCCATATTCCAACCCCACTTACTACCATTGTGTCCCTGAGCAAGACATTTAACCCTGAGTGTCTCCAGGGGGGACTGTCCCTGTAAATACTGGTTGTAAGTTGCTTTATCTTGCAACAAAAGAAACCTGGTAGTTTGCTTTATTAGACAAAAACAGGGAAAGTAATGTACACTAGCAAATGCCGTAATGTCACAAGTCTTGGCAAACCTATTCCTGTTTTCAGGTGTTTGGGAACATCAAGTTGAGCGATGAATCATCCATCTCCCGCCACAACAACTTTCAGACCTTCTTTCAGGCTCTGATGCTTCTCTTTAGGTAAAAGTGAAATATTGTGTGATACTCCAGATGTTGCTGTGATAGGATAAGTAAGAAATGTTAATTGTCAGTAGCACTTGCAACAATAGCAGACGCTTTTGGATAAAAGTAAAGCAACAGGTTTATGTAATGTGTAAATGTGTGCTGTGTATATGGGTTTAAGGGTGAACGTTGTGTGTGTGTTTATATACAGGAGTGCTACCGGTGAGGCATGGCAGGACATCATGCAGCACTGTCTGAGTCATAGGGAGTGTGATCCTGAATCGGGCCTCACTGGGAAGGAATGTGGCAACGATTTTGCCTATTTCTACTTTGTCTCTTTCATCTTCCTCTGCTCTTTCCTGGTAAATATTTCTCCATTGCATTACACTCTTCCCCATTAAATTACAGAACAATTTAATATATTTACTCACTTCAAATATACTTCACCAGACTGCTTTTCAACAGATCCATCACAAGCTCTGCTGATATGTGATTCAATCACTCTTTGCAGATGCTCAATTTGTTTGTTGCTGTGATCATGGACAACTTTGAGTACCTGACCCGTGACTCTTCCATCCTTGGGCCTCATCACCTGGATGAATTCATCCGGGTCTGGGCTGAGTATGACCCTGCCGCATGGTACGTGCATATAATCATGTTCTCAAGGGGTTACCGACTGTAAATTTCTAGATGTCAGCCACAGGGAGAGAGACGCTGGATGCCCTAAATAGGCAGTCCACACATATATATATACCAAGCAAATCAGGTTTGAGAGCAGTTGCCATGTTGGTGAGCAAACACCAATCATGCTTCCAATCAGTGCCTTTTCATTGCTCGCGTGGGAAAATCACCCTGTCCAACATCATGCACCTAATTTTTCACTGCCATGGCATGACCTCCTGCATCAGTCTGGAGGGTGAGGACTGGCAAAAAAACTTGGCAATCCATCCCACCAAAGGGCACTTCACAGACACCTAGCTAATCGGTGAAGTGTTAAATCCTCCTAAATGCAACTTGCAAATTGCATGTTTATCAAAATTATTGTTGTCTCGTTTTCATCTGAGACACTATTCTAGTCGATGTAGCAATGGGTATCTTGAAATATTTTTTAAAGTAAAAAGTGAAGTGATTGTCACTTGTGATACACAGCGGCACAGCACACGGTGCACGCAGTGAAATTTGTCCTCTGCATTTAACCCATCACACTGAGTGAGCAGTGGGCAGCCATGACAGGCGCCCGGGGAGCAGTGTGTGGGGATGGTGCTTTGCTCATTGGCACCTCAGTGGCACCTTGGCGGACCAGGAATCGAACCGGCAACCTTCTGATTACGGGGCCGCCTCCTGAACCACTAGGTCACCACTGCCCTATCTTGGGTGCCAAGATAGAGATGAGTAGAGTTGATAGATTTCAACCCAGATTTCTCTAATGTACACCTCCACATCTCTATCTCTAATGTACATCTGAGTGTGAACAGAAAGTACAATGTCTTATTTAGTTGAGTGTGAAGTCCCTGTCTTGAAGGTATCTTCCTTACCGGTGTACTGGGCTGTCCCTGGGATGTCTCACTCAATAGGATAACTTATTTTTATTCCAAATGGTCAAGCAATAATATTTAATTTGACTCAAAAGATATGCACAGCACAGGTTTTACAGCACCCACAAACAGAAAACATCCTTGTGTTTTGTTTTTTTTTGGTATCGGGTGTAATAGCTGGCAACCCCACCTGTGCACCACCAGAACATTAACGTTGCATCTTTGACTCACAATGTAATCAATATTACAGCCACAAATGGCATAGATCAAACAATAAGTTCATGTATTGATGTACATAAAGCAGTATTATTGGTTCATTCTAATGCTGTACCCTAACTCTCATTTGTTCTCTGCAGTGGAAGGATACTCTATAAGGATATGTACAATTTGTTGCGTGTAATCTCACCTCCACTTGGCTTAGGGAAGAACTGCCCCAACAGGGTGGCCTACAAGGTTTGCAAACCTGTACACCTCGCATTCTCCTCTAGGAGGAGCTGTGAGGTAGATGTCTGTCACCCTCTGTCACCCCTTCTGTATTCCTTCATTTGATTGTGGGTAACCATAGCAACTACAGGAAAGGAACACAATCTTATCCAGACGTAGCCCACACAGTTCACAGTCAGAGTTGTTATCTGGGCGTTTTATGAAGTGTAGGCTCCATTACTTGACGTCTTGTTGGTTTTTTTGGGGTAAGAACTTCAGAATAAGTTCTAAATGTAGACTGCTTATGTAGACTGCTGGTATGGATGATGCATTGTTTAAATTGTGTGTGTGTGTGTTGGGGGGGGGGTGCTCATATCTTTTTTGCAGACTAATAAGAGTGATGGTTAATATTGTGGCAGAATAGCTCCAGTTGTAGCACATAATTTTTTTCCAAATCCCACTCTGTGAGCTATTTCCTAGCTGCTGTTGGTTACCTGCTGAAGCTTTTACAACCACCATCATTATCTTTCCAGCATTCCTGCTCTTACCCCTGGATTTCCAGATACATCCATATCCCATGAAGTGGGAGGAATGGGATCCTGTTTTTCCCTTAAACAAAGAAATAACCATTAGTTGCCTTCTTATTAGTCATGATCTTTATTCCTTTGATTTTTTTTTCTTTCCCCATCACTCCCCTCCTCCCTTCATCTCCACTCTTCCTATAACCTCTGTGAAGTGGCCGCATTACCTTCCTTGATATGTATGAGATGCTTCGCCACATGTCACCCCCACTAGGGCTGGGAAAGAAATGTCCACCGAGAATCGCCTACAAGGTATTATAACACCCATCGTGTTGCTTCCTGTGAACTCTCAGTGGATTTGTCTGCTGCTCTCTACCGGCTTCAGCACCAGTGATGGTTATTGCTTCTTTTTTTTGTGTACATTGGTCTCTTCACTCATAGTCAGAGATTTGAGATTTGAAACAGCACTGAATCCAGTGTTGTTACAGAAATAATCTGGGGAAAAAAATTATGTTACGACGCAAAGTCACATAGGATCTTCACAGTGGTGCTTACCAGCATCAAGAGGGAGAGAATCAGGAACAGAGCAATAAGATGAGAATGTGGAAAAACATCTCTCCTTCTCTTTCAGAGAACGGCTTACTACCCTACCCTGACCTCAAACATTGTAACACATTCATAGCTGTTCCCAATTCCTGATCATACATCCAGCTCATCGGTGTCTCTTTTTTTTATTATTATTTTTTACATATTTCTATTTCCCTCTAGCTCACCCCACACTCACACAGTTATAAATAAGCTGTATACTACAACGTATCCCCCATCTCTATGTAATAAGTATATTCCTGCGTAAACCTCTACTAACCCCAAAACCTGTTCGCATTAGATGTGCAACTGCACAACTCCTTATTCTTTATGTGCATCAGTAAAACGTCCTCATGTGTCCCTTTGTGGGTGCCTCACTTCACCTTTGACATTTTGTCACCTACTCTGCTCCAGCTTGTGTCTCCTGTGCTTTTTGTGTTTGTCTGTTTTTCTTATGATATTTTTTATATATATATATATATTTGCTGTTTAAGGCACAATTGTGAATTTGCTAAAAAATATATATAATAATAAAATACATGAACATCACATTCCTAACGTATAACCACATAAGATTTAACCACAAAAACATATTTTACACAAATATGTCAGGTCCCCTGACATTTTTTTTTGCTTTTATATCGGTCTTAGTGGTCCAAAATACAGGATCTAAAGATAATTCAGCCGTGGCGCAAAATTACTGCCACAATGAGATTTCTGAAGTATCTGTAGCTTTAAATGCTAATGAGAGGTGGAATGCCTACAGACGTGAGCAGGCATTCATGGAAATGATGGCATAAGGAGAGAAATTCCAGATCAGACCATTTGTGCTGCTGCTCTCTGAACAGAGAAGCAGAATGGCCAAAGCGCTCTTTACACCTAATACCATTTCTAGACACTGCAGGACCATAGACAGGTATTAATGTTTAATAATCTCAGCAACTCGGCAAATAAATAACAGCAACTCTGTTCGGTCCTTCTGCAGCGGTTGGTGAGAATGAACATGCCCATTGCTGAAGACAACACAGTGCACTTCACCTCCACCCTTATGGCTCTGATCCGAACTGCACTAGAGATTAAACTGGCATCAGGTGATTAGTTCCTACCTTAAAACTCATTATTACTACAGCCTTGCTATGTCATTTGTAATATGTACTCAGTATATATGTTTTGTATCGTGTCATGTATTTTAAATAACCTGTGTACCATGATGGGTTGTTGAGTGTATTATTAAGGATTTTCCTATTTTTGCTGTTTAGGAGTTTTGGCGCAGCGTTTGTGTGATGCTGATTTGAGGAGGGAGATTAACAGGGTGTGGCCCAGTCTGTCCCAGAAGACTGTGGAGCTGCTGGTCACCCCACCCAAACGTAAGAGCTTTGCCCTCAGAACTCAATTTACTTGTTATGTGTAATAAGTGTGTTGTTTGTCACTGTCCTTGGTGTAAATTGTTTAATCCTCTCCCATCTTTCTCTCTCAAGCATCTTTGCCACCTACCTTGAAGATTTTAATTGTAATTACAATGGACTTAGCATGACATGTAACCTCATGTGAAGTTTCATTCTCACATCTGCCCAGAGAGGTCACTCATGAAAGTATTTTTTAAAAACCACACTTTGCTTGATCTTTCTCTTATCTCCCTAGCTAATGACTTGACGGTAGGGAAGGTGTATGCAGCACTGATGATCTTTGATTACTACAAGCAGAACCGAGCCAAGAGGCTTCAGATGCAACAACAGGCATCAGGGATACAGGTGCGGCAGCTGTCTACATCTTTCCAGAAATGCATCCTCAGAGTACAGGAAATCCACATTACGTTAACATCACTTTATCCTAAAAGTAATTCTGCATTCCCCTGACCTTATCAACAGATCTTTTTTTTTTCTTTTAAAACTCTCCAGCTTGATCCATCATACAGACAGCACCTTTTAGAAACAGCTCATTTTTAATTAAGTGTAGGTTGCTGCCAGAAAGTGGACTGACTAACACTAACCATAATGTTTCAAACTAATTTATTGTACTTACTAGTAGGTAAGTACTAGATAAAAGCATAGTTTGAACAATATTTTTCCACAGTTTTTCCCCAATATAAAGGTCTTCAACATGGAAAAAAATCACCTTTAGTCTAACTTCCATCTAACTAGCAATGTTATATGTACTGTGCATCCGAAATGTATATTCACAGGCCTTATTCCAAAATTAATTTAATTCATTTTCCCCTCAGAATTCTACACGCAACACCTCATAACGACAATGTGAGGTTTTGGCAAAGTTATTAAAAATAAAAAACTGAGAAGCCTGATGCTTGAGAGGTGCTGCAGAGAGGAATGGGAGAAGCTGAAGGATACATGTGCCAAGCTTCAGAAAGACTTGAGTCTGTTTTTTATACATTTGCCTTAACCTCAAGTAAACTATTTTTTCATGCTGTTATTGTGGGATGTTGTGTGTAGAACAAAAATTTAATTTATTCAGTTTTGGAATAAGGCTGTAACTTTATAACACAATTGGTGGTCTTGCATCATGACGTTACACACAGTCACCTACAACCGTTGCCATTTGCCTCTGCAGAGCAAGGTTGGAGCCCTCTTCCGGCCCATGCTGCCTCTGACCCACATTCAGGAGCATGAGCCAGCCTTGACACAGCCTGAGCCCCCATTTGGCACAGCATCTTTGACCAATGGAAATCTAGTGTAAGTGTATACTTACATAGGGTGGTAGTAGCCTAGTGGGTAACACACTCGCCTATGAACCAGAAGACCCAGGTTCAAATCCCACTTACTACCATTGTGTCCCTGAGCAAGACACTTAACCCTAAGTTGCTCCAGGGAGACTGTCCCTGTAACTACTGATTGTAAGTCACTCTGGTTAAGGGCGTCTGATAAATGCTGTAAATGTAAATGTATATGGATTGTTTACTATCAGCCGCCAAAGTGTGTGTGTGTGTGTGTCACACAGTCAGTGGGGTGGCAAAAAAAATTCGCTCTCGGACGAAGAATCTCATGTTGACCAGAGGGGCAGGAAGATAGTTAAAAGGGGCCAATCAGATGACACACAGACCACAACGAAAACTCAGGTAAAGTATCAAAGCAAACTGGACCACAGCAACACAAAATTGTACGTGCACTCTGTACGTTTTGTATATTGTCCTGTGAGTTTTGTACCGCGAATTTGGAATGCCGCGGTTTATTTGGTTCGGCATGTGTTGATTGTGTAAGTGTCTGCATTTTACACTGTATATTTGTATGTTGTCTCATGTCTGTGTTTTGTGCGTGCACGTGTGTTTTCGTTTATACGTACAGGAGTCAGTGGAGATGAGCGAAATGGACCACTCCTCTGACCAGGAGCGCCACACCATGTTGGAAGGTCAAGGCAGGGCATTCTCTATGCCCCGCCTCAATGCCGAGTTCCAGGTACAAGAGCGCCATCTGCTGGCTCGTTCTCGTATTTTTTCAGTCTGTCGTTTTGATAGACCTTGGACAGCTCAAAATTACTTATACAGCCATTCACATTCCAGTGGGATTTCTGGAGTGTTCTGGAATATTTGGGGTCAGTTTCCTGTAGGCTAAAAGACAACTTCAATGAAGTTCTTCATTCAGTTTCATAACCTACTTGGAAAACCTTTCAAAACCTACAGGGCAATTAGTAGTGGCCTTGCGGTTAAGGAAGCGGACCCGTAATCAGAAGGTTCGAATCCCGAGCCGCCAAGCTGCCACTGAGGTACCACTGAGCAGAGCACCGTCCCCACACACTGCTCCCCGGGCGCCTGTCACGGCTGCCCACTGCTCACCAAGGATCATGGTTAAAAGCAGAGGACGCATTTCGTTGTGTGTGCTGTGATGCAGTGTTCCACAATGACAATCGCTTTCATATATAGATATGGAAAGATTACAGAGCAGTTTTTTTTATCTATATTGGCTGAAAAATGTGGTATTCAAAACACGTGTCACCGAAATATGGCGGTAAGCCGTTTTGGATAAAGGCATTTGCCAAATGGACACAATGTATCGTATGATGGAGTTGTGTGTGCCAGAGTGAGCCTGTATTGATTTCTGTAATTTAACATGTGATAATAATGCTGTGTTTCTGTAGCTTAGTGTTACCGTCTGTGTGCTGTGCCATCAGTTGGGGATTAAAGGGGAACCAGAATTGTGTGAAAGGTCCTTCCTGCTTCTCTCTGCTGTGTCTCACTTGTCTGCATGCCCGATTATTGTCTCATCAAGCTTTGCTGTCAGTCACAATGTGTCCCTGCACACTTCCTCACCGACCCTGTCCTTCCCTCCCCTTTTCTCTCTCCCTTTCTCACACGTTTCTGCAGCGGAACAACCCTCACCTCTCAGCTGGACCCAACCTGCCAGTATGTAGAACTCTACACCCCCTGTTTTCTCAGTCGCTTGTGTCCATCTCCTCTGCTGTGTTCGTTTGTCTGTTGCTGGGGTCTCACTGCACTGCACGGCACCGCTCTCACTCGCAGAGGACTGTTGGCAGCAGTGATGAATTTCAATTTGCTGTCATGGCCAATTAATCTCATCATTTTTGTGAAATATGGAGCATCTTGACAGCAAAATATAATGCAGCTGCATCAGCATCTGATGCGTCTTTGAGTGAAATGTAGTGTATTAAATACAGATTGGATTCTAGGCTTTTTGAATATGGATGAGGGTATTTCACGCTGTGCTATAGCTTGAAAATGTAATAAATCCTGGCATTTGCAGTTCCTCTCAGAGATTTCCATGCTCATTTGCTTCCTGTGGCAATGCGAGATGTGTTTATCTGAGTGGTGTGTTATTTGGGAATATTTTATGAAAATGATTATGAGCTATTCACTAATTATATGCCTGTTAATTAGGGACACAGGAACAAAAGCTTTAGTGTTAATGCAGATGCCAGGCATGTCATGAAATATCAGTTTTCAAAAGCAATTCACTTGATAAATGTGTGTTTAAAATATTGATCACTGTTCTGTTGATAACAGGACTTTTGTCCGAAAGTGCTGAAATGAGCTACAACAACAACATTTATTTCTTATATAGCCCATAATCACACACAGTATGTCTCAATGGGCTTTGACAGGTCCTACAGTTGACATCCCCACACTTGACCCTTCTGCACTCAAGGAAAAACTCCACTGAAAATAAAAGAAACCTTAAGAAGGCATGATATAGACAGGGAGACCCTTCCAGGGTAGAGTAAGCCTGCAATTGGACTCAGTGCAGGGTTGGTCATGATTTGTCCAAGAAAACAAAAAAAGTCCAACTGGTGTGGTGGTGGAAAAGTCCAAAGAAAAGAGCATCTGTCCATGTTTGGAAGTACTGGACAGTGCATAGTAGTTGTTTAGTCCAGTGTCATTGTGTACACTACATGTCCATTATAATGCTACTGGACCATTTGAAGATCCCTTTAGCCGTTACTGTGGTGGTGGCTGTGGTGACCCTCTGGTACGTTTCATGCTGAGTTGTCTCGTTCATTGCCTGGGAACAAGTGGTGCAAAGCAAGAAAAAAATACATGTAGATGGAAAATTGATGACTTTATTTATTTGTTTATTTATTTATTTATTTATTTATTTATTGGAACTTCAAAAGATTTGAAGTAATTTCCCTATATTTGATAACAATCTCCTTTTAACAATCAATGTATCAGTCACTTCATTCCCACAGATATCTTTACATCCCTATTGCTTTTTTTTAACTGTAGTAGACTGGTCAGAGTCATGAAAATGCATTTCATTTTTTTAAATAGAATGCATACTGTAGCAGTTGAGATAATCAGAAAAAGTTAACTGAATCAGTGTGATGGCAATTTTAACAAGGTTAGTGACTAGGGGGTCACCAAATGAAACATTCCTCACAAAAACCCACAAAACCTCCCACAAACAACAACACACCAATGGATAAAAATCAAAGCATCCCCTCACCCTCCAGATAGAGAACAAACCACATTTTCCCTGATAAATCTGTCTGTAGATGGCAACATTGAGCCTTCACAGTCCTGAACACCCCAAAACCTCCTCAAATTTCATGATTAGGCTCCCCTGGCACAAGCCCAGTCTAGAATGGTGGGCTGTTATGTCTGCCCTGTTTCTGCAATTTCACCATCCTTTCAAGGTTCTTTGACTGTTGTCGTCTCTATCATTATGGGGTGTACTGGGGGTAACTGCTGCCCTATGAGGTCACCCCTTTGTTTATCTCTGTGTTTTTATATTGATTTCTCTCTTTGTGATTGATGTTCTCTTTGGAATTGTTTATACTTAATTGCATTTATGACTGGTCCATGTGTGACCCCATGTTCTTCTGATAGAGTTAGTCGTAATAGCATAGTCACATCAGCGAAACGTAGGTGTGTGTGTGGCTGGATGGACTGATGGATGATTGGACGGTTTATCCTCACTGGCCTGCCTCTCATCTCCTCCCCGTTTTCAGCCCATCCTTGATGTGAGCCCGATGAGGCGTTCCGCATCTTCGCTGGCTCCACAGCACCAACAGGAGGTGACACTGAGTGACTACAGACTGCAGCGGCCTCCTCAGAGCAACAATGCTGCCCACCATCATCACCACCACCATCATCATCACTGTCACAGACGCAGGGAGCGTGAGAAGAAGCACAAATCGCTGGAGAGAGAAAACACAGAGCAGCCCCCTACTGGTAACGTGTTTTCTATTTGTACCAATACACACGATTAGCAAAAAACATCCTCTAAACACACACATACACACACAATCAATCTAAACCACATTCTACACTGAAAAAATGAACTCAAAGGAATCACAGATTCTACTTAATATTTTAATGTTTCCAACAAAATGATGCACAGTTTAAAGAAAATGATTTGCTTATGTTAGAAAATGTGTTTAAATTGGATTCAATGCCAAATCACATTTGATCAACTTAATAAAATCATTTGTTACTTATGACTTATAAACTATGCAAAGGAGTTAGGACAGCCTAAATCAGATGAATCATGTGGAACTATTTCTTTTTTCTCAGTTGAGTGACATACTGATCGTATACCAAACATAGTAAGGTGTGAAGTGTAAAGCTGAGCTCCTGTGTATCACAGCGCAGGCAAGGTGTGTTGCGGAGGGAGACATTCCTGCATGGATTAGGTGTGCTGGGTATGAAAGCTGCCCACTGACACCTTAAAGCACCCATTTTCCTGACAGCTGTTGAAATGACTCCCAAATCAGATGGGCTCTGTCAAAGACATAAACGGTCTGACAGCTCTGCTGCCCTGCGCATTTGACATTCTTGTACATTGTGTGACTGGCGCCAGAGCGGGGTCACAGATGGAGGCACTGAGTGACGTGAATGTGTTTTTGTCAGAGCTTGTGTCTCTTTATTGTGCAGCCGTATTGTGCAGCGCTTTCAACGTTAAGCCACTTATTCCACTAATGTCTGAAAGTTTTTTATGAAAACATAAATGCATCATTTATTAAGGGTTTTTCACTCAATTATCCTTGGTTCTTTGCACTTACGCAGAATTTAAAAAATGGCCACTTTGTGTCTGTGTGTCCAGTGTCTTCATGACTCATCTCTGCTGGACCTTTTCTCAGTGTGAAATTTATGCAAATCGCAACAAACTGGAAAAGACCTGCTAGGCAGGAAATGGAGAGGGCCGTCATGAACATTATAAGCAAGCAAGAGATTTAAATTGATTAAAGCTTTCTTTCTAAAATATTATTATTCATTTATTTGAATATTCCTTTTGGTATCTGCATTTTTTTTTTGTAGAATTATGCAACCAAACAGGAGGTAATAATCAGGGATCATAATATTGAATTCACCATGTCAATAAGGACATAGTATAAATACTTCTCAGGATATTAAATTAATATCTCTTATGGTCAGGTGCAGCAGTGGACACTACAGCGGACCCTGCATGCAGCGAGAACAGTCGTGAGCACGTCCGCGGCCGCTCTCATGACAGGAAGCATCATTCTTCCTCTGGGGAACGGAAACAGCGTTACTACTCATGTGATCGCTATGGCAACAGGGAGCATTGCCATGCCCACTCTGCAGGACCCAGCCGCTGCACCTCTCCCAGTGATGTCCCAGAGACCCTGCTCCTCAAAGCGGTAGTGCAGTCCTAGCCTCGAACCTTTGAAACCTGTTTGCTGTGATGCTGACCAAGATGTTCTATTATCATTTGTAGTTATCATTTTCATCATTTTTATCATTGTTATGTATGTGTTTCTCAATCTTTTTGAAGTCCTTTCAGTTCCATGTCAGTTCATAACTTTGTTTATATGTTACTTGTAGCACCTGGTTCCAGAGAAACGTTGTTTCTGTTCACTGTCTAACATGTACGTAGCTGAAATGACTATAAAGTTGACTTGAATTTTCTCTCTGCAGACTGGTGCAGTGACTGTGGCGATGGGCAGCGCTACTCCTCTTCGTGGACGGAGACAGCTGCCACAGACCCCTCTGACGCCGCGGCCAGCGGTCACTTTCAAAGCCACACACTCCTCCGCTGCTAAATCATCAAGCTCAACCCACGGTCCCTGTCGCCTCCCACGTGGCGCATCAGAGCACGATGCTTTGCTGGCCAGCGAGGCCACACGGTCCACGGTGCCCGTGACAAGGATTG
Organism: Denticeps clupeoides; assembly: GCF_900700375.1. NCBI lineage: Eukaryota > Metazoa > Chordata > Actinopteri > Clupeiformes > Denticipitidae > Denticeps > Denticeps clupeoides. Next base: position 21,561,998 of record NC_041709.1, on the reverse strand, counting down.
GTTCTGTGCCCACTTTGACCCCTTTCCCACATGCAAACATGCAAGAGGACTCAGATTATTTCCAGGACGCACTGAGTGCCCATCCTGGGGCTGGTAGATCCTCCCGAACTCTTGCTAGCGCCAGCCATGCGCCAGCAGCCATCTCAGCTTCCCTGTTGTCCACAACCAACCGAAGCACTGTGCCCAATGGTTATCACTTCACATTGGGCATGGGTTCCAGGGGAAGAGGGGGATACACGGGAACGGAAAAAGATGACTGGTGCTAGCAGATGCATCAAGAGCCCAAAGGAAGAGTTCCTTAGCCATTAAGTAGAGTACAGAAACAGCAAAAATCTGAGGAGAATTGTTACTTATAAAGCATATCCAGTGCAGAATCTAGTCAGAATCCTTCAGTTTTTGAACAAAAGCTTTGACTGTTAATGGCCAGGTTTCATTAAATGGGAATCACAGTACGACAACGTCGATCCTGTCTATGAAAGACATTACACCAAACCAGTCAACCAACAGATTATGTCAAAGGCTGAATGAGGATGGAAGTCAAGCCAGTCGTGTTCTGAAGGGATTCCCTGTATTCAGACTTGACAGGCATTTATGCTGTTCAGTCACAGAATGAACGATGATTTTCTACTGATATACAGTAGATGAAGTTGTAGTGTTTTTGTATTGATTATGTACCTTATAAAGGATTCTATGAACATAGCTTGATATCACAGATAAGGTCTATTCCTGCAGTTCTCACGTGGTGAAATGCTGTACCAAGTGCCTAACTTAAAGTGTATTACTGTTCATGCCATCCGAGGGTAGTAGAGAGTCCTAAGAGCAGAGACAACACATATTCAAGATTGAGGATATTTTTGTTTTCTGTTAGAAAGATATTTTTCAGTCACTTGATATTTAAACAGTGAGACATTTGGTGTATTAAAATAGAAGGAGAAGAAAGTAATTTAAATCTATGTTTTATTGTTAAAATATATGGCATACATGTGTGTTAATTTGTAGCTAGTTTTGTGCCAATTTAAAAAGAGCCTCTAGGGATCCAGTGTGTGTGTGTCTGTGTGTGGGTGTGCGTGTGTGTGAATTGGTGTGGGGGTAGGTGGGGTTGTATATGTCTTGGACAGCATTTGCCTTTCATCATTGAGGGTAAAATTTCTCATTTTTGTGGCTTCCTGTTATTGGAAGGGGTGGGGCATGAAACCATAATTTCCTGTTTAATGTGACATGCATCTGATTCTTATTTATCCAGTTTATATCTCAAACTTGCAAAGTGGGATGCTGAGGGCGGAGCACTGATAGCAGGATAATCCAGTGATGTATACACACACTACAATACACTGTGCTCTTTGGTTCAACCAAAGCCCTCATCCTTTGTGTGGAATCTGGATTGGAGGACAGTCTCACAAAGCGCATCACCTCTAGAGATCCATTGTACCACATGGGGGAGGGAATTACGGAATTACAAAACTCTAAATCAAATATTCATTAAAAGGTTATTTGTGTTTGTGTGATCTTAACACTTGTTAATGTTGATAAGGGTACACAAAAATTCAACATTCTGAGCAAAAAAAAATTAAGTATTGAAATGGAAGCCAAGCATAATGTTTATGTGTTGTATGACATAGAATTTGATGTTTTAAGATTACAAGATTCGGGTAGATTAAGGGAGTTTTATTTCATTTAAATAATTATAAAATTAATTTTTAAAAAAATTTAAATAGTTGCTGATGTTGAAATATTTTGAAGCAGCTACCTTATCCAACCCAAACCAAAGTTGACTCATAACTAAAACCGATTGGGATCTTCACAGATCAACTGAGAAAACAGAAACACTTTCATTTTAATGTGAAAAGGATTGAATCCAGCAAGTTTTTTTTTTTTATGAACTCTTCAGACCTCTTTTTCCAGCCCTCCACCTGTTCTACCACTGAAGCGTCATCCATCTGCATCTTTGATGACCTTCAGAGATTCTGAGCTTTGATGTTTATTTGATCCATCACAGTTTTTTTTCTCCTAAGACGGCCTTGTCTCCTGCTGTAGCCAGGTGCTGTTAGGGTTGACCTAAAGTTCAGAAGGGCCACAATACTTCAATTCTTTAACAAATCCATGAAATTCAGGCTATAGCATGATTTATGACCTTTTCCAGTTTAAAATAAAATATGTAGTATAGTATGTACAAAAAAGCTTCAGAGTGGATTGTTCCAGATAAATGGCAAACCTGGGATTCTGATACCCTGATAATGTGCATGAATTGATCTGAGACTTTCCATCGAAAGCTAATCCTTGTTTTTGCCCTTTCATGTGTAAGTTGAGTGGGTCATGGGAGGAAAGGTTTGGAAGTAGACTTAATCTCTTCCATGTGGATTTGAACAATTCTGTCCCCACAGCATCGTCCTTTGTCTTATCAAATTTCCACATCCATCCAGTGCTGGAGTTTGAAATTAGTATTTGTGCTTCCACTAGATTAGTCAGAGTGTTTAAGCTCGGACAGTCCTGTTCCAACCAAACAAGTCAAATAAAAACACGATGCCAAATTGAAAACTGTGCCATTCTGTCTTTATGTCCTGTACCTCATTAACTCTTGAGTGTGACTGAAACTCTTGGACATGTCCATGTTTGCAAGTGTGATGTTTAATACATAAGGGAGGTTTATTTTGATATTTTCACTTTCCGCGTGGGATGAAAACAGTTCTTCAGCTATAAATAGTAGAAAACGAGTGTGTTGTTTTATGTGGTGGAAAAAGCGACTAACGTCATTGTGTGTTTTTTTTCTTTTCTGCTAATGGAGTCTAGCACCACGTTTCTTCACACTGGTCAATGTAACTGTCATTTCTGACACTGCACTTTGTTGAAGCAATGTCACTTCATTGATTCCTTTCAAATAAACCTGCGAAAACATGTATGTGTTTGTTTTATGTTTCGAGCCTGGAATGGTAAGTGATTTTGAGGTCGGTATTAGAGAATATTGCTGTATGGTACCCCTGTCTTGATGTCTGATGGCCTTGGTGACCTTGTGTTTTAATCAGATGAATCAACGGAACTCTCTGTGCTGCACCAATCGCACACAGTTTTGCAAATGCATAGGCCTTGTTGCATTGCTCTGCTTCTGGTTACCATGGCTCATGTTTTTGGTTCTACAATTGTGGCATATACGGCTTATTCTTTCTCAAACATTAAATAATCATTTAAAAATCCGTAATCACAAGTACAGGGGCAGTGGTGGCCAGTGTTGGGGAGTAACGGAATACATGTAATGGCGTTAAGTATTTAGAATACAAAATATGAGTAACTGCATTTCGTTACAGTTACTGCTTAAATGAGTGGTAATCAGAATACAGAAACGTTTAAATAAATGGATTACATGGTGGACTTTTCCTGTTTCATATGTTAGGCTATCCCCTCTCTATATCCTCTCTAATTTTGGTCAATCCACGCTGCGTGGACCACGCATAACACAGGTGTTCTGTCGAAACATGCTGCCTATCGAGTTGTGCTACCTAGCGGATCTCCGCATGCACAGTCCCTCAAGTTTGCGCTCTGTTTCAGCGCCCATAAATCCATGCTACCCCTGAAATTGTAAATAAAAATGATTTAATTCACTATTACACCATGATATTTATACTCTTACAGTACACATGGATTGAGTGTGTGTAAGGTGACACGCCATCACCCGGTTTAACATCGCCGCTTGGAGGGTTTGAGGAGGGCCGCGCTGTAATTGGCTGCTTTCCGCCGTGAGGAAGGTGCGGTCCTAATCAAAAAGAGGGTCATTTTTCTTGTGCAAGGCTACTTTTTATTTTTAACTAAGTGATGGAATATGTTGGTGACCATAACAGTAAATACTTATTGGCATATTTTATGTTTCTCTTCCACTTTTCAGCTTTATAAATAAAGGAAAAACAGGGCTATTTAATGATCTGTGATTGCTACATTTGTGGAGTTGTAAAAAGAATAACAATATTAAGTAATCCAAAGTATTCAGAATACGTTACTCACATTGAGTAACTTAACGGAATACGTTACAAGCTACATCTGTAACGGAATACATTTTAAAAGTAACCTTCCCAACGCTGGTGGTGGCCTAGCGGTCAAGGAAGCGGCCCCGTAATCACACTGACAATCACTTCACTGAAACTTCACTCATTTAAAATCTTGCCAAAAATGCATATAAAAATTAATTAATAGTTTGTATGCTCCAGAGTTACAGAGCAGTACAGTTCTGTGTCAAGTACAGTAGCAGCTCTCCATATATATACATAAATGGCAGAAAGAAAGAAAGAAAGAAAGAAAGAAAGAATGTATAAGACGGAGAAGAAGAGAGGGAGGTCGAGAGATACCGAGCGAGAGTTTATTGCGCGCACGGCCCGTTCATTGGCTTGCGGCGGAGGCGGGACGCGGGCGCGCGCAGCGAGTCTGGCGGGCGCGCGCACGGAGGGACGCGGCTGCGGGTCCAGCTCAGCCAAGCATCAGCCTGCAAGCTGCTTCCCGTGTGTTCCCACGTTTTTGAGCCCACTTTGGCGCCGATGCCCGGGCGCACATGATATTTTGGCCGTGTAAAAGTCCACGGGCGGCTTTCAATGGGAAAATGGGGCTCGTTAAAATGTCTGAGTGGGCAGTTTTACTGATGGCCCTGTTCCAAAACTGTATGTCCATCGATATTGCTCCAACCGAGATAAGTGAGCCCGGATCAGGAGAATCACCCCCAGGTAAGAACCATCCCTCTGCAGTACTTTGCGCATTTATTGCGCAGAATTATCTAAATCCTTGAATTAATGTATATTAATTTGGACGGCATTTGTGAAAGCATTGTTTTTTACACTGAATGCAGGAATATCGAATATTGTCTACTTTTGCCTAAGAAGAAGTTATTAAAATGTAAAAAAAAAAAAATAATAATAATAATTGTTTGCCTCTTGGTGACGCTGTTGTGTAGAATCTTAACATTACTTTCAGCGAATCTATTTTAATTGTGAACAACCTTATAACAACAGTTATAACTGTAACAACTGTTCATGTAAATATACAGGTTCTATTTCTGCTCTGTTAATTGCCAATTGTGGAGCCCAGCAAAGCGTAAACGTGTGTGCATCACTTCATCGGGCAATCTTTCTTACTCCTTTCGTTTCTTTTTCCTTTACCCATCATGCCTGTTAAGATAAATAATTAATAATAAATCAATATCTGGCATAACCAGCAAGGAACTTGTTTATGATAATATTGTTTATTGTTCAGATATGATGATTTTGATTTTTCACAAGTGAGGTGAAGTGATTGGATTCGAACCAGCAACCTTCTGATTACTGACCGTTATTGCCTTCACCAGCTCGTAAATCCCCAGTTCACTAATGGGCACTTAAACATCGACAGAAACTTTGTTTCCGGATATGACGTCATTGGTCAATTTCATGATGTCGTTGATCATGAATTCATTTGAGGCGTTTTGGTTTCATTAGCGTGAACATTCACTCTACCCGTGGGTTAATGATCCATTTACTTACTGAACAGTAAAAAAAAAAAGATCCCTGGGGAGCTTAAAAGTCGTTAACAAATCGTCAGTCCTCCAGAAAATCGATCAGCCGCGTGAGAAAACACTGCGTGTTGTTTTTAGCGCTGCACTACATTTTAAAAGTCCACCCTGTCTTTGCAGGGTTTACCTACTGTTCCCTACAAACACACAGCGGCGTGACTTGGACTTGTAGACAAGCGTTGAAGACTTTCGGTGTGAGTTCTGGCATCTGCTTTTATCCTCAGGGAGATCTATGCCCGTCCATCCTCCTGTCTCCATTTTTTATGTGCTGCACTTTCTTGCTCTCGTGTGTGCAGTTTCATGACCTTTTTGGGGGTGACCCGTGTGTCGGTCTCCTGACCTCTGAATGTGATCCTGGTCATCAGCCTGAGTACTTCTGACTGGTGTGGGGGATGAACACAGCTTGGAAGAATTATGCCACTGTACAAAAGGCAGTCGGGGTGCCTGCTTCTCTGCATTTTCTCATTCTGTACTTTATTGTGCATTATGTGCGCAATAAAGCCTTGAATTTGACAGTAACAGTTCTTTTTTTTATATATAATCTGACTTTTGCTTTTGTCATAACTATGGTTTGGTAATAAAACTGAACCCTTGTTCCTTGGGTGGGTTGTGAAATTTCTGGAAGAAAAACATGAAAGGATACAAGAATGGGATTAGCTGTTCTGACCTCATATGAAGACCATCTCATAAAAAAACGCATCTGTCTGTCTATAGGCAGACTGTGCTTGTGCAAGTGTGCCTGTCTGAAGTGTGCTTTGTTTGTCTTCATTCACGCTGCTCCACATGTGCAATTCTGCAAGAAATGTGATCTCATATGCACCACTCTTATGGTGGTGGCTGACACTGGCAAGCAGGCTGTCCGTGAAAGTACGCTGGCACACAGCTGCTCTGTCAAGCTATAATACATGAAGATGTCACAAATCCAACACAGACCCTCAGTAAATTGACATTCAGAACCCCTTAAGGTTCTTCGGCCCATGGCAACACCAGCTACCTGTAGCAGAGAGGGGAGGAACGACTGAGGCAGGCTGGGAGCTTGTGGTCTTTGTCCTGGAATAACATCAACATAGGGGAGTGCTTTGCACATGTTCTGCATATGGTGGAACAATTTTCGTGGTGGTTTATTTTCAGAAAAATGCCCTCTTCTACAGGAAAAAAGGTTCTAGCTCATTAATGAGGCACGATTTGGCTTAAACTAAGGCTATCATTTCAGTCCCTAAATATTTACATGGAGCAGATATGGAAATCATTTGGAGAGAAATGTAGTCCCTTAATTGCACAGTCTGTTGGACCTTCGTGCTGGAGATCATCATTACCAGTTATAAAGCCAAGTGAATTTGACTTGAATCACTGGACCCCTGAGCTTTTTCTGCGTTTGTGTAATGTCTGTTCAGAATCAAGTGTCTGCAGAATTGTGGGAAATGGCATTCATGCCTCTCTAAACTGTTAAGACAGCATGTCAACAACGTCTTTGTATTGTGTTCCGGAGATATTTACTGTAGCAGCCTGCCCTGTCTCGTACCCCAAGAGGCAACAGTGAGTGACTGTTGGGTCAAGTATGCCCTGAGAGGATGAAACTGCCTGACAGAGTATTCTTACCTCTTTATATTTATGATGAGAGAGTCGAACCCAGTTAGAAATAGCGGCAGTAATTGCAGTTGGTGCCTGATCTGTGCCAGCTGCACAAAAAATGATGAGCAGAAATGCCCCCTGTCCTCTTGCAATCTCAGACAATTAAATGGTGCAATTGTGCAATTTTTCCAAGATTTTTAAAACGCTCTTAGCAGGACCAACTCAATCCTGCACATTTTATTGTAAAACATGGATGGCATGTTAATTTGATAGAGCCCTTATTAAGTTTTTCTTTACTTGCTTTACAGTGCAGTATTGTTCATTTGACTATCCACCTCACAACCTTGTCATAAACTTCATAAAATTCATCTTGTTTCACTTCATCGTGGAAATGTGAGGTTGTAGTTTTGTAAAGCCACCTTCATCTCAGGAGAGCTCCTGTTCTCAGCTTATATTGCATTGCCAATACCAGGCAACCAGAGGACAGCTGTTTACTGTTTACTGATGTTTATGTCATGAGCTCAACTGAAGTTTTATGGCAAGTGTCTGCACTTTCTTGCTTTGGTCTCTTGTTTCTTTTATGTGCTGTACTGGTGTGCCTTCGGCTTGTTTGGATTACCCAGATTGGGCTCTATTACGTCACATTCTCTCTGTCTTGACTCAGACCTTCTTTGTCATTTTAGAATACCTTCTTAAACTCTGACGGATGGATCAAACAAAAGGCAGCGTGTAGATGTGTGTGAGAAAGAGAGACATACCAAGCATGGAGAGATCACTGCACAAATCCCATCCCATGTCTGTGTCCAATACACAGGCTATGGACTGGTATGTCTGGAGGCCATTATAAATCCAGATGTGCACTTTACCTACACAATTTAACCTTCATTATTGCTCAACACTAACCACATCCTAGAACAGCCCTGAACAACACATAAACAATGAACTAGGTCAACCCTTTGAACATAAAGTTTCAGTAATAAATGCCATTCAGAATTTTACGTGTATTCTACATGTTTTACATTTAAGGACAGACTTTCCTGTAACCATCACCCTAACCATTGCCATGTCCCTTTGGCTTCTTCTGTTGGGGGCCGGCACAGGGACATGGCGATGATTAGGGTGAGGGTCACATGTGATTTGGGAAAAATTTTATGCCGGGTGCCCTTCCTGGTACAACCCTCCCAATTTACCTGATCTTGGGGCCAACACCAAAAAAATCATGATCACTCTGCCCCATGATTCGGGCAGTGGTGGCCTAGCGGGTAAGGAAGTGGACCCGTAGTGGTAAGGTTGCCTGTTTGACTCCACTGAGCAAAGCACCATCCCCATACACTGCTCCCTGGGCGCCTGTCATGGCTGCCCACTGCTCACCAAGGTTGATGGGTGTGCGGTGTTTCACAATGACAATCACTCCACCTTCACTTAGTGGCTGCGTTACCCTCACCCTAATACTGCTTCCTTCGGCTGCTCTTATTAGGGGAAAAGCAAGTGACTAAATATTTACTTTCTTCACTTGAAACAGATACGGAAATCATTTGGTCTGTTGGTTTTTTTGCGCTGGAGATCTTTATTACCAGTAAGGGCAGCGTTATAGGGCCAAGTGAATTTGACTTGGACTCCTGAGCATTTTCTGGTTTTCTGCAATGTCTGATCACATTACAATTGACATGCAACGGATGCCCTCTTAATACATTTTAATGCACCTATTACTGAGACATCCAGCTCATAATCAGGACTGTGTCAGAATTTCAAAGTTTTCAGTTTTCTTTGTGAGAGATTACAACAGTATTTTCAGGTAATTTGGAGATGTAACACAGGCCTATAATTCTGGAGAAGAGATCTATACATTCATGTCTAATTAAGAGTGGTTTGTCTAGCAGACAACTTTAATATTTGATATTGATACCAAGCTCCGCCTATAAAGATAAGCAGGATTGTAACCAATACAGGCACCCATGTACTGTATATGCCTGAATTTATAGTTTTTCTAATTGTCATATTGTTCTACTATATTTGCTAACTGGACCATCTGAAAAAGTACTCCAGTGTTTTTACAATTACAAGCCTTTACAGGCTCCCCTGTGTGTTCTGAAGTTAACGGGAAGAGCAGACACGATCAGAGTGCTGCTTGGCTGCCTACTGGCCTTTGCAGATGATTGGAGATTAATGAGGGTGGCTGTACCCTGTGGGAACATAAGATTGCAGTTCTCTGTAAAAAAATGAATAATAACACCAGCTGCCTGTGCTTCAGAAATGTGTGCCAGGTGGCGTGATTTCGTTTTAACTGCGTTTTACACACACTAGGTGGCACATACCATCGACCTTCAGCGATCTTACCGCTCTGTCAGGGGTCCAACAGTAACATCATCGTGATATTTAAACAAATCATATGAAATAAAAACGTCCAACAAGCTGGTCTTGTTCAGCTCTATTGACCAGTTTATTCTCTGGATTCGAGCGGCTCACGTTGTCATCAGCCATGGCGTCATTTACATCCTTACATCTTACATCACAACAGATTTTCTTCTGGATACATTTTAGTCAGTAACCCTGTACAGGGTGACAGGTCCATAGCAGAGCCGTGGGTAGCACGCCAAACATACACCAGAGCTTATTTACCACTGTCTGGGCCATCAGAAAATCCCAGATTTTGCTAGATTTGTTCCCATGCTGGAAAAGGCCTTATCAGTGCATCCCTGTGGGTTCCACTTCTTAAAATAAAAAAAATATTTAATGTAGCACTGTTAAGATATTTGTTGCACACAGAGCGTTATCTCCATCCTTGTCTTTTCATTAGAGATTTCTTGTAGTTGCTTTATGAGGTTCTGCAGCAGCCACAGCACAACCATGAACGCGTTATCCGCCATTGTTGTATGTATCGCGCGTTTGGTGTTATGGGTCGCGTTGAACCAAATTTTCAGGTTTTTTTTTTAGAGGAATTGAGCCCAGTGCATGCCACATTCAGTCTGAATGCGATTTTACTTTTATAGTTGAGGGCATCCGCGTGCGTCCCCAGTAATTGACCCTAATACGTCAGCGCTGTCACAAAAAAAGCCTCTCTGCTGTCTACACGAAGACGTGGAAAAGAGAAATTCACTCTGGAACCCGTGTCAGAAAATTCCCCTTCTGGGTCCCCGGAAAAGCCATCTCTGTGTGGTCACAAGGCCAAATCGGACAGAAATGTTAACGTTCTGTGTGGACAAGGCCTGACATTCCCCAAGGTTTACAAAACGAATTATTCTTCCATCTCATTCATTCATATATGTATGTTTTAAATGTCTCTGCATTTCTGTTTCTACCTGTCTCAGTTCAGCTGTAAGAAAACCAGTGTGTCCTGTGTGTAAATAATTTCTTCCTGGTTGGGTACATGTCTGTGTGTGTGTGTGTGTGTGTGTGTGTATTAGAGTATCTATGTGTGAGCTTTTGTTCAGATGTAATCTCTGTGCTTCTTGGGTGATTTATTTGACAGCAGCAGTTTGGAATGGAGACATAAGTCTCAGACTGCTGTGACTCGGTGAGTCATGCCCTTTCTTATACAGGATTAGCTGTTTCAGCTCTTCTGAGCTCTTCTTCAGGATTCTTCAAGCCCCGAAGCCCTTCCATGTGATTCCTGTGTTATTACTGGAGGTTGAGTACTGATTTGAAGACTACATCTATGCGTCCATGTGTAGTCTGTGACCTTGACTGGAGGAGCTTTGTGGCAGCATGGGCAGCAGTGCATATACGAGGGCACCGCAGGGGTCAGAACCTATGAGCAGGACATGTTTTACTTACATTGTTTTCCTTCCATTTCCCTAAATGCTATAATTCATTTTCCCTCTGACTTTTGGTGTGTGTGTGTGTGTGTGTGTGTGTGTGCTGTCCTTGGCCTTGAAAAACAAGGAACGGGGAACAAGGGAGCCTTGAAATAGAAGGAGATGGATAGAAGAAAAGAGAGAAACAAACAGAGGTGTAACTCTTGGAATCAGACCTGTACAAACATCTGCTAGAATGTCATGCTTATCCATGTTTAAAACATTTTTTTGCGTGTGTGTGTGTGTGTGTTTGCATAAATGTGTTTTTTCAGTGATTTTCTTTTCTAGTCTGAATTATTTCTAGGCTGTAAAATCCAACTTTAAAGGAAATATATTGAAATATGTTACATTTTTGGAGATTATCAGCGGATTGTTTTCTTAGAGCTCTAGGTTAGGTGACTGAAGATCCAAACAGATCCAGGACACGTTGATGCTGACGGTGTTCAGTGAAGCTGAATGTTTGACCTGCTGGAGACTCCCAGTGGAGCAGCACTGACTGTAAGTAAGAAGGATTGTTGGCAGTGCAGTGACATACGGGCATTGTAAAAGATGGATGAAGATGTTCTGAGCCAAAGGCCCTTTAACCTCCTCATCGGGGATGTTCACTGGAGGGATATAACCAGTAAACCAGGGAGAAAATATGCCCTGTGCCAGAACAGCTCTGCCACCCTCCACCGTCCGCCCGGCCTCTGTGCGCTGGAGGAGTATCACTTGAATTATGATGTTGACAGAGACGTGTGACGACTGGTTCACCCCCAGACCTCTGCACGCTGCAGGAAAAGACATGTCTCCGAATTTTAAGAGAAACTGTAGGACAGCCCTGTTTGAGTGGACGATGACTACGGTGGGATGCCAGGGAGCCAGAGGGCGGAAGTGCGGTGGTTTAAGGTTTCAGCCAATTCGAGGTCAGCCTTAAATAAGATTCTTCTCACCGACGGGAAATGAAAAGTGTTTTCGGGGACAACTGGACTGCTGTGGATCTTGATTTCTGACTGGAATTGGTTGTGCACCTTGCTGCCGGTCAACGTGACTGAACCATTAAACAGTACTACTTTTGTTCTTTGAAGAATGGAGCAGGAAGATACTGGTTTCATGTGTTTTTCATTTAATCTGGTTAATTGTAGGTAACCCTAGTCTTACTGGGTTTGTTACTTGCCTGTGATGTTCACCGGCGGAATCTGACACAGGCAAACATGGCGACCACCCAGGGCGCCGTCTTGCCAGGGGCAGCAGGAGCACTTGAACAAAATACCTGTGTGCACACAGACATTATTTGCATGGTACGTCTTGGCAAGCGGGTGCCCAAATTTGCATGTTGCACACCTTATTTGCATGCAAAGTCAATTTGGCGAAGTTTGTTCGATTTATATTATCATAGAGGAGGAGGGAGGGGTACACATGAAGGAAGTACATTTGGAAGTTAACAGTCCCTGTTATGAAAATGTCACTTTGTGAGATTATTTATCATTAATACCAGTTCCCCTATGGTTCCTGTCTATGGTCCTGCAGGGGCTAGAAATGATGATAGGTGTAAAGAGTGCTTCACCGTTCAGAGAGCAGCAGCTTTGACGATCGGATCTGGAATTTGTCTTCTTATGTCGTCATAATTTTGTCCGCCCAGAGAAATTCCCACCCTGCCCCTAAACAAGGGCCAGGTCTTCCCCACCAACCATCATGGCTTGAAAACGTACGAAGCATTGCAGTTGCTCATTGATTAGATGTAAAAATGAGCACAAAATGTATTTTTTTTAGTTCCGTCACATGAGTCTCAGTGGGTTAATTCAATTATTCAATTTATGTGAACACCCCTCAAACTTCTACAGGCCGCTCTCATTCCCCCTCTCTCCTCCTCGTTAGCATGAGACTTCAGATTATGGGACCATTAAGACATATATAAAAGCAAAAAATAAATAAAATCATAATAGGGGACCTCTAAAAGATTGCAAGAGGTTACATTCGTTTCATTTGTGTTTCCATATAATTAATATTTTTTTTATTGAGTTGAGTTATGCTTGTTTATCCACATTTCATCTATACTCAGTGCCTTGCTGACTCGTTCGACTTGTCTCACCATGTCCTCTGAGGATCACATTGTTTATGATTACATGACTGACTTCAGTTCTGTCAATCTTTTAAAACACTCAGCTGGAGTGAAAGGTGAATCATGTCGGCTACACCTGGATCACATGGGTAGAGTTTGAACTTGGACTGATGAACCGTTATTGTTCTACAACAGCGGAAATGTTCGGCTCCATCATTTTATTGTCCAAAAACAGCACGCATGATGGTTGTCACTGTGTTCAGTAAAAAGTAAATAAAAATAACATCTGGACTCTTTCTTTTCATTACTTCCAGATCGTAGAAACCTGTGACTTTTATTACTAGTGCCCTCAGTACTTTGCTATATGAACGTGAATACATACACAATGAATTTGTTACTGAACTTTAAACTTTATAGTGCAAAGAAAATCATGAGTAAGGAAAAATACATAATGGCGCTGACAGGCTACTGACATTATTCCCATTTATACTCTTTCCAATCGGTTTATGTTCATATCAATCACTTGCCATATGCATTCACATGCAGTCTAATGCAGTGTTGTTAACAAATGTCCTAAAATAAAAACTCAAATAAAAGTAATATGATAGTTTCAGATATGTTTTCAAAGGTTTTTGCTTAGTTTAAGCACATTTAAATTACATTTTGCATCCTAAAGAGACAGAAGGAAGAATTTTTCCCTGCGCCAAAATGATCTGCATATAAACCAGGCTCTCCAGGCAGGGCTGCAGTAATGGAGATATGTTTCAACCATTTTATGCCTGACAGCCCCTGCATTTGAGGCATTTTCCCAGTTTAGATCATCACTAGACAGTAACCAACAGTGTAAAGAACTCTGAAGTTTTTTGCTTGAATTGGCTTTGGCCTTTGATTTGGAATTGGTCTGAACAAAGACTATTTTCTTCAAACAAGGTTTTAACCTGTAATAAGTCCAAGACATTTTTTTAAGTACAGAATTCTGCAGGCTAATCTCTAGTTCTATACTGTGAATTAGCAGCCACACTTTGCGGAAAGATTAAAGCTCTCCACAAGTTCCTTTTAATGTTACAAACAGAGGGGGTTAAACCAGTCAGGACAATGCTGAGGTACAACCTTTATTAAACCTTTATAAAGCAAATGCGGTCATACGCGTATCCTTACTAAATACTACTTTGTTAACTTTTCAATGCTTATTTCATCTTAATTTCTTCAATTTCATTTGTGTGAAATGCTCTCATTGACTTGTTTAACTAGTTTCACTCTGACCTGAAGTGGATTATTTGACTTTTAAAGGTTATTATTACTCAGTTTGGGTGAAAGGTGACTCCTGCTGGCTAAACCGTGTCAAATGGATTGGGCTAGAACTTATTTGAAGCATTGGGGATGCATGCAACAATGCTGTCTTAGGGTTCTATTATAAGAGAAATAAGGAAAATTAACTCCAGATGGATAAAACCTTTTTTTAACATCTGAATCTGGTTTTGTGCTGGAGTGCTGAATAGTGAATCCCACTTGATCACAAGTTGGAGGCATGTGTCCAGTTGTTTCCTATTAACATCGGCAATGAACCTTATATTTAAAACTAAACATGAGCTATTGGTTTATTATTAATTGCTTTATAATTATTAGAGTACAATAGCTAGTGGTTGCCATTAGTTCCCTAAAGCATCTCCCTGCTGTCTTGCCTTTTTCCCATAATGCATTCTGGTGTCGTATCTAGCAATGTACACGCATCCCACCAACCAAACGATGGTTCATCAGACAAGGTCACCTTCTTCCTCAGCTCCATTGTCCAGTTCTGATGCTCACGTGCCCACTGTAGGCACTTATAGAAATAGACACATTGGCACCCTGACTGGTCTGTGGGAATGCAGCCATTGTGTGGTTCTCTATTTCTGTTTATTTCGACCAGGTTTGGTAGGTCCTGATCATTGCAAAACATCTCTCAAGAACTGTTTCAAAGTTATTGACACTAGTTGTGAACCTCTTGTATTAACTTCTATGACTGATCTGTATATGTTCAGTATCTGAGTTTTTTGTTTTACACATTTTCCCTTGACCTGTGCTACAATAAAAGCTTTTAACCATGTCAGATTGTACATTTTTGCATTGCTGCACTTTGTTGGATTAAAACTTTCCCTAAGCAGATTTATAGGCATTTGAGCCTTTATGGCCTGTAAGTGTCACCTAGGGCAAAATCTGACACAGCACTGACACAACTGGTAAGTATGTTAGAAAGAGAGAACTGAGTTTGCCAGTATTCTCAGACGTCCCCCTTTCTGCCGAGATTTCCGGCTGTGTTTACTGTGCATACCACTTATACCACCTCAACTTTCCACTTCAACAGACCTTTGAAAGTGTCACATGTTATGTGGAGGCTTAATCTAAGCATCAGATCTGTATCTGTTGTAGTTGTTTACTCTACATCCAGCACTCGGCTGTTTCAATTGTGACTGCATCTTAATGTCTTTTAATGTGTTGGCCTTAAGGTTGTCATGCTGCTCTCTTGTCACAGTGGAAATAGCTCCAGGAGTTGACCATGCATGCACGTACAAACATATACAAAATCTAAATAAATGGATATCAACCACTGTTTGCAAATTATTATCATTAATGCATACATCAAGCTAAATAAGTTTTAAGAATATTTCTGACTGACCATTTCAGTTATGTGAGGTGTTGCAGGTGCTGCAGGGGAGAGGAAACCTGCATGTGGAATATAGGTGCTTCTGTCTCAGCTCCAATATTTCCTCACCTGGCCTCACCTAGCCACTGTGAGCTGGTCTACAGGTCTCTGTCTGGGCAGAGCCACATGCCTGGCTTCATTCTTGTCTGCCTGCTATGTCTCAGCAGTTAGCCCAATCAGTCATTCTGGGGAGAATGAGAACCTATGAACATAAAGAGGGGTGAGGGGGAAGCAAAGTCTTTGAAGAGTTAGATGGTTGGCAGCACAGTGTTGACAGATTGCTACTCGACCAGAAACTGTTTCTTCACTATAATCGCTTGTGATGGCCCCTAGCACTGCTGGAGCAACAAGTGGTGGCAAATACAGACAACCGGGCTGTTTTTGTTTTGCCTGGATGGGACATTTTCAGCTCTCTCATTTTCAGTTAATAAAGGACCTCTACAGAAGACTGTTGGTGTTAAAGTCACATACCTGTGAATCAAAAGTCTTTATTGAAGCCACTACATGACCAGTAATGTAGTAGGTTATTTAATTGCTGCCAGGAAACATGACAGATGCCTGGTAAGTAGGACTGTCTCGTGCAAGCTGGGTTTTCTGCAGTCTCTAAGGGAGTGGCCATTCTGACCTGTTGCACATCTGTGACCGATAAACGCCATGCCTGAGTGCTGTGTCACCCAGACTGCTCCTATGAGAGAATGAACAGGGGGAACATCTGGAACAGCTGCTCAGCAAGGCCAAAGGAAAGGGCCAGCTAAACCTCTGATTGGGTTTTCAGGATAAAGAACACATTTTGTTGCTGTCCCTTTCTCAGAAACTTTACCTGTATTAAAAATCTTGGAAGGAAATGCATATTTGCTTTATTTGTACATTTTCATAATGGTCCTTGTTGGAATGAGCTTACGTTTCTGAACCACGTTCCATTTGAAAAAAGCTATGGACTCATTATGTAAGAGGACATCGCTGCTTGACTTTTCAAACTCTATTCACTACTTTTCACCCCGATGTCCCAAGTTAGATCCCTGGAGTCCCCAGATACAATGGACACCTTCAGAAGAGGTTTTCTCAATGTGCCAGACCTGTTTTGGTGTGGACCTGCAAACATTACGCTTATTGTCCTTTTCTATACTTTTTATGTGTGTTCTACTATAGTCATAACAGGCATATATGCTATATATTATTTATTCAAGTTTTAATGATTGGTCCTGCATCCTCAGGAGGGCAGTAGGGTCCTGTGTTTTTGCCATACAGTTCATGTTACAGGGCCATAGAAGTGTGAAGGCTTTATGACAAAAGTATGTTTTCAGAGTATTCAGTTGGGCCTTGTTTTCATTCTTTTCTTGAATACAGCACCATTATTCTCACAAATTTACAAGAAACACACACCTTCAATCTTTTTTTTTACAGATTGTCCTGCGTTGAGCTAAGGTCTTAGCAATTTTAATATGGTTATTTTAAAGATCATATGAGTAACCAGCCTATAAAATGACTGCAATAACACAAAAAGAAAATATAGGCATAAACTAAGTGACCCTTAGTGTTCTAGTGTTTACAGAGGCTGAAGGTATGCAATCGATGAGAAATTGATGAGAAAAAATACAGCTTGATGGCCCAAAAGGAAAGATATACATCTTGCAGGGAAACTGAGGAACAAGACTTCACACATACAGATGACAGACACAGACATTGTCTAAAAGAAAGGCATTTATACACAGGAGCACAGGAAGCCACAACTGGGATCATCAGACAGACAAGACAGGACATGGGCAAAAGCCCAGAGGTAGAGTTAAAGTCCACGTTAAAGAGGTGTGCTCAACATTACAGAGATGAGGGTAATGTCTATACTCTGCATTCATTTCATCAATATGTGTGTGTGTTTTAGTATGGGGCGTGACAGTATCGGGCTGCAGGATTTGGAATACTACAAAAAAGTCACAAAGAAGAAATTAATACTTTACTTTACTTTACTTGGCATACGCCAAAGCGACTTACAAGGAGAAGACACCAGCAATTCTCCTTTGGTTTCCATAGATTCCAAGAGCCCTGATAAGGACTAACTTGTCAATAATAGAACATGCTAGGGAATTGTTAAGTGCTAGACATTTTTTTTTGTGAGTGTGTGTGTGTGTGTGCATGTTAGACTAATTTGAAATTATTTTTAAACAAGCGAGTTTTCAAATATTTCTTAAAGGTGTTAATAGTCTTGGCTAGTTGAATGGAGCAGGGCAAGTCGTTCCACCAGCCAGGGACAACAAAGGAAAATTCGATTGGAATCGGAGACCTCGTGAAGAGGGAATTTTTAGCCTCATTCCGTTCGCAGATGTGAGAGGGCGTGCGGGAGTGTAGCTAACTAATAGCTAACTTAGAATTTAAGAGGGTGCACTTCCATTCACAGCCCTATAGGCGAGCATCAAGAATTTGTGGAGAGCCAGTGGAGAGAGGTGAGAAGAGGTGTGACATGGGTGTGTTTCGGCTGGTTGAAAATAAGGTGGACAGCCACATTTTGGTCCATCTGGAGGGGTTTTATGGTAACTGCAGAAGCTCCAGCCAGGAGAGAGTTACAATAGTCGAAACTTTATCGAAGATGGTTTAGGAGAGATTATTATATGAATTTGTCACCTCACAACCCCCCACTGTTGCTGTGTCAAATCTTTTCGAATAAATACATAATTATTTTGTTTCATTACATAAATAGTAATGCATTCAGAATATGCATATGTAAAACAGCTATGGTACATTATTGTTTGTTTATTGATTGTCATTCACCATGCTCATTTGCATGCACACCCTGTTGAAATGTAACTTACACCAAATAATTTCAGATACAGAAATTGTTTCTTTAAAGGAGTTCTGGTTATTGAAGTACGGTCAAAGTGGTTTACTAGAAAAATGAAATACATAATCATGAATTCATATATACAGGTTCATTTATATTATGAAAGAATGCATTTATTTAGTAAATCTATTTGGTTCATTAAGTAATAGCACCACCTAATGGAACAGTAAAAATTATGAAAATGAATCATATGTTGGGGTTGGTTGTTGCAGAGCAGGTGCTCAAGCAAATTTTGTCACATGAGCAGTTATGTCATAGAGATTTCTTTGGTTGGTGACCAGACTTCATCACAAAGAATATATTACAATGCTGGAAGCGGTGGGAGGATGGCATTCTACTGCCTATGCCCAGGGGTAATCTTATATATTTAATCTATTTCTGAAAAAAGGATTTTAGCATATACTACTGATTGTGTTCTTTCAGTTGTCAGACAATGGATTTTGCCTAATAGAGCTCACCTCACGTTTTAAATTAAACTTGATGTACTGGGATAATTTAATAAGATTTTGGTCACCAACAAAATTAGGTCAGGGCAGTAATTCAATTCTGCACCACAGAATTGAGTTACTGCATTAATTGCAATTGCTGTGGGGATGATAAATCAAGGGTGAGGCTTGTGTGGTCTTACAGAATCATGAAAATACACGTTATTATCTGTGAAAGTTCTCAATCACCCAGGTCATGATTATCTCAAAAAAGGGTATTCCACTGTAAACTGGACTTGTTATGGATTGCTGACAACGTTTCACCCTTCCATTCCAGAGGGCTTTCTCAACCATGATCTGATGAGATAAGACTATCCTTTATTAGTCCCACAAGTGGGAAATTTACATAGTCACAACAGGAAGTGGACAGTACAAGATAAGAGTGGTAAAAAAAAAGAATAGCATAGACACTATGTTCACTGTATATTATACGATTCAATGTACAAGTATGCAAATAAATAGTCGTAGAATACAAAAAATAAAACCGCGAATGTGAGTGACAAAAATATGTTTCGGTATAGACTGTATGTACAGAGTGGGTAGATATAGACATATTGCAAGTGGAGATGGTGTATGGGATGTGTGCGTTTGACAGCGGTTGGCAGGAAAGACCTTCTGAATCTCTCCGTCCCACATTGTGGGTGCCGCGGCCTGCCCCTGAAGGAGCTGCTCAGTGCTGTCAGGGTCTCCTGCATGGTGTGGAGATGTTGTCCAGCAGAGCCACCATTCACCTGTCACCTGTCACCACCTCCACTGGGACCATAGGGCATCCTAGACCTGATAGTAAAATAATTAAAAAGGCCGAAGGGTCAAATGCTTGTGGTCAATCTTGGGTCTATCTGTGCATTTGAGTGAACAGTATGTGCCTTTCTCCTGCAAACACCTTGACACTGTTCCTGAAGATCTCCGTCTAGTCTGTTCTCTGTGATTTGTACTTGCAGAGGAAATTGACCTCCTGGAGCAGCTATGGGTGGTGGCAAACAGCAGCAATGTGACGGGGGTTGTGGAGAATCGGTGCCCTGTGCTGCAGGTGGGGCAGTACTCCACTCTCTCCCTGCCTCTTCACAT
The DNA here is from genome assembly GCF_900700375.1 of Denticeps clupeoides. Lineage (NCBI taxonomy): Eukaryota > Metazoa > Chordata > Actinopteri > Clupeiformes > Denticipitidae > Denticeps > Denticeps clupeoides. The sequence goes on along the minus strand of NC_041709.1, from coordinate 21,542,001 downwards.
GGTCTTTGGACAGAGGTGAAGTATATGTGTTTATTATTAAACCCTCTGTGCCTTGTAATGAATGCGTCCAACCCCCTGGAGTCTGAGGGGTGTCGGGCACGTTTAACTGTCCCTAAACCCCAGTTTATTACCATGTTTTTATTACCCATTGGGATTTTAAAAAATGTTTAACACATGCAACACAAGTCTGTGTATATTCCAGTTCCAGTTGGGGTCATGTCGACGAACTTTGATGTGTGTGTTGCAGGTTTGCAGATGAGTTCTCTCTTCTCCTGCAGTTGCGAAGCCCGCAGCAAGTCGACCGCAGCCTGATGACTTTCCTGAGCCCTGACAACCACATCCTGCTGCAGCTGCGTCTGAGCGAACACTCGCTCACATTCATCGCCACACAGCAGCGGCATTATGAGTGAGTCTGCCTTGCCGTGACACAATGTGGGGAGCGATTGACAAGGTGGTACACGACCAAAGCATGACCACAATGACCACTAAGAGACATTTCCTGTTGAACCCGTCCACATTTGGGCAGCCTGGGTCATATTGCACTGAAAATACATAAAAAACAATCACAAGTAAGTAGGAGCGACAGGAGGGTTGAAGCAGAGAAGCTGCCTGTAAAGTCTTAATTTCTTCTTTCCAAGGCTTCAGGTTATTTGGTTAGGGATGGTGAGCCTCCAAGAAGAGGTTTGAAGACCTCTTGGCAAATTCAGCTGCTCGCCGCTAACTGACTCCTCCAGTCTCAGTTTCATTTTAATTGTGGTTTAGTATAGTCAATAGTCAACATTAGAACTAGAAGTTGGATAGCAGATGACTCCACCGTGATGTTTGGATCTCTTTCCTTCTCTTCCTTCCACCTCAGATTCCCTGTGTCCATTTTGTCAGATGGGCAGTGGCACCGTATCGCATTAAGTGTTTCCGAAGGCCGTCTGGGGCTGTATGTTGACTGTGCAAAGGTGGAAAGTGTCGACTGGCAGTCCAGTGGTTTGGACATTACCACTGATGGCCTCCTCATGGTTGGAGGTCTTGTTGAAGCCTTTGAGACACCTTTTGAGGTACCCTGCTGTTGATACCATGCTACTCTTTGAGTTTTGCACTGATTATTGCACATATTATTGCACCATGTAACTTTATAGTGACAAAGTTTAATGAATCACACCCACCACAGACCACAAATAACTTTATGACAAAGTAGTAAACACTACAAACACTATGTCAGTCAAACAGAATTTATTGTCCATATCCAGAGAGATGAGATGGGGTAGAATGCCAGATTTCTCACTGAGACATAATATTTTGTAGTTAAGCATATAATAATGTTTTCCTTCAGTTGTAGCAATGAATTCTTCCTCCCAACTAACACCTACAATAGCTGTCAGTTGCACAGTGTGTAAAGAACGATGATGTCTGTGTTGGTAGGGCGAGGTCAGACAGCTGGTGTTTCTGATGGGCAATGCCGATGCCGCCCGTGAGCAGTGTGAATTGTACCCGGCCAATTGTGGCGGCACCGTTCCTAAACCACCCCGCTCAACTAAGAAGTTGCGATCTGAAGAGGTATGTCTGACTGCACCCAAGGTTTGCAAAAATAACTTGCAACATGGAGTCATGGTTCATGAAATTGACAAAAAGTGCCACAAAAACTGTAACTCAAACAATGTTTATTAAAAAAAATTGGGCTGTTTTTTTGTTTTTGTAGGCGGTATATTGGAACTTCTACAAAATCAGTTTTTCTCTTGAACAATGCCACCTATTAAGACCAGGACCTGGTTCTGTGCTCCTCCTTCTTTTATATACTATTTGCATATTTTGATAAGGTTCATGTACAAGCCTGAACATGGGTTATGAAGCCAACATAATAACCTGAATGTGGAAAGCTTGTGTAAGCTGTTTTGTATCTTCTACTTCTTCAGAACCTACTCCTGTCTACAAACTACCTGGAGGACCTCCTGCAGACTCCTGATGCCACCAATCAGAATGCTGCAGCAACTGTGAGTGAAGTAGGTTTATAAAAAAATATACACTAGTGTTAAAATGGCAGGTTTTTCTGATCTAGAAACATTTTATGTTTAATGTGACCTGTTTAATTTTAATGTGACCTATAACCTGTATAGACACATACAACACAATAAGCTGTTTTCATGAGTGAGCACACCCTTAATAAAATACATTTTTGAAGGGCATTTTGAACAGCATTTGGTCTGGCACGGCATGGCACATCTTATATTTAGAGTAGTGTCTCTTGTGCATGGCCTCCTTCAGGTCACCCCACAGTTGGAATTAAGTCTGGGATATACTTTAGTTTTCTTCTGGTGAAGCAATTTTTTTGTTGATTTGGGTGCATGTATGTGGCTTGAAAGCTGAATTTCTTGTAGCAGGCAAGTGAGTAAATACCACAAAATCCTTCATTTGAGGATTTTGTGTGTGTGTGTGTGTGTGTGCACTCACCGGCTACTTTATTAGGCACACCTGCTCATTGACGCAAATTACTGATCAGCCAATCACATGGTGGCAACTCAATGCATTTAGGCATGTTGACATGGTCAAGACAAACCGCTGCAGTTCAAAGAAGAAAGGTGATTTAAGTGACTTTGAACGTGGCATTTCAGACACTGCTGATCTTCTGGGATTGTCATGCACAACCATCTCTAGGGATTACAGAGAATGGTCCGAAAAAGGGAAAACATCCAGTGAGCAGCAGTTCTGTGCGCGAAAATGCCTTGTTGATGCCAGAGGTCAGAGGAGAATGGCCAGAGTAGTTTGAGCAGAAAGGCAACATTAACTCAAAAAACCACTCGTTACAATAACCACTTGTTACATAACCACTCTTTAGTTATGCAGAAGAGCATCTCTGAACTCACAACATGTCAAGCAGATGGGCTACAGCAGCAGGAGACCACACCGGGTGCCACTCCTGTCAGCTAAGAACAGGAAACTGAGGCTACAATTCACAAATTGGACAATAGAAGATTGGAAAAATGTTTCCTGGTCTGATGAATGTAGATTTCTGCTGCGACATTCAGATGGTAGGGTCAGAATTTGGAATCAACAACATGAAAGCATGGATCATTGCAAAGCCACAGCCTACCTGAGTATTGTTGCTGACCATGCCCATCCCTTTATGACCACAGTGTACCCTTCTTCTGATGGCTAATGAGTATATTAATTAGGTGTTTGACATAACACAGATTGAGAAGCTGATTTCAGCCTGTTGACGCTGTGTTCCTTTTTGCTGCAGTGTGGTGTGCAGAAGTTGTAGGGTCAGTCTTGTCAAGGTTCTTTTCTCCAGATTGATGAAAGGTGTGGGGAAAACAAATCTCAACTCCCAGCTTCTGAGCCTATGTAAAACTAAAGAAAAAACATGATAATGAAATTTGGTGCGCAAGAGATGTTGTCATGTCTTGGGGGAAGAAGACGCAGAAGCAGGACATCATGAAAAAGGGATTTTATTTCCCACCACTCCTCTGCTACGTTCAATCCACTGGCTCCCAGTAGCTGCATGCATCAGATTCAAAATACTGATGCTGGCCTACAAAGCCAAACATGGAGTAGCACCATCCTACCTCACAGCCCTTATTACACCTCGCACTGCCCCTCGTATACTCCGAGCCTCCAGTACTGCTCGCCTGGTCCCTCCATCTCTGAAGGTAAAAGGAAAACATTCATCTAGACTCTTCTCTGTCTTGACCCCTCGGTGGAGGAATGAACTGCCGCTTGAGGTCAGAACAGCTCAGTCACTGAGCACCTTCAAACGACAGCTCAAGACCTTCCTCTTTAAAGAATATTTAGATTAACTTGTAACGTTCTTATTGTTGAACTTGTGTACAGAATCTACAACAGAGTGAATAAAAAGATTGTATTCATAGTTGGGGTTCTAGTGAACCGGAATTGATCACTTCATCAATGGTAACTTGAAAGCACGTTGTAAGTCGCTCTGGATAAGGGCGTCTGCCAAATGCCGTACATGTAAAAAGACAACAAAACCAGGCACAATGGTCGAAATGGAAATGGAATGAATGAAAACATTCATTCCATTTCTAAGGCGTGTGGCGATTGCCAGGAGCAGAAACATTATCCAGTTACGTTTCACGTGTCCACATTGATGTGGCAGCACCCACTGGGTGCTTATAGAGTCCTTGTCCATCAAGCCTAATTGGTTCCAGCTGGGATGGACCAGGACTCTATTATCAGGTGCAGTAGCACCTGCTGTGATCGCTCCATGACCCCACAGTGTCCTAGATGTCATTATTTTGTTCACTAGGATCCAATCTGCAAATATTATTAGTTTAATAAATCAAATTAAATATATATGTAAGAGCCCGGTTTCCTAAGGTTTTTTTAACTTTCATTTGAAAATCTTTACCGACTCACCTCTTCAAACAGCTAGTGGAAGACTAGATGGAACTAGATGCTGCGTGAATGTCTCTGATTTTCGCACTCTCTGTCTGTGAACTCACATAGACTTTCAGAGCAGAAACCACATGTGTGAGCGAGCATATGTGTTTCTGAGCAGGAAATGTTTAACCTCATGTCTTCTTAAACTGCACACTGCATACACACACACACACACACATGATGTAGCTGTACTGACAGTGCAGCTCTAATAATAACTATTAGATCTGCATCTCTTTTTCAGAAACCCTTGAAGTTTAGATTTTTATGATGAAGCTGCTGTCTCAAAGTGTCTCATTCAGATGGATTCGCCAGACATCTTAAAACATTTCAGAGCCTTGACGTTTGTGCCAAATGTCTGAATATGAATCTGCATTTGAATTAATCTGTGATGAACTTGCCTGTGATGGCAAATTTTTTTTAAATTGTAACAACTTATATTTAGCATTGACGTAATGTAAATAAACAGGTTACAGCAGGATTGATTGGTATTATGTCAATGCTAAAATATTAGGTGTGACAGATTACTTAAATTTCACTTTTTACAGAATATGGACGCACTGAAAAGTAAACTGTAGCTGTTGTTTGTTTAATGTGATTTTTACAGTTGTTAAAACATATTGATTTGCTCTTTTAAACTAAGCTGTCTAATTTATGCTTATGAGTATTATGTTTTTTTATACAATGGTACTCACATAAAAAAAAAAAAAAAAAGTGAAGTGATTGTCACATGTGATACACAGCAGCACAGCATACGGTGCACACAGTGAAATTTGTACTCTGCATTTAACCCATCACCCTGAGTGAGCAGTGGGCAGCCATGACAGGCGCCAGGGGAGCAGTGTGTGGGGACGGTGCTTTGCTCAGTGACACCTCAGTGGCACCTTGGCAGATCAGGATTCGAACCGGCAACCTTCTGATTACGGGGCCGCTTCCTTAACCGCTAGGACACCACTGCCCTTACCACACCACTTACCATTACGGTAATGCTGAAATAAATTAGACAGATTAATTAGACAGATTGACAGATCAATACTTTTTTTTTTATTTAGCCGGTGTTCACTTTTTTCGGTGCATGAGCAGAATCTTTCATGGTGTGTAATCGGTACTAACTTCTGGACTTGCTAAACGCAATGTCCATTGCACTGCAATGTGCACTACGTTTTTCTTTTTTTTTTGAGTAACTTTCTCTGACAAGCTGAATAGAAACATGTCTACTTTCTCCTGCATATTCACTTGAAGGTAGTATTGGTAGTAGCCTAGTGGGGTAACACACTCACTTATGAACCAGAAGACCCAGACTCAAACCCCACTTACTACCATCGTGTCCCTGAGCAAGACACTAAACCCTGTGTTTTGTGTCAGTGACAGAGACTTTCTCTGTAATTACTTATTGTAAGTCACTCTGGATAAGGGTGTTAATGTGAAGTACGGAACTGTATCTTGTCACCAAGTAACTATGCCACACTGTAAAAAAAAGTACTTGTGAAAAACTGTAAGGCAACTTGTTGCGAAGCATTTTTTTGTTCTGCTTTGCATGCTTTGCCTTAAATTGCCTCAAGTTTTCCCAAGGTAAAATTGCATAATTTTGATGGTATACTGCCTTGCAAATGGGAGACTGTTGTGTCCACATATCCTGGAAATTTTGCATCCAGAATCCCTGTTCTGGCACTGCAACAAGGAAGCATCTCGTGAGGACTGTGTTATGCTTTACAGTATTTATGACCATCTGAATATTCTCAGCACAAAAATTATGACAGAGGCAATAAATAATTGCTGGAGGGGGGAAAATATGACATTCTTTCCCTTACTGATTCGGTGCTACATGCAGATTTTTTTTCCCCAAATGGGTGATGGGTGGCTATTATACAAGCATTTTCACTTTAATGTTGCACAAACATGTAACATGTTACATGTTCCCTTACATGTAAGGGAACATGTAATCACTCCTTATGACATGCTGCCCTGTGGTTACAAAACTGTCTGTCTTTCTCTCTGCTGTCTGCAGAGCTGTGATCAGCAATTCAACCATACTTCTCTGAAGCTTGAATTATATTAACCAGGTATCATTATAGAGCAATGAAGACTCCACTTTCAATTAAATTTTACATCCACTCTAAAGAGGTATGAGGGGATTGTAGGTAAGTGGAAAGTCTCCATGATTGTCTCTGATGATGAGGCGGGGGTCAGTGATAGATAGCATCTGTCATGGTTGCATAATGTAACTAACCTTCTGGAACTGATTATCCTGTTTTCACTTGCAATTATGTCAACCTAGAGCCTGTTATTTTGTGTGTGTGTGTGTGTGTGTGTGTGTGTGTGTGTGTGTGTGCGCGTGCATCATAAATGTACTTGTTTGGTGAAGCAGTTCTCCTAAGACAAGTATTTGAGAATAGACACCAATTTAGGCAAGGCTGAGCAGATTAGGGTGTCTGTTGACTTACTTTCTGAGGCCATCTTCAATTCCTTCGAGGTCCCTATGACCAACTGAGGCATCCCTGAAATCCTGAAAAGGGCAGTGACTTCGAAATTTGACTATTAAAGCACTGGATGGCACCATAGCAGATGTGCCATCCAGTGGGAAATTCCAACAATGGTGTCACTTCTTCTGTTCAGACAGCAGTCTCTACCTCTTAGGAACTGTTAAAAGACTCACCTTCGTGATCATAAGCACTAATCAGTGTTGACTGATTAATTCAGGTGAGATGCATTTTATATTTAAAGAATTGATGCCTTTATTTTGGCATTTTGCTTAATAGTGAGTGGAACCTTGATTTCTCAGCACATACAGAGAAACAAGCACTCGCACACAAAAACAAATATGCCTACTTTTTCTTTCTCTCTCTCATATTGACACAGCCTGTCCCCCAGGCAACAGAGAACAGCGGAAATGAAAGTGATTTGTTTTTGTCATTGTGATGCACAGCGCCGCACACTGTGCACACAGTGAACTGTGTCCTCCGCATTTGAGCAGTGGGGGGATGGTACCTTGATCATAAATAAATAAAGTAAATAAAGTGAAGTGATTGTCACATGTGATACACAGCAGCACAGCACACGGTGCACACAGTGAAATTTGTCCTCTGCATTTAACCCATCACCCTGAGTGAGCAGTGGGCAGCCATTACCGGCGCCCGGGGAGCAGTGTGTGGGGACGGTGCTTTGCTCAGTGGCACCTCAGTGGTACCTTGGCGGATCGGGATTCGAACCGGCAACCTTCTGATTACGGGGCCGCTTCCTGAACCGCTAGGCCACCACTGCCCCAAATCAGGGGGACCTGAGTGGCACCTTGATGGTTCCTTACCCGCTAGGTCACCACTGCCTCACTAACAGATGTCCAGCTCTACAAGTTAAGGTTTGTGAGTGTGGTGAATAGTGAACTGTATACGGTGCTGCAGTGAGGCCGTACTCAGTGTGGACAGGCGATACTGCTGGAGTGTGTGGATACTGGGTGGACATGCAGTGTTAAGGCTGAGAGTTCAACATAAGGTTTGACATATCTCAGTCCACAGTGTCAGTAAAAGGAATAAAACCAATTGGTATAGTGAACAAATAAGTGCAATTTTATTATATTATATCTGCGTAAGTCAGAACCACTAAAGAGATTCCATCTTTATGCTGTAACATGTACCATAAACCAATCTGGAGGGCTGGATTCCTGCACATTGTACTTCCCTCTGTTTAGCACACCTGGTTCACACCTTCCACAAACTTTCATGCAGGTCTTTAGAAGAATCAGCTGGATGTTGTATAGATTCAGAACTAAGGCATGCAGAGCTCCAATCTTCTCAAAACCATGCCAAAACCTTGTCAAGAAAACATGCCAAAGAGGATTAAATTTGCTCATACACCAGTCAGACACAACATTAAAAACTTGTTTCTAATATGTTTACCAAAACAATTGAAGCTTGGACGCACGCAGCAGGGTTTTGAAGATGAGAAATAGCACTTTGGTGCCAGCACGTGCCACATATGGCATCTTTCACAGCTGTTTTAATCCAACCCATCTCTTACTGGGTACCGCTGAAACTGTCATGCCCAGAGGCCACTGGTTCAGGTCCTGAAGGCTCCCAGATCATTTCTATTCATCAAGAGCAATCAGGACCAGTTAAATACAGTAGACAGCCACCAGTTGTGGCTGCAACATTAATGTGGACTCAACTTACAATTGTGTTCCTTCCTTTTCGGCTTCTACCACCCCAAGACGTGACAGAAACCAGCCAATTAATTTTCTTTTGTTCCATTTTTTCTTCTTTTGTAGAGTTTTGAAGAAAATTGGAAAATTGTACATTAAAAATTGGAATATAACAAAATGTAGTGTTTTTGTAATTTAATTGAAATTAGACTGTATAATTAAATAATAATACAAAAGCACAGTTTCAAAAACAGAGAACTGTTCACCAACATAGTAATAATACACTGAATAAAAACAATGGTTGAGGACAATAGTTAATAGCTAACAACAACAATAGTTAACAGCTATTTAACAGTAAAACTGAGAAATAAAAACAGTTAAAACCAAATTGACTGTAATTTTATTTATTTTTTTGCACTGAATCTAGGAAAAATGGAGGTTTGTTTTGATGCACTAGGTTCCTGTTTCCTTGTTATGTGTTCTTGTACCTAAGTATGGAAAGTTGCTAAGCAGTCTAAGCTCAGAGCTTAGTCAGACTGGATACAGCTGTAAAGAAAAATGCAAGATCACAAACCAAGGGTCCTGTCTGATTGTACACGGTCAAATACACAGTGGTATGCAACAGTAAAAGGACTTGGCAGAAAGAAGGGATTTGGCAACAGTCTGCTGGCAGGGAAGTAACCGAGGGCTCTGGAATTGTTATGATTAATGACTGATGTTTCTTCTTGATGCTTTTGAAGGATGACATTTTTGTCCTGCTTGTTCTTGCTTCTCTTGCATCTCTCTTTTTTAACTGTGAGTAATAGCTTGGTGCTGTAAGCTAAATAACTTAATTATAGACTAATTTTTTTTTGTTCACTGAATGCTGCATGCAAACAGCCTGTGCTACAACTTAAGCAATTTTGGGGTAATGACACTAGAAGTAATGGTCCCTGTATCATAAAATGAATGGTAAAAGCTTCCTCTGTACATGCTTGAAAACATTTTTGAGTTTATGACTTTAGCACCCATGGGAACCAATTAAAAGGGTGTTCACATGCTATGTACAATTGACTCTACAAGTTTGATGGTGAAGTATGCATACCTTTATATGGCATAATTACTATAATCATTACCTTTAATTTATTGCCAATGTAATGAAAGATTACGGAATAAATTGACTGTAAAATTACTGTATGTTAATTTGTACTGATTGTTTATTGTAAAATTTATTATAAAACTTATCACAAAATTTAGATAAAATACATGCAGACTTTGTGACTACAAACAAGTGTGTTAGAGGGGCCAGTTAAAAACTGTGGCAGAGATTTATGACCAGCTCCTATAGTGAATTAGTCTCAGACACGCTTACTTTTTTTACCTTAAATTATTTTTATTTGTGACTAGATGTTTTATAATAGTAAATTGTTCCACAATTAGTTATATTTAGCTGTTAGTGACCTAGTTTTCTTGCCCTGATGTTTAAAGATAATTGTCCCTCTGTTTCTGAAGGGAGCCTTCAGGCGTGTAGGAAGCACACGGGGTGATGGGACTGTCCCTTCCAGGCATCCTACATCGGTGGGACGGGGGGATGTATTTGAAGTGGATGAAGACACCGATTTGGTGGATACAGTGTTTTTACATGCCATTCCTGCTTCTAATAAAACAATCACTCAACATATAAAGGGAAGCCCTGTGGAGAAGCCCGATTCATCCTCCAAATTGCCAGATGAGAACATCACTACTGACAAAAGGAAGACTGACAGCAGGAGAACTGATGACAGCTTTCCAGGAAAGCTGGTGGACATCATTGATCTGGATGAGAAGACTCAAAAGAAACCCCCTGTGATTTATCCAGACGGAAGGGACACAGGAGGTAACTCAGGGCTAGATTATTCAGACTCCAAACCTATAGATGGCGACAACGAGCCTCCAAAACATGTGCAGACCCCCACACCCATGTCACCTGTACCAACGCTACAGCCTACATCATGTGTACCTGGGGAGGAAGGGTCCAAGAAACCCCCTGGAACAGTGACCTACGATGCCAGGGAGGGCGTGCTGGTAACAGGGCTGGATGGTAGAACCTACAGGCTTCACAGAGGACCCCGAGGGCGGGTGGGACCCCCTGGAGAGCCAGTGAGTTGTCTCTTTCATTAATGTTAATTTCTTCCTTTTAATTTGCTCGAAAGAAATATTCTTTCAAGATTCAATTGATGTTCATGCTGTCGACTTGACTATAGGACACATATTCCACAGATAGCTCTTTATTTAGCAATGGAGGCTGACAGTTTCATTCTTGTCCTCTTGTCAGCAATGCAGTAGCTCCAACCCCATATCAGATCGCCACAGTCTTGTGTATTACCAGGCATACAGGTCACCCTGACCTTGTCCACAATTCAACTGACCATCCTCATCATACATTATTGTCATATCTTACATACTGGATTACTTTTGGTTTCACTTTGGATTTTGAATTGTGTTATTTGACTTCAGTTTGAGAACAAAGCAGCAACATGAAGTCAAGCCATCCCGCCTCACCCTCTTTTGTGCCAGTGAACGTGACACTTAATCAGATCAAAGAGCCACACCACACAAACCACCGCCTTTGATGGGGAAAGTAATATTCCTGACACTTATCATAATGAAAAACAAACAACAAATCTGTCAGTGATTACCCTAGGACTTTGTGAATAATTATTGAACGAGGGTGCAGCCCTCCTCGGGTTTGTTTCATGTATTATGTGAAAGGCTGTATGTCTCCATCACACACTGCAAAGTTAGTTTTTTTTTTCTCATTCACTCCTCAGCAAACTGCATGCAATGAATTTGATGATTCAATACTTTTGAAAATGTTCTCTAGTTATACCAAGGGTGACAGTAGCCTAGTGGGTAACACACTCGCAAGACCCAGGTTCAAATCCCACTTACTACCATTGTGTCCCTGAGCAAGACACTTAACCCTAAGTTGCTCCAGGGGTGGGCTGTCCCTGTAACTACTGATTTTAAGTCTCTCTGGATAAGGGCGTCTGATAAATGCTGTAAATGTAAATGTAGTTATACACCACAGCCTTTTGATAGTAGATACATCATAGCTTCCTCCCTGATGCTTTTCCATGTGGGCATGGTTTTTGGCCAATGCTAGAAAGGCATCAGAGATGGCTTTGTACAGTGCTACATAGATGAAGTATGTCCACTCGTGGAGGATTTTTTGGAGTTTGTGAGCAACAGAAACAGGGATGAGGCTGCCCTGGTCTCTTTTTGATAAGGTTTTCTTTAGACAACACTTAAAAAGTAGTACTGTCAGAGAAGGGCACTAGGGAAGCCACTGTCAAGATATAAATGTGTACATTGTCTTCTCAGGGTTGTCCTGGAGCAGTAGGCCATCCTGGATATATGGGAGACAAGGTAAATAAATTAACTTGTCTGGAGTTGGCTTAGAACTTTCAGTAATGACAATTACAATACCTTTATTTCCAGGGAGCTCTGGGTCCAGAGGGTCATATGGGGAGACCAGGCGCTCCCGGTGCCCATGGTCCCCCTGGACTGCCCACAATTTACCTGTGGCGAAATACAGAAGAGGACTGGGCAGATTTTCGGGTCAGTGCCATATCAGTTCCTACCATATTTTTTAATGATCAAAGGCAAATTTCCCTTCTAAAACTATTGAAATAATTGGTTAAAATGTAAGCAGAAAATAAAAGATTTGTTGTTTTTATGGTGGCAGCTCTTAAGGGACCTGACATTAAAGTTAAAGAAAGTATTGAATCTTGTTGAAAAGAAGCAATGTTGACAAGGAAGCACTAAAACACACCTCAACTGGGCCTGGTCTGAGTGGTGTGTGTTTGAGGTGTATTCATATTTTCCTTAATTGCTGATTGGGGTTATGGCTTCCTTAGCTGACAAAATCTTACAGTATAGTATATGGTGACTCAATCATTGTTTAAATGGTAAATTTGACTTCAGAGTGTACAGAACAGTCAGCTTGTGTTTTTTTTTTTTTTTTTTTTTCTGTCTCTCTGCAGCAAAGTGCCTTCTTCCAATTGCTTTATTCTGGTTGGCCTGTAAGTATTGGCCTTATCCATTTATTTCCAAGATTAGTTTGTTTAATTACTATAGTTATATTCAGAAAAAAATACAAAGAAGTACAGTTTTCCTATACTTTGCAAGACTGATCCACATAAATAAACGTGTCAGGAATAAACCACTCATTAAACTAACTCATATATAATGAATTTGTTATATATATATGGTATATATATGGTGCTGAGTGTATCCAAACAGGCATGATATCTACCTCCCGTCATCTCATGTGCACCACAAGAGGAATTTTGGTGACATCTAGTGGTTTTATACGGAAATACAATTTTTGAGTACACAAATAGTTGTGAACACAATGAAATAAGTTTTCAGAATTGAAGAAAAATCACTCAGTTTAGCATATTAATTATATTAAATATTATTTTGAAACTTAATACAAATGCCTGTAGTCAAAGTCTTAAATGTATTTTTGTTCAGTGAAATCTTGTAACTGTTATAAACTTAATAACTGTTTTAAAAGTACACATTGAAAGGGTGTGGTGCTATCGTGTTGAGACTGATTGCTGTATTTTCCTGTTTGTGGCCTGGTCAGAGGATGCAGGGTCCAGCAGGTCCACAGGGGCAGTCAGGGAGACCTGGAGTCGAGGTCAGTTTGCAAAACATAAAACGTGGGGATTCAATTATGTCTCAGTTTTTATTTGTGTGTTCAACTCTTTTATTTTTTGTAGGGTCCACCAGGGGACCCTGGGTCACAAGGGTCCATTGGACAAAGCGGTTACATGGTAATTTCTTTTATGACCCATATAATACTTCCTGATGGATAAGGTCTTCAATCAATTTAAGGCAAAAGTGTACATATGTCTTTATTCCGTTTTAGAACACAAAATACTTCTACAGTTTGACACATTTTTTTAATTGTAATTTTGTGGTCTATAATTGAATAATTGGAGACAGTTTCTCTGCCTCACAAAGCCAGTTCAGACCTAACCACAGAAACACAGGCAGACAACTGTAACCCAGTAAATAGGCTGTGGCATAGACCAGCTAATAAAAACTGTTGACAACATGTGCTTCACTGTCTGCAGTGCCACATTAAAGAATGAGTCGAATATATCTGCTTCACCCTCATTCTGTGGCATTTCTTCAGGTTTAAACATTCACGCTTTGCTAAAAGTAAACTTAACTTGGTAGTCTTCATTTGGTAAATTTTATTTGAATAAAGTATGCTTACTGTGCCATAAAGCAAACAGTATTCTGTTTATGCCACATTCATCCATCAAAGCTCCTGACTTTGAAAATCCTATCCAGATCTCGAACTGCATTTCTAATTGACCGTTTTTACACATAATTGTCTGATTCCATTTTGGGCGTGGCTATACTGTATGCCATTTATCAGACGCCCTTATCCAGAGTGACTTACAATCAGTAGTTACAGGGACAGTCCCACTGGAGACACTCAGGGACACAATGTAAGTGGGGTTTGAACAAATGTCTTCTGGTTCACAGGCGAGTGTATTACCATCTAGGCTACTACCATCCTATCACTATTTGTTTGGCTCTTGTTTTGTCCTTATGATATTCAATGCGTGAATTAATTTAACACTGCATAATGAGCTTAATTGTTTCACTGCATAATGAGCTATATGGACCGATCTGAAGTGAAAGCGAAGTGAATGTCATTGTGAAACACTGCAACACAGCACACGTGCACACAACATAATGTGTCCTCTGCATTTAACCATCACCTTTGGTGATGGAGCCATGACAGGCGCAGTGTGTGGGGACGGTGCTTTGCTCAGTGGTACCTCAGTGGTGGTTCAGGATTCGAACCAGCAATCTTCTGAATACGGGCCCGTTTCCTTAACCACTAGGCCCTCCTCTGCCATGGCAAAAAAAGTGGCACAATGAGAAATTGTGGAAGACTGTACACTAATGTGGTGCTGTGGCAAGGAAGACTGGGTGCCTTTCTACATCTGGTCAAGACATCACAGCAGTATGCCAGTTGGCTACAATGGGTCATTCTCTTGTTCCTCATCAAGCCGGGTTGTTATACCTGGCTCTCCTGTGACAAGGTCTGCTGTTTTGTCAACTGAGGACATGCTCCTTTCTTCTCATTCCCCCACCCTCCTTGTTAGGACCCTTAAACTTAGATGTCTCTTAGATATCTGATTCCCACATATGTTATCACACTTATTTCCTATTTGTTGGTTGTTCCCATTGCTTCAGGGTGATCCAGGACCTAAAGGAGTGTCAGGAAGAATGGGATTCCATGGGAAAGATGGAGAGGATGGTCTAGATGGGCTACCGGGGCCACCTGGTGTTCCTGGACCTCCGGTAAGGACATTAGTCACTCATTTTGTTCATATTTGTGTTTTCTGTCAGATTTGTACTGGTCCTCTATGTTGAGGTTTAGTAGCAGTATGGCATGTGGGGCTTTGTGGCAACTCCATAATGTGATGGCCTTTTCCAGGGTCCTCGGGGTTATAAGGGAGACCCTGGCTTACCTGGAGAAAAGGGTGATGAGGTAAGTGTGGCAGCAATTTGTTGGTTATAAACACTGGATCCTGTGCATCTAAATAATAATTAAGAATCAATACTCAACGATGACACTGAGCAGATTTTGTAAGATTTACAATGCACTTATCGCTATTATAGCTTGGATCTCATCTGCTCTCATCTGAAATGGCAACTGAACTCAGCCTCATATAAATGCTGCAATGTTCTTATCTTTCCGTCTAGGGCTTGATGGGATTAGAAGGTCCAATTGGGGATGAAGGAAATCCAGGAGAGAAAGTAAACATGCTAGTAACATGCATTTTTAGTAACAAACTGCATATACTGTATATTTTTATTGTATTTAGTTTTAGGACATACTATGCTGTTTAGGACATACGGTCTGTAAATCTGCACATTATTTAACATCAAGAAAATGAAAATGTGTGTTTGTGAGGGTTTTTTTTCTTTAAGTGTGCTATTGTTTATCATTTAGGGCAATAAAGGGGCAACTGGCTTGCCTGGCCTTGCAGGCCCTTCTGTAAGTAAATATGTGTATAAGTGAGTGTATGTGTATGTATGTGTCTGTGTGTGTGTGTGTGTGTGTGTAGCTCCAGGCATGCTGCATGCTTACTTGTCACTCAGTTGAGCCCTCAATTCATCATCAGTTTCAATATTGTGAGAATTGAAAGATATAATAAACACTAATCATAATGCATATTTTGTCTAATCTAAAAATGAGGATTAGATATATAAATGTATGAAATCTACAATAGGTAGATAATTATAAACAGTAAGGACAGATCATTTTCTTATTCATATTTAATTTTTGTGTCAATATCTTCAGGGGGATCGTGGCAACAGAGGCCTTGAGGGCCTGGAAGGGACTTCTGGCACAGAGGTCAGTTCTACTGACCTTTCGTAACTGCTGTGGAATTGTGTCATGACTAGAAAAGTGATCCTCTACTGCTTTGTTTCAGGCCTAATATATCATGTCATGAATACACTGCCAGTCGACTCATTTATGGGTCTTGCATTTTTGTTTTTGCATTTTTTTTCTCCATCGACCAAAACTGAAGACAGGACTATGAAATAACACATGTGAGGTTATGTAAAAAACAAGACAAACAGAATATTTGAGTCTCTCTAAATCAGGGAGCTTTTTCTGTGATTGCAGCATTTTACACATTTGGTTTTTCTGCACCACCTTAAGTTGGGTCCCAACAGTCCTGGAGGTTTATTATGCTGAACACTTTCTAATCATTCACTCATGTTAATGAGCATCTTATGAAGCGGCTTTTTATGATGACAATAGCATGAAAAAGCATCATGAAGGTAAAAATGAGGCTCCATATTAGTCTCCAAAACCACCACAGAGTTGGTTGCTTTCAAACTTTTGGTGGTACCATAAATGTAACACCATGTAACACAAATGTAACACCTTAGTGGGGCAGTGGTGGCCTAGCGGGTAACAAAGTGGACCCATAATCAGAAGGTTGTGGGTTTGAATCCCCGAACCGCAAGGTGTCACTGAGTAAAGCACTGTCACACTGCTCACCAGGGATGAATGCAGAGATCACATCTCGTTGTGACACCATGCGTTTCACAATGACAATCACTTCACTTTCACTTAATTTCGGAATGGGAAAACTGCAGTACATTTTTTTCTGCTTTTGGATCTCAAATGACCATTGAGAACATATGAACTGATCAACCATAACATTATCACACATCCATTATAGGTGCTTTTGGCAATGAACACAAGTCAGTGTGGTCACCCTGACTGGCTGTGATGCCAGTCACACACACAAGTGCCCAGGCCCGCCTCCATTCCGCAAGCTGCAAGGGGGGCTGCCAGAGTGCCCGGGCCCACCTCCTGTGACTCTCACTGGGCTTCTAATCTGCTCCCAGCCGATGCTTGTTTGCCTTGGGTGATTAGAAGCCCTCTCCCTCACTGGGACTCTCCCTCACTTGCTCGTCCTGCATTTGTGTTTTTTATGTTCCACAAGTGCTATGGTGTTTGCTTTGTAAGTTGGCCATCGCACTTTTTCTTTTGTTTATTAAAAATCACTATTGTTTCATAAATGTTGTGAACATATTCCCCCTATGGCCAGGTGCCCCGGTAAAAAGATAACAAATTCTCTTCTCTTAACCTGTCAGTGGTGATTTCATCTGCTCTCTATATGTTGTGACCTGTAACTGCACCATCCAGTGGTTTGAGTTTGATTAAATTGTTGAACCATTTAACTTCCATGCTTACCCTAAACTGTATGACTGACCCTGCAGGGAGAAGAGGGATTAGAAGGCCAGTCTGGTCCCCCTGGTTATCCAGTAGGTTCTACAACCAAAAAAAAAAGGTTTATAAAATAATGATTAGTTATGTCAGAACTAATGGTAATGTTTTATGCTGTCCAGGGCCCTTCTGGCTTCACTGGGTTAGTTGGAGCACAAGGAGCCAACGGCTCACAGGTGGGAATATAAAATTCCTTCTGGTGACAGTCACAATGTAGAATGCAGTCACATTTCTCATGACCCAAGCCATTTACCAGTCTGTCTTCATAGGGAGATGTGGGACCTTCAGGAGTCATTGGTGTTCAAGGGCTTAAGGTAGGTTTACATCATCTATCTGAAAAATAATTAGTGCCCTCATTTAGATTTTGGTATAACTAAAAAGGCAAAAATCTTGATTATATGCCACATGTAATTGCCAAATGCCAAAACTCAGTAGCAGTTGTCTGTGCTGTAATAATTCTAAGTAACAGAGTTATTCAATGAAATGAGACAATTTGCTCATGATTTGTTCTTGTCCTTTTCAGGGTCCTGAAGGCTTGGAAGGTCCAATGGGGGCTCCAGGACCGAGAGGGGTGCAGGTCAGTTCCTAATCTGCTGATAAGTCCCAAGGGGAAAATTCACTTTATTGTAATTTGTATTCACAGTGGCCTGCATTTTAGTTTTAGTATTACCATCTATATTGAAATGTACTAAATGACTTGTACTGAAATGACTAGAATGTTTATTCATATGTGTGCAGGGACTGCCAGGAAAGGAAGGTCCTCCTGGCCCTAAAGGAGAACGTGTATGTCTGAAATCTTACCTTTTTTCTAAACTATCCCCATTCTTCCCTTTATCAATAATAATAATATCTCTCAATTCATCTCAGGGCCTTAATGGTCCTATAGGGTCTCGTGGAGAAACAGGGTTTGAGGGTCCTATGGTGAGTAGAGCTCTTTTTTTCCTTCAGAGCTGCAGTATCTCAGTATACTGCAACTAAATCAACAAATTCTATACCAGATTTTTAAATTAATCTTTAAACTTTAAGGGACCATTAGGAGCTCCAGGTCAAGGAGGGTCTACTGGTGTCAGGGTAAGCAAATGTCATGAGGATATTGTCTTCTCATAATCTCTCCTTCCTGGTCACTCTGTGCCTGTGTTAGTTCAGTTGTACAGTTCTATGCTATGTTCAGACCTGTCTGAGAGACATTTTGAGATTGTTTCGGCCAGCATGCCTGTATTCTGTTGTCAAGCACACCTTGCTAAAATGGTTAAAATTTTGAAAATAAATATTTTCAAAAATGTTCCCACCTTTCATGAAATTGTAATGTAAATGTACAGATCTATGGAAATTTTGAATTTATTGGGGGAAAAATACAAAAAAAATTTTTTTGCTGGTTGTTTATGTATGCACACCCTTAAACAAATACTTTGTCGAAGCATTAAACATAAATGTTAAGATGTGTGTGACATCCAGTGGCCTCTAGACTCACACAACTGATTAAGGAGTCCTGAGCAGTGTGACAGCACCCACCGATGTACCTTAAAGTTTGCAGAATTTTTGTAGCTACATATCTCTGGGTTACATTTACATTTAGAGCATTTATCAGACGCCCTTATCCAGAGCGACTAACAATCAGTAGTTACAGGGACAGTCCCCCTGGAGCAACTTAAGTGTCTTGCTCATGGACACAATGGTAGTAAGTGGGATTTGAACCAGGGTCTTCTGGTGAGTGTGTTACCCACTAGGCTACTACTACCCCTGGTTTTAGGTCATGCCTTTTCAGCCCTGATTTTGGTTCATAATAAATCCCTTTTTTGTGCCACTAGATCTCGCTTCTGCACTTCCTTCCCCACACAACCGTGAGTCGTGACAATGTGTTATAATCTGGTCATGCCACATTGGGAATGAGTATAGACACAGGCGCTCGACATATTTAACAAAAAATGGTTTTAATAAGGAAACTGAAATACGGCACGATTGCCTAAAAACACAGGCAAACTAAGAAGAAGAAGAAGCGCAGCATCACACACATGTAAAGATCGACTGGGGAGTGTGGGCACTTAAAGGATCACTCACAGCTTCTCATTAGGCTCGAGTGATCAGGACCCAGTAATCAGGTGCCAGCTAACTGAGCCCAGTCTTCAGGTCACCCTACATATTTTCTGTTGGATTTGGGTCAGGGCTGGAGTCTGTAATGACTGTCTGAGACTGTCAACAAACCCAGCCAGCAATGAGAATGCTGTTTGAAATGCACGAATGATGAGGAATACATGACTTGTCTCTAATTTTCTCGATTTCAGGGTAGGCGAGGGCCTGATGGAGACAAGGGTGACAGTGGTCCGAAAGGAGACAAAGTAAGAATATCAACATCTTGTGAGATAATTATCTTTAGAATGAGGGGGTTTCAACTCCCAAATGGAGGAAACTGGTTATTTCTCTTTCTCCTTAGGGAAAACAAGGTTCTCTCGGGGTTCAGGGTTCTCAGGGTGAGCAAGGTCCAACAGGCTTTCCTGGTTTTCCAGGGATAAAAGGCGATCCAGGTCCAAAGGGAAATGAGGTATGGTAAATTTGTTAGATATCAGATTGATGCATATTAAACACACACTGACATCACTGTCTTTGTATGTGTTAGAATTGCAGCAACTCCAAACATAATTCTCTTTCAGGGTGATGATGGAGATGCAGGGCCACAGGGAAAACTAGGTGTAGAAGGTTTAAAGGTTAGATTCTTGCTTTGCCCCCATGATCTTATTACAAAAAAATATGAAGATTGAGTCTTCAGTCCAATTATGGACTTGATTACCTTTGGGCATCTTGTGTTTATTCTGATAATGCTCAGTCAGATGCTGACTGGTAAAGGCATCATTTAAAATGTGTATAACATAGGGTAGCAGAGGTCCTGAAGGTCGGAGAGGAAAAGCAGGACTCAGAGGAGTAAAGGTATAAAAATATGTTAATATGTACTACAATATCTAGTAATGGTCTGTAGTTTTTGAATTTTCTTGTAATTACTTTGACCTATTATTTACCTCAGGGTCGAACTGGTCAGCAAGGACACACCGGGATGCCTGGACTGCCGGTAAGATATCAAATTCTGCTATGGACCTAAGGTTGGACATCACCACCACTATTGCTTCATCCCTTAATTTACTCAGTGGGTACTAATTTGGGGATGTGATTAAACATGTAGATACCCGTATACATTGAATACACTGGGTAAAATAAGTAAAATGCTGTCAATTTCACAGTTCATAAAACATACACCTTACATGCAGCATTTGTGTCTATACAACAGTCAACACTAATACTTATAATCCAATATTCCTATTTTTACTGCAGGGCCTGCCAGGAGTCCAAGGACCTGAGGGAGCTGAAGGAAAGCCTGGTACACAGGTTCCCATTCTGTGTTCTCATATGCACATCACAAATTTTTGGTATCATTCTGTGTTTTTTTATCTTCATACACTTGACACATATTCTACTAATTTATGACAGATGAAAGGGCAAAGAAATGTGTTTGCAGGGAAAAACTTTCCTGGCACTTAAAGAGCAAGTTACTCTGAGTAACCAACTAATCCTGACCAAAACACCAAATGAGAGAGAACCAATGGCGTCTATCATCCAGTAAACTTACAGAGACTATAGAACAGCATATTCCAGCTCTTCCTGTTTCTTGTGGTGACTTTATGCTCTAATTTGTTGGTGTCAAACTTTGATAAGAATAAATTAATTCTTATACAAAATCTCTTTTCATTTATCATATATCTCACACTTTATCTTTCTTTTTTGTTGTGTATGTATGTTACAGGGCCTACAGGGCACAGCAGGTGTAGTTGGGAGTAAAGGTGCAGTGGTGAGTAACAAGATGGGTCACAATATGATTAAATCATGATATATTGTGATACTGTACATATAGCAATATTCCACAGTTCACTGAAAATGTAGAAACAAAGCTGAAATAAAAGATGCTGTGATCGTTCTGTAATATTTTGTGTTTTCACTCTGCCTGAAAAGCCAAAATTACGAGTAATAAAAATTTTAAACTGACTACAAATATCATGACTTTCTTTCTTTGGTTAGGGTCTTCCAGGAATTATCGGAGAGCCTGGCTTGGATGCCATTACTGGATCTCCGGTATGTGTCTTAATGATTTTGAAGAAAATTTGAAGATTGCTTAGATCATTAGCTCATTTCCTAATTTCCTCCATCAACCGCAAAGGTCGTCTGCCCCATCATCCCTGCTCCCAGAGTTCCTAGCCTCCATTGTTATGATGAAACTTGTAGTGAGCCAGCCTATTCCAGTGAATCAACGAACAACATTTTACCAGAAATCCCCAACTCAGTCTCCAATCACCCTAAGATGCTCACTTTTCCCACATGGTTTTGGCATTCTCCCCAGCTGTTGCCAATGCAGAGATCTCTGTTCAATGGTCACTTGTTTCTTATGACCACCTCTTCTAATTTTCCCATTTGAGACCATCGCTTCACTGGATTGACCCATCATTTGGATATTGGCCATGAACCTCATTACCTTTAACCTCATTATACATATTCTGATTTTTTTCAGATTTTTTTTTTGTCTGATTGATTTTAGTGCCTTATCCTTGATGGACTACAAAATGTAATCAATGTATTCCTGGAGAAATTATTATTAATGTGTAAAAAATCTTGGAATATCCTTATATGTTGGTTGCTGTTTACAGGGTCAAGCTGGTCACGGTGGACTTCCAGGTAACCCAGGACCCCCAGGGGAGAGGGTGAGTGTTATGTACTGGTGACCAGACCCTTAACTCTTTACATATGAATAGCCACTCTGTAACATTTTCAATTAGTAAAAAAATTAGATTGTACCAGAATATATATAAGTGTCACAAGTTTTGTCAAATTTTCAGGGTGTCACTGGGAAGACAGGTGCAGAGGGACCACAGGGGCCTGTAGGTGCATATGTAAGTAACATCACCATTACATGCTTTTTCATTGTCCTTTTATATTACTTATATGCTACTGTTTTCCTGTATGTGTGCCTATGTATTGTAATTGAACATTCTCTATAGATAAGTTATGTTAAGTATAAGTATAAGTATAAGTATTATGATAAGTAATATTTCTGAATATTTTTACTGAAAGGGCTTCCCAGGATCAGCTGGCATGCGTGGAAGACCAGGACGCATGGGTGAAATGGTAATTATCTTACTGAGGATTTAGATGAACATTGAATCTAAATAATGCACACAGTGGTCTATAAGGGTGAAAATGATGCTCAGATTGTATATTTAAATATATACTTATAGTATGAAATAATATATGAATTCTAATTTCCTGGCAACCTATGTATACAGTACTGGCCAAAATTTTGGACGCACTGTGAAGGGAAAATGTACAGGCCTGGACATGATCTTTGGTCATGGAAAAGTCAGAAGACAGCTGTATCTTACTTTTGACCTTGTTGATGTACAAAGCTGGACATAAGCTGATAAAAGAAAGATTCTGTGACCATGATTGGCAGCATTGTCCAAAGTGGTGCGAGTTTGTTTTTCGACCTTGTATGCCCAGAATGGTATAATATGCTTGTGGACTTACTAATAGGTGGAAGTCCTTCTTGTGAGTCCCCCCGTGCACGTTAAATAAAACTTGGCTATCAATTCAGATGACCCTCTCTTCATTGCAGTTCCTCAGATGAAAAGATTCCCACAACAAAACCTTCTCATTCAATGTGTTTTCTTTATTTTCATGACCAATTACGTTGGTAGATTTCACTGAAGGCATCAAAACTATGAATGAACACATGTGGAGTTATGTACTTAACAAAAAAGGTGAAATAACTGAAAACATGTTTTATATTCTAGTTTCACCCTTTGCTCTGATTACTGGTTTGCACACTCTTGGCATTCTCTCGATGAGCTTCAAGAGGTCGTCACCTGAAATGGTTTTCGAACAGTCTTGAAGGAGTTCCCAGAGGTGTTTAGCACTTGTTGAACCCTTCGCCTTCACTCTGCGGTCCAGCTCACCCCAAACCATCTCGATTGGTTCAGGTCCGGTGACTGTGGAGGTCAGGTCTCCACTTTTTGTTAAGTACATAACTCCACATGTGTTAATTCATTTTGATGCCTTCAGTGAGAATCTACCAACGTAAATAAAATGGTCATGAAAATAAAGAAAACACATTGAATGAGGAGGTGTGTCCAACCTTTTGGCCTGTACTGTATATTATACTTTTCTGTTCTGCCTTGCTGAAGCCACGTCCATTTTTGTTTCTATTTATTTAGTAAACATTGCTTCTTTTCTTTTGCTCTTGTTCACTGTCTTCAAAAAAGTGAAGGCTGGTTTTATTGCTCCATCTCTTGGAGTAATCAGGAGGCTGCAGGCCATGGGAGAGACATGAAATGTCAGAGGCAATTTGTCAGCTTTACACTGGCTGTGAGTTTTCTGGAATTGCACTCTCTGTAATCCTTATGGGA
Source organism: Denticeps clupeoides (assembly GCF_900700375.1). Taxonomy (NCBI): domain Eukaryota; kingdom Metazoa; phylum Chordata; class Actinopteri; order Clupeiformes; family Denticipitidae; genus Denticeps; species Denticeps clupeoides. The sequence continues at coordinate 21,518,237 of NC_041709.1, read as the reverse complement.
AAACTGGTTTAACAGACCACCTCCCATTGGCCAATTATGGTGAGGAATAGGTGGGGTTTGACGGTCCCCAGGCAGGGGGTGTGGGCCTGAAGGACCAAGCACATAGTGACCACTATGCTTGGCCATGGATGTGTTGCTGTGCAGTCTTTGAAGTGTCTGTATGATGTGTACACATAAGTGCCAATACCCTCAGAGTTTGTTCAGTCTGTCCTCTGTTGGCAGGATCTAACAAGCCTGGCTTGATGAATTTATTCAAGATTGCAGTGGTTTGCTGCATTAGGGGTATCTTGATTGGAACTGCTGCTCATAATAGCTGAGAAACTAGGTAATGGTAGAATTTAATCTTCCAACCACCAGTCCACGGCTCTCATGGTATTCATTGGTCTTCAGGCTAGTTGAAACTAACAAATCACCCAAGAATTCAGGGATTTCTCAGTTTAATGCCAACCCCTTTATTTGGTGTTATGGGGCTACTCACTGTCTTTTGGGCTTTCTTGAGCCTCCATTGTAACCTTGCTGTTAACTAAACGAACAAATGGAAGGAGAGCCTGATCCAAGGCATATCTCATCAGTGTGAAGCAACACATAATGTCACATAAGTATATGTTTATTGCATATTTGTATGCATATCATATCCCAGGGTGTGGCTGGTGTGAGAGGTCTGACTGGACTCAAAGGGAATCAGGGACCCCAAGTAAGTGTGTTTTTTTTTTTTTTACATTTAATTTTCCTCATTTTATCCATTTAATCCATCTGTTAATCCGTCATTTCTTTAATTTGTATGTGGTTGCTGCTCCAGGGTCCAAACGGACAAGCTGGCGAAGCAGGCCCATCTGGACCATCAGTGAGTATTAATCCAAGCTCAGATTGTTGTGGGTTTCAGTCAAATTACTAGTTTCTCTGGTTCCTCCTTTAGGGTCGACAGGGAGACCATGGATCCAAAGGAGAAATTGGTCCTCCGGTAAGTACCAATTAATCCTGAAAACTAGCTAGTTGAACATAAGTGGTTTTGGTTCCATGTTAAGGGAGAATGGCAAGGAGTATGAATTTGTCATGGTCCTAACTCTGGGGGGTGTGCTCTAGTTCTGCATTCCGGACCGGAGTTTGCAGTGTGTTTTAGGGCTTGATCTCTCTAATTACCTGATCGTGTTTTCCTGATGTGCTGTGTGCTTATTTGGGGCAGTGGTGCCCTAGTGGTTAAGGAAGGGGCCCCGTAATCAGAAGGTTGCCGGTTCGAATCCAAAGCACCGTCCCCACACACTGCTCCCCGGGCGCCTGTCATGGCTGCCCACTGCTCACCAAGGGTTAAAAGCAGAGGAGTCATTTTGTTGTGTGCACCATATGCTGTGCTGCAATGTTTTACAATTACAACTTATTGAAACTTATTATTGTACAAATGTGTTTTGCTTCCACCCTGTCATTCTGTTATGAGTTGTCTTAGTAAATCCCTTGTTTTGTAAAGATGTGTGAATGTGTCGTACCATCTCTGCCATGTAGCCCGTGCAGTGACAGATCCATATTCTTCAGGATAGCCTCTATTTAGCTTCACGACTTGCCTTAATTGCTTTGTGTGCTATAGGCATTGTTCTAACCAGCTTCATGAGCGTCTAACATGAGTAAATGAAAAGCAGCCAACAAGTATTAAACATAGAAACTATTTCAGTCACTGTCAATACTTTGCTGCTTTAAGGAACCTATATTTTGAAATGCTGTTTAGTTTACCTTTTGTGTGTTATTTAATAGTTTTTAGTATTCAGGGCTTTTTTTTAACCATAGTCTAAAAATAGTCGGAAAAGGAAAGAGCCATAAATGTGTAGGTGTGCTGAATTTTTTGACAGTACTGGATGTTGATAGTTGTTGAGAGTGTGTTAATGTACAATGAGGTAAGAAATAATTGTTGAATGAGGACCTTTTTAAAAATGAATCTTATTGCATTATTATATGTTAACTTTTGGTTCAGGGATCGCCAGGGCTCCCAGGCTCAGATGGCCTCATGGGAAAACCAGGACCGAGAGGAGAGTCTGGACCACAAGGGCCCACAGGACCGCTAGGACTTCCAGGGAATGCGGTGAGTTGAAACAATCAGCTGAAAAAATGCATAGGTGATGAAAAATCCACAGAAAAGTGGTAGTATTTTATTTATTTATTTGTTTTTATGGTCTCTGTCTTGTCTTTGTCTTGGACATAGCAGTCTAGATGGTATATATAAAAAAACGGGAAAACAGTGCATCCTCACAGAACAGTATCATCCATTAATGAACAGTAACTTTCATTAATGTGTACTTCCCTCATAGGTGCCACTGAGCAAAGTAGCCACACACTGCTCACTAAGGGTGATGGTTAAAAGCAGAGGACACATTTTGTTGTATCACAATGACAATCACTTCACTTTCACACATCACTCCATATACAGAAAAAAAAACAGAATTGTTGACACATTTGCAGATTTATTAACAAAGAAAAACTGAAATATCAAATGGTCCTAAGTATTCAGACCCTTTGCTCAGTATTTAGTAGAAACTCCCTTTTGATCTAATACAGCCATGAGTCTTTTTGGAAAATTTGGGGATCCTCTGCCATTCCTCCTTGAAGATCCTCTCCAGTTCTGGCAAGTTGGATGTAAATTTTGGTGGACAGATATTATTAGGTCTTTCCGGAGCTGCTCAATTGGGTTTAATTCAGGGTAAACCTTCGGCTCAGTCTGAGGTCCTGAGCACTCTGGAGAAGGTCTTCCAAAACATCTTCCATTTAAGAATTAGGGAGACCACTGTGTTCTAAGGAACCTGAAGCTGATTCTGTCTCTGACCTCTTCAGGCAGTTAACTTGATTATTAATTATTCTCATTTGCTCTGACATGCATTGTGAGCTGTAAGGTCATATATATACAAAGGGCTTATGGCTGTCCTAATAAAGTCAAATCAGTATAATCAAACACAGCTGGACCCAAATAAAGGTGTAGAACCATCTCAAGGACGATCAGAAGAAGTGGACACCACCTGAGTTAAATATATGAGTCACAGCAAAAGGTCTAAATGTTTTTTGTCAATATGGGGTGCTGTCTAAAAGTTAAACTGAAGTGATTGTCATTGTGATGCACAGTACACGGTGACACATAGAAATGTGTCCTCTGCTTTTAACCATCACCCTTGTTGAGCAGTGGGCAGCCATGACAGGCGCCCGGGGAGCAGTGTGTGGGGATGGTGCTCTGCTCAGTGGCACCTGAGCATTCGAACCTGCAACCTTCTGATTACGGGTCTGTTTCCTAGTCCACCACTTCCACTGTGTCCATTAATGAGGAAAAAATGAACTTTTAGCAAATGGCTGAAATATAACAAAGAGTGAAATATTTAAGGAGGCCTGAATACTTTCCATACCCACTGTAAGAGACTATGACGATCTTTCTGGTACATCCAATTTCTTTCACTTGACGAGGTCAGATAAAATGGTTATAGGAGAAGACTGCTGAGAATATTATTTTCCATCAGGCCTCATGACTATGACAAATCTGGGAGATTTTAAATGAGAGCCATTTAAAATCTCCCAGTACTCCCTGTATCCTCCGGTCTCGGCAGTATCTTGGTCTATGTTTAGGCGGTCTTGACTACAACACTTAAAAAGTAGACTTAAATGCTCCATTCTTACAACACAGATAGATTCCTTATCACTTTAGTATAGAACCTAGTACATGAGTCTTCAGTGACAACATTTAACAACACATTCTTGTGCTGATCTTAACATAGTTTGATGGATGCATGATGTTTTTGGGTAATTAGTTACTTGCAAGCATAATCTGGAATGAACAGATGATGCTAGGGCAAGTGACCAAAATTAATGGCAGAAAAGAATACACACTATGAAAAACAATAGCTTCTAATAATACAAATAGAAAGAATGAAAAGAACTTTCACTTAATAGAGGTATGGCGGTCAATTTTATGAAGTATCTTTATCATCTTCCAGGGAATAACGGGTTCTAGTGGATTATCAGGACCCATTGGGGACATAGGAGAGGAGGTGAGTTTGATTAATTGAGTTCACATTCTGTTTGAACTTCTGTCCTTTTTGAATGTTGGCCAACATTTCTGTTTCTGTCATTTGGCAGGGAATGCTGGGGCCTCCTGGTGATGAAGGGCTAGTAGGATTGGAGGGCCTACAGGTCAGTTCTCTAAACCCTTCAACCTCTAAATCATTCAACCTAACTGGCCTTGGTGGCAGAAAGCATCCCATGACACAAACAGGGAATGAGACAGGACAGTGAGCACCTGTACGTGGAAATGATAACCCAGTTGCAGAGAGAGGCGCAAGAAGGCAGGTGAATTTCAATGACTTTAGTCTGCGAGCATGAAGCCAGCCAAAGCTGCAACATCCACAGATGTTGACGCTCACAAAAAGGAGACAGGACCTGGAACAGGAAGGCAGGGAGGCAGGACAGGCAAGGAAAGGAATAATCTTGCCTTGAGGTACGAGGTGAGGAGGAGCTGGGTCATTGAGTCCAGATAATGGCATTCAATGACTGAGCAATAAGAGGCGGCCATCTTGTCCTTTTATAGGAGTCGTGTCACCCCGTTTCTGTGGCGCTCCCGGTCACATGAGTGGAGTAACATGACACAAATGTTTGTTTGTGCAGGGACCAATTGGCATAGCCGGAATGGATGGCCCCCCAGGCCAGAAAGGCGAGCAGGTGAGTACCTGCTGTTTGACTAAGATGTTCAGGTGTCTGTTGCGATTCTCAGGATGGCAATGTTCTGTATTTCTAAATGAAATGTACAGGTGGATTACTGGTTTAGAATTAATGAGTGTTTTTTCTCATCATGCGTGGCATCTGATAATTGATCAGTTATATGTAGTTATGCACACAAAATTTCTTCGCATATTAGATTTTCAGTTTAATCTGGCTATACCAGGGGTTCGCCAACTCTGGTCTCACTAGAGATAAAACAGATAACAACAGCGACATCCTCTGTATGGTGATGTGCTACTTTAACTGCCATTTAACCCTATGCCTTTGACCCTAACTAGAACTAGCACAGACCAGCATGCTCTTCACGCTCAAATACTACAGTGTTGTGGCAAACTGTTATAACCCCCTTCCCACTGTTCTCCAAATTTAGCTCTTCAGTCTGCAAATGCACAGACCAGTACACCTCCTGATAGCCACATATGCATGTACTTGTATATGCCTGCCAAACCGCCATGCTGTTATAAAATTTCACAAACACACTAGCACTACCTTGTATACACTAGCCTTGTTTTTATACATAGCATAAAAGTAAAAAAAAACAATATGTTCAGTGTTATTTGTCATGGGGTGCTAGTAGCCTAGTGGGTAAAACACTCGCCTATGAACCAGAAGACCCAGGTTCAAATCCCAAATTGTGTCCCTGAGCAAGACACTTAACCCTAAATTGCTCCAGGGTGGGACTGTCCCTGTAACTACTGATTGTAAGTCACTCTGGATAAGGGCGTCTGATAAATGCTCTAAATGTAAATGTCAAAAAGGATTTGTGGTTCATGGTGCTTTCTCTTTTGTGGAAACCCGGTCCAAATGGCTCTTTGAGTGTTAAAGTTTGTCGATGGCTGAGCTAGACAGGATAAATCAGCAACATATCTCAATGACCTCAAAATCCCACTCCATCCATAGGGTCAAAATGGACCATGTGGAAAGATCGGCCCACCAGGAATTAAAGGAAATGAAGGGCCACCGGGGACAAAAGGACAACAAGGTCCAGCAGGACCAGAAGGAAAAGAGGTCAGTTTTACTGCAAATACAAATATGAAAATCACGTAGTTGAGAGCTGTCTGTAAATCCCACTTTTGTCTACCAAGGGTTTATGTTGAGGCTGAGCTCACTCTCTTGCCCTGACAACAGCCACCATGTACTTATTCAGATGGCCAAATTAACTCCAATGGCAAAATATTTTCGGAATTCAGTGGGTCCCCTGGCCATCGAGTGCTTGGGCTACTTGCCATGAAGGACTGTTGACAGACAACTGACTGAAATGTGGGAAACTGTCCAGATTTCCGATAAGTCTCAACATTACTCAAACAATGGATTGCATTGGATAGAAAGTGGATGACAGCAAACAAGGATAATCAGTTTCAGTCCACTATCTATTTAAAGGTGCGGATTAATTCTGCCATTTTTCAGAACTAATGAATTGTACAGACAACTATAATGAACAAGAGAGGAATGACAGGAGTCTGGACAAAATTGGTCTGTCTTATGCATCACTGTGTCTTCTTCAGGGTAATGTTGGTAACATGGGTGAACATGGTGATCCAGGCCCTAAAGGAGCAAAAGTTAGTACAGCAGCTCATCAAAGATTAAACAATTACAGGCTCCTTGATTGGTGAGTGATTCTGGGTTTTCCTGTGTAGGGCAATGTGGGACTCCATGGCCTGCCAGGACTGGATGGGCCATGGGGCAATCTAGGAAAAATAGGAGAAAGGGGAGAAAAAGGAGAGAAAGGCCACAGTGGACTACAGGTGAGGCCACTTTGAAAGTTTCCATTTTCCTTGATGGCTTGATAATTGTCTCTTTTGAGACAGGTTGAATGCATTATGCTAATTTTTCAGGGGGAGCCTGGTCTATTGGGTGGACTTGGGCCAGTGGGATTGAGAGGTCTATTGGTGAGTTGATCTGTTTTTATATATCTCATAGTAAAATTAGTTAGAACCATGTTCACCATGTTAGATAAACAAATTACTTACATAAAGTTTCATACAGTTGCACACTATAGATTGCACAAAGGTTAAATTCAGTCAGATTGTCATTTTTTCCAGATCTTCAAATTTTGTCTTGCACTTTAGGGATCTATGGGCATTGGGGGTCCTCAGGGGCATGATGGACCTCCAGGGAAAAAAGTAAGCTTGTACCATGTGTTAAATGGTTAACGTTTAAGAAGCCAATATATTAACTTAATTTACATTGTAATAATCGCATGTATCTCCCTATATGCATATTTTGCATTATTTGCATTGTATTATTTCCAGCCACACGTTTTACAATCATGGTTGTCTTTTACCTTAGGGAGAAGAAGGTCCTGGGGGTGAGACAGGTCCTCTAGGACATTCAGGGACTCAGGTGTTCATAAAGAGATCAAAAATAAAAAATATACAGATAAAGCATATAAAGAAATATTAATCTGTTCCCTTTGATTGATCAGGGAACTGCTGGATTAAGAGGAGTGGGAGGTGATCCTGGTAAACCAGGACCTGAGGTTAGTTGTACAAAACTAGTTATTACAGTTTAGCCCATGTGCATAACATAACTGAACATTTGTAACACAACTGCATTACCTCAACTGCTATAAATGCCATTATGGCACATTATTTGGTAATCATAACAGTCTACATGACACCACTACTGCTATTGTGCCACACAGTGTTTCAGGCATACAATATTTAATCTTAACTTGTCTTCTGTCATTTATATAGGGCATAACAGGGCCTGTAGGACCAAAAGGAGTTTTGGGCCATCCTGGCTTCCCAGGACCCATAGGGGAGAAAGGCAACACCGGAACCCCTGGAGATCCAGGAGAACAGGTCACATGGCATCTGTGATAAACACTTGCCAATGAACAAGCCTGTATGTATGCTGCACAGTGTTCTGCAAGACCTTTTATTTTATTTTCAGGGTCTAGAAGGTCTCCCAGGTATTCAGGGTCCCACTGCATTGCCAGGACTCCAGGTACAGATTCTGGAGAGAACAGTCAGTCTTTGTTGTTTTCTTTAAGAAGGAAACAGTAATTTGAGCTTTCCAACAATAAGAGGCCTTAATGGAGAAAAAAACGTTTGTCACTTTGTGACAACAGATTTGTCACTGCTCACAAAGTGTGATTGGTTAAATGCACAGGACATATTTTGTTCTGTGCACAATGTGCTGTGCTATGCTGTGAATCACAATGACAAAAACACAATGTTTCCTTCGCAAACATTCCCTTCATAATCTCAATTCTGGTCTCAATTGGGATGGTCAAAAATTATAGTAGTTGTTCCAGTCAGTGCTGGTCATGTTCATGGTATGCTCATTCACTAAACTGCAATACCTTCTTTAGGGTGATGACGGTGATCCTGGAGTTCAGGGAGCTCAGGGACCACCGGGAGCTCAGGTGAGTACTACGCAAACAAGAGGTACTGTATTGTACTCACTGATCCCATGGACATTACATTACAAGAATAACAACATTAATTTCTTATATAGCCCAAAATCACATACAGTATGTCTCAATGGGCTTACATTGCATCAGAGATTTTTTTAAATTATGCCATGTACTGTTGCAGGGCCCTAAAGGTAAACCAGGTCCAGAAGGACGACATGGCATGCAAGGAGAAAAGGTGATGTCAAACCCCAATCATTTTATGACTTTCTAGTTTGATTTATCAACAATGAAATGAAACCCTTTTCTTTACAAAAGCACTGTGTCACTGATTGTTATTCTAGGGAGATAATGGCATTGATGGTTTGCTTGGAAATATTGGTCTCATTGGGAGAATGGTATGTACGTCACTCACTAAAAAAAAAAAACGGATTTCAGATGTTATTTTTAATTTTGTCTGGACTCGTTTTCCTCAGGGAAAGCGAGGAAAGGCTGGTTTAAGAGGAACCAGAGGGCCAAGAGGAGACAAAGTTAGTCATTATGTAGATTTTTGCTGAAACAGATTTTTTTTAGAAGGTGTACAATTTCTCTGCTTTTGCTCCTTCAGGGTGCAGACGGAGAGACCGGATCCACTGGTCTACCAGGGTGGGGAGGTACGATGGTAAGTGATTTACTTAAAACATATTGTACTCCATAGAGAAGTGCTTTAATTCTGAAAGAAACTACTGAGGATTCCTTGGTGTATTTGATTGAACACAGGGCGTTCCAGGTCTTCAAGGAGACAAAGGGGATGATGGTCAAAAGGGCGTTGAGGTGGGATCCCCATCCTACTTACACTATCTATCATTTAAAAAGTTTATTTTGAAAACCATTACAATTTGTCCTTTGCTACAGGGAGAAAAGGGGGAAAGTGGGGACCCTGGTCCCCCAGGAGGAGTTGGCATGAAGGTACTTGAGTCTTCTCTCTAAAATGTATTCATATGTGTCATGGTAGAACAATGAGATGGATTTCTTCAATCAAATACTATACAGGTAAACTATCATGTAGTCTTCATGCTTCCAGTTGATTTTTATCACTACAATGATCTTTTTCAGGGAACTCAGGGCCCAGAGGGCCCAACTGGACATTCCGGTCCAAAGGGAGTTCAGGTAACACTGAACACTTGCCTGATGTTATTCTGCTTCTGATCTCGAGCAAAAAGTGAAATGGGAGAATTTGGTAAAAAATATTTCATTTTGTTTGATTTTAATTCCAATTATATTTGCATAAACTACTCAAAGTATGATCCAATTGGCATGATTGTAATTTCTCTGATGCATTTTATGTGACAAATTTCAATGACTTGAATATTCTTTTTAGGGAGAATTTGGACCACCGGGCCCAAGGGGCTTTCCTGGAATGCCTGGTCTACCAGTGAGTTGCATACTACTTACATAGTTAGTTAGTAATAGTCTATACAGTTATTAGCATGTCAGAATTTAAACAAAATACTAATATTAACACATTCAAACACTACATAAACCACTGTAGATGGTGACTGCAGACCCAGAAACTTCTGGTCATTGTTCCTTGTGGGTGCACTTCCATGCTGCCATTCCTGTTCAGTGACATGCAAGGTGTATGGATTCCCTTCAGAAAATTCACTATATTCAGGTCGATATATCTTCACATACAGTACAGGCCAAACGTTTGGACACACCTTCTCATTCAATGTGTTTTCTTTATTTTCATGACCATTTACATTGGTAGATTCTCACTGAAGGCATCAAAACTATGAATGAACACATGTGCACTTATTTACTTAACAAACACTGAAAACATGTTTTATATTCTACATTTACAGCTTTTATCAGACGCCCTTATCCAGAGCGACTTACAATCAGTAGTTACAGGGACAGTCTCCCTGAAGCAACTTAGGGTTACGTGTCTTGCTCAGGGACACAATGGTAGTAAGTGGGATTCGAACCCGGGTCTTCTGGTTCATAGGCGAGTGTGTTACCCACTAGGCTACTACAACAACAACAACATTTATTTCTTATATAGCCCAAAATCACATACAGTATGTCTCAATGGGCTTTGACAGGCCCTACAGTTGACACCCCCCACACTTGACCCTTCTGCACACAAGGAAAAACTCCACACAAAAAAAACTCTAGGAGAGAGAAAAAGAAGAGAGGAAGAAACCTTGGGAAGGAGTGATACAGAGAGGGACCCCCTTCCAGGGTAGAGTGAGCCTGCAAATGGTGACAGTGCAGGGTTGGATATGATATAATGATAAGTCCTACGGTTGTAGGGTTGGAGAAGTCCAGGATGTATTCAGTGTCATGGTCTAGATTACGTGTCCATAATGATGTTACTGGTCCATTTGAAGATCCCTGAAGCTGTAGTTGTAACGGTGGTGGTGGCTGTGGTGACCCTCTGTTTTGTCCTTGTAAAGCAGTTGTCAGGAACCAGGATTTATTTGCTGGTCTGATCACTGGGGTCTGCCAGTAGTCTGTGTGCTTGATTCCGTGTCTCGGAGAAAAACAAACAGAAGCAGCGGCAGACGGTTGCACTGTACGACCGATACTGAAATATGTGGTTATAGTGGTATATTGGTGCTACAGTGGCCCTAACTAGGACAGCCTAACTGGTGAATTTAACTTTGTCTGTGTCTAACAGGGGGACTCTGTGATAAACTGGACTTTATAAATAACACTGCGTCAAAATCAAGTGAAATGAGGGTCTAGGACTTCAGCAAAAAGCCAGAGAAAACAGATAGGTTTTGAGATTGGATTTAAACACTGAGACTGTGTCTGAATCCCGGACACTGACAGGCAAGCTGTTCCACAACCATTGATCGAAGGGGGCGTGGCGGTTCGTAAAGAACCAAAAGTTCACTCAGGTACTGTGGGGCGAGACCATTAAAAAGTAGGTTAAAAGTAGGATTTTGTAGTCAATCCTAAATTTGATGGGTAACCAGTGCAGTGATTGTAAGACTGGGGTGATGTGGTCAAATTTCCTGGTTCTGGTTAGAACTCTGGCTGCAGCATTCTGTACTAGCTGGAGTTTACTCATGCACCTACTAGAGCATCCAGACAATAATGCATTGCAGAAATCTAACCTTGATGTAATAAATGCATGGACCAACTTTTCTGCATCATGCATTGAAATGATATTTCTTATTTTCGCAATATTTCTAAGGTGAAAGAATGCTATTCTAGTGACATTATCTACGAGCGAACTGAATGAGAGACCTGCATCAATGATGACACCTAGATCCTTCACTTAGATAGAAAGGCTATCCAGGGTTATTGTGTAGTCAGCCAGTTTATGCCTGGCTGCTTGAGGCCCAAGTACAAGCGCTTCTGTCTTGTCAGGGTTTAACAGGAGAAAGTTGGTGAGCATCCACTGTCTAATGCCCTTCAGACAATTCTCTATTTTGTTCAGCTGCTGCCTCTGATCTGGCATTGCTGACAGATACAGCTGTGTGTTGTCAGCGTAGCAATGAAAGCTAATACCGTGTTTGCGGATGACGTCGCCTAAAGGTAACATGTATAGAGAAAACAGTAACGGACCTAGGACAGAACCTTGTGGAACACCAAACTCTACTTTACTCTACGAAACACCATTGATGTCCACAAACTGATATCGGTTGGTCAAATATGATCTGAACCATTCAAGGGCTGTTCCCTTAATCCTGATAACATTCTCTAACCTGGCAAGGAGAATAGCGTGATCAATAGTGTCAAACGCTGCACTCAGATCAAGCAGGACAAGCAGCGAGATGAGTCCCTGATCAGGAGGCCAACAGCAGGTCATTAACCACTTTAACCAGCGCTGTCTCAGTGCTATGATGAGGTCTAAATCCTGATTGATATACTTCATGGATGTTGTTACAGTCTAGGTATGCGCTCAGCTGTTGGGCTACAACTTTTTCTAAGATTTTTGATATGAACGGAAGGTTGGATATCGGTCTATAATTTGAAAGCTGACTGCGATCAAGATCCGGCTTTTTAATCAGGGGTCTAATGACTGCTACCTTGAACGAACTTGGTATGTGGCCGGTGCTAAGCGACGAGTTAACAATTTTGAGGATAGAATTTATAACATTGGGTGCTATTTGCTTAAGGAGCCTTGTTGGAATCAGATCCAAAGCGCAAGTACATTGATTTGATGACGAGATTAATTTGATTAATTCATGCTCTTTAATAGGGTTGAATCGTTCTAATCGGTGGTCTATTAGAATATTATTTTCCATGGAAATATTGGCGGAGCTATTTGTTGTGCTTTTAATCTCTCTATTTGCGACAATTTTAGTATTAAAGAAATTCATAAAATCATCGCTACCATTCTAGTTTCTTCAAAATAGCCGCCCTTTGAGTTCCCAGAGGTGTTTAGCACTTGTTGGCCCCTTTGCCTTCACTTTGTGGTCCAGCTCACCCCAAACCTTTACTTTACTTTACTTTACTTTATTTGGCAGACGCTTTTATCCAAAGCGACTTACAATGGGAAGACACCAGCAATTCTCGTTCGATTTCTATAGAATATCAAGTATACAAACTAAGAGCCCTGATAAGGCTTAGACTTGTCATTGAAGAACATGCTCGGAGAGTGTTGGGTGCTAGACTAAGACCAAACCATTACATTTATTTAATATAAATATGTAACATGTTTCAGAATGCACAACGTTTGGTCTCCTGGACTGAAGGGGGGTGAACCGAAAGTATTTGGGAGTCTTCCCTGTTTTGGATTTTCCCGATTGTGAGGTTTTAGTTCTCTTGTAGGTGTAAAAACAACCGGGGTGATGAGAGAACATAGTGTAGAAAAACTCTTTCTCCCTCCCCACAAAAGCACTGTATTCAACCACTCCAATTTGATGTTACCTGGCAGAAAGAGGCATGGCACAATAGAGGTTAAAAATGAACAGTTTCTAATTTATTAACACTGGTAAATAATTATTGTAGTTACATGTGAATATTGAATATAAAAAGGTACCAAGGTTACAGAGAAAACACAAGTGAGAAGAAAGAGTAAAGGGGGAGAAAGAGACAGAAAGAGGCAGAGCGATGGGAAATAATGAGATGATAGAGCAGGCTCGAAAACCAGAAGATCCGGTTTCGATGGAAAGGCAGCTGGGAAAGAAAAGAAAAGAAAAATAGTCCCTTCTCCACATGTGAGCAGATCTTTATACCCCTGGCCTACAGGAAGTTGTCACTGGCCTACAGGAAGTTGTCACAGACCAATCAGAACCTGTTGTTTCTGATGTCACGCCCCCCGGTACCTCCCATCTGGGGAAGACAAAGAGAGTGGGCGGTCCTGACGACCGACACTTCACACGTTGATGTCCAACAAAAGGCATGAAAAACAGAGGTGTTAAATCTTCATGCACAACTATTGACACGGAAATGTCACATTTCTTCTTGCAGACAGCTGCTATGCAAGACAAAAGCATGGTCCTGCGATGCCCAATCTTACATAGATGAACTTGCTAATAAAACTTGACACAGAGTCAACCTACTACCAGTGCATGTGCTAGAGTATTATTGTTTTTATTGTATACATATTTTTGAGGGGACATATGAAGCACAGCTGGATATGGTGATGGGATTGCGCATGCGAAGATGATGTTATTTCAACTCAACATTGACTTTATTGACTGATAAGTCAGTCTGAAAATGCCTGAACATGTTAATGTCCTATTAGAGGTGATAATGAGGAACTGTTGCATTAAGTCTGCCCTTATTCCCACCTTCCCACCTATTCTTCACCTTCCTTGGTCATCTCTTTGCATTTACATTACATTTACGGCATTTATCAGATGCCCTTGTCCAGAGCGACTTACAATCAGTAGTTACAGGGACAGTCCCCCTGGAGCAACTCAGGGTTAAGTGTCTTGCTCAGGGACACAATGGTAGTCTTCTGGTTCATAGGTGAGTGTGTTACCCTCTAGGCTACAACCACCCTACCACCTGTCATCCTCTACTCCTGGTTCTTCCCTTGTAAACTAATGTTTACATATTGCACATTAAGAACTATGAATCCCATTTCACCCTTATGAAACTTGGGAGTGTTTTGATCGGTATAGACATTTTTTGTCAGACCATATCATTTTAAGATTTATGATAATGAATGCATGTGGCCAAAGTAAAATATTAAAGTTAATTATTCTTTTATGTGTGTTTGTAGGGTTTGTTTGGAGCAAAGGTATGACGTTCAATAATATTAATTAATATTAAGAAATAATTAATAAAATATTCTAAATATGACATGTATGTATGTCAAATAAAAAGTATTTCTACCCCTCAGGGTCTGATGGGCTTTCCGGGGCTTCAAGGGAAACCAGGAATTAAGGGCCTTCCAGTAAGTAAAGATACAACAGGTGAATGTATCTAAAGATTGCTGGCATCATTAAATTGTTCAGTTCCATTATAATATTTGTGTCTATTTCAGGGCCCTCCAGGGCCACCTGGACTTCCAGGAATGTCCGTAAACCTCACATTATCTAAGATCAAGGTACATCTGAGCATGTAGCGTCAATTATATGACTGGATTGTGTCCAAAATCCAATTCAATTAATCATTTTTTTTTGTTTGTTTTGGCCTGGTGTCTTGTGTGTACTTCACTCCTCTGTATTTGTATTTTCTTTTCTTTTTGAAAAATGGCATCATAAGAACAGCCATAATATAATTTAGGTAACGCCTCATGTACATTCCTCCCGTATTTTTAAAGGTCCCCTGGAAATTTCACTTGGTGAGATTATTTAACATGAATACGAGTTCCCCTAGCCTGTTCTGCAGTTGCCCATTCTGCTTCGCCATTCAGAGAGTGGCAGCTCAGACTCTCTGATCTGGAATTTGGTCCCTTATGTTGTCATAAGGAGAAAGGTTACCTCCCCTTTCTCATGCTTTGTCCGCCCAGATAATTTCCCACCCCTCCCATAAAAATGGAACTCCACCAACCATCAAGGCGGGGTCTGCCAGTGGGACTGGCTAAAAGTGGCTGCAATTCTTCACCAGGGCTGATTTTTGCAAAGAGACTTCAGTATTAGGGGACCACTAAGGCCTATAAAAAAACAAACAAAAATATATAATATGTATTTAATGTATTATATTATAATAGAATAAATTCAATAAAAGATGCATTTTTAATACATTCATGTTCATCTGCTCTAGGACATGATGTTTGTTTCGGACAATCCCAACATTCCTCAGCTACTCACGCTATTAGATTCTCTTCAAAGAGACCTGAAGCTCCTTCTGCACCCACCGGATGGGTCCAAAGAACATCCTGCAGCTAGCTGTTTGGAACTGAAACTCTGCCAACCAAGCTACACAAGTGGTCAGCACACTCAAATGCACTGGCACTCAAAAAAACATCTCCTAAATGATTGGGCTTCAACCACAGTATATGAAACACATGCATACATAAAGTATAGTACTCAAACACATAAATCCAAAATTTACATGCACTTGTCATGCACTAATTGTGACATAAGTTAAGCTTTTGTATAGCAGCTTTGAAAGTTTACAGATTCCAACATTTTCAATTTGAGGCTTATTTCCACTGAAAACGGAACAAAGCTCTTTCCAGTATTTGTTTTTTACTATTAATGAAAAGCCATCCCATTCATCTCATATACCATCACATTTATGGATTTATTCATAAAGCCAAATATGGCATCATGTAAAATTTGTCACATTGAATAACTGTAAAGTAACTGATATGAAAGGTTTGGTTGTATGTGCAGGCCTGTACTACATTGACCCCAACCAAGGAAGTAACAGAGATGCTCTCCTTGCTTACTGCAACTTCTCAGAGCATACAGCTGAGACCTGTCTGCATCCAACACACTCTCAGGTAATGTGACACATCTGGCTGTACATGATACAGTTGTCTAGTATTAGTTCAGTCTACATTGTATGGATTTTAACCTGGATGATTTAGTAATACATGTCATGTCCTTCTCTACAGTTGCCCATTAGGGCATGGTTGTTAAACTCTGGACCAATCACCTCTTTTCCCTGGCTGAGTTCACTCGATGAAGGTTTTAAGGTAGATCTTACACCAGTTGATCAGACTTACATGCAAGAGAAAGTCAGACCTTGCCTCCATTCTTGTCTCATCGCTCCTTCCTCTCAGCTTCAGTACCCAGGCGCCAGTGTGGTTCAGCTGCGCTTCCTCAGGCTCCACAGCCACCGTGCTGAGCAGAAGGTGACCTTCTCCTGTCGCTCTGGGTACCAGCTTGGCAACACTCTCCACGATGTCAAGTTTTTGGTGGATTCTCACAGACAAAGCTACCTTGGAGAACTGAGAGGCTGTGTTGTAAGTGTTGCTTATTAAATTGACTTAGTATCTTAGTATATTTTGTGACTGTAAAAATGAAGTCTATACTAATATCTTTACTTGTTTTGATGCAGCCAACTCAGGATGTGAATGCCGCTCCTCGACAATCTGTATTTCAGTTTGAGGATGTGGAGCTGCTCCCCCTCAGAGATGTGGCAGTTTCCAATGAAGGAAACCCATCTCTGGAATTTGGCCTCAGTGTCGACCCTGTGTGCTTCAGCTAGAGATGGATCATTATGAGCACCCCAAGAAACATGCTCCAAGATGAATTGGACACATAAATGCCCCAAGACCTCTCAAGTGGATTAGCCCTTTAGAAAACATAATTTAAATGCACCTCCTAGTGAGGGCAGACTTTGCATAGATATATTCTCATGCCTGGTGGACATTTCTTATTATTTTGTTTAAATGTTTGTTTACAGAGACATTAATTATTTATATATGCTTTTATATTTATTACACTTTTTTATATGGTTACCTATTTAAATGTACTTACTCATGACAACAACCAGGTGTTGGTTTTAACACTTCAACAGTATGTTTTGGTGGAACACTGGGCATCTGTGCAGCACATCACAAATGATTGAGTAATTTGCATTTTAAATGACATACTTTGAACACCTAAAACATTTATATTTAGCCAATTATGTGACACAAAGGAATTTAAAGAAAGTAATGTTATTTACAAAATGTATATTTACATATAAAGTGTATAACAAATGTACCCCCTTATCACACCATAGGTCTCAGGAGCTCTAATGTTTACATACATAAAGCATTCTTTTTACATGCATGCATGTGAGAGTAGGGTTTTAGGATTTTTTTTCCTCTGACCATTGTCATCTGTTGCAGACCTGAGGTATGATGACCCAGGCTAAAGACATTATTTATGCCAAAAGGTTAATAGTATTTACACATTCAGCAGGAACAATTATTTTATTTATGTATATGTGTCTGTGTTCTGCTTCTGTTTTGTTGGGATATGTTTGATCACTTATGCATAACATAGTCAGGAACATGTCCCAATAAATTTCAGATTCTTTTTTCTCTTCACACAGGAGAACATAAGACTCAGGGACTACAAAATGTAGAATTGGATAAACTAAAATAATTTGTGATATTCTATAATCCTGTGATGGTAATGATAGTTAATATCATATTTTCAAAACTCCAGTTGTTCTCCAGTTGTTCCTACCTTCCTTTAATATTCCTATTAGTGTCAGTCTGACAATATTTGCTTCCTTCTATTTCACTGTCTATTAGTACATGTTAGGTTGAAAGATTAATATGCACCAGTAGGATGATGAATCATGGGTAAATGAGAGAATGTTTTTTTTTCTTCCGATTTAACATATTAAGCAGTAGCCCTAAAGTCAATCAAATAAGTAAAAAAAAATTGTAAAAAAAAAAAATTAAGAGATTGTACACGTGCAACTATATATTCTTTACTGGCAATTCCAGGTATTTGTGTGTTATGTTGTCCTGACTGACAACCATTATTGGTGCTACATTTTTTCCCTCAGTTCACATGCAAAAATAACTGTAAATGAGATGACAATGTCTGTATGCAAAAAAATCAATAAATGCTGGTCATACATTTTAAAACATATGTTTATTCTATAGCTGAACGAATGCTAAATATAATGAACACGATTTGTTCCTCAAACAATGGCAGCCATATTTAAAATGCATTTCCCCCTTAGGGCTACGTAGTGGGTGTGGCTCAGCGTCGCACAGGCAGCGTTTTGTTACCGACGGCTTGCCATACTAAGCCTAGTGGGTGTGGCTCAGCGTCGCACAGGCTGAGTTTTATTACCGACGGCTTGCCATACGAAACCCAGTGGGTGTGGCTCAGCGTCGCACAGGCAGCGTTTTATTACCGACGGCTTGCCATACTAAGCCTAGTGGGTGTGGCTCAGCGTCGCACAGGCTGAGTTTTATTACCGACGGCTTGCCATACGAAGCCTAGTGGGTGTGGCTCAGCGTCGCACAGGCTGAGTTTTATTACAGACGGCTTGCCATACGAAGCCTAGTGGGTGTGGCTCAGCGTCGCACAGGCTGAGTTTTATTACAGACGGCTTGCCATACGAAGCCTAGTGGGTGTGGCTCAGCGTCGCACAGGCTGAGTTTTGTTACCGACGGCTTGCCATACGAAGCCTAGTGGGTGTGGCTCAGCGTCGCACAGGCTGAGTTTTATTACCGACGGCTTGCCATACGAAACCCAGTGGGTGTGGCTCAGCGTCGCACAGGCAGCGTTTTATTACCGACGGCTTGCCATACGAAGCCTAGTGGGTGTGGCTCAGCGTCGCACAGGCTGAGTTTTGTTACCGACGGCTTGCCATACGAAGCCTAGTGGGTGTGGCTCAGCGTCGCACAGGCTGAGTTTTGTTACCGACGGCTTGCCATACGAAGCCTCGTTTCGGTGACGCAGGCAGCGTCGGGCAGTAAGACGGGGGACATGGCGCTGTCCAGCCCACCCGACGTCCTCGCCAGCTCAGCCGAATCGTCTTATGAACGAACGTTATGCACTTACTTCGGTTACGCGCAGGCGTCGTGGACGGAATGACTTGCATGCGCTGAAACGCTTACTGTCGCGCAGCTTTCAAACGCGATGTAGCTGGAAGTCGCAGCCGGTGTGCAGTTTCTGTGGCGCCGAGGCGAGCAAAGTCACACTGGCGAGGCGAGGCGAGGCGAGTCACTGTCACTCCGCGACGATGGCTGCTTTCTGATGGTCGCTGGTCGTTGCTTGAGGGCGGCGGTGGATGGTGCTGGTCCCGGACAGCAGGGTGTGGCGAGGCAGGCTCTTAAACTGAGTGACACTGCCAAGCAGAGTTCACAGGTATAACCTATTCCTGTATTAATTAATGGTTTAATTAAGGGCTACGTATTTCATTCTAAGATGAATTCATGAGTATATGACATGATAGGCCACAAGTAGAAGTCCTATACTGTACAGGCCAAAGGTTCGGACACACCTTCTCATTCAATGTGTTTTCTTTATTTTCATGACCATTTACATGGTAGATTCTCACTGAAGGCATCAAAACTATGAATGAACACATGTGGAGTTATGTACTTAACAAAAAGTGGAGACCTGACCTCCACAATCACCGAACCTGAACCCAATCCAGATGGTTTGGGGTGAGCTGGACCGCAGAGTGAAGGCAAAGGGGCCAACAAGTGCTAAACACCTCTGGGAACTCCTTCAAGACTGTTGGAAAAGCAATTCAGGTGATGACCTCTTGAATCTCATGGAGAGAATGCCAAGAGTGTGCAAAGCAGTAATCAGAGTAAAGAACTAGAATATAAAACATGTTTTCAGTTATTTCACTTTTGTTAAGTACATAACTCCACATGTTCATTCATAGTTTTGATGCCTTCAGTGAGAATCTACCAATGTAAATGGTCATGAAAATAAAGAAAACACATTTAATGTGAAGGTGTGTCCAAACTTTTGGCCTGTACTATACGTCGCATACGTTGTTACTAGTAAAAGTAAGGTGTTATATTGGAATGGAATCGAGCACATGTGAGTTTCCTGGCGAATTTACAGTGTGACTGAGCTTATTCTGCCTTTTTCAGGCATTTATCTTTCACTGGTCCGAGTTACATGACTGTGGGCAAGCAGCCCGGCCATCGGGATGTATTCTCATCCCAAAAGCGACTATGTTTCCGTGACGCTCCGAGACCAGCACTGCCGGATCTATAGCAATGGCAAACAAAGGAGACAGTCCTGCTGGAGGGTGAGTCACATTAATACAGAGACCAGTTATTCTGTAATTCCACATTCTAGAATCTGTTTGGTTTTTTTGTCCCCACTCCATACACGTTTTATTTACCAGAAACCTTTCTCAAATCAGTACTTATAGGGACTGTTCCCCGTGGTACAGAATTACAGCCATTTTAAGCCAGTCCCACAATTTCCAATGGAAAAATTTCCAGAAAACTTCAAATGAACCCACTGCTTCTTTAGAGGCTTGCGTGAAGGAAGTAATTCATGCAAATTTTACATCTATGCACCAGTCAACTGTAATGCTTCACACGACTGGAAGCCATGATTTTTTTAGGGGAGGAGTGGGAAATTCTCTGGGCGGACAAAGCATGAGAAAGGAGAGGTAACCTTTCCCCTTATTACGTCATAAGGGGACAAATTCCAGATCAGAGCATCTGAGTTGCCGCTATCTGAACGACCATAGCACTCTTAACACATATCACCATTTCTAGCCACTGCAGGAACATACAGGCTAGGGGAACCTGGATTACTGTCAACGGACAAAATGGTAGTAAGTGGAGTTTGAACTTGTGACTTGGCCTTGGTCAGCATTGGTCTTTGTAATTGATGCCTGTTTGAAGTGGAGGTACTAAATTGGTGGGTCACCACAAATAAAACTTTATTTACTCCCACATCAAAATATTTTGTCAAATGACCCACCCACCTAGCGGTTAAGGAAACAGACCCGTTAGTGGAAAGTTGCCAGTTCGAAGCGCCAAGGTGCCACTGAGCAAAGCACCGTCCCCACACCCCCTGGGCGCCTGTCATGGCTGCCCACTGCTCACCAAGGGTGATGATTAACAGCAGAGGACACATTTCGTTGTGTCACCATGTGCTGTGCTGCAGTGTTTCACGATGACAATCACGTCAGGTTTTATTGAACAGTCATGCAGTCATTTGCTTCTCCCAGTAGAAATGGAGGCAGCTGTCCAGGCTGCAGCGCAGTCTGATCACCCTCCTGTCAGCTGTTCTGCTGCTGTGCGGAATGGTCTTATACCCCTGGCTCATGGAGCACTGGAAAGGTACAGCTGGTGTTTCTCTGATGTTTTTTTATGGAATGTGTTTTATTAGGTTGTGATGGTAGTTGTATTTTTTGGTGAAATTGAACCGGCTGTTTACATATATTTATTATACATTTATTCAAACACAGATCACTCTACAGAAGATGAGTTGGATGAAGATGATATCAGAGGTCTCCACCCAGTCCCTCAAGGCATTAAGGTTGACCACAAACAAACGCTAGAGCTCAAACCTGAAGAACATGTGCCAGAGATACAGAGGCCAGAAGTTCCAATCCTGCCCAAACCATCTGAGATGGTGAGAGATGCTTGGTTCTCTGTACATGCAATATATAGCTGGTTAAAACATTTATTCTCGTGTTCATTAACCATTAACCAGCCACTGTTGTCTCAAGAATTCTTCTGAAACAAACTTTGGACGTGACCAGAACGATTTTCAGCATTCTTGGCAACTTTAGGAATGCGTGGATACATTTTGACTGTTTTTCTCTTTATGTTGGTCATTTACACTTTATAAAACTTTCTGTTGTGATATCGAAATGATAAAGTCTTGATGCGCTGAGATCTCCTTTCTAGCAGAACAAACCCTTTCCACATCAACGGCGTCCCCCATTGCTCCAGAAACAAGACGACGTATCAGACCCCCAAAAGAGAGAGAAAAATGAAGGAGTGCAGGAGGAGGGGGAAAGAGGAGAGAAAGAATTCATCAGGTCAGCCTTCAACTGGTTTTTCAGTGGGGAACAAAATAGCTGAATGAATGTGGGACTGGAGAGGAGGAGAAAGCCCGCCAGCCTTATTCTCTTCCCTTGCTTTCTTACTTTTTAGTGTTTATTTTATACAATATTCACACTTGTGTGTCTACAGATCAGTGTGTGAGTTGTTTTTTGCTTGCTCAGTTGGAGAGGGACTGTTATCGAGGCAGACCAGGCGACAGAAGCCCCGCCCTCTGCCCGTGGGAAGGATGAACCTGCAGGTCACTTTAAAACCAACCCCTACATTTCAGAATAATATTAGAACTGAAAGGATTGATGAAGCACTTCTCATGAGGTCAATGAGTGGACTGATTTTATCGATGGCTTCTAAACTACAGTTATGAAGACCTGCTAGAGTACAATGAGTCTTTGCATATTCATATAACATCAATGCATACTTAAACACATTTACACACAATACAATTGTACTATTTGTCAGATTGTGTATATGTGTGTTTCTGTGGCCAGTGAGCTCTCTCGACCAAGTTGAGGCAGTTCGCGAAGCTTTCCGTCATGCATGGAGCGGCTACAAGCAGTTCGCCTGGGGTCATGATGAACTGAAGCCGCTCTCTAAGTCTTACGGAGACTGGTTTGGACTGGGCCTCACCATCATTGATGCCCTCGACACCATGTGGATCCTTGGTTTGAAGGAAGGTTAGGCTCATTCATCTTTTATAGTGCATTTATTTTGGTTGTTTAACCAACATATAATTTTAGGAATAATAAATACATATTTTAAACAAACTCATCTTGCATTTGCACCTCACACATGATGTGTTGACAAGCAAAAGACTCTATAGCCCATATTTCTATCTAGCACTTTACGTTGGTATTTCAAATGAGTTTTGTCTTCTGTATTAGGTTGCAAAGTCAGTTATGCCTCCCCTTACGACAGTTGTTACTCTCAATTTATTCCTGTTTTTATAAGAGTTTGAGGAGGCCAGAAGATGGGTAGAAAATGACTTGTCATTTTCCAAGAATGTGGATGTGAACCTCTTCGAGACTACCATCCGTATTTTGGGAGGCCTTCTGAGCACCTATCATTTGACTGGAGATGACCTGTTTCTCCAAAGGGCTGTAAGTCTAACAACAATCATAGTCAATTTTTGTCAGTTTTTGAGTGAGTTGCCACATTCTCATCTCACTCCTAATTGAAAGGGACCAAGAAATATGTTAATTGTTCTGTTGACATTAGTGCTGTGCAATTGATTGCAATCGCAAAAATTTAAGCACGATTTAAGCACATGCGATTTCTAAACCGCTTAAGGCTGCAATTTCATCCATTAATTTATTTAGATTTTTATTCAGAATATGTTCTTTTGCGCATGGTTTTAATATGTTAACCAATCAGAGCTGACCCAGCGCACCGGGCCATTACAGCTAAACTGAGCGGGAGAAAGATGTTAACCAATCAGAGCGCACGACGAAGCTGATAGGCAGAACCGAAAAGGCGAGCATGAGGAAAGAACATAAAATATGGATGCAGGTCAAAATAAAAATGATTTGGTGCTAAAGAGAAATTCAACGTCAGTCGTTTGGGAGTATTTTGGATTCAGGAGCAAGGTAATTGACAAGTGAAATGATTATTCCAACAAAACGGAGCAATACTACAAATCTGTTCCAACACTTAAAACCGCATCATAAAAAACTGCATGATCAATGCATGTCGACAAAGACCATCGAAACAAACTAAAGCACACAAAGACAGCCCAAACAGAGTGAAAAAGTATCCATTGTTCGAGCAAGTGCAAGCGGCGTGCTTTATTAGAACGGATCAAAACGGCACAAAGAAATTACCGGCGCAATCACCTATCATATATGCAAAGATATGATGCCTGCGCACATCGTCAGTAAAGACGGCTTCCGAAGGCTAATTCAAACTCTTGACAAAAGATACCAGCTGCCATCTCGCACTCATTTCTTGCAAAAAACCTTTAAGAGAGAAATCTGTTTTTTGGTTTTGATTTATGTTTTTATTTATTGTTATGATTGGAATTGAGGTTAGGTAATCTTAATTTATGTTGTCTGTTTTAAAGACAATTTTACTACAGTTTTGTTTATTAAACACAATACTATGTTATTTTATTGTGAAATGTTTTGTTATGCACTTCTTGTGCACTGAATACATTTAGAATTTATGTAGCTTGTTTGAAAAAACAAAACCATTTGCCAAAATCGCAATCGCAATATTCGTTAAAAAAATCGCAATTTGATTATTTTGTCCATGTTGCACAGCCCTAGTTGACATTAAAAGTTACATTTTGAAGATATAATGTAAGGTAATCCTCAGAGAAATGCTTGTTACTAGTGAATCTAGTGAACTAGTTAAATACGGATACGAATCATGAAATGTGAACTAGTGAATCATTAATTTTTCCGCTATCTAATATTACAGAAGGATCTTGGGACCAGGTTAATGCCCGCATTCAACACGCCTTCCAAAATTCCATTCTCAGACGTGAACATTGGGAAGGGCACAGCGCACCCACCTCGCTGGACCACTGACAGCACAGTGGCTGAGGTCACCAGCATCCAGCTAGAGTTCAGAGAGCTCAGCCGTCTCACAGGCGACCCACGGTATCAGGTGCCTCCCCATCCACACCAACTTTTTGGGACTTTCAGGGGCCTTCATTCTTAACTTCCATCGTGTTCTGGTTCCTAAAGCAAGTACTAAAGCATTTTGTACCCCAAATCACAATAATTTACTCTTCTTTCACCATAAAAGATAAGTGGTGATGTCTTGCGCAAAGACCATTTGTTTTGCCCGCTTGTTCAATGCAAAAGCTCTTTTAGACAAGCCAGATTCATTTTGCAACAAAATGCTTTGTACTCATGAGGCACATATTTAGTTATTTGGACAAAAAAGTGCTTTGCATAGCGGAGGAAGAACCCCACATTCGAAGAAACACATGATACCTACTGTCAAATTTGGAGGAGGTTCTATCACTCTGTGCAGTTGTGTTACTAACTAAAGTCAAGGTTGTAATTCCTGTTAATCCAATATTTCATATGAATGTATTTACTATTGTGGGCAAGAATGTCTAGACCTTGGTAGAAATGAGGGAATACTAGACCCAAGATCTTACATGCTACAGTCCTTATGAGTGTGGCACAGCTCAGTCATTTGTTTCAACAGAAAGCTGTGGATGAAGTGATGAGTCAAGTGCACAGGCTTGGTGGCAAACGTGATGGCCTGGTGCCAATGTTCATCAACACCAACAGCGGCAAGTTCAGCCACCGTGGGGTCTTCACCCTGGGAGCTCGTGCTGACAGCTACTACGAGTACCTGCTCAAACAGTGGCTACAGGGAGGCAAAAAAGACACACAGTGAGTACTGTACGTGGAAAAAAATGTACAAAATATACATATAAATGTACAAAAAAGTATTCACATTTTGCGCTAGTGGATCGTAACCGGGTTGTAACTGGAAGTTCAAAATGCAACAAGAAACAGGAGCAAGAGACGAAAAATAGAGAGTAAGCAATTTTCTGAAAACTGTGTTTAAACTGAACAAGATGTTTACCAGTTGATTAGAAACCACAGCGTTTTAAAAGCAGAATCTGTGCAAAAGAAAAATTATTTCATGTCATTTTTTGCCAGGCATTCACAATGTCATGACAAGTCAAGTAGTTCATTGTCATATGTACAAGAGTACAATGGACCAAGCACAAAAAATTCTTGCTGACATCCTGATGGCAAAGGCTTTCTGTTTTTCTGGCAGGGTTGTAGAGCTGGACCAGTATGGTTTCTCACAGCCCGGATGCAGTATGTAATTTCTTAAAAGATACTGATGGTTATGAGAGTAAAGTGGTAGACAAAACATTCCAGCTCATGAACAGCCTGCTTGAGTTTAAATGCAGTTTTCCAAAAATAAACTTATTTTATTAAGTTTATTTGCTCTTTTTTTTTCCCTCTTCTTGCATTTTGAACTTCAATCCATTCCTTTTTCCCCGGCCTTAAGAATTTGCTTAGATGTGCGTGTGTGTGTATGTATATGCATATTATATATATAGAATGAAAAAAGAACTGAAAAACATAACTTTCTGCCACTGAGTGGAAATACAGTATAGCACTTCCCACTATTCCTGGTAATTCAGTGACATTTTCCTTTCTTGTTTTGTTGTGGTGTGCCCTTCAGGCTTCTGGAGGACTACCTTCAGGCTGTTGAAGGCATAAAAAGAAACCTGCTCAGGCAAACACTGCCTAGTCAGCTCACTTTTGTGGGGGAACTCTCCCATGGGCGTCTAAATCCTAAAATGGTGAGGGAGCCATTAATAATGACATGTCAAAATCATGTCAAATAGGATTTTATTTTCATCTCAACCCCCCACATAGTAAAATGTTCTTTTTGGATCATGGTGCAACACAAGATAACTGAAAATAACTAGAAAACACATATTAAAAACATTTCCCCTGCTGTAAGTATTTGACACATCATCATTTTTATCAGTAAGTAGTATTGACACAGAATTTCCACCAGATGATATTCATCAATCCAAATATTGAATTCAAACTGTCACGACCGGGGGCTGACGGGAGAAGGAAGCGCAGACACAGGACATCTGAGAAAAAGGGGTTTATTAAAAACTCAAATGAAAATGGCACGAGGGCCAAAACAAAGGAGTCTCTCCATACAAACAAAAACAAACCCGCAGCCGTGGGGCACAAGGCCAGGAACACAAAGGTAAGGAAATGTCCTCATTAATGCAGCAGTAATGTCTGCACGCTGCTTCTCGGTTTAAATGGAGTCCTGATCCATTAAGCCTAATTGGTGTCAGCCATCCGGGACGGATCAGGACTCCATAATCAGATGTATGGGGACCTGCTGTGATCGCCCCATGGCCTGGGGGCGTCACAGTAGCCCCCTCAAGGGTGCAGCTCCTAGGTGCCCAAACTCACTGAGCCCCTGTTACTGCCCCTGTTACTGCACGAGCCCCTGTTACTGCACGTCTCCATTGACTCTTCCAGTGTCTCTCCCTGCCGCCCCCAGGGAGGCAGTCCCAGACCCTCCGGTGACCGCAGACCATGCCGCAGGGTGGTGCTGTCTGGTATAGGAAGTAGGTGGTGGGCTTGCACGTCTGCCTCATCCTCCAGGGGGCTGGCTGAGTCTCTGCAGGCAGTTGGGGGTGTGTTGGGTGTTGTAGATGGAGGAAGCTGGTGTGCTGGTGCTGCACTACCGACCTGCTGGGGAATGCCTGTGCAGAGGGGTGTGGAGTCCAGGACCAGAACTGGAGGACTGCCAGGAAGTGCACGGTGCGTGACACACGTGCGCCATTCGTCCACCAATCAACCTCGTTGTCAGTGACGTCTTCCAGGTCTGCGTTCTACCAGTTCACTTTGGCGTCGGCAAGGGTGCTGCAGAGTATCACGCATCGTCCCTTGCGTCGTCCTCTCTGCTGTCCCTCCAACCAGTCAGCGAACTCGCATACAAAGAACATTTAAGTGTACAAGTTGAGTCATAGTAAATAAAGTGAAATGACACAGGGAGTAAGTATTGAACACACTTTATTTAATACTTTGTTGGTGATTACAGCTTCTAGACTCTTCTTGTATGGAGAGACCAGTTGTGTGCATTGCTCAGGAGTGATTCTGGCCCATTATTCCATACAAACGGGCCTCTTTTATGAACTTGGATCTTCAGTTCTCTCCATAGATTTTCAATGGGATTTAGGTCAGGTGATTGACTGGACCATTCAAGCAACTTTTTTTTTTCCCCCTTTCTCTTGAAAACACTTCATTGTTTCCTTGGCCTTGTATTTGGGACCATTTTCTTGCTGAAATGTTCACCCTCTTTTCATTTTCTGGCAGCAGGTTTTAATCCAGAATGTTCTGGAGATTTCTCCATTCATCCTACATTTAATAATAGGTCTGCCAGAGCCCATTGCTGAAAAGAAGCCCCAAACCATGATGCTTCTACCCCCAAACCTAACTGTTGTTTTAGTGTTCTTGGGGTGGTGGGCAGTGCCATTTTTTCCCCAAACATGGTGTAGACAATGACTACCAATTTTTTTTTTTCTTCTTTTCTTTGAAGCAACCGTACCTGCTGATGTAAAAGTGAAAGTGAAGTGATTGTCATTGTGAAACACTGCAGCACAGCACACGGTGCCACAACGAAATGTGTCCTTGGTGAGCAGTGGGAAGCCATGACAGGCTCCTGGGGAGCAGTGTGTGGGGACGGTGCTTTGCTCAGTGAAGTTCTGCCCGAGTGGTTCTTGGCTCCTGGAGAACTCTCCTGATGATTCTTTGGACTCCTCAGACAGAGATCTTACATGGAGCACCTGATTGTGGGCAGTTTATGGTGAACTGATGTTTTTTCCATTTCTGGATAATGGCCCCACAGTGTTCACAGGAACATTCAGCATTCTGAAAATGCGACAATAACCATTCCA
Organism: Denticeps clupeoides; assembly: GCF_900700375.1. Taxonomy (NCBI): domain Eukaryota; kingdom Metazoa; phylum Chordata; class Actinopteri; order Clupeiformes; family Denticipitidae; genus Denticeps; species Denticeps clupeoides. Next base: position 21,489,881 of record NC_041709.1, on the reverse strand, counting down.
ATCGGTATGCCTCCTGGGTAAGGAGAAGCCTTTATAGGCCATCAATTAGGACTAAAGCAGCTGATATCAATTAGTCCTGATAGGGGCGGGGTTTCTCTCTCAGTACTGACAGATTCCAGGTGATCTCCTGGCTTTCTATGACATTTTGCACCTTGTTATCTTCATATGTTCAGTATTCCCTGTGTCATTATTTATTATATTTATTATGACTCAACTTGTATGTTTAAATGTTCTGATTTCTTTGTATAAATTAAATATTTGGCTTGATGGCTACATCTGGTTTACATGCACATTGTGCAAATTTACAGTGAGGGTAAACACTGATCTCTTTCATTTTGTATTTTGTAAGTAAATGTCTCAGGATGTACAGGAGAATGCAGACCAATCATATTGTCAGAATATTGTCAGATTACTATTATTCATAATTTTGGAAAATAAGAACTTTGTCCAATTCTTTTTTCCATCTCTTGTTCTCTGTGTGTATCTCTCTCTCTCAAACAACAACCTGCTTAGGACCACCTGGTCTGTTTCCTGCCCGGCACATTAGCGCTGGGTACCCATAATGGTCTTCCTGCAGATCACATGGATCTAGCGTTGCGTCTAATAGAGACATGCCACCAGATGTATGTCCAAATGGAGACGGGCCTGAGCCCAGAGATTGCCCATTTCAATCTTCAGCCACGCACAAGTCGAGATGTGGAGGTCAAGGTAGGATTGGAGAACAAAATAAGCGGAAGCTCACATTCTCCCAAGGCTGAGATCTATTTTTCCATCCATGCAGCCTGCTGACAGACACAACCTCCTCCGTCCAGAAACAGTGGAGAGTCTCTTCTATCTTTACAGGTTCACACACAACCCCAAATACAGAGACTGGGGCTGGAATATCCTACAGAACTTTAACAAATACACAAGGGTTGGTATGATTATTTCTACTTAAACCACAGTAAATCAGATCAGGTTTGTAATGACACTAAAACATTTACATTTACATTTAAGGCATTTATCAGATGCCCTTATCCAGAGCGACTTACAATCAGTAGTTACAGGGACAGTCCCCCCCCTGGAGCAACTTAGGGTTAAGTGTCTTGCTCAGGGACACAATGGTAGTAAACAGGATTTGAACCTGGGTCTTCTGGTTCATAGGCGAGTTTGCTACCCACTAGGCTACTACCACCCTAGCCCACTAGGCTACTAGCCCACTAGGCTACTACCACCCGATATAAAACAATTTGTAAAGGACCGGGACTGCTGTATTGAAATACACAAATGCATAATTATGTTACTAATTAATAATGATATAACTTTGATTTGATTATCAGGATGAGCATATAAAGAGTAGACATATAACATATTTCATTTATATTGTTCTTGTGATTGGTGACTGGTCAGTTAACCTTTCTGAGATAACCTTCTGTTTTTTTTACTCCCTGATCCGGATCAAAAACAAGTCACAATAATCTAGTACATTTTTTTCAATTAGTGCGATTTTGCAACAGTTGATCCAAAAGACTCTCTTTGACTCTCCCTCACTTCTTTCTCCTAGGTGCCAAGTGGAGGTTACACCTCAATATCAAATGTTTGTGACCCAGTCAACCCAGGCCCCAGAGATAAGATGGAGAGCTTCTTTCTGGGGGAAACCCTAAAGTACCTCTTCCTGCTGTTTAATGATGATCCACAGCTCATCAGCCTGGAGGAATTTGTGTTCAATACAGAAGCCCACCCTTTACCCATCTGGCCCTCTGCCCTCTGAAGAGCAAAAGGGTAGAGGACAACAGACAAATCTCAGAAGGAGAGGAAGCCCACAGAAAAGACCAAGAGAAGGAGAAACTTACACTGGTCAAAAGACAGGGACATGCAAACTGTTATCATAGGTCTAAAGTTTAAGTTTTAAGAGTCAGAATATGCATAGCTTGATCTGTCTTGTCATAAATATATATTATTTTTTAAGGTTTCTGTGTTACACTTGATAGGGAAATACATGATTTTTTAAAATCTTAATTCGGTACTGCGTTTCTTTCATATTATACATTGCACCAAATGTGATATTAATGTCAAATTCAAATGTGAAATGTCAGCTCACCTCAACTTCCATCACACAGGATTGTCACCTCAAGGTAAGAAGATTAAGGCAGCGCTATTGGAGTTTGTCTCTTTTCTAGCTCTACAAAATAACGGACCATTTACAATCTCTTCAATCAGAGGCGTCAACCACGTCTTACATTTACATTAACATTTACGGCATTTGGCAGACGCCCTTATCCAGAGCGACTTACAACGTGCTTTCAAGTTACCATCGATGAAGAGATCAATTCCGGTTCACTAGGACCCCAACTATGAATACATCTATTTTATTCACTCTGTTGTAGATTCTGTACACAAAGTTCAACAACAAGAAAATTACAATTTAATCTAAATATTCTTTAAAGAGGAAGGTCTTGAGCGGTCGTTTGAAGGTGCTCAGTGACTGAGCTGTTCTGACCTCGAGGGGAAGTTCATTCCACCACCGAGGGGCCAAGACAGAGAAGAGTCTAGATTAATGTTTTCCTTTACCTTTAGAGATGGAGGGACCAGGCGAGCAGTACTGGAGGCTCGGAGTAAACGAGGTGCAGTGCGAGATGTAATAAGGTCTTGTTATATTGTAAATAAAGAAATTAATCAATATTACTCACAAATTAAAATAGCAAATTCTACAGCAGGTCTGGTTTGTATGGGGCCTTCTAAATGGCTGGAGATGCCCTTGCCCACACCATGCTGTATTATATACTTTACAGTGTCTCAGTCAAGGATAACTTACCAGCATTAATTAACAGAGTAGTAGTGCAAATCCATAAATAAAAAAAATATTGATTACCCATGATACCTTCCTACTTTTGTGCCCATGAGCTATTAGAAACATTCTGCTTCTGTTTGGTTAAGAGTGTAAGTAAAACATAAATATTAATATACAATGATCAGCCACAGGTGAAGTGGTCTATGAAAGATATGTGGCTGGGCATCGTCCATGTCAGTTTATGCAAATAAGGCTGCACAGACCATGTCCACCATCTGAAGGAGTCCACAGAGCAGAGTTTTCTTAGTCTGGTGAAACATGTTAGTTATTTTCCAGGGGAAGAAATTTGATCTAATACCACCGCATACATTCAGAGTGGACTCCAGGGTCCATGTCCTGGACTCCAAGGTCATTTCGTCATCAAGAGGAAAACCTTCCCAATATAATAATGTTTTGGCTGATCAGTTGATATCAGTCATCATCTGTCCCTTAACTGTTATAAGATGCTCCTACTTTTAGGAAACAAATGCCCTCTAGTGGATATTTCTGATCATTACATTCATGTGTTTTTATGTTACCACTCAAACCAGCCACATTGTGATGTTATTAACAAATATGCATGTTATGGAATTAACTGTGACGTCCTGTGACAGTTTAGATTATTCAGGAAATGTTTAGGAAACAGTAACATAATGTGTTTGAAGTGCATGTGGTTTATAGTTTATCTGTGATGGCTTTTGGCTTTTGCAGGTGCTCAGGCGTATGAAGAGTCTTCAGTAGCTTTCTTCCTGATTACATGTGACACAAAAAAAAAAAAAATCAGTGACAAGAATATGGGTGTTCAGGTGGTGGGACGGCACTGCTGCTCTACTACATCACTTCATATATGGAGAAAATGTAAAAGGCGACGTCTGATTTGTCACTGACTCTGTGTGAAGTTTTCCTCTGATCTCTAATATGGTAAGATCGAGTGTGATTGGCGGGTGAGGTGTGTATGCTACTCTCTAGTTGGGGTGAAGAGATGAGGTTTGTTCAGTCACACTACGAGAGGAGAGAAGAAGGTTCTGAACAAAAATACAATGCTGAGGAAGAGGAAGATGGAGAGTGGTCTCTGGGTCATTTTCGTCTCTGTGGTGGTGGCCAGTGGAGGTACATTTAAAAATAGTCTTCAAGCTGATTAATGCACTAAGTTCCTTAATACTCGATGAATTCAGATCAAGATCCTGTTTACAATGTTTCTCCAGGTGATGTGAGGTTGGTGAATGGTCCCAGTCGCTGTGCAGGAAGGGTTGAAGTTTTTCATGATGAACAGTGGGGAACAGTGTGCGATGATTACTGGAACATGCATGTTGCTGCTGTGGTGTGTAGAGAGCTGGGCTGTGGTGAGGCTGTAGAGGCTCTTCATCGTGCTCACTTTGGACCAGGATCAGGACCAATCTGGATGGATGGTTTGTCCTGTGAAGGATCAGAGTCCAGCTTGAAGACCTGTACATTTAGAGGATGGGGTCAGCATGATTGTAGTCATGTGGAGGATGCTGGAGTCCTCTGCTCAGGTATAATCAGTAAAAAAAATGTAAAACCTGACTGTGCTGCAATTTTTTAAAATTATTTCATTCTTATCTGATCAGTAATAGAATAAAAAATAATAATTACATTTATGCACGTAAACACAAAGTGCAAATTATTAGCACTAGTGGAAAACACAGAGATCGAGTTTCTTAGTGCAGAGTCTGCTGCATTTCTAAATTTAATATCCAGAGAAGGTAATAAATGTCTTTGAATTTGGTGCTACTACTTCATTAATTATAGTTATTAATCTGCAGCTGACAGGAAGCCCAGACTGTCTGATGGTCCTCATCTTTGCTCTGGGAGAGTAGAGGTGCTTCGTGGGAAGACCTGGGGCTCAGTGTGCGATGCTGCCTTTGACCTGCAGGATGCAGAGGTTGTGTGTCGAGAGCTGGGCTGTGGGATTCCTGTGGAGCTGCTGGGTGCAGCTGCTTTTGGTTGGGGGCAGGAACAGATCTGGTCAGAAGATATGCAGTGTGGGGGAAACGAAACCGAGATTTCCTTCTGTCCCACATCATCTACACAGAAACACATCTGCAGTCATGAGAACGACGTGGGACTGGTGTGTGCAGGTAGAATATCAGAATTTTTCACGTTAATGTTATTGTTTCTGTGTGAAAAATGATCTGTGTACAATAAAAACATCCACGTTTGCAGGATACACAGATGCCAGACTAGTAAACGGTTCTGACCGCTGCTCTGGTCGAGTGGAGCTTCAGTTCCTCACTGACTGGGGAACAGTTTGTGATGCATCCTGGGATATAAAAGCTGCCAGTGTCCTCTGTGGCCAGCTGCATTGTGGGATTGCTGTGGCTCTGGTGGGTGCGGACTGGTTTGGGCAGGGGAGTGGCCACATCTGGGCTGATGTGTTTGAGTGCAGGGGGAATGAAACCCACCTGTCCAGATGTTCCATCTCTTCCTGGAGTCGAGCAGCATGCTCCCACAGACAGGATGTTGGGCTGATCTGTTCTGGTGAGAAAAACCGGAGATAAAAGTGCATAATTTATATTTAATCTAAGTAACATGACTTTTCTCATTCCTGCAGGTTCATCTCTGTCGGTTCATGACGGGATGGTGCGCTTGTCTGGAGGCGGTGGATGTGAGGGAGAGGTGGAGGTTTACCTCCATCAGGTCTGGAGGAGAGTTCTGCTGGACTCCTGGAGTCTCTCTGATTCCTCTGTGGTCTGCAGACAGCTGCAGTGTGGTTCTGCTGTAAAGTTCTACGCTTCCTCTCGGAACAGAACAGAGCGGAGAGCTGTGTGTGTGTCGGGGTTCCAGTGCTCTGGGACTGAGGCTCATCTGGGGAACTGCAGCTCTCCTCAAATTCTCAACTGTAGCTCCAGGCAGCAGGTGACCATCACATGTTCAGGTAAGAGATTTATAGAGACAGAAGCTAATTGTGCGTATTAAGATTGGTTTCTGTTTGAATATAAGTTTGTATTTTGTAAATCTCTGTATTTTTCATGATGAGCATCTCTGGTACATCAGGTCCCAGGAAGCTGAGGCTGGTTGGGTCTGGGCATGACTGTGCAGGCAGGCTGGAGGTTTTCCACAACGGGTCCTGGGGGACGGTGTGTGATGATTCCTGGGATCCAGAAGATGCCCAGGTGGTGTGTAGTCAGCTCCGTTGTGGAACCGCCCTCAGTGTACAGCTGAACATTTCTTTTGGTCCTGGAAATGGACCTATTTGGTTGAATGAGGTGGCCTGTCATGGAAATGAGACGTCCCTGTGGCAATGTCCATCAGCAGGCTGGGGTCAACATGACTGCAGACACAAAGAGGATGTGGGAGTTGTCTGTTCAGGTAGGAAAATTGAGGTACTAATTATTATTATAAATTCTATCTTTATTTTACTTCTCTTTGTTACAACAGAATTCAAGCAGCTGAGAATAAGCGGTTCAGAATCTGGACTCTGCTCAGGCCCGGTACAAGTCTTCTACAATGGAACCTGGGGGAGCATGTGTGTGAATCACATGGGAGAATACACAGCAAGCATCATCTGTCGCCAGTTAGGCTGTGGAGACATTATCTCGACTGATTCGGGAATCTCTCATCTACCTAAATGGCTGGATAATGTAATCTGCGGTAAACATGATTCTCATATCTGGCAGTGCGCAGCTTCTCCGTGGGGAAACAACAGCTGCAGCGTCACCGAGGCTCTGCATGTTACCTGTTCAGGTTGTATCGAGCACTATATTTCCTTAGTGTTTGATCATCTTATTACCAAACACAAAAAAATAAAATGTTGAAATTGTAATTTCTACAGAATCTAAACCTACCAAGCCCTGGTTTGATGTCTTGTCCCTAAATGCTGATGTCACAGCCCAGCAGTGTTCAGGTGAGTTAAGTGTGTGAGAAATGATCAGTGTTTCAGGAGCTAACAGCTCCACCTCTCCTGTGGCAGGTCCTCCAGAGCTGAGGCTGGTGGGTCCGACTGAGTGTTCAGGGCGGGTGGAGGTGCGCCTGCAGGGACAGTGGGGGACGGTGTGTGACGACTCCTGGGACACGAGGGACGGCCAGGTGGTCTGTAGGCAGCTGGGCTGTGGGGAGCCTGTGTCAGTGGGGGGTGAAGGCATGTTTGGGGGGGGGAATGGCTCCATCTGGCTGGATGAGGTGAACTGTGGGGGTGATGAACGTCACCTGTGGGATTGCTGCCACGCCCCTCTGAACCAGAGTGACTGTTCTCATAAGGAGGACGCTGGTGTTACCTGCACGGGTGAGGTTTCATTCTTGATATAAAGTCAACTTCACTTCACTTCTAGTGTTTAAATATATCTTCCCTCCGCAATTCTGCAGGTAGGAGCACCACAGTCCTGCTCATCCCTACCTCAGCATCTATTACTGCCCCACCTCCAGCACCAGCTTCTACTATTAGCTCAGTAGCCACTCCTGTACTGGGAACACTGGTCCTGCTGCTGCTGGGACTTCTACTTTACCAGAAAAGATCCACGAGGAGAGGTGTGATCCATTTCTTAGTAGTTGTGTACTGTCTAAATGGAAAATGATGAACTAATATGCAGTATTTATTGATCTGACTGTATTTTATAAGTATTGCATGATAATTTATGGTGTTTACATTTTGAACTTACATTTTAGTTGCTACTCACTACACTTGAGGTCTGGGCTCCATTTTAGAATATGGATGTGTAGTTCCTGCCTCTTCAAATGTACTGACCCCCATGAGATGTCATGTCCCCCAGTGTCTGACTCTGCGTATGTTCCCTCTTTACTGTGACGTGTACAGCTCTCTCTAAGAGGAAACACATCCCTCTGACTGAAGGGCTTTACGAGGAGATTGACCACAGATGGATAAAAGGAACCAGCAGAAGCATCAGGAGCGGTTAGTATTTACTCAACATCACGGTATTAAATTATTTATTTGAGTACTTGAATATGAGCTTAGTTCTGAAATCCATTTCCACAGATATGAAAAAATTAAATAGTTACAAATAGTGCAGTGCAAATTAACGTATTAGTATGTGTTAACATGTTAATATCGCACATTAACACATTTTATCAATCAATACAATTTTACAACATACACTGTCACAAAGCGCCTAACAATGGAATAGTGCTCAAGGCTCCAAGGCAACAGTGGCAAGAAAAAAAACTTGAGGAACCAAGGCCCACCAGGGGAACCCTGACTCCTCTCGTCAGCACTGGATTATCCTGGGATGTTAAATGAGATTTATCCAGGAAATATGGCATATAGAGGTCACTGCATCCGACCAATGACTATCAAGAGGGATGAGCAGATGGTGGTACGGGCCAAGCAGGGAAATCCACAAGGTTCAGCGCTGCCATGTGAAGAGATTTACTATCCACATGGAGTGGATGGTGAGGGATAGTAATAAATGACCTAAAATGACAGTAAGTGATCAAAGAACTAAACCTTTTTTAACTTTTGGTTAAAGTAGGTTTTCAGTCTAGATTTAAATATTGAGACAGTCTCTGATTCCCAAATATTCTTTGGAAGTGTGTGGCTCTTAATACATCCAACCTTGGGTGACAGGAGGAGTGGAATGTTGATCAGTTTTGGCTTAGTATGTGTCAGTACTCAATCTGCACCACTTACCCGATCAGTCTAGTCATCATGTAAGCAGCCTAAACCAAACCATAAACAGTAGCACATGCGCATGCATGCACGAAAGCAATCAGGCAAGTGGTACGGATTTGGCACTGACAAAATGGACGTCATTACGTGACATGAACCAGAACAGAAAACAAACCAAAAGAAATGGTGGACAAAAAAACAGAACGGAAATAGTGGCATGAAACACTGAAACACTGTTTCAATGTTTAGTGTGTGCATGTGCCACTGCTTGTTTTTCCAAAATCTTGTTGATCTTATAACAGCTACAGATGACAGGAACTAAGTTAATGTTGGTTCTAGAACAAGTGCAATATGATGAGGAGAAAAAAAATTGTTGGTACAATTTTGGCACTAATTTTATTCTCTTTTCATTTTGGTTTTAACTTGAGTAAAGAAAATATATACTACAATTTCTCAATGGCGATAAAGAAAGAAAGAATGTAGAAATGTTACTGAATGGTGCACGTAACAATGCGATGTGTAAGATTCCTACATTTAGCATTCTAGCTTGATTTACTCCAAAAACATGTAGGCTCAGTTTCTGTCTCTGTTACCCGTCTGTTGATGAGAATCTATCGGGCAGGTGGAGCTGAATTTCAGGACTTCCTGTAGATTCTCTAGAACATAAAACCACCGGAGTTTAGATGAGCCGCAGCTGCACCTTCAACTTCAGGAAGAGAATGGTGGTGTGAAAGAGATCAGAATGTGCATGTCCCTATTTTTACGATTATTCATACTTACTTTTTTATATGTGTGTAGTTTTCCTCTTCTAATACAACCCCAAATCAGAAAAAGGACAGGGTGGAAAATGTGAAAAAGAAAGTTGGGACGGGGGCAGTTCAGTTTTGGTAATGAGGTATAATAACTAAATAATGATGTGATTTGAAACTGGTGATTGCAGTCATGATTCTGTACAAAAGCAGCATTGAGGGAAAAATCTTTGACATGATGAAGAAAAATGTTCAAAGAAAGATAGGAAGGGATTTGGGCCTTCCTCCCTCTACAGTTCATAACATAGTGAAAAGAATCAGGGGATCTGAATGGCCGTGATCTCCGAGCCCTCATACCGCAATGCATTAAACACCCGTCATTCACCAATAGGTGATATAACAGTGTGGGCTCAGGACTACTTCAGGAAGTCACTCTCAAGCACTCTCAAGTACGTAGTTACATTAGGAAATGCCGGCTATAACTGTACTGTGCCATAAGAAAGCCCTACATAAATAGTGTCCAGAAGCGCAGTTGACTTCTCTGGGCTCGGAGGCATCTGGGACGGTCCATTGTGCAGTGGAAACATGTATTGTGGTCAGACAAATCGGTTTTTCACATCTTTTTGGAAGAAATGGACCAAAGAGGAAAAGGACCATCCAGACTGTTACCAGATCCAAAAGCCAGGCTCTGTCATGGTATGGGGTTGTGTCAGTGCCTTCGGCAAAGGTAACTTATACTTTTCAGCAGAGATGGTGCCATTGCTGAAGTGCATCTCAGTTTTGGAGGAACAAATGCTGCCTTCAAGACGACGTCTTTTCCAGGGACGCCCATGCTTATTTCAGCAAGCCAATGCCAAACCCCATACTGCGAACATAACAAAGGCATGGCTGCATAAGGAGAGGGTGCGGATGCTTGACTAGCCTGCCTGCAGCCCTGATTTGTCTACTATAGAGAATGTTTGACCCCTGTCTTGTCCCTGTCTAGGGGTTGGAAAACATGACAACAAAATGAGGGGAATGTGTGCGGTGGGAATACACAGATGCCAGGCCCAAGTGAAATATTGTGCTTTTATTTACAGTGAGCGGTGAACCACCAACCAAACCTAAAGTGCCTATATACAACAACACAACAATTCACAGGAGGACAACACACCATGAAAGGAGAGACAATACAGATACACAACTAAACTACAACACTAATCACTCTAACACACAACAAAGGCTTATCTACAACTCTCCAAAACTCTCCTCCTCCAGAGCACTTAAGAATGGTCCTTAAGTGCTCCCATCCTGTGCGTTGATTGGCTGGCAGTTGACGAGGGAATTGGTGGGCGGAACCATAATTCCAATCTCCGCCCAGCAGACAGCCCAAAAGGGAACACGTACAAACACAGAGCACCCCAAACCATTCTATGGCCCAAAGGACGTAACACCCCATACTGTTGCACACCTGAAACAGGACGAATGGGACAAACTAACACCTGCAACACTTAGTCACTTCAATGCCTAAACGTGTTTTAAGTGTTGTTAAAAGACAGGGGAACTGTACAAAGTGGTAAATTCTGTACTGTCCCAACTCTTTTTGGAATGTGTTGCAAGCCTGAATGGCAAGAATAGATGTTTATTTACAAATCAAATGACATTGACATGAACTGGTTTCTTCAGGTCCAGCGATACAAAGAAATTAGTTTCTGTTTTTTTTTTGTTTGTTGTATAAATGTACTCTTCTCTTCCAGGACGTGTCCCATCTGATGCATCATGGTATGAGGATGTAGAGGACAACAAACATGGTCTATTCTCACGTAAGAAGGGAAGTGAGAGGTTAGCTCTGAAAAAAGTGTTCCTAAGGTCACATGGTGCAGGTCAGGGACTTACCAACCCACCAAGATATGTAAAATACATCTTAAAAGTACTATTCTCAGAATGCAGTGTAGCAAAGTGTAGCAGCATAGTGGGGGCAGTGGTGGCCTAGCGGTTAAGGAAACAGCCCTGTAATCAGAAGATTGCCAGTTCAAGTCCCAACGAGCCACTGAGGTGCCACTGAGCAAAGCACCGTCCCCACACACTGCTCCCCGGGCCCCTGTCATGGCTACCCACTGCACACTCAGGGTGATGGGTTAAATGCAGAGGACAAATTTTGTTGTGTCACCGTTTCTCAATCACTTTTACTTAACTTTTCACAAGCAGCTCATTATTAGTGAATAATTAGAGTGACTTTGGTGAGGTTGGTGTTAATCAATTTTTCAGATCATCAAGTAATATTAATTATTAGCCAAGTGATTTTACTATTAAGGGAGGAAAAATTCCAAACCTACATGAACCTGTGTGACAAAGTGATTCCCTAAACCTAATCACTGGTTGGGCCGCCCTTATGACCAATAACTGCAAACTGCGTTTGCCAGAACTTGTAATGCTTTTTTTACAGGGCATTGGAGGATTTTTGGTCCACTCATCTTTGCTTAATTGGTGTAGTTCAGCCATAGTGGATGGTTTGAGCATGAACCACCTTTTTAAGGTCATACCACCTTAGAATGGCCAGACATTCTCAAATCAGGATTTTTTTGGTACACAGCAGAATTATCCAGGTCCTGTGGAAGCAAAACAGCCCCAGACATTCACACCACCACCAGCATATTTTGCTGTTTTCTGAACTATGATGATACATTTACACCAGATGTAATGAGACACACACCTTCAAAAAAGGTCAACATTTTGGAAGCCCAAAGACTGTTTTCACAAAAGTCACGGGGATCATCAAGATTTTTATGGCAAAAATTGCCACGAGCCATAATGTTCTTTTTGGTCAGCAGTGGTTTTCATCTTGGTACTACATTCAGGCCATTTTTGCCATCAATTTCTTTCTTATGGTGAAGTCATGAACTCTGAGCTTAACTGAAGCAAGTGAGGTCTGTTATTAGGTAGTTATGTTTGCTTTGTCACACGGGGCCATGTAGGTTTGGAGTTTTTCACATTCACTTAATATTAATATTATTTGATGGTTTGAAACACTTCAATGTGACAAACATGGAAAGAAATCTTTTGACACCACCGTATGGTTTGAAGTTTTCTGAAGTCTCTGCGCTGAAGTGCTATGAAGAGGTAACATGATTTCAGAGTGGCCAGAGTCCGTCATGATGTGTCTGATGTTGAGTTGCTGTTTCAGCAGAGTCAGTGAGAGAGGAAGGACTGGAGGGTTATGATGATGCCTTCACTGGTTAGTGCTGCTTTAATGAATCATAGATTTCCTTCCACTTCATCACCATCCCATCACTCATTATTCTGCTTTTTCAGGAGAGACACCAGAGGAGTATGATGATGTCATCACTGATAAAAACCTTAACAAGTTGCCTGGTTAGTGCTGACATTAACTAAACAATGAACGTCATAACTGTTATTTAAACTGGTTATTATGGTAAAAAATGTACAAGGTTTTTCTTTATCTTCCACTTCTGTAGAGATGGTGACAGTGGAGCCACCACAAGATTATGATAATGATGATGTCATCAACATGGGACACGACCTGATTGATCTGATTGGTGAGTCAGATAAAACTCCAGCAGGTTAGATCGAAAGATCCTGTATCTCCATGTCTCAGACTGTACATCCACAGGTAACGATGTTCTGGGTTCTAGAATCACCACATAAATGTGACGAGGACATTCCTCTGTAGACATTTCTTAAAATACTCAATAAACGTAGTCAAAGTCAAGATGGAATAATTTCTGAATCATTCCTTCAGCAGTTTTTTGTCTGGAGCTAATTAAGTATATATTACAGCTATGTAAAGTGCTGTAGAATTAGTGTTGCTCATAATGGTCCCGGTTTCAGAAGGGATGGAGAATGAAGACCCTCCAGAATATGATGATGTCATCAGTGCAGAGAAGAACTCTGGGAGTCTGACTGGTCAGTCAATTCTAAATATGTTGCCTGGGACGATAGAAAAAAACGAAACCTTCAAAGTGACTTGCAAAGTTCATAGACTCACTAGGTTCAGTTGTTCAGCATCATGACGGGCACCTACAAGAAAACCATCGTAGTATACTTTAAGTGTGTTTTAGTTAACTACACAACTGAAACTTTCAAAATCCTGTTTCGTTACAATGATACCTATAAGCACAAGCCCAAAAAAGATTAATGCCATAAAAATTTCTTAAATTTTCCATTATTATTGAATGTATTATTATATTTATTTGTATAATTTCTCCTCTCCAGGTCCTTCAGGATTGGACTATGATGATGTAGGGGTAGGACCTCAAGAAAAAGAGGCTGTCTGAGTCGTCCGCTTTTATTAGATTTCACTTTTAAATAATAGCAAGTGCTATGTTTTTTATCTGTAAGCAACATATTTTAACAAATACAATGTTACTGCAAATATGTACAGGTAATTATTTTACTTGACCAGTAAATAATTCATAACTTGTCTCTAGGTGAGCACAGTAGCATCACTGGCAATTCTGTCTCATTTCCAGTCATACAACATTTTTATTACTATCATTTCTGACAAATGATCCATTCTAATCTACATAGGTTCACTTGATAACTGAAATCTGGGTACTGAGCATGGAATAAGAACACAGACGACTCAGAACTGGTTTATTTGAATAATCAAATTTGAAAAAATGAATGCTGATAGGTCTCATCTTTTTCTAGACAATGCTTGTGGTTGTGACTTAAAAGGGCAGTTTCTTTATCTGAAAGATGTAACTTAATGCAGAACCACTTGCTTGTCAAAAATGCATATTTTTCTGTGGCACTTCACTCAGACAACAAGCGTGTGCCAATTCATATAAAACATGTTACGAATCACTTTTACCAAATAAACTAAAAAAAAAAAAAAAAAGTTTCATCAAATCGTTCTTATTTTATCAAGGGAACGGTCATTTCTAATAGTTGTATATTTATTGAAAAAGGGAGAAAGATACAACCAAATCAAATGGAGTATTGTCATTTTTCACTGTAACAGAATTTTTGGAGACGCTTCACAAGCTACATACACGACTATGCAGATTTAAAAAGACAAACAAAATCCAGCCACAGTAAAAGAAACAAAAATGATACAGGCTACCTACAGCTATCACCACTAGAAAACTGGAGGTACACTTACATGTTAAAAAAAATTACATCTTATTTTACATTTTTTTTTCACTTGTGAGTGGTACAAAAAAAAAAAAAAAAAAAAGAGGGAAAAAAAGCATTTCAGCACCATGTTCACGGTCCACATCCCCTTATGTCACTCATGAGGCAAAACAGTTCTGCTTATTTAGTCCAAAAGGACACTAACTGAAATAAGTGAACTAAAATAAAAAGGTCCACCCGCCCCTCTGTTCTACCAAAACGTGAAGATATTTGACCAATCAAGAAGGTTATAGTTTTAGTCCTCTGTTACTAATCATTCACGCAGCGTAGATTTCCAACTGACACAGTAAATGTGCCGGAATATCAAACACTTTTGACCAATTCTATATCTCTTTTGATTTTGTACCTGTTAAAAAATGGTTTGCCATGGTTCTATTATCCAGATGTCCAATAGAAACTGTGAATAATACAAAGATAAATAAATAACCATGCTGAATTGTGCGTGGACATGATAGACACAGTTAGTTAAGGGGCTAACCAACTTGTAAATGCATTCTAGGCAGAAATAGTTCTTTAAGTCTTTATGATGTTGCATCCAGAACCTATTTTACCCAGAATCACTCAGTCGTCAGCCCCCATTCGTCTTGCTAACTGCTGAGGTCCTTGGGAAGGGCCAGCTTTTACTTCCTGGTCCGAATGCATAAGAAGTCAGTGCCAGGCTCACAGCGGAATGAAGAGCATCACACTCCAACAGCATGGCTGGGATCCTGCCGCTAGGTCCAAAAGGATTATTTTGTCCATGTTTCCATCTGAATGGTTCTGAGGGACTCTGCAGCTGTGCTGGTTTTGAACAGACAGCCATGCAGAGAGTATGAATATATGTATATTGGTGGTTATGTGGGGCTGGGTGGTAGTGTTGAGCTGGTATCAGGAAGGGCACTGGGTTGCTGCTGGAACTCCGGGCTGCTGTGGGCGTGTCGCTGGGCAATGGCCTCTGCAGAGTGCCTGCATTTAGGAGATCCACACTGGCAGCTGAAGAACTTCCCCTTAATCTCCCAGAAGTGGTCGCCATAGTCAAACCTGCAGAGTGTCAGAACAATAAGGCCAACCTTGCCACAGCTGAAGTGAAAATTGGTAAAGCAGAATAAAAATAAAATAAATTTTACGCTTGTTTACCCAAGTTCGTCTCCAGCACTGATGTTCTTGCTGGCAAAAAAGGCAACGTGTGGAAACCGCAGATCCTGGTGAGATGTGAACACACGGCATGGAAACAGGTTGGGCTCGCACATGTGGTTTATGAAGCGGCTGATGTTGCCATAGAAACGGGCATCTATGCAGTAGACATCACTAATCTGCAAAACACAAAATCACAATCTTTTTAAGATCATTAGCAGACCCTGCCTTAAGTTAGACAATAGGGATGGTTTCCAACAGTCATGAAGGTTTATTATGCTGAACACTTTATTGTTCACTCCGGTTAATGAGCATCTCATGAAGCGGTTTTTGATGATGACAATAGTGAACAAGGCAGCCATAAAAGGTGAAAAAAAGAGAAGACTCAGATTCAGATTCAAAACAAACATACTTAACTTTTTCCTTTATAAAGCAAATACTAAATATGTCTCTTGCTTTGGATTCTTCTAAATGGCTACATCTTGTTCTCCAAAAATGCCACAGAGTAGGTGCATCCAAACGTTTGACTGGTAGTCTATTACACCTTGAGACATTTAGGCCCATAGGAAAATTGTACATTTAATATGTTGTGCCATATACAAACTCCCCTAAAGTATGCCGTAAGGTGCTGGGCAGCTCAATAATATTACTGAATATTAGGGATGCACCGATACTGATACCTGGTATGGGCCTTGATACCACATTTTTTAAAAGTACTCGTCGAAGGTCCGCCGATACTGGGGACCGATACCACGGTCTGAGGGGACCGATACATGTCTGTGTTTGAGCAGTGTGTAAGGGGTTAATCACAGGCGCCGAGTGCACGCTGCAGCCAACTCTTGCAAGATGAAGAAAATGTCAGGAGACAATCCATGTGCAATTATCGAGTACATTGCACTGAGTGACCAGCCACTCTCTGAGGTAGAAAATGCGTCTCCTCCATGTTCTGGAGCCCAGATATGATGTCTTAAGGCGCCGCTACATGACTGACAGAGCTGTCTAATCTACACGGCTCTGTGGAAAAAAATATATCCACAGCCTACAGAAAGCCTCCTCTGCTTTTAATTTCACCGTGGATATTTGGACAAGCAGTGTTAGCCCCATGTCGCTAATGAGCATAACCTCCCAGTGGATAGACGAGAGTTTCACCCCGCAACAAGCCATATTACATGCGAAACAATTCCGCGGGTCGCACACCAGCCAGGATACAGCGTTTACTTGTTAAATTATATGACTAAAGCTGTTGCCTGTAAATTTAAACCATGTTTTTATTAAGTACTCTGTATCGGCGAGTACTGAAATGCAAGTACTCATACTGGTTTTCCAAAAAAGTGGTATCGGTGCACCCCTACTGAATATCCCAATTTCTTCTGTGTAGAAACGTGATTATAAACACAAATATTTAGCAGAACCCATGAGCCCGTTGCCAGTTCAGTGTGTGTGTGCAATTTTCCATGTTAAGTTGCTGCCTATCCCGTTATAATCAATGCTATTACTAATTTGTTTTTGGTGTAATTACCTTGCTGTCCAAACTAAAAAGGTAGGAATCATTTTCTCTGACATCAGCTTCTGCATCAGAAATGATTTCCCCCACATACCTAAAAAAAGAAAAAAAAAAAAAGTTGCATAGTTTAGTTTTATGCTATTTAAAATGAAATAAGTGTAATTATTGGTAACCACTAAGGGAATTTAGCAACTCACTCGCATACAAAGGTGCCCTGGGGGATGTCTTGCAGTGCCCTCACACCCCAACCCATGAGACGCGTCCGAAACAGTTGCAGACGAATCCTAACAGCACAAATCATTTATTAATTCAGCATTTCATATACCACAAAATGACTTAAAAAGAACATCAGTAACTACAACATAGCTCATACTAATACAGAGTTATGTGGTATTTCACAGAGATGAGAAGTCAAGCAAAGCAATAAGAAATCAGCATTTCTGATGTGTAGCTGAATTTGTGGGATTGAATCTCCAGGTTGGTTTTGTGATTCCAGAATAAACAGTAACATCCACAGGAACTACCTCAGTCCATTCTGCACCACCCGGTTCTTGCAGGTTCTCCAGCATGAACATGCGTGGTTACACTCGAAGATAAGCGGTGGTTCTTCACTACAGAACTCTGGCAAGAGTCGACCCTCCTGCAGAAAGCATCAAGCATTAGCAAGCATTATTCAGGTGGGCCACCAAGACACAACAAGAAAAACTTTTACACTCAACATTTACCTGTTGCTCTACAATTAAAGCAACAAATGTGCATATACTTAAAAAACTGAAGCGTGTTATTATATACAAAGGGAATGCTTTACACATATATTTATACAGTAATGAAATTTTAAAATGCCAGTGAAAAGCTGACGTGAAATGGACAGTAAGAATCTGCATTAATGAATTGTATTAAATAACCAAGCATACTGCAAACCGCTCACTGAAAGACTTTACCTTGTCATACCAACACCGCAGACTCAGCTGGCCACACATGCAGCTTGCTGAAGAGCAGTCGTCTTTGCACACACAATACTGCAAGTACAGGAAAAAGGAAAAAGACAATTAATAGACCAGAGGGTTGGAAAAAAACTCATTCATTTTGTGTTTATTTCAGTAAGGATTATTAAAGAAATTGTACAATTAGTATGTATACAAATGTTTAATGTTTTAGTCGGTACCATGGTACACTGGTTTAGAGTTCGTACCTGTAAATGTGTGATATTCTTATCAATGTTCATTGGGGAAGTGACACAGTTGTGTGGGACATATTTGTAGTTGTCAGGGTATGGCTCACTGTCCACAGCATTCACACAGGGCACAGGAACCCGCTCATACCCTCGGGCTATGTCCCTACAAAACAGCACAAAGTTCCACAAAGTTCCACTGACAACCCACAATTTAAACAAATAAATTTAAAAAATGAACCTGTTGAGTAGCTTCTCTGCAGCTGGGGCAGCACTGTTCCTGCTCTGTCCCTGCTTTCTGCTGGCCTGTAGCGCACTCCAGACCTTTGAGCTGTGGCTGCAGCACTCAAGAGGGGTTTCACCCTCACGGTTTTTCTGGTTCACGTCTGCACCACGAGTCAGCAACATCCTGAAGTGAAAGAGATATGCTGGCACAACAGTCCTTCATCCAGCACAATAGCTTTATCTCAAAACGTTCTCACATAATCTTCTGAAATCACCCCGTCTCAAGGGATATAAAAGGGAGACATGTCAAAAGTAAATTTTTTTTAAAACAATTTCTTCTATACTGCGTATGAATATGACTCACGTGACGCAATCAAGGCGATTCTCTCGGGCAGCGATGTGCAGTGGGGAGTCACCATGGACATTGACCATGTGTAGGTCACACCTGGCCTCAAGCAGTAGCTGTGCAATCTCCACACATCCTGAGAATGCTGCCCAGTGGAGGCAGACGTTTTCCTCCTAAGCACAAATATTGTTTTTTGGATGCATATAAAGTTAATAATAAGTATGTTCCTAATAATGAACTTCCTCTATTGCTTTATATTGCTAATATTGCTTTATATTCCTAATGTTAACAAAATTCAATTAATGAACAATCTATTAGAGAAACACCTACATTGTCTCTGATGTTGATGTCTGCATCTCTGGACAGCAGAAGCTTGACCAAATCCACATGTTTGTATTCTGTGGCCCAAATCATAGCAGTCCAACCCCCCTCATCCTGTCAGAACCACAGCAAAGGTTTGTTAAATTGGCCTGTATTTGGAAAGTATGAAAAACATTTTGGGTATGTAGAAGTCAATTTTATTATTCTGACAGACAAAAAAATATGGCAATAGCAGACTGTTACACAAGTCAATATGAGTTTTTCTAATTAAGATAGTTATATATTCCATGATAGTTGGTAATTTGCCTAAGCGGTCCCTGTGTTTTATGTTAGACGGTATTAATTGCCATTGATGTCAGTTGTTATCATGACAAAATGTTAATCATCCAGATAGATCCTGTTATGTGTGCGTTACCACAGACCTTGAATACATATACAAATCTACTGGGTGACCAGGATAAATCTAGTCATCTACAACAGTTGTTCCAGTGTTCTGACTTTGCATGCATAAAACAGTTACTTGATTGTTTCCTGCGGTTCATTAAAAAAACACATGCAGGTCCATTGCAAACTAATGCTACACATAATTCAAAAAGTTGATGTGACTGGAAAAAAATTTGTTGTGATTTCTGATTCATTTTTGCTGACCCAGTGGAGAGCTCACACACCACTCACATCTAGCACCAATTTAAAGTCACCGATCCACCTAGTATGCATGACTTCAACACACACAAAGCTGGGATTTCGGATTTGAGCCCTCAGCCTCAGGCTGATTTGATAGTAGCCCTTGCTTAAATATTGCCAACAACATGCATACGCTAAACCCAAACCATCAACTCCTTTCAATTTCTGAGTGGCTCAGTGACCTTCTTCTCTATAGATCCAGTCACTTCTAAAGTCTGCTCACCTGACAGTTGATGTCAATTAATCCAGTAGACAGAAGGTGCTGCACTATTTCGTAATGCCCAAGTTTAGCAGCAAGGTGGAGACACGTGGAGCCCTCAGCATCCTAAAACAGGAAATGCACAATATTAATTCATGTTGCCACAAACATCTGGAGAATGTTCTAAAAGAAGACATACTAACAATAAGGTCATTTGTATCATGTTTCAGTAATGTTTGCTCAAATGTAACTTAAGTACCCAAGGACGAGTATCCAAGGATGAGTACCCAAGGATGATTGCACTGATGTTAACAAACCTTGTGCATGGCGCTGGCCCCAGCCCTGAGCAGGTAGCGGGAGGTGTCCAGATGGCTGTTTTCACATGCCTCCATCAGGGGGGTCCGTTGGTCCTCATCACACATGTCCAGGTTAGCCCCAGCCTAGGGTAATAATAAACGCATAGGCAATAATAATAGAAACTATTTTGGAATAAAGTTTATTGAAAATTGCAGAAGAGACTATCTATAAGCTGAATCCTGATCTGTCTACTGTACTATGCATCTGAAGCTGGTCATACAGGCCTGTAGTGTGTTCCTGTCTACAGCCAAGGTACACACGGTTACCAGAACAGTCTGACCAATCTCAGACTCAGACAGAAGTTCTAAACACCAAACAAGATGCAGATACTGTGGACCTACAGGCCTCAGAACCAGGACACACCTGAACCAGCATGTGGCAGATCTCCTGGTGTCCGGCCTCAGCAGCAGCATGAAGAGGTGTCCGCCTGTTCTGGCTCTCCATCTTAAAGTTGGGATCAATCCCATCTACTGTTTAAAAGACATGTATGGAAACGTCAATAAACACTAAAACGAACCCCCTTTCACAGTTTGTGTGATTTTTAATCATTTGGAGTAAAGAAGGGGCCAATCCTGGATATATGGGAATGTGGGGGAGTAAGATCCTACTGCAATTTCACCAAATGGCATCTCATTGAACCTCTTACCCAGCATCAGCAGGACTTTCTGTAACTCTCCCTGTTTGGCAGAAATATACAGTTGCTTTGGGTGAAACCGAAGTTTCTTGGGCCTGCAAAATTAAAGATGAGGTAATTTATTCAACAAGGTGGATTTTTCTTTCCTGACCCATTACAAAAAGACACCTATAATTTTTTTCCATGCTGAAAACTGAAATGCAGAGTTACTGAATTAATGAAGAAATGAACTCCAGCCATAACATTAGAATGTTGACTCTCTGGATTAGAAAAGCATTACTTCTCAGTATCCAAGGCCAGTAGTATGCTCTCTAGAGTGTCTTTTATTGGTCCAGTCAAAGATGCAGGCGCTGCACTGGTTGAAGGGGCTCCAGGCTGCACTGCCACCAGGTTGAGGTGGGGATCCTGCACTTCTGTGGACTTGAGGAGGGTGCTGTCTGCAATACCATCACCAGGGAAGAAATGATGAGCAGGCCTGGAGGAAAACCAGGAACAAAACTTAAGTCAATTTAAAAATCACACACTCCAACTGTGGTGCATTTAAGTGTCAATTACATTTCATGTGTTAAAAATAAAAAATTCTCTGCATTTTCAATGGATGTACAACTCACTATTCACAACATGGGCTCAGCAAATATTTGCCAATTCATACCATTTTGCCAGAACACTACAAATCACTCTAATATTGACACGGTTCCCCTGCTGATTGATTTATATCTGGAGAATTTGGAGGTCAAGACTACATCAAATGTTGTGGTGTTGAAACACAATCAACTGTAGACTGGGATCATCCCACAAATGCTGTAGTTTTGGAGATGGTATGACCCAGTCTAGCCACCACAACTGGACCTTGCCAATGTACAAGACTTGCCAGCAACAGATTTTTTTCCAAAAAAATAAAATGACCCCACTGATTCTTCAGAGATTCATGTGTCAGGAAAAAAAAAAAAACATTACATACATTTTTACTTCTAAAATCACAGAGCAACTGCAATATTTTCAAGTCAGGACGTTTGGCAGAGTTCCTTTCTTAGGTGAAGGGTGGGAAATTCTCTGGGCGGACAAAGCATGAGAAAGGGGAGGTAACCTTTCCCCTTATGATGTCATAAAGGGACAAATTCCAAGTCCGGCTGTCAGATGCTGCTCTCTGAACGGTGAAGCAGAATGGCCGATGCACTCTTTAAACATATAGCCATTTCTAACCACTGCAGGACCATAGAGAAGCTAGGGGAACTAGTATTAATGTTAAATAATCTCAAAAAGTGAAATTTTCATGATAGTGGACCTTTAAAGAAAAACATGCTCCCCTTCTTAAACTTATATGTATCAGTTATTCACACCATCATTATATCCTATAATAATTGAAACCTTACCCGGTGGTGGTGTCAGCTCTGCCCTCAGTGCTGCTGGGTATAGCACAGCCATGGGGTGGAGCCACAGTGGAGGTTGTGTCAGCCTTAGTGATGGTGACTTCTTTGGCTTTACCAGCATCCTCACCACAGTGTGGACAGAAGCTTTGCCCCTTCAGTACAGATGCACATGACTGGTGAAACCGGTGGGAGATGCTGCTCTCTGGTTGGCATTCCATAAATGTCCCCTATGAACCAATGCACAAATCAGTCAACCAGAAACCCCTAACTCAGACCAAATTAAAACGTGTCAGTCGGCACGAGAATTATTCAAAACACAAATGTCCGTAGAACGTAGATGCACTGTTATAACAGCCTAAATATACTCACCGCCCTGCAGAAGAAGCCACACCCAGGGCAACACTGGTGCTTCACCATGCCTGACCGATGCTCCTCACACAAAACCAACAGCTGCACTGTATTGGATGCACGCATCATCTCACACTTCAACACTGCGCCCTGACATTTTGTCAACTACAAAAAAATAAGAAGAAGAAAGAAAGAAAGAAAAATTAAGAATAATGACCCATATGACTTTTGGCAGTCCCTTATTCTGAGTGGCTTATAAAAGCAGGAAGGAGAGCATGAACACATGACTCTGGTTCATAGGGGAGTGTGCTACCCACTGGGATTCTACCTCTAGTTTTTCTACTCTAAAAGGTAAATCTCATTTAGGTAAAGATCAGTCAGCTTTATACTGAGACGTTACAGGTGAGTACTGTATCAGACCTACCTCCTATTATTTCATACATATAAAGTAGATGGGGATGAGTTACCCGTCCATCAATGCTTTCAGTGGCCATGCACTTCCAGTCTGCAAGTGTAAGAATTTCACGGCTCTTGGGCGTCTCCATGCGACAGCAACACAATGGGAGCTCTTGTACATCAGTCTCTGAACCATTAACCCCACCACATACACCTATAGGAGGAAATCACACACATGCCTTCACTGAAGTGCATTGTTTGACTTGGACATTGGCAAATATCCATATAAAAAGGTTTTCATAAAAGGTTTCAATTCCACATAAAATTGTGAATTTCTAAAGTGTATGTACACCACCAGGGGGCACACCAGCGGTATGCAATATGCCAAGACATATAGCACAGCATGTCTCACTGATGTTCCATCTAACGTAGCTGCACAGAAGTTGTGAGTATTAGGAACCAGCAATAATCAATTATAGTCGTGGTTTGTATTTGCATATATTGCTTAAACCTAATTTAAGTTAATTTGCTTTAAATCTAAAATTCCTGTAAAATTGCTGATATTGCACAAATAGAACAGCATTGACCTATCAAAATAATTCACACTACATGCACTTTTTGTTTTGCTCACAAATTCTAAACATGGTTTATACATGGGTGTAATTATGGTTGTGTTCTGCAAAAGCAAAAATATGAAACAAACTGCACTATTAACCTGATAAAGCATTTGACCATGTTGCTTTCAATAAACAAAATACCGCGCCCATTCCCCCAAGGAACGTCCTGAACTACTACTATTACAAGTACTACTACTCCTACCACCACCACAACCCACTCATACAGATGTTTGTGCTGCTCGTGCAGTCCCATTTGAAAGCCAGACCTCCTGTTAAGACATGCTCATGTGAATCCATGAATTTACCCCACAATGTGACCAGCAGGTTGCGCAAACTCACCTGCACTCTGGGACGTGAGAAGCTCCTCCTGCACTTTCAGGTTGAGGGATTCCAGAGGAACCTCGGTGTAATCCTTATCAAGATTGTCTAATGGAGGGGCTTCAGAGATGGCCTGATTGTGGATTGGACTAGTCACAGCTGAGGAGGAAAGATTGGTGTGTTGAAGAATGAAGGGGTTATAAACAAAGGGAAAAAAAGGTGATTGATTTGTAACAACTTCCAAAGGAAGAGAAACAGTTGTGTACCATCAAGTTCTTCTGCTTTTGTCTTCAATTTACGCTTCCGCTTCCTGGATGGCCGAAGCCAGGGGTTATCTCCTTTGCTTTTCTTCTTCTTCTTCTCTGAGCTCTGCAGTTTGGAAAAAAATTGATTAACTTGATTTTTTTGTTTGTTTAAATGTGTGAAGGACAGTAAGGAGATCTAACCAAATCTGAGTCATTTCCTTCCTCTTCAATTTCTTCCTCCCCAGTTTCTTCTGACTCGAGTTCTTCAGGTGATGTCTGGGTGGGGGAAAAATTCAAATACCACTCACCTTTACCGGTAAAAAATAAATACAAATCCATTGCTAAGATGCTGATCCTATGAGTTGTGATTACTGCTTACAACATTGTTTAGCAAAGTCCCTACATGGACCCAATCCCTGATCCAAACTCTAAAGGCCACCCATGTGTCCATTTCATGGTCTGCTGGTTGTCAATCACAATTCCTGAAGAATTGAACTTCCTGTTACCATATTGTTCTGGCTGTCATTGGCTGCTGCTTAACATATCACTCAAGGTTTCTTCCTGTGTACATGCCCCATTATCAGTGTCTTACCTGAAGAGGGGGTTCTGTTATTCTGTTCTCCTCCTTTAAGGTGTTGACTGCCTCCTTTCCTGCTGTATCATCCTCTTCCTCTGATTCGTCCCCTTCCTCTGATTCGTCCTCCTCTGATTCGTTTTCCATTCTTTCTCCATTCACTTGTTCCGATTCTGTCTGCTGGTTCATGGGGAACCAGAAACATAAAAAAGTAGAAACAAGTGTTAATTTTAAACTATATAAAACTTAAAAAAATGAATAAATAAATAAAAGTAAAGGTCTGACCTGTGCAGAGGGTGGGGTTGGTGGGAGGTGCGTGAACATCTCCAGCATGGTCCTCTGCCGCAAGACCTTGTTTTTTTTCCTAGGAACAAGGCTGTACGTCCCCATCTTTCTCTTCTTCTTCCGAGACACTGCCACTGCTGTGAATGAGGAGGAGTAATAAACATATAAACATGTCCTATAACATGTTCATATGAACACTTGCTTTGTTCCTACTGTCATCCTGCGGTAAACAAATGCAATGTGGCTCTGGCCAGTACAGTGAGGTCATAGTGGAAGTGGCAATACAACAGGCTCCATTAAAAACTCTGGGCAGTGCAATGCCCATGAATGCCTGTTCCCTTGGTAACCGCTGCACAGACATTGCTGTCTGATGTTAATGTGGCAAAGGAAGAGATGATGCTGATTTCCACAAAGATCTACAGTACTTCCGATCAGTTACACTCAGTCATCATGCCAATGGGAATATTGCAAAATTAAAAAAAGTGGTAACTCTTTAAATAAAAAAAAAAAAAAAAAAGTCACAAGTAGTCAACAGAATGCAACAAACTGACAGTCTCTGGAATCTTTGTAGGATTTGTCTATTACGTTAGTGGATAATATTCAAAATGAAGGATAACTGGTAGTTCCTTGTCACGGACACCAAAATATTACTAGTTAAACAGTATAATCTCCCATAGCACCTCTCATTAAATCCCTAACAGAACGTGTAAAAATGTAGTAACAATTCTAAGCAATTTCCATTGTTGACCACATTGCTCTAAGGCTTTTGTTCCAACCCTACAAACCATTTTTCAAGTTACTGAAGTACCTGAAGCTTTTTCATGGTCTGGGTGAATAGTAAAGATGTGTTATGGGAAGAAACCTGTTTGTGTCTTGGCTGGTGTGGCAGGGGTTGTGGGTGGTGTGGTTGGTGCGCTGTTTTGGCTCTGAGGTAGCTGGTTCTGCATGGGTGGCGTCTGCTGAGGCTTCACCACCTCAGGTTCGCAGAGGGTCTCGTCTTTCACTCGGACTGGTTCTTTTAGTTCCCTATTTAAAATCTATGAAAACACACATTCAGGTATCTGCATTTGGCGCATGCAAACATGGTCAAAATACTTTTTGCAACCCTTACACTTCAATCCCCAATCTTATGCAAAGCTGAGCGCTTTACCTTTAGTGTGTGATTAGAGGCTGGTCTGTTCATGGTTTTACGTGCTCTGTGTACAGGAGGGGCTGAGGGTTTAGGGACTGGGCCCGTTTTAGTCTCTGTGTCTCCCCTCCCCTCCGGTGCAGCCAGGCTAGAGTCCGTTTTTTTGGCCTTCAGAGGCACAGTTTTGGCAGCAAGTCCCATGGGTGAGTTTGCACCCGAAGGTGACCAGTTAGTCCTGGGTGGGGTGTTGCCTGCATCATCCCGGGGTTTGAGGATGCAACCATTACTCCCGACAGTGGAAGCATGGGGTGGCGTTGTCTCTACCACCCCATTCTCTGTAATCCATGGGTGACCCTGAGGAATGTGGCTCTTCAACATTTCAGAATTCTCGCACACACCATTGACCTCCGCGTCCACTCTGGGAGAAGTGGTGACTTGGCCCACAGCATCTTCACCATCTCCCACTGAATCATGGGGTGAAAAGGAAAAAAAAACAAAAAAAAAAACATGAAGCATCAGTAATCTACAGTAGTGAAATAACTTAGTTATTCTATTTTTATAAAATATTTATAAAAATAATGTACTGTATTATGTATTCAATGCTGTAAAACATTCACAGATTTAGAGATAAGAACTTTATTTATCCAGAGGGAAATTCTTTTGTCGACAACATGCTCAGTGCTGCAGGAGGAACGAGAGGAATAAATTATATATACAGAAAATAGTAGAATGGTGACATAACGCAGCAATTTAAAACAAGATATTTAATGGATGTCACATGAGGTATGGTTTGGTGTTTGTTTTTCTGTTCATTTGAGAAGATTTTAGGTGATTCTTCAGAATTAATTCGTACCATCCTCTTGGCTGGTGGGAGACTCTTTCATCACCGGCGTCTTCATAAGCTCTCCCTTCCCCAATCCAGCGGTGGCAAGGCCTGAGGGCTGTGAAAGACAGACAAACAATACTCAGACCAACTGTCATATTAGTCCGGGGCCAACAGAATGACAAGCCGAAAATATATGCAACGATGGGCATCTGATGAAACAATGCAGCTATATGACGCAAATATGCTAAAAGGAAAAAAAAAAAATGTTCCTTTCAGACCTACGGCCTGTAAATGATTCCAAATCTCGTACTGGGTAATGGTGACAGAGATGGTAATGAAGGGCTCAGAAAAAACAAACCTTTTCAGAAAGAGTAGCACCTCAGCAAGAAACACTTCTCTATTAGCACGTACCATAAACAAAAGCAATACAGGCACAAACCAGAACCACTCGAACAAAGATGGCAGACTTATAGGACTGTAATTAAATCACACTCTTCCCCACACTGACTCTCACTCGCTCTCCCTCTCTATCTGCCGCTCTCATCTGCTCTAGTTGGCTGTGGTCCACACCTGCTCAGCTGAGAAACCAGTGGAAGCCTGCAGACTTCAACGCTACATTTGGACAATATCAAACCTCAGGTGCAGACACAGCAATGGGTCCCAAATAAAGTAAAAACACAGACATGCACACAAAAGAATGATTCGATTATTCAAGTCTTCCTTAGAGCAAGGAAGATGCACCCTGGGCTAGCGGAGGTTCGAAAACACAAGCAATAGATTTAAAAGGACTTCATAGATTCTTTGAATGATAAAAAAATATATATAAAATGATAACAGAGTGACCCACCAGACAGTCTGACTGCAGCTAGGGAGATGAATCTTACTGAAGGCCAACACTTAGGCCAGCGGTTCAGTGGCACTACAGCGAGCTCAAACACTTTCACTAAAATAACAAAAAAAATAAATAAATCAATGCTCCATGTGTCCATAAACATGTTTCAGTCATCTTTTAACGCCCAGTCTATGTTGTGTAGTAATTTCAACTTTTGAGTGCATGTGCTCTCGTGATAGTCCTCTGAGGATTGGTTGGTTCATCTAGTTCTTTGGTTTATGAGAAAGTAATAGGCAGAAACACAAAAGAAGAAAGAAATGGAGACATCAATGATAGAGAATCATGAATAAGAGAATGTCAAGACCATTATCAGAGACCTTCACAATTACCATAAATGAGAAGGGCATAGAGGAGTGCTTCCTTTAGAATTCCAAGTGGTGATCTACAGACAGTTAAAAACACAGAGACAGACAGACTCACATACTTGCCAGTGCTTAGATCCCCATGGTCCAGCAGAAAGAAGCACTCAGGTCAGAAGGTGTAGTAGTTACAGGAAGCTACAGCCACACACAGCCCTCCCCCAACTCGTTCCACAGCTTTGACGTCTGATTGGTGCACTCACCGGCTGCCTTGCTTTCTCCACGGTGAGAGAAAATGGCTGCTCTGCTAGCTGCTGAGCTCAACAAAGAACTTCCTCACTCTCTCTCGCCACCAGGGGAGCCATTTCATAATAAGAGTCCCCTTTGCAATACAGAACACCGCAGGGTCGGTTAGAAAACCTCTTCCTCTGGCACCTTTAGTGCAAGTGGTCCATCACCAACCTTTGCTTACAGACACTAACATCAATCAAAGACTGCCTTCTTGACTCTCATTTACAGAACCTACAGCTTGCAGATCATAGCTCGGCCCTACACACCACACCACTGCTCCAATAACTACCTAAATGCTTCCTAAAAAGTTCAGCACTGGGGCAAATCTAGAACATATGGGGGAGTGTTTTTCCTCCAAGATTACTAGTGCACCCTTCCTCTGCCTCTTCCCTGTACACACTGTCACCAGAGAACGTGTGGGGTCATCCATGACTATGAAAATATGATGTCCTCCCTTTGGCCAAACGTCTCAATGCTGGAATGGCAGTGGCGTGTGTGTTCAGAATGCAGTCTGAACTACTGAACACCCTGGTACTGCTCTTTGATTCAACAAGTAAAGAGAGACTGGTTTCAGAACAACCTGCAAAAGCTGCCGTCCCAACACATCTTTTAGATGAACCTCTCCCTGTGAGGTCGATGATGGAAAACAGCTGCAGGAACTGGGCAAGGGAAGACATCTTTAAGAAGGGGAACATCAACACAAACCCAAAGACAAACCTACCAAGAGTTCATTAACAGGCACATGCATGCATCTGGTGTTTGGACAGATTCTCGCTATGTTGCTAAATGTTGCCTTGTGAAATCCAACCTGTGCATGAGTCTCCCTGCTGCAGCACCTGCCTTCTTTACCCTCCAGTAATGCCTTTCATCCAAACAAAAAGAGGCATCCTTATAGAAGAAGTAAACATGAAGACAAAGCAAGTAAAAATAAAGGATCCTTTCCTTCTGAGCCAGTCAGCACGGGTCCTTAAAGTCAACAGGTATAGAGAGATCTGTTTATATTCATGCACAACTAAAACTAAAAGATAATGGGAATGTTACAAATAGCTTGATTGCAACCAACGACAATAAAAAAAATACAATATACATGTCTATTTTTAAGTCTAATATATATCTAAACACCTATGTTGAAGCTCATTGGCAGCTCATGAAGAGATCGGTAGTGGTCCTCTCCCAAACCCTCCCCCTACAGGTCACCACAGAGCATGCTCAAAGTGTGGCGAAAAAGGGAGGGGAGAGGGGAGGAAGATCCGACTGCAGTTCGACGCCATTTCCTAACGCTGCCTGTTTACTGCCATCACGGACGATGCATTTTAAAACAGGTAGAGGGCGCTAGAGTAGAAACATCTGATGACCATGATGAGAATGAGAACCAGCATACATTGTAGTCAAACCCACAGAAGCCCAATCCAAACCGGTTTCTGAAATTGTAAAATAAACTCCAGCTCTTGTTGAGATGTTAAGTTGTTTAACTCCAGAGTACCAAGTATTTACATCAGGGGAAAAATTAAAACAATACCTTTCCACTACACTCGACAGATTAAAAGAGAGTGGAGAAATGAAATGTAGTGAAACACCATAGCTGCATTTTCCGGTGTGCCAGTGTTGGCCCTCTGATCATCTACGTCAACTGCAGTGGCTGTGTCCATTTGTAGGACAGGCGCTAAACACAATATAAATCAGTGAACCCCACTCTACAATCAGTATGACTGTGTGAGACCTACAGTTTGCATGAGTCTCTCTCATTTCATTCCTAACATGCACACAAACTTTGAGAAAACATTAGCAGGTTTCCTCATGAACTCCTCTTGAAAATTATGTTGCCTTTATAACGAAACATTAATATTAAACAAAATACTTTATATGTCTGCATCCATACACAGATCCAAAACATCCTCCCAAAAAAAAAAAAAAAAAAAAGAAGTGACATTTCCAGTTCTGTTAGATTCCCTTCACATGGCCTACTCTCTGATTAGCTGTGTAGAGGACACACTGCTCGCTCATATGGTGAATATGCTGCGATTTGAACCAAATGTCAGCACTGTAGCTGGCCTCAAAAGACAAGATTATTTTAATCAATTTCAAGCAGCCAGCCAATCTATGCCAGTTAAAGGGCAACTTTTCTCCGGTGAGTTCACATAGGAAAAATAAGTGTTGCCTTCTCCATCTTATTAGGCTCTGCCATGTGCAAAATTAGTTGTGGAGATGTGGCAATCGTGAAATTAAGCTGGAGGGTCCACAACTATGCTGACTAACTACAGAAGGTTGAATAGATTCAAGCAAGCCGAGACCTGCACTGCATTAAAAAAAAAAAAAAAAAAAAAAACTATTCTGTTTTCGCATCTAACATCTTTGCAGCCACACAAGCCTTCTGAACAGCACTACAATCTGACAGAAAACTAAATGGATACTAAACACCACCCCACCCAAAACAGCCTGCTAGCTAACACCGGCCAACAAGTCAAACAGAGAAACAACTACACACAACCACTGAGCTCGGAGACTCTAAAGAAGGAAACACTGCCTAAAAAATGTCTTCACAGTACCGGATCCATCTACCTCTAGCCTTAGGCTAGAGAAGATGATTTATATATATATTAAAAAAAAAAAAAAAAAAAACAGCAATGTGTCTGGTCTGTGAAGGCCAGTGTGCAGCAGACATGTTCTGCTCCAGCTCAGGATAGATGGGGAACAGAATGTCAGGCCCTTAGTTCCCAACAGCAGCTTTCCAAAATGGAGGTGTGCTGATCATTTAAACTGGAGACTTCTTGATGAACAACCTTAAAAGGGGTTTCGAAATGAAAATCAAAAGGGATTCCTGATGAAGAAAAAAAGGGTAACTGCATAGTGAAGGAGTGATCTATCTTTCCTTTGCCAGAGTCGCCATACCTGCCTCCTTCTCTCGATGGCCTCCATTGAGGGAGAAAATCTTGAACAGATTGTTCTTTTTTTTTTTTCCTTCCACCCCCTTCCTCCCTGCATGAACACATTTACCCGGCTTGTCATGTGACCTAGCAGCTCCCTCTGTTGGTCTTTCTTGCAAAAGCTCGAACTGGGCATGCTCCGTCAGTTCAGATTTCACAGTTTTTTTCCACCCTCACAGGATAGTGAATGTAGAGCCATTACTGTGTTGGCTTAAAACTCTTCTGCATGGAGGGAACTTGGAAGAGCCTTAGCACTATGAAGTCAAACTGTATCAAACGGAGCAATCCTTAATCTCCATATATCAATTCCCCAAAGACCTTAACATCCCCTGTCCCAGAGAGAAACAGGGTAGCAGAGAATAAGTATACGGAGGAACATGAACCAATCAACTATGCAGACAGATAACACCACCACAACTGCAGAAAAACTCATCTCAAAAGCAGAAAGTGAATGCACCCAATGATGGCTCACGAAGCAGATGCATCTCAGTAAAGGTCCTCTAAATGTCTGAAATCTCACTTCACCAGCATAGAGCCATGCAAGAGAGAAATTGTGTTGATAAAAATAATAAAGAAATATTAGTTCCCCCACAGACCTCAAATATCTTCCCAATAGGAACAGAGCATCTGGGACATATATATAGCAATCCTTCTAATACTCCTGTATGTAGGTATATATCTGGTTTATCTCTGGGTAAAAAAAAAAAAAAAAAAAAAAAAGACATACAAAATACATTTAATAGTGATTATTTTTGTACACAGAATCCTAGTGTAACTGGATTCCAACCGGGTCAAGACAAATAAAACTGAAAGAAAGAAAATGAGCACAGACGTCATGTCAACAGCCAACATCACAAGGTATTTCTGAATTGGGTTTTCACTCCTTGAAGCAGCAGCATTTCACCCAGCAGTCCCATCCTGCATTGTGTTTACAGAGCTCTAGTGACATGGCGAGTCAGCCCATGGAGCATGCCCAGTGGAGCTCCTGACGGCCATTTTGTTGAAATGCCATAGAGGGAGAGAAACTCTACTGCGCTTGGGAACAAACATAGCTTGGAATTATTTTATTAGTTATATTTGCATCTATTTATGAAGATGTAAATATAACTTTAATATCAATAACACAACTACGATAGAGGCACTGCAATAGACTCCATTTGAGCAGCTATCAAGTTATGGTGCTGCATTGTTGGGTTTAATGGAGGGCTGCCAGAAAGTGAGAGCGAGCGACACAGAGAAGCAAGGGCAAAAATGTGGATGTGAGTTGAAGATTGTAGACAGTGCCTGCTTTAAGTTCTTCTCTTTCTTTCCTAAGTCACTTCTCCTCTCCCTTGTTAAACATTGGTGCTCTCTTTCCTGCAGACAATGCACTGAGAAGAGAGTAAAGATGACAAATTCATAGTAAAAACACTCATAACTGAAACCAGATGTTTCTCGACTTGCTCAACAAAGAAATGCCTCCTATATAAAGCTGATCCAAGACCTAATGTCTGAAGACTGATTCAGCAAGAAAGAGAATAAACCAGGCAGAGAAGGGCCAGAACAAAAAAACTAGCCAAGACTCCTCTTCTCCAGAACTGTAAACCAAATATCAAAATCATTTACCAAATAGAATACATTCACATTCTAATTATTCCACTACCAAATACAGCCATATCATCTGCAAAACAATAGAAATAAGGATAAGGAACACACAAATAAAGGGTGTCTGGTTTTTTGGGGGCACAAAGAACCTCATTAATTGAAGTCAAACACTTTGACTTTTCCAAACATTGTGTGTTTGGATAATTACAATGCTAAAGTAAGGTCACAAGTCTAAACTTTTCACAGAAGCTTGGTTCAGAGCAGTCACGTAACAGACAATTAAATTACACAAAACATGCATTAACAAACAACGCATACATAAAGCAGAATGGGTGGGGGGGAATTAAATGAAAAGTAGTCAATGCACCAAACAGCAACCAATGAATTAGTCAATTCATAGCTGAATGACACTGAACAGAGAGCATAAGCATGCCTTTCCCTCATGTTACTAGCAGCACCTGGTTTTGCCAACAAGTCTTCACTGGATGGGGAGGAGAAAGAGGGAGAGAACAGAGCTCACAATCATCTAGCTTCCCACAAGCACAGACCTTACCATGGTCACATGACCAGCTCTCTACAGAAAACTGACATGGCCCTCTGAGCATGCTCAGTTGGAGACATTTTGCTCAATGAGAAGGAAGAAAGACGTTGGGGGAAAGCAGCAACCATTTCATGCAAAGGCAACAAACCTTCCATTTTCAAACAGCCTGCTAAATGACAAACTGAGTTCTCTCTCTGTATCTGAACACGTGATCCACACAAAATCATCTTACACAGCATAGAATTTAATGTAAATTTACATGATTTTAGTGATTATCCTAGTTCTAAAACGCTGATACTATATTTGAGAGTGAAAGATTGACCATGGCTGTACTAAGACCTATAAGCTTCTCTTATTTTCAGTTTTGCATCCAGTGATTTATGTTTGTGCCACTTTACTTCATGCAGCTAAAAGTATACCCTATAAACATAAAGCATAACCTAACAATGGCTATACACACCACAAAAATTTAAAACTCAAACTGTTACAAGTGTTTGAGTTAAAAAAAAAAAAAAAAAAAAAAAAGATCCACTGAGTCAACGCAATTCACAAAATAATTTCAGTATGTTAGAGTGTGGGAAATGTGTTTTGTCCAGACAGAAGTAATTAATTTATTGACCAAAACTTGAGTTAAAATCCATCCGATTGCTTTTTGGCGAGTGCAAAATGAGTATTAGTTTTTGATGCCCTTTAGTTCTATTGCATTTTACTATTGTAATACGATACATGGGTCATGAGACGATTATATCATGATACACTGTGATACTGTCCTGAACATTGCGAGTCTACTATGCGATAGTTCACTGAAAGCATAAAAACAGAGCTAATATACAAGATGCTGCGTACGATCGGTGTAAATAACATCAATAATTCAGCCAAGAACTGAAATTTGTATACAACGAGATATTTAATGTTCCTGTATCAATACAATATGACCACGTAAATATCACTAAATATATATTATACTTGCTAATACCCCTACCCAGAATACTTTCAATATTCAATGTCTACTTGAGGGCTTACGGAATATAACAATCATGTTGAAAACATGTTTTTTTTTTTTTTTAGGGCTGCACGATTTGGGGGAAAAAGACATATTGCGATTATTGAGATCAATATTGCGATATGCGATTGCAATATGATAAAGGACACTTGCTTGTATATCAAAGAAAAGTCGCATACAAATAACTAATAGTGAAATGTTTCATTTCAAAGTGAAACATACAAACTACTTAAAACAACTTGAAATGCCCAGTGCTTTCAAAATACAATATTCTACAAAATTAAATAAATCACAAAAAACTTTTACATTACTGTCGAACGACAAACCCTGGTAAGGCTAAACAACTGTTTTGATTATATTTGGCCATTATAAAATCCCGTATTATAGTTCTTACGTTTAACCAAAACGTTGTTTGGAGGCTGACTTGAACACAGGGATGCATAGCTTTGCTACCTTAGCTAAGGTTAAGATTTGTAATCTGAGGTGAATTTCTTTAGGAAACCTTCAAAGTTTGAGAAAAGTTAACTAAACAGCTAATGTACTTTTTTTGTCAGCACAATAAATACTGTCAATCCGTTGCCCCAGCCCTAATCAAAATTTCTATTTACAGTATTTGCAAAAAAAAATAAATAAATAAATAAAAAATTTTTTTTTTTTACATTTTTAGTGAACTATCGCAGTATGTACAGTATCACAATATATCATATTATGGCCTGTGTATCGTGATTCATATAATGAGATCCTTGCCGATACACACCCCTAGTCACCAGCCCTCATGACCCAATGAACATAATTACAACATACATATTAAACCGGAATTGCGATTTGAATAAATGCTATTTTATAAATTGCAATGACTGTGATTTTGCAATCCCAGACTCTGCCCCATCGGTTAATGTCAGGTTTGTTACGGGAAGATGCATGCACAGAAAAAATGCTGGGTTAGATGGAGACAGTCAGTGATCGAGAGACTGGATTGTTGGTTACCCCCTGGAGCATTGGGGATGGAGGCAGAAGAGAGGCAGCTGGAGCAATGGGACCGGGCAAACTACTAGAGATTAGATAATCTTAGATAATCTTTTCCTCCATTCCCACTTTCCCCACTTTGTGTGTGTGCCTGCTTCAACGCTTTGATTCTGTTGGTTGAGTGAAAAAAGCAATCATTCGCCAAAGTTCAAACTTCTTCTATGACCACAGTGCACCCATAGGCCACTGAGTGGCAACCCTAACCGCTGCGCATGCATGCGCACAACCAATTGGCAAGTGGTTTGCACTCAGTGCTGACAACTGCTCTTGCGCCAAAGCAAAGTGCAGCGCATTCCACATTTGATATGAAAACCACTTTAGCTTATAAGATGGGACATTTTGCAGGACCACGATGCTTCTGCAGCTCTTTTTCTTATGGAGAGGCCATATCTTTCTCCATATCTTTCTCAAATGGCATTACAGCATTTAGCAGCCTTCCCCCGAACAAAAGGTGTAAAGCGCCAGCCATGTGTTTTGAGATTGCTCTCTTTGTCTGCCCCAGACAAGAGACACCGGAGGCGTGACAACACAAAAACAACAAATTCTTATTGGTCTGTGACAACTTCCTGTGAGTCAAATGTATAAAAGAATTGAATTTTCTTTTCCAACGTGAGCTGAGGGGAATCTTCCAATCATTCTTTTACCAATTTTTTTCTCCTTTCTTTTAATTTTGGTTTTCTCTGTAACATTGGTACCTTTTTTTTTTCTTTTTTACATACAATATTCACAAGTAACTACAATAATAATTTACTGGTGTTAATAAATAAATGTTCATCCTTTTAACCTCTATTGTGCCATGACTCTTTCTGCTAGGTAACATCAAGTTGTAGTGGTTTTAATGCAGTGCTTTTGTGTGTAGAGAGAGTTTTGGATACTATTCCCCACAGTTTTACAGCTTACTGGGTCCAAGGGGGGTGACATGTGCCCCCTAAGTCCAATCATGTTGCGCTGATGTCCAATTGTGATAGTCATGCAGATGGTTTAGTTCCATGTTAAAGTAACACCTACTTAAACATAAGCAAGGACGCTCACTCTCAACTTGTGGTATGACACAGTATGTAGTTCATATTTCGATGTACGAATACAGTTAGTGAATACAATAGTGAATAATTACAAATGAAATTGCAATAGCAATTCGATTGC
Organism: Denticeps clupeoides; assembly: GCF_900700375.1. Taxonomy (NCBI): domain Eukaryota; kingdom Metazoa; phylum Chordata; class Actinopteri; order Clupeiformes; family Denticipitidae; genus Denticeps; species Denticeps clupeoides. Next base: position 21,453,241 of record NC_041709.1, on the reverse strand, counting down.
AATAGCAATTTTAAACATCCCATTACAAAGTGATGAAGATAATATAGAGTTATAAAGTGAATTTAATTCAATAGTGTCATATTGCCACAAAAAGGGAGGAAAATACATATGTGCCAGGGGTAGGGACAATTTTATGAATGAGCAGGGGTAGCAAGCTGTCTGCTTTGACGGGGCAGAGAAGTGAACCCCAAAAGTGAAGTACATGCTGTCTGTTAAACCATAACATTAGGATTTATACTTGGTCTTGAAATTGTAATTTACTACATCACACAGGGCAGTGGTGGCCTAATGGGGCAGTGGTGGCCTAGCGGATAAGGAAGCAGCCCCATAATCAGAAGGTTGCCGAGCCGCCAAGTTGCCACTGAGGTGCCACTGAGCAAAGCACAGTCCCCACACACTTCTCCCCGGATGCCTGTCATGGCTGCCCACTGCTCACCAAGGGTGATGGTAAAAGGCAGAGGACACATATCGTGTCATCGCCTGCTGTGCTTGCTTTTTTCACTTCCATTGTGACATGCACAAATTGTGTCACATCAATGTTTGACAGAATTAGGTTCAAGATTCCATTTTCCTTTTAATTAAATCACTTGACAATTGTAACAGAGACCTGCGAAACACTTTTACCAATTTCATAAAAAAAATATCCTAAAAATTTTAAACAGCAAATCATACAGAAAGGATAGGTACTATAGACCAAAAGTTTGTGTTTGCTGACTGCTGATTTACCATGCTAGCTTGACTTGATCTTAGACCTGCTCGTTTCCAGTCCAAATCTCCAAAAAATCTCAAATCTCCAAAAAAATGGCATGAGAAAATTAAGTGATGCTTAAAACTTCTGTTTGAGATTATCTCATTAAGATTTTTTCTTACCCCATTGGCAGATAGTATATTTGGCAGATGTAAAGCATACACGTGTATGAAAGTGTATGAAGAATTAAGGGAAGAACTTAGTTTAGTGGGCGTGATGTATTATCATGTGGCTCACACTGAGCTCCTGTCTAGTGTAAGCGCGAACGTTTCTTGGTTGGATCCCAGTTCAGCACCAGAACTGGCACCTGGGGTAGTGGAAATTAGCTATTGAGAGTCCACCTGGGGTAAAAACAATTTTGGAAAGGCACACAATTGTCTATATAAAAAGGTCCCACAGATGACAATTCATGTCAGAGCACAAACTAAGCATGAAGTCAAAGGAATTGTCTGTAGACATCTGAAACAGGATTGTCTGGGGAAGGTTACAGAAAAAATTCTGCTGCTTTGAAGGTTCCAATGAACATAATTGCCTCAATCATCTGCAAGCGGAAGAAGTTCACAACCACTAGGACTCTTCCTAGAGCTAGCCAGCCAAGCAGCGGTGGCCTAGTGGGTAAGTTCTAGCGGGTAAGGTCAAAACCCTTAATTTAAAGGTTGTCGATTTGAGTCCTGAGCTGCTAAGATGCCACTGAGGTGAAACTGCAGTGTCTCCACACACAACTCCCTGTGCGCCTTTCATGGTTGCCCACTGTTCACCAAGGGTGATGGGTTAATTGCAGAGGACACATTTCGTTGTCACTGTGTGCTGTGCTGTTTCTCACAATGACAATCACTTCACTGAGCGATGGTGGGAGAAGAGCCTTAGTCAGGGAGGTGACCAAGAACCTGATGGTCACTCTGTCAGAGCTCCAGAGCTCTGTGGACTGAGAAGAACAATCTCTGCAGCAATCCACCAATCAGGCCTTTATGGTATGGTGGTCAGATGGAAGCCATCTCCAGGCCAATACAATCCGTACAGTGAAGAATTGTGGTGGCAGCATCATGCTGTGGGGATGTTTTTCAGTTGCAACAACTGAAAGACTAGCCAGGACAGATGAAAAGATGACAGAAGCACTGTACAGAGACATCCACGATGAAAACCTGCTTCAGAGTGGCAAGCTTGTGGCATCATACAGACAATTCTCTAAATGATGCATGGGTCATTTCAATGTATAAGGCATGTCAATACATTGAATTTAAATTATCCACATCTGCGTAGTCATTAAATATTACAAGTAAAAGTGCAAATATTATACATTTTTAGCATTTAGATTTTATTTTTCAGAAGATCACCCATATTCAAAAAGACCAAATGCATACTTATGTACATGTGCTTTACATTAAATTTTTTATTTTTAAAAATTTGCTATGACCACAACTAAACTTTTTTTTTCATGTTTTCATTACAGGGTGTTGTGTGTAGAATTCTGAGCAAAAATTTTCCTTTGGAATAAGACTGCAACGTAACAAAATGCAGACAAAGTAATACGCTGTGAATACTTTCTGGAGGCACAGTATTTGAAAACAATGTGAAGAGATGCAGAAAAAATTATGGGATGCATTGTGATGCATCAAGATATTGAATCAAGTTGAATTGCTCACATAATATTGTGATATATGTGAAATACATGACATTCCAATTTTTTCGTAAAAATATCATTTAGCCAAAGGCTGACATAAAATAAAATATGCGATGTGGCAAAGTAACCTGGGATATCAGAATTTCAGTTAGCCATTTTTTTAGCTCATAAATGCAACTAAATCCACTTAAATCAATAATGTTTCTTTAAAATGTTTAATTGAAATGAGGCTGCACTTAGAACATAACAAATAGAGGTGTGACTGTACAGGTATCCCACGCTATGGTCTGTACGTTGATTTATGGTTTTGGTTATTTTTCACTGTACGTTTTGTGCATAAACTGTGCAATAACTGGCTTTACAGAGCACAAAATGTATATTTGCAAAATGTCTCCGAAAAAATAAACTTTCTGCTGTATTATTGATGTGGGGGTACATTTTTTGTACATGCCGTTTTCTATTGCCCATTTTTGGGGAGTAAGTGTGCCTACCATTTGCAAGGTGTGCCTGCTTCTTGCCGCAGAGCAAGGAGAGACTCACCTAGCTATGTGGAGATTTTGTCAAACCACCTTAAATATGACATATCTGGAAGATTTTAAATGAGTGACATCTGGACAATACATTTGAAAAAATGAGCAATCACACTCTAAAGCAATGTTTTTTTTCTCTACAGTTGATCAGAGTAATGTGATGTCGATTCAAGCCCTATATATTGGTCTCAGTATTGGTACCCTCAAGTCTCGACAGTGTTTTGGTCTTGACTACAACACTAGTACACTGTTCAGTGACTGCAGAAGATAGCAGGATTTCCATAGCGAGCACCAGAACCTGTTAAATAGTAAGCCAATCACTTACTATTCACAGTTAGTCCAATCACTGTACAGTTCTGGACCAATTTCAAAATGAATTGCAAAACCGAAACCACACATTATTGTATCAATCTCTATTTTTGTGCAGAAGTACAGCCAGTTTTAGCCAGTTCCACAATGAAATTTCCATAGGGCGTGACGTTCCAGTGTGTTTAGCGTTCAATGCTAATGAGGAGGAGAGTGGCTTAAAAAAATTAATAAAGTGTGGGGGCACTCGCGGAGGGTGGTAGTAGCCTAGTGGGTAACACACTCGCCTATGAACCAGAAGACCCGGGTTCGAATCCCACTTACTACCATTGTGTCCCTGAGCAAGACACTTAACCCTAAATTGCTCAAGGGAGACTGTCCCTGTAATACTGATTGTAAGTCGCTCTGGATAAGGGCGTCTGATAAATGCTGTAAATGTAAGTGATTGTCATTATGAAACACAGCAGCACACTGTGACACGACGAAATGTGTCCTCTGCATTTAACAATCACCCTTCGTGAAACACAGCATGAAAGGGGAGGTGTGTGTGTGTGTGTGAGAACGGTGCTTTGTTCAGTGCCACCTTGGTGGTTCGTCAGCTCACGTGACAACAATCCAGAGAATGCGGTTTTGTCGTGGAAGGAGAAATGGGCGGGTCAGACTGGAGCAGGAGTCACGCGTGCCCATGTAACGTATAGTACTGTTGATTATTTGCCCAGACCACTGCTTGCTGCCTGCTTCCACTGGCAACCGGCGATAGAAATGACATTCAAAGCAGTGCTTTTTTCATAAAAATGCGTGTGTTTAGCATAAATCCGCTCGTGTTTTTGTTTTTGCTCTGCCCTCTCTGTTAGCCGTTGAACTCTGATAGCATCAGGCTCTTCTTTTTTTTTTTTTTTTCCCCCCAAATGTCTCCACGTCACGTGACAACTAATCGATTATGAAATTTGTTGCCAATGCGTTTAGTAATTGATTTTTATCTATTTAATCAATGTGTTGTTGCAGCCCTAAAATGTAGTGCCAGTAGTTACTCTGGCTGCCTGATGTGAGTTTCACAATGCGTCGCGTCACCCGGTGGCCTTGTTCTCGTACCACAGTCAAAGCTGTAATTTGTGAAAACTTTGAACGCTATAATGTATTTTTGCATGAGCAATAGAATCAAAGTGGGTGAGTGTTCTTTCTGCCACACACACACACACACACACACACACACACACACACACACACACACACACACACACACGCGCAAAGCAGGTATGGAGAAAAGCTGGTTCTGAGAGTCTCTGAGTGTCCACAGATCTACAACACGACTTGATCGTCTTAGTGGGAATTTAGAAAAACACGCTTACTTTTTGTGTTGAGCCACATGGCGAGTGCCTCACGTTTGGTATGAAAGTGGCTTCAGAGTTTCTCCAATGAGCAGAAGAACAGTCTGTGTTCAGTCCACGCTCATCGAACGCCACAGACATCTGAACCAGGTGTTTTTAAGAAAGTGAAAGTGAAGTGATTGTCATTGTGAAACACTACGGCACAGCACACGGTGACAACGAAATGTGTCCTCTGCTTTTAACAATCACCCTTGGTGAACAATGTGGCACCTCAGTGGCACCTTGGAGGCTTGGGATCCACTGCCCTGGCGTTTGTGGAGTCAGGTTGTAATGGGTTTGATTTGTGTAGAGGAAGAAACCCGAGTGAAGCATGCAAGTTGTGCATTGAAAAGAAAACTACCAGTATATACAAGCAAGGACTAAACAATTTTTCTGCTCATTGTAGCAAATCAAAGCATCCACACAGGTGTACGAGACTAACGATTGTATTTGAAAACATCACGTGACCATGTAGAAAATGTATTGGCTGCATTGTGATTAATCAGTATCAAGGCATTCATAATCGTATCGATTCATGAGACCTGGGAAGGTTCACACCTCTATTTAAAAGGTCGGTAGAGCTACTTTTTTTTAGGAGCAGTGGTCCGTAAAGGGGAAGTGGAGCCTTAATCAAAATGTTGCCAGTTCTGAGCAAAGTACTGTCCCCACACACACTCCCCAGGTTCCTGTCAGGGCTGCCCACTTGATGAAATGCAGAGATACCAGAGATACTGTGCTTTGTCATGTGACAAGTGATTTAACTAGTGCTGCACGATTAATCGCAATCGCGATGTCAGTCTGTGCGATTACATGAACGCAAAAAGCTGCAATTTAAATGATTAGTACATGGATTGGATCGGCAACATATCTGATCCATTCTCTCATTTTCTCAAAGTTTGCGAGCTGACTGAAGTCTCACTTCAGTCGGATGTGACGTGTTTGGTCACATGACTTTCGATTCGGAGACATATGGGTAGACGGCGCATGACGCGCTGCATCGTACATTAACGTCGCCGCCATATTACGATAGGCTCTGCTGTGGCGTGAAGCATATACATGTCTATGGAGAGAAGTGCTTAAAAATGCCTCACTCTTGTGCTGCTTGGGCCTGTACAAACCACTGTACGCTCCAAACCAGATCCCGGGGGATTACATTTCATAGCTAAGGCTGGACAATTGTTTTGAATATATTTGGCCATTATAAAATCCCGTTTTATAAGTCTTAACCTTAGCCAAGCTAGGCTAAGCTAGTGAAGCTATGCATTCCTGGGTTCAAGTCAGCCTCCAAACAACGTTTTGGTTAAACGTAAGAACTATAATACGGGATGGCCCGTTTATAATGGCCAAATATAATCAAAACAGTTGTTTAGCCTTGCCAGAGTTTTTTGTGATTTATTTAATTTTGTAGAATATTGTTTGTTGAAAGCACTGGGCATTTCAGGTTGTTATAAGTAGTTTGTATGTTTCACTTCGAAATGAAACATTTCACTATTAGTTATTTGTATGCGGCTTTTTCATTGATATACAAGCACTTTAGCATATCGCAATTGCATATCGCAATATTGATCTCAATAAACGCAATATGTCTTTTTCCCCAAATCGTGCAGCCCTAGATTTAACCAATCATCCTTAGTGAGCAGTGTGCAGCCATGAAAGGCACCCGGGGAGCAGTGTGTGGGGATGGTGCTTTGCTCAGTGGCACCTTAGTGGCACCATGGCAGCTCGGGATTCGAACAGACAACCTTCTGATTATGGGTCTGCTTCCTTACCCGCTAGGCAACCATTGCCCCAACTAAGCACTTTAACTAATTCTCTGAGTGGGCAAGTCATGAGAAATGGGAGGTTACCTTTCTCCTTATGATAACCTAAGAGACATTCCAGATCTGACCTTCTGAGCTGTTGAAATTAGTATTAAAATTAATCTCATAATCAATGCATGATGTGGATGTGGACGATTCGGTGCAGTGCAGAACATAATCAATGACACATAAAAATTCTACTTAAAGTAGTGCCAGTAGTGACTGGCTCCTTAGCTGAGTCCAGTACCGCTCTAGGTAGGATGTTCGAAATGAACGCCCTCTGAACCGCATGCATGTTTGTGCTGCACTTTGTAGCTGCATTCAACAGCAGTCCTCGACACTGTTTAACTAGTCAGGATTTCAACTAAATTGACACCAAGGAAACACAGTGTGCAATGTTTATTTGCAGACATGCAAAGGTTCACATCGGCAGTACAAAGAGATGCACAACATATACCAACCATACCCCAAACAGTGCGAGTCCACTCTTTACTAAATTATGTTTTGAGTCAAGTATCTTACCTTTATTATATGCCACAATTAAAAAAAACCTCATGCTAAATGTAAAAGCCACTTAAATAATGATGCAATTTATAAATCAGACTAGTCAATTGCTAGTTGACTATCAAACAGCCAATAGTTGCATAATTATAAATCTGTAAGCATTTTAAAGTGTTTATATGTCAGGTTGAGACAGTCAGAAAGTAACTGTAAATAACATCTGCGTAGACTAATGCCACGTCAAACCAATCACACAGAAAAAATAAAAACGTCCAAATATAAACAAGACAGTCATTGAATGCCTCTTGTAATGTTTAAATTAATTGTTGTTGACATTGATTTGACAACATAAATTTTAGTGGACACAAAGACATCAGTTATGTGACTCATCAATTTCAGGTAACTACACATTTCTTAGCAGGTCAACAATTCAAATTGAACCTCTGGAATTGAACAATGGCAATACTTTTATTCACATATCTAATATTTTTATTGTAGTTTGAAATTTAATTGTGAACATTCAAATGCTATCTTTTGTAGCTCAAAATTCCCTCGAGACCTCTGACTCAGAACAAAGCACAGGGGACCCCCACAAAACAAATAAAAGCAACAACGTCCTTCTGTATGGTGATGTGCTACTAGTGTTTTCTGGACTTTTACACAGGCTAAACAAACCTGTTATCAGACAGAATGAGGCAAGCGTTTTATTTTTTCCTAAATCCCGTTTTTCCCATTTTAATTCTTATGAATTCCATGGCTTCAGTTATAAACATTTATTCACCTAAAATTATTACAGAGTGGGTGGGGAAAAAATAACCTGCAATACGTCAAATCACATTTAATCATTTTTCATGATTAAATTGATTAAATTAAATGAATCATTGTTCAACAAGGTGCTTAGGCATCATCTTTTTTTCTTTGCTTTTGAAAACACTTTACATGTAAATTTCATGCAAATATTTATTTCGTAATATTACACATTCTTCTTTTTTGTAAAATAAAAGTGCTTCACATTTTAAATCAATGTTAAAAAAACTTAGCAAATGAATAAACATTGTGGAGACCTGGAATACAAATAATAAAATCCCTTTTTGAATCAGCTGATTTGTTGCATGACTACCTTGCGCTAGTTTGCTTCTTTTCTCTGTTTCTGATATGAGTTATTTACAAGAGTTTTTCCTTCTGATTCAAAAAATATATATATTTTAGGTATTGTTCCTCTCTAAACCTAGCACTAAGAGTCGAATTCCATAATTTTCTGGGGACATCGGTGTTCCAGCAAGCAAAGCCTAAAAGTGGTAACAATTGGGCAAGTAGTACAAAATCGACACTGACAGGCTCTCTGCCACAGCTGACCAAGCGTTTAAATAGTGTAGTGGACTGCAGCAACCAGAAACGTGAATTATACGTTTTATGGTGGATTTTTATTTGATGGATTCCGTGATTCAGTCCGCGTTTTCCGCATCAATGAAATCATAGGGCCCTACATCTATGGCTTGCGCATCGCAAGAGTGGAGCACCGCGGTCAAAGTTTAAATTTGTTGCACTTTGGTCTGCCCCTTCAAAACACAGACACAAGTGGGAATGAAGGAAAAGCTCATCTGATCAGTCTCTGAGTGTCCAGAGATCTACAACAGAGAAAAATCTTCTTACCAGGAGTTAAGAAAACCATGCCTAATTTTGCACCAAGTACTGTAAGCCTCCTGACGCCACCTGACGGGCTGCATCGTACGTCAACGTCGCCGCCATATTGCGATAGGCTCTGCTGTGGCGTGAAGCATATACATGTCTATGGAGAGAAGTGCTTAAAAATGCCTCACGCTTGTGCTGCTTGGGCCTGTACAAACCGCTGTACGCTCCAAACCAGATTACATTTCATAGCTAAGGCTGGACAATTGTTTTGAATATATTTGGCCATTATAAAATCCCGTTTTATAAGTCTTAACCTTAGCCAAGCTAGGCTAAGCTAGTGAAGCTATGCATTCCTGGGTTCAAGTCAGCCTCCAAACGTTTTGGCTAAACGTAGGCATTAACTATTTAGACTGTTCTTAGCTGTTTAGTTAACTTCTCAATCTTTGAAGGTTTCCTAAAGAAATTCACCTCAGTTTACAAATCTTAACCTTAGCTAATCTAGCAAAGCTATGCATCCCTGTGTTCAAGTCAGCCTCCAAACAACGTTTTGGTTAAATGTAAGAACTATAATACGGGATGGCCCGTTTATAATGGCCAAATATAATCAAAACAGTTGTTTAGCCTTACAAGGGTTTGTCGTTCGACAGTAATGTAAAGAGTTTTTTGTGATAATTTAATTTTGTAGAATATTGTATGAAAGCACTGGGCATTTCAAGTTCTTAAGTAGTTTGTATGTTTCACTTTGAAATGAAACATTTCACTATTAGTAATTTGTACGCGAGTTTTCATTGATATACAAGCAAGTGTCCTTTATCATATCGCAATCGCATATCGCAATATTGATCTCAATAATCGCAATATGTCTTTTCCCCAATTCGTGCAGCCCTAATTCTCAATGATTCACTGAAAATTCACAATTTGTATTAAAAATTAAAAAATACCACACTGCACAAATGAAATGAGACCATTGTGACTAAAGAAATGTCAATGTAATTCATTTGTGAGCATTATTATTTTTGCACTAATAGGTTATATTGATGGTTTAGTCAGATGAATTTCTATCTAATGTAAAGCTACCACCAGGGCAGAAGAAAAAGATGAGAACAGCTTTTCCCATGTTTATGGGGAGTAACATATCCAAGAGACAAGAGCTACACTAAACACTGCAAGAGCAAAGACAGATTAAGCATGACCTATAAAAAGAGAATTTGTGAGATGATAAATATGAAGCCAATCATGCTCAGAGCATCTAATGTAATCTTTTTGATCATGCACTTAAAAACACAAAAGACAGCCCTACTGTTTGGACTTGTCCGCACACAGAATGTAAGAAATTTAGGTAACAGTGGCTAAAACCAAAATCAACCTCATAGAGACAGCAAACATCTGTTAAAATAAATAGCAGGTTGGCCTCACAGACATGAACACAAAAATGTACAGATGAACAAAACAGAGGACCATTTCCTGAAAACAATCCAATCATCAACAAGCAGTCAATGCACCAAAGGAAAAACAGGGAAAGGGTTCACAGAGGTTTGGTTATTCACCCATCTCAATCAAAAGGTCCCGTCAGATCAACATACCGCAGTCATCAATGGGACCCAGTCTTTCAACGCGACGATGCACCGCCACGGGCTGCTCCTTTGAAGGCCAGAGGCCTACACCGGCTCCACCAGCACAATACTCCCTCTCTCCTGTAGGAGCAGCCTTGAACAGTACTGAGCATGCTCAGTGCAATCCAATGTCTGAAAGAGGTCGACTGCTGCAGAGAGGAAATGGCTGTTGTGGCATGCATGCATCAGGGGCTGATCTCAACAGACTCATCTCTAGAAACAAGCTTGGTTCCTCATAGATGGATGGATGGATGGATTTATGAGATGAATCAAATTGCAATGTGGACCGCAGTATATTCTACCCAAATCAAATGAGTGTTGGTGCCCTGCAGAGTCTAGCAGCAGCAAATAACCATCAATCATTTAATTAGCCATAAAAGCACTGCAGCAGAGATCAGCCACATTTCTCTCACCTACCACCAATCAAACGAAGAAATGCACAAAAAAGGGTGAGAATATGTAAATGCTGAATCTTATACCAAAGATAAACCAAATGGGCACTAATAAATGATCCATTCCATTCCTTGGACATCAAAGTCCACAGTCAACAGTCAGACCTCTCACGGCACTGAAAGCAATGGTTAGATTGTCAGGCCTTCTGGCAAAGCATTGATCTGTCAAAGGTTGAAGGCATGTTCTGATAACATGCTGAGATAAATACCATCATTTTAACTAAAACTAAATGAACCACTCACACCTTCACATGGAACCAGACAATCAGGTAAAATTCTACACATTTGAATGTTCAAAGCAAACATTTGGTGGTCACAATAATGCTCAAGGATTACACAAGATAAGCTGCAGAAGCTATAATCCAATGACATGACTTTGGAGCACCCTCTGTTGGAAGAAGAGCACACTGCTATGGCACTCCCATTCAACACTTTAAATGCAGGCCCATTTAGATGCATGAGTAAAGACATTATCGGAACATATCTTGCAGAGCATGTGACAGTCCATTAATATTATATCATTAATATTCTGCATAGTACGCTTTGGCCTTCATTTTGCTAGGAAAGCTACGATGGGGTCAGAAGCCAAGGCAGATTGGTGAGAAATCTGTGTCAGTGCTGTGGTCTGAAATTAGACATGCTGATGTTCTCGAATTCATTGAGAATATCATTCATATAAACCACAGCATTCTTACCTGGTTAATTCATGTATTTCTAATAACCAAGTCAGAACTGTACCACTGCTGTAGATGCTTATAATCTCACATTGCAGCTTCAAACTAATTTCTTACCTACATCTTCACGCGACAGAACAGACAACACCAAAAACGTCCAAGGAATCACTGACTAACTAAAACTTGGTCATTTGCTTGTTTGTATTTGAATGTGCTATGTGACAAGAGCCACAAGAAGAATGGTTCAACATATTACTGATGGTGATGAGCACGTAAACGAGCCCTCTGTAGTGGGCCTGAGTCCTGCTTTGCGGTCATGTGGAAAGATCTTCTGTGGTTCGGTTCACCAAAATGAACTGTGATTTGTTCAACAGCAACATTTCTAATGCAAAAAAAGGAGTAAGGCAGGGGTCAGAGTGACTCAAGGCATTACCGAACGCTCATTCAAGACAAACCAACTGCAAAGCACACGTGCACCGTCCGAAGGCATTATTATATTCACCAATGCTCAACAAGCTGGGCTTCTTAAGAGCTAACAGCAGCTGGAAAGGGGGTACACGTAGCACTGTAAAGTGCCGAAATCCAACCAAGAGTTCATTCAAGATCTTAAACACGAGAAACCAGATGGAAGTTGCAGGTTTGTGTTAATTATTGGTCAATGGGGTCAGAAATGACCACAAATTACGTAACACGAGGACTGTTTCAGGTCTCCCACTGATGTGGCAGAGAAGCCCCAGCTGAAACTTAAACGTGGCATCTTTCAGAAGATTTAATAGCAAAATAGTAGTCATATGTGGGAGCAGGGTCACCGCAAAACCCCCTGAAAACCGAAAAGTTGGAGCAACTACTGCATCCGTGAACGCGTTTCGGTCGGAAGGCTTCACTTACAATCATGCGACTTAAACGCGGAGATATTTTATACCGGTTCGCTACACCGACCAAGAAAAAAAAAAAAAAATCACAGCCAGAACGGTCGAAATAAAACGTTTCCGACTAATGCATGCCTATCGGTCGGCACCAAGACGGACCCCGGCTCCTCCAATACGGCCGTGCATCGTAGGGAGGGTTGTAAATCGATGGGTTGTAAAAATCGGCGCGACGTTCGCGGAAAGTTCCCGCAGAAACGTCTGAAAGGACGGACGGCGTCAAGTGCAGCTAGCATGCACGGAAAAACGAGCAGCGAGGCCAGTCAGAGCAAAGAACGAAGGGTGTCGAGATAAAGGGTGTCCGCCAATTCAGAATTTAGGGAGGAAGAACAGGCAAAAAAAAAAAAAAAAAAAAAGAAAAGCTCGTTTAAATTAAACTAAAACCTGCTGCACCTGGGGGAAAAAAGCGCCGGGCTACAACTTTGCATTATTAGCGACGTTCAGAGAGCTAGGCAGGCTCCGCTCGGTTGATACTAACACGTGAAACGCGGTGTGTACAAAGAGGGACAATTTGCGATGGCAAACGAAGGCAAAAAAAATACGTGTTGTTTTCTCTCGCATTTGCGACAGCAGTGTGAAGCCGGAGGAAGCACACGCACCCCGGAACATGGACGGCGCATTCAACACACAGCCGGCGGACGGGCCGTTATGCGCTATACAGGCGCCGGGGCCGGAGGCCGCCCCCGCTTTTGTCACCCATCAGTCGGCCGTTCCGCACACAAAAGCAGGGAGCTTCAGCACCCGCCGCGTCGGGCGGGCAGTTTGAAAACGGAGGCGGATAGGGGCTCGGGCGAAGGCCCTCGGGGCGCCGCCCGGGGCCGGACGGACGGCGCCGGAGCCGCCCGTCGAGCGCGCCGGCGGCCGGGAGCGCGGCGGCCGCGCCGCGGTGCGAGAGTTAAAGGTGAAAGGTTCCGCTCTTACCTCCGTCTCCGCCGAAGCCATGCTGCGCTCCTCCGCCCGAGTCCCCGCCCACTTATCCCGCCACGTCACGCTGTCGCGGGCCGCTCATTCGCTCACGGCTCCGCTCCAGCGGATTTCTGACAGAAGGCATCTTCGTGGACATGGCACGTCCTGGGACCCGTTTTAGGTTGGATCAAATAGGGGTAGCAGCCTAGTGAGTAACACACTCGCCTATGAACCATAAGACCCAGGTTCAAATCCCACTTACTACAATTGTGTCCCTGAGCAAGACACTTATCCCTGAGTGTCTCCAGGGGGGGACTGTCACTGTAACTACTGATTGTAAGTCGCTCTGGATAAGGCGTCTGATAAATGCTGTAAATGTATACATATCGCCAAATAATGTATCATTTGATGTGTACATTACCAACAAGAAAAATGCACATCTTTAAGATTCAGATCTTAAACGGATTCAGATATTATTAAACCAATAAAAAAGTTTGCAGCATTCAAATTCTATTGTTTGTCCTCATTGTCAGGCGTGCGGTTACTCATGTTAAGTGTCTCTTGTCCTTGTGTGACACTCCTCTGAGAGATTGATGGATCATTGCTGGGTTACCATGGAAACATGGGGACGGTGGTGGCAGACGATGCTGGAGGTGTCGCTGGTCTGTCAACTCGTATCCTACACTCATCATCCCCATTGCAACACATCTGACTTAACAGTGTCTGTCTGTGAGTGTGAGAGTCTCTCTCTGTTGCTCTCTGAATTTTCTTCAGGTGGCGTAAATCAGTCAAAATCAGACAATCACTTGATTCATTATATTAAAAGTACATTTCCTCAAACCCCAATTTCAGCTGTTTATAGTAAAAGGACATTTACAGCATTTGGGAGATGCTGTCACCCAGAGAAACTTACATAGGTGCTTCTCAGCGATGTGCAGCCAGCCTTAGTTTAATAACTTGATTATTATAATTCTTTTTATTAATACACACAAGAGCTCTATTTATCTATGTATTTCCTGAGAAGGAAGATTTGTATCCTCAGTGTGTCAGAGGCAGTGGTGGCCTAGCGGTTAAGGAAGGGGCCCCATAAGCAAAAGGTTGCCGGTTCCAATCCCGAACTGCCTATGGTGCCACCATCTAGTGGAAGTTCTCTCCACCACCTAGGAGCCACAACATAGAAGAGGCAAGAGTGCAATGAGAACATTCTCTCATCAAACCTGGACTGGTGGTACCAGTCGAGCAGTGCTGGAGGATCAGAGGAGAGATGAGAGATCTGAGGTAGGAGGTTGCTGACCTTTCCTTGGCTTTGTAAATCTGCAAATCTGAGCAGTGGAGTGGTGTTGGAGAATTTGGGAAGGTTGAAAACAAGTCGTGCTGCAGCGTTCTGGATCAGAGAGGCAGACCAACCAGAAGTAGTCCAGTTGGGAGATGATTGGAAAAGGAAAACTGCTGGGGCACCAGAAATATTCTTGCCTGTGCCTGTGTATTGCTGTTAAAATTCCAGAACAGCAACTGATGGGTTTTTCCAAAAGCAAAAACGGACAAATATCCTGACAATAATTAGTATTTGAAACATACTATATTTCAATTACAACTTTATTCATTTTCTGTACAATCTTTACTGACAAAAAAAATGTCCATCACAGTTTTTTTTTCAAAAGAAACGGAATGGATATAAATGCTAAAAGCTTTAACAGTGTACAACCACTGACCAGTGATTCCGGTAGAATTCAAAGAGAAAAGTCCCTCCTTCGTCCCTCCAGAGATGCGATTAGCAGATTCTATTCAGGAGAGTTGCAGTGGAGCTTTGGTCTGACGAGATAAAGCTACTCGATGACAGATTGGCAGGTGAACTTTCTCATTGACTACATCGCACCGCAGCATCTTCAGGCGAGACTGCAAGCATGGTCACAACCATTCGTGACCTCCCGAGCTACATTAGTAATCTGCAGGCAACAGGGTCCCATAGAAACAGTTTAAGAACAGGTGCTGATTTAAATCTCAAGGTGCTGGCTTTACAGGCCTCCACATTCTGAGCCACAACAGGATAAGAGAAACGCAAAACTAAAGAGACTGTAGGTGCTACATGTCTCCAACCTCACAGCAACGTGGTGTGAGATGAAACTGCCCAGAAAGCACATCAGAAAGACACTTTAGGGTCACAAAACGAGACAACTGGAACAACTTTGGGACAAGTGCAGATTTTTTGAGATAGCAAGACATGTGCATAAAACTCTTCCAAACATCCCACCAATACAGACATACACACTGTAAACAGGGGTGCCTTTTACGGCAGTGGGTACCTTAAAGTAAATGAATTATTGGACTTCAGGATGTGTACACACACAATACATATGAGTTTCAAAAGGCTTCAGGTCTGAGTCAACCATCATGTCACATTTAAAAGAATAAACCATAGGATGATAATTATGCACCCACATTCTCCAGAAGCAAAAAAAAAACATACAAATTTCAGGATCCGTTCTACCACCTCAGAACCATATGAGATGGCTTCAAATGACAGGAACGAAGCAAGAATAATTCAAGTCAAATTAGATATGAATGTGAGTGCAGTACCAATGAGAGAAACACCAACTCGTTTCTTAACAAGCCAGAAAATCTGACAAATAAGCTTCTTTTGTTATTTGACTAGATTTGTATTTGTAAGAGACTTAATCTATCTTTAGAAATGTTGTCAACAATAACAAGTGTATATTTATAAATGTTGCATTGATAGATCCGTTGGCTTGTTTTTATATATATAAAAAAAAGGTACTGTAATCAATTGGAATCAAAGTTTAGTAGAGAATCAAATATATACGAATGAAGGGGTGGGACGTGAGGAACATACCAGGACAGGGAATACTAAGTGACATTTTTTTTTCGACAGGTCATGGTGAGTGTTTCCTACTGTCACATCGAGTAGTCACCGATCACAATGCATAGAGAGCACAGTGGATGCAGGGTAATCAGATAGGAAAGCCTAAAGGCTTCTCCAATTACTAATTATAGTCCATCTTACTGGTGTCATGCGACAAATAGTTGGAAATTATTTTAATATCTATATTTCAGGGTATGGGTTAACTGCATGTTGGTGTTCTGCAAAACACAGAGCCAGAAGATGAGATACAGAAAATATGGAAGTGTTTTATACATCTTTGGGAATGTTGACAGCGTGTTAGATACTAACATCTATTTGTGGTCACTTATCCTGCTCAATTTCCAACATCTTCATGTCCACCCTCACCTGTGTGAGTGCAGTAAAGGCCAGCTTTGGTCAGTGATTAAAGGAATGAGGGTATATTAAATGTACAAATGTTAAACTTTGAGGCATCACAGATGCTAATATTAAAATGAATTTAAAACCACAATTTTTAAATTTACCCATTTTGATTCGCTTTTCAATACGACAAACAGTGTTGCTACAATTTTTTTAGAGCATGTTTAGCTCAGTAACCCGTGCTTCACACAGGAAGGAAACAGGAAGCTAAGCACATATAAATCTGGCATAATAATCCCTTCTTAGAAAAAAAAAAGTGACATTTTTTGGTCCATTCAAGGATTGATTTGGTTTGGGGCGAAGCTGCAATGCCCCTTATGTCCAGCAGAGGGATAGTTTGTCCACAGGTTGGTTTGTTTTTCGTAGTCCACTGTAGTGGTCTGGACACACATTTATGTGTTGAAGCTTGAGTTGGCACTGCTGCAGCTCTCCTCATAGGTGGGAGGGGGCTCTGAAATGGAGACAGAAATGCATATGTAGCATTACAGTGCACATTGCAAAGCACAAGATGTTTAACTGCTATGTTTTCCCCCAAAATATATTTTAAGTTATATATATTCCCTAGATGTTGTTTTATAGCCATTTTATAGTATTCTTTCTTAATGCAATACCAGGTTACACTGACAAATTTAGATAATCCTTCAGCTCTTCAGACAGAACTGTGCTAGCATTCAATATACTGCTAGGACAACCACAAGTTATAATCACTCTCACAACTCACTCAACCACTTTCCATAACTGCAGCTGCGGTTACCGGAGCGATCCCAGGACACTGGGCGCAGAGCAGGGACTTCACCCAGGGTGTAACACTCAGAACACCCTTTAGAAGAATATCTATTCTGATTTATGATTAAAAAAATATATATATCTCAACCACTCACCAGAGGGGTAATCACAGCTGCTGTATTCCGGAGGCAGGATCAACGGACAGGCCGTGGGCACTGGTGGTGCGCTGCCTTCCGTGAAAAAGGGGATTGTAGCTCCCGTGGACAGACAGAATAGAGGTGCAGAGGCATTAGTGGGGTTGTACTGCCCATGGGGTGAGGACATGCTGAAAGCGTGATCAAATGTTGAGGGTGTGTGGCCTGTTGCGTCTTGTTGTGAGTGGCTTTTGGTGGGGATCTCCTCACTCACAAGCCCCCCTGCCCCGAGATCACTGTCTGGTTCCTCTTCTGCTGGCGGGGCACTAGGAACAACCTGCCCAGGGTCAGACAAAGCCGGAGCAGGTCCTTGTTGGCTGGGGGGATAGGGTGCCGGACGTAAAGGGGACATATTGATGGCAACGTTGCCAATGTAGACTGGTAGAGTGACCATAGCATCTGGAGACTTCAGAGATACCTGCAGAGGAAGAGAGATTGAAAATTCATTTCTACATTTACATTTATGGCATTTATCCAGAACAATGTTCACTCAGTAGTTTCAGGTAGCGTCCCCTTGGAGACACTCAGGGCTAAGTGTCTTGCTCTGGGACACAATGGTAATAAGTGGGGTTTGAGCCTGTGATTTTGTGTACTTCTGGATTATAGGCAAGGGTGTTACCCACTTGGCTACCCACCACCCAATTCCTTGACATAGCGAACATGGTGTGGGTGTGTCCTCACCTGAATATAATACTCTATGTCAATGAGGCTGCAGCCATGAAGCAGGGACTGGGGAAGGGGTGGAACAATGATCTGTTCTCTCCACTCAGCGTGTTTCCCTCCCTTCACCCCTGCACCTTCAACCTCTGCAATGGTACGCAGGTCGAACAGCGGCCGTTTCATCTTGTAGGTCACTTTCTTCTCCACAGGGTTGAAGACACACACACACACACACACACACACACACACACACACACACACAGGTTCAACACAAACAAATGAGCTGAAAAAATGTAACGGCTTCATGGGTGCAAGTTTTAAATCATGTCGAAAAAAAGTGTGAGAGCTGTCAATCACTGGACTCCTTCCATTTTAAACTCTTTTAATAAAAATATAATTCATTTTGGTGTTCTGGATAACAGAAAAAAATACACATCAAACTGGTTAACAAGTAGTTAACATGCCCAGTTCCAGCTCACCTGAATGAGGCTGGCTAGGACATTGCCTGTGTCTTTGCCTGATTTGTTGTGGATCTCGGTGGCCAGTTGGATGATCTGCCCTGGGATGTACCCCCTCAGGTCAGTCTGAGACTTTAGCATCAGAGTTCCTGTCTTCACAAGAAGGTAGTTGAACTTCTTAGTTGTCACTGCAGCACTGGCTTGCTAGGAGAAGATGAAACACGTACTTCAGACGACTGGCAAGGCCACCTCATTTCTCATTTATTTACCCTCGCATGTTCTACGCAGACAATATGTCCAACCGAAGAACACAGAAGAATTAGAATTTTTAGATGCACCTCTATGTCTGGCACTTCGTTGAGGTTAAGAAGATTCAGCAAGTAAAATGGCTTCTGCAATTTGTAGTCCTTGGAGAAGCGTGGTGTATCAATAATTGCTTTAATTCTGTATGAGATCTTCCCAAAAGGGCCCTCAAAGGAAGTCGGGGCTGAGGCTGGATCAAGAGAGGACAATTCAGTTGTCGCAAAGAACTTCATTATATATAGAATAGTTACATTCAGGAATGAAATTATGGAATCCAAGAGTTATGTGGTCATGAAAACAACAAACTGAATATTTAATATGCTGTCTGAGGCTAGTTAATGAGAAACAGGAAGACCCCTCAATTTGTCATCTAACAGCAGATGCCACATGAGACACATAGCAAAGAGGTGGGAACTAGGCCAGCTGGATAAAATGACCACAGCAGAAAAGTAGCAGGCAAGGGTGAAAGGCACAGGCAGTAGTGTGTTCATGTCACACCTGCAGATAATCAAAAAAAAGACACACACACACACACACACACACACACACACACACACACACACACCTTTATTAATTAAACAGGTTTCTATAAGTCTCACCTGGGATCAGAAACTGGAAAGAGAATTTGTGTTCGCCTGCACACAGGATTCCTGGTAAACAAAGTCAAAGGGCAGGAAACAGTTGGAAACATTTTATTAATAATATAATACAATATATAATATGTAATATGTAATATATGTATGCATTAGGCAGTGGAAAAAGTGTGTAACAGTCATATGGCACCAGCCCCAGGCTGCTATAAATTGACATACCCTGACATTTTTGTATTCATGTTCCTACATTACATTTCTTCCACCATGATAGGGCTTTGTTTTCGAAATACAACTGATAAACGATAATGTAGTGTCAAACACACAGCTACTAAGGCTATGATTTTTCTGACACATGAAATAGTTTTTTACAGTTACATCCTGGTTGCTACGTTATAAATTGATTACAACATCTTACCACACAGTCACAATAATCGACCACAAGACACACATCAATGGTAAAAATAACTGATTTATGGATTTTTGGCATGGAACCATCCCTGATCACAGTTCACCCTGGAATCCCCCCCCACAGGCAGTAAAGCAACAAAGGGCCTTATCACAACTAGAAGGGATTATGGGAAGTTGGCAGACCTAGAGGAAACACAGGAAATGACAGGGCATTATCAGTGTCATCTTTCTCCTCCCTCATCCAATGATACCGCAATTTACTCACAACTTACACCCGCACCAACATGCAATTACAATGGTAAATTTCATGCCTGCATTAAATTCCTATGTAGGGGTAGGTGAATTTGTCAAAATATCATATGATGTTTTGGTGTATAAAAGATAAATTTGACATGTGGAGCAGTGGACATGCCTCCATTAGAAACAGTGTCAGCAAAATGAAATGTTCCAGCTCCTGGCAACCTTGTACAGAGACTAGGACAAAGATTTATAAAGCCAATTACCTCCACTTCCTGTATATGAGATAAATGCATTATTTTTTGATGTATATTGCAAAATGAACCGTCCAGACTGTCCAGGAATTGGTGGATGCTTTAGTCCAGGTCTTGGAGGAGATCTCTTCATAGACCATTTGTCACCTCATCAGGAGCATGCCCAGGCATTGTAGGGAGGTCATACAGGCCACACACACTACTGAGTCTCATTTTGACTTGTTTTAATTACATCAAAGATTTACAATCAGAAGTTACAGGGACAGTCCCCCAGGAGCAACTTAGGGTTAAGTGTCTGGCTCAGGGACACAATGGTAGTAAGTGGGATTTGAACCTGGATCTTCTGGTTCGTAGGCAAGTGTGTTACCCACTAGGCTACTACCACCCAAATCCAGACATCCACGGTTAATTGATAAATTTGATTTTCATCAATATTTGATGAAACCACGACCGTTCTTCTGTATCGCCCCTGGACTCATTATGCCATTGCCAACCCACGCCACCCAACTAAAATTCATCCCGCTACTTTCCATTATGAGTACACCACGGTAACCAAGAACTTTCCTCCCGGAACTGATTGGCTGGCCAGACACTGACAATGACCAGGACAGTGGTATGATGACTACCCATAGGAACAAACTTACGGGAGGATACAGTACCCCTCAATCAATACCTGGGAGAAAGAGAGAACATCCCTAATGTCCATCCAACCATTTTAGCCACCTCACCGTTAGAATCAGCCTGTGACCTGCGCGCACATATGTTTGTGTTTAATAGGATACGCCTTGTGTCAGGTCACATTTTAATCTGGTCAACCTGCATATATAGATGCGTCCTTTCCTGTGGGCTTTCAAAGATTTACATTTACATTTAAGGCATTTGGCAGGCGCCCTTATCCAGAGCGACTTACAACGTGCTTTCAAGTTACCATTGATGAAGAGATCAATTCTGGTTCACTAGGACCCCCCAACCATGAATACAATCCCTCTACCCACTCCGCTGTAGATTCTGTACACAAGTTCGACAATAAGAAAGTTATAAGTTCATCTAAATATTCTTTAAAGAGGAAGGTCTTGAGCTGTTGTTTGAAAATACTCAGTGACTGAGCTGTTCTGACCTCGAACAGCGGTGGTGGAAGTTCATTCCACCACCGAGGGGCCAAGACGGAGAAGAGTCCTGTTCTGAAAAGATGAGTCCTGAAAAGATGACCTGTTCAGGTGATTTTAGCTCGTATTTCAACTCCCGTTAACTTGTTCAGGTGATTTCAGAACACGTTCTTGTATGCAGAAACATGTGATCGACGGACACTTTCATTTATATTCAGCAGAAACACAGTTACGACACAAACACGTGCACGTCACCAGTTGATACAATCAACATTAGTTGCGTTAGCTAGCAAGATAAGTGTCTCTATTTAAACC
Source organism: Denticeps clupeoides (assembly GCF_900700375.1). NCBI lineage: Eukaryota > Metazoa > Chordata > Actinopteri > Clupeiformes > Denticipitidae > Denticeps > Denticeps clupeoides. Next base: position 21,431,632 of record NC_041709.1, on the reverse strand, counting down.
AGGTTTATTATGTGAATAAATTGTGTCTTTCTGAAAACAATTTGCCTGTGTGGTTTGTTATTAGGCTAATGTTAATTAATGCATAAGAAGGTCTAACATCATGCTTTGAAACCTAATCATAGACATAGAATTGGGCAATATGTTCCTCTAGGGGAAAAATCCTCTACTTCCCTCCAATTACACATCATTGTCCTGAAAATAAAGCTATATACTATGATTTTTGTACTGTTCCTGGAGTTCTATGACATGTCTGTCCTTGCACAATTAAGCTTGTTCATGTGCATCCCCTTAAAACTCAGCTTGTTCTGACAATAATACTGGTCATCTGATTCTTGCGCTGTTCCTGTAGTTCTGTGGTAATATGTCCCTGCACAGTTAACTGTCTAGTTTCATTAAACAGTATTGTCACATTGTTAAACCACAATTGTCACACTGGTTATACTGGACTGATGGCTGGACATGGCAAGGAAGAAGGATGCATAAGCACAATGTCACAAGACAGAGGTTTAAAACATGGTCACACGACAGGGGAAACATCACCAAACAATGACCTGACAGCAAAAAGACACAAATTGGGTAGCTTTATACAATCATACACAGGCGAACACGATCAGGAAACATAATAAACACAGGACCAACATGAAACTCTGGTCCGAACATCTGATCCGGAATAGCCCTTGCTGGACCGGATCATGACAACAATAAATAGAGGACAACTCAGGCATCACAAGTCTCGGAGTAATTGTTTTTGAATAACTGACAGTAGTAGAGCCTAAAGAGGTTTCTGTTGTATTTATCGATCTCTCAAACTTTCCAAACCCCACAAGTTACAGATGTGATCTGAGAAACAGGGATTTGGGTTCTATAATTCCTGGGATTTATCAAAACCAAATTCTTTTGGATTGGGATCAGGATGCAGTGGATGGCCAAGTGGTTAAGGAAGCGGCCCCGTAATCAGAAGGTTGCCGGTCCGAATCCCGATCCACCAAGGTGCCACTGAGGGGTTACTGAGCAATGTACCATCCCCACACACTGCTCCCTGGGCGCCTGTCATGGCTGCCCACTGCTCACCAAGGGTGATGGGTTCGTTGTGTGCTGCAGTGTATCACAATGACAATCACTTCACTGCATTTATTTGTATTTTGTCGTATGTCCAGACCATGACCGTGCTTTCATGTACATCTTAGTAAGCACCCCTAGCTCATCTAGAACTCTTAACGTTAATTCTGGTGGTGACTATTCATGTTTATAGTGGACCACAATGGTCATAGAAGTGTTCTTCCTAAGATTCGTGTCACCCGGATAAGTAACCATGCGAGAGATACTCTCACACCACTCCCGTATCATCTCCTACACCCTGAAACAGCATAACCCAAAAGGAATCCACCAACCACAATGCAGCGATCAGGGTTTTGCCCACTTTCAATGTGCCGCCTGATGCCACAGCTAGCACTCAGCCTACCTACCATACCCTCACCTCGACATTGGGCCCCGCCTCCCACTGTATTTAGTGTGGTGGTCAGATACACAGCTGGTTTCTGCACCTCATCACCTGACCCCACCTTGCTTTCTCACTTCACCTGACCTCCATTCTTCTGGTTCCAGTGGTGTTTCCAGGTCCAGCACCGGATGACCCCTGGGCCTCTCTATATGTGTTCATGGTGTGTTAATGTTTCTGTTGATACTTCAAGCTATGAGATATGAGATGTGATGACTTTGATAGAGCCTGTGCTGGCATTGGGAAGAATCTTGGTGACAGAATAGAATGTTCAGGATGTTCACAATGTTCCCTTAAGAAGGAATAAATAACTCAGTGGTAAATGTTTAACATGGGCTGCCTCTCTTTGAGAACAGACAGGAGTTCTGTAGTGAGCATGGACATGCAGAACTATGTCTAAAAGCTTTCTTTCATTCTAAGTGAGGATGGAAACACTCTCACAATTAAAAAAGCCATTTAAAGACAAAAAATTGAAGTAATAATTGAACTAAAAACTAAACTTTCACTTTCACAGAAGATGTAGAGCCCACAACTTGTCCAGCAATATTCCAGCATTAATATGCAACAGCAGTAAAACATTTAATTTGTCTGTAAGGAACTAATCAGGTTTCATGGAAGCAGAGGTGGACAAATACTGAAAAGATGTAATTAAGTAAGAGTATCTTTACTTTGCTTAATTTCTACTCAAGTAAAAGTGCCCATCTAAAAATCTACTTGACTAAAGGAAACAACGTATGTGATTTAGAATTTACTTTGATTAAAAATTACTTAGTTACTTTGAATTACATGATGTAAAAAACTACAATTAGTCAAAAATCCAAAAAAGCACTAGTTGTTTTATTCAACTTTTAGGTTGTATAAATGTACAAACTATGTTCAGACCACCCCATAAAAAACTTTTTTTAAGCACAGTTGGCCATAAAAGTAACAAATTCTGAATTATATGGTCCAACTCAAACATTACAATAAAAAAAGAGAAAATAAAGCCAAAACCAATGTATCCAAAACTGTGAAAATGTGAAAATGTTCAACAATTCCTTTTTAACAAACTGTTCTTTCTATAGCAAACATAAATATGTCAGTTGTCTTTATTGACAAAAAGGCACACTGCTGATATTAGAAATGAAATAAAGCATCCTGGCCTACTTATTCAATTTGAGCAATGTAATATATGGAACAGGTAGGTAACCTTTCCCCTTATGACGACACAAGAAAGAAATTCAATATCTGACCGTCTGAGCTGCCGCTCTCATAATGGCAAAGCAGAATGATCAAAGCTCTCTTTATACATATCACCACTTCTAACCACAGCAGGAACATAGACAGGCTAGGGGAACACAAAGGGAAATCTTCATGATAGGGGACCTTTAACAAAAGGCACATAGAAGCCTGCCTGGAGTTTGCCAAACCCCGGTTTTGTGACGTTGTGTGATTGTGTCCTTCTTCCTTGTCCAGTTTCGTCATCCTCTCCGTTCACCTGCCTCGTCATGCCACCATGGTTGTGGCAGAAAGACCTGACCCGCTTTTGGACGCAGCAGACGGCACACCGCTGACATCAAAGGAGGCGCGACTCGCCGGGAGGACGCCGCCAGCCCCCTTGTCCATGGCTTCATTTTCCGCAGGGTCCCAACCCCTGCCTCTCAGTCCCATGTCTGGTGGTGTTGAAGGTGAGGAGTGGCCATTCAGCGGGGTGAGCCGGAGATTGACCGTGAGTGGCGGGCACCTGCGGACGAGGTGCCGGTACCACACTGGCCTGAAGCCATCTGCGCAGGACTACCGCCGCTTGTCCATCATGAATACCGGACCAGTCCTCATTCATTTACCATTCATCTCAGCTGTTCATCTTCTCTTCTCCTCTCGTCTCGACTCAAATCGATTCTACTCATCTCATCGTCCACTCTATTCAAAAGACTCTGTGTATGGACTTCCTTCCCTCCTTCGTGGACTGCTTTGGCGGGCTCGCTGGGTGTCGTGCCTAGGAGGGGGATCCGGTCTGGAAGGAGTTTCACGTTTGTCACGCGTAATGTTCCCTAATCGTTTTCACCTGTGTCTAATGTATAAAGCTGCCCTGTTCTGCCCTGTATTTGTTGTGTTACACGTTCACCATGTTACCGGATGTCTCCCCTGTCCTGTTCTGCACAAATTAAACCCCGGTTTCGTGACGTCATGCAAATGCGTCCTTCTTCCTTGTCATCTCTTCTTATCGTCTCCGTTCACCTACCTCGTCACGCCACCACGGTAGTGACAATTACAATAATGTGAGTAAATGAAATTCGTTACTTTCCACCTCTGCATGGAAGGGATCCTCTGTTAATATTAGAGAATAAGTAGCCAGTGGCAGTTAGCAGTAAACTTGTATGAGTGACAGTTCAGGGCTCACCTTTGTCGGCCAAGGAGAGGGTGCTGTTGAAATATTGCTCCTCCATAGTCCAAGAAGGGTCATTCATCTTACTTGAGATGCCACATGACCCCAAGCAGCTCACTCGGATTGCTACAAAAGGAACACACACACATGTAATTGTCATTTAAATATCAAAAACTCAAAAACAGAAATGATTATACTGCATAATCCACTGCTGCAGGGTTATCAAATGCATAATATGTTTTTTCCACACTGCATGTAAGTTTGGAAAACACACTGCACTAGATAAAGAAACGGTCCATACACCTACTCCATACTCCAGGACATAGGTAAAACAAAATGTGTATGCCAAACAGATCAAATATGAAAAGATCCCATACAAATGTTTCATTGGTTCACGTCAGCGCATGTGATGTTCTCTTTTTTTTCTCTCTTTTTTTTTTTTTGGTTAAGGTAGGGAACAACAGTCCAAATTGGCTTTTATCCAGGTAACCTTAACACAGTAAAGCCAGGAAATATAACACCATCCTCTCCTGCTCAGTGACCGAATTCCTCTAAACCACCAAATCAGTACAGCAGACAATCCAGATAAGCCTTAGACTAATTGATTTAGGTTTTCTGTGACTGGAAACCCTATAATAAGTGCAGAAAAATACACTTTCAACCACTCTGAAAATTTAGAGGCTACATTGAGTTTAAACATACAGTATCCTTTCATGCCATTGGCTATAAAGGCTGCAGAGAGTGGGAGGTTTGTGTGTGTGTGTGTGTGTGTGTGTGTGTGTGTGTGTGTGTGTGTGTGTGAGAAAGTAGAAAAAAAGTTTTAAATTGTTTAATAGTTATATAGTATATCCATTTAGCAGTGAGGAACAATACCTTTGAGAATTTGACTGTCTGGTCAAGGAAGAAGAAGCTAATGCTACATAACCTCACCAGTTCATGGGCAGACTGGGACAGAGCTCTGTTGGCATTGTGCTGGGAAATCTTGCTTTGTGTGTCGGTGTGTATGTGTCTCTGTACTGTGGTGGCACTTAGGAAGGATGTGCCCCCATGGCGATTCCAAAACACACACATACACACACACACACAGCAGATGGTGCCACTTTGGCAGATGCTTTACCGTTGGCATGAGTGGCCACCTTCATCCACAAAAACACCCACCCTTCCTCACACACACACAACCCCTACAATTCATATAAAGAGCTAAATCACTTAGATTGGATGGCAACTGTGGTGCCGGGTCTGAGGTGGCATTATAGGGTGACTGCCATCTGTCACCAGCCATCTGCCTAAGCTGCAGTGGGTATCGCCAAACCCACTAGGTGCTCTTTACAATGAAATGCTCAGTAATTCACCACCATCTGAACCTACGCCCATAACAGCTAACTGGAGGAACAACGATCTATGCCCCCCAAGATCTTGAACTAAGAAAACAGCCAGGCTATGCTCAAAATGGTATAATACTGACTAAACATCATTTTGCCCCCATGATGTAGAATGGTTACAAACTGCCAAAGGTTTTTTTTAAACAATATTCTATTTAAAAGCCATTTGCAAACCATAGAAGTGAAGCGGCAAAGCAAAAACAAGAGTTCCAAGTATCTTGATGCCTTAGTAAATTAGCTTTTGGTTTGCCTCAATTTAGGGTCAAAGACACTCTAAATCAGGGGTGTCAAACTCGTGGCCCATAGGCCACATCCCGTGAGTTCACTTTATATAGATCTATTATTATGTCTTGGCCATATGAAGCGCTTATAACACACAAACTACAAGTCCCATAATGCAGTGCTACAGATGCCTTGTTGAATCGGCAGCTGAATCTGTACAGGAGCAGTTTCCACGTTTACGGCAAATGGCTTGTGACGAAGCTTGAAAATCTTTTTTCGTGATTCAATGTCACCAGAGCGCCAGGTGAAGTGTTCAGGTTGTCAGCAAAGTGCGCACTGCATTATGGGATCTGTAGTTTGTGTGTTATCAGTGTGTGATAACGCTGGGTCATAATAATAGATCTATATAAAGTGATCTTGTGCGATGTCGCCGAGTGTGACACATGTGATCGATAAATTATATCGCAGATGAACATCAGCTAGCCTGATAGAAACAAATGTTTCTATCTATGTACAGATGCAGTCTAACCCACCCAATACAATCCAAGTGGGATACAAGTGACATTGTGTTTGTTGGTGGTGCTTTGCGCCCGTGAATGGGAAAGGTTGCGTCAGAAAGGGCATCTAGTGTAAAACTTTTGCCGAATCCATTAAGCGAACAACCGAACATCCGCTGGGGTGATCCCCCTTAAGGGAGAAGCCAAAGGACCACGACCCTCAAGTCATTTTAATTTTTAGATAAAAAGCTCATAGCTACGGTGTTGTAGCACACATTCTTGCACTCAGTTCACCAGTTATTTCATAGCTCAGGACCGCAGTAATAACTAATTGTAGTAATCTTGGTATGTGCTCTTTATGAGTGAAGAAACTAACCATTAATTCATAATCAATTCCTTCATATCTAAGGATCATGTTTCCACATTCATAGATATGGACCTTTCTCTCATGAATGATCATTTTCTGCAAATAGAGGACAGTGAAACAGCAGGTAACCATGGTGATCCCACCCAGTATGGGTGGACATCTGTCATTTCCTCTCTTTCATTTCTGTTCGCTGCCATGCTCCGTTCAATAAATAATTTTTCACAAGAAATTCAGAAAACCATTTGCGCCTTAGTGGTAAGCCATCTTTGAGATGCGGGAAAGATGCACACACACACACACACACACACACACACACACACACACACACAAACTGTCAACACTACAGTCCCACCTCTAAACACATGTGACACCAGAATGACTCCAAAGCATGTTCTCACTGACGGAGTGTGTTTAAAAGGGTGTTTGAGCCCCCATTGCTTCTATTGAGCAATCACCTTCCCCATCACTAAACACCAACCACACCTTCTTTGTCTCTCTCTCTCTCTCATATATAGCTTCACTGTTTAGGTAGTTTTAATATTTCCACCCTAATACTTATATTTAGCCATGTAAACGTATATGTAAAAGTAAATCACTTGAGGCTTTTCCTAACATTAGTAACCATAATCCTCCCCCCTCACTTCTTTTTGGTTTGAACATGCACCTCACGTTCTCAAACCTGAGTGAACACACAACGTAACCCGAGGGCACAATCCAAAGAGATACAGGACAGACACTCTAAAAGTAAGGCGGAAAAAAGGGAGTGTGAGAACTAGTATCTGGAGGTTCTTTCTTTCGTATCTGCAAAGCTGCAGATCTTTGCAGATACCATCAGCCGTGGACGGAGGCCACTGATCTCTCTAAACCCGACCACAGCTTCTCCAATGCAGCTAAACTGACGGGTTAAAATGTGGCTTTGCTCTTCTCACACAAATGCAAATATTTCAGAAGGGGGGGTGGGAACAAGAGAAGCAGTGAATAAAAAGATCACCATGGTAACAGCCGGTCACTCCGACTCAGGTCTGACAGCCAATCAGAGTCCGGGCTGCAGACACGTAGCCACGCTGACCCCTGTGACATCAGCATGCAACCATGAGTCAGCATGGGTGGGTGGGGGGAGCTGGCAGAGCGTTGGGAGAGGTATGGGCAGGCGTCGGCATTCCCAACACTCGAATTAGGCTCCAACAGGAATCGACACACACAAATTCACGTGTGAGACACTGGCCTTTGTCAGAACAATAGAAACCATGGCGTGTCTGCACCAGAAACCCAGAAACCACCTGCTGAGCAAGAAACTCTCAGATAACGACAAGGATGTGTCTGACGCCACTTTGGCTTTGACTGCAACTGGGTCAGGAGTATTAATAACACCATTTAACACTATAAGCTCCGCTCGGGCTACACCGACAGAGAAGAGTATTCACCGCAGAGAACAAAACTCACAGGTCAAGTAGAGAACTTCTCACAGAGGTAAAGCAGCAGCCACTCCCACACAACACTCCCTCGCCCTTGGGTTGTATGTCAGCTACAACTTTCTCTTCCTTACACAGGGTTTCTCTCACCTCAAAATTCTCTCAAATCCTCTCTGAGCGATCATAAAAAAAAAAAACTCTTTCTCTGTGCGTTTGTATATGATAAGAATTAAAAGGGACCCCGCACAAACACTGTCACTGGGGGCTTCTGCACATTCTTAACACAAATGCAATTCTGAATGCTTTAGGGGCCAAAGCCCTCTTTATCATTGGTTCATACGCTATTTGTGGCAAATGCAATCAAAGTAGGAACTCTCCAGTGTTATCTACGGTTCAGCGTTTTTCCTCTGCACACTCCGCACTCTTCCCAATGTGTGGAGTTTTTAACCCATGGATAATGAACAGTAAGCATGTCTCAAAAGATTTAAATTGTTAATGTTTTATTTTAATGAATTAATATTTGCAAAAAATACATAATAATAAAAATAATGTGACTACATAATCACAATGAAAAACTTTAGTTGAGCTAACAGCTACCCAGTCACAAAGGACTCTTGTAAGTCGCTTTGGATAAAAGCTAAATAAAGTAAAGTAAAGTAAAGGACTGTTTTTTTTTTAAGTGTAAAGCATAGGCGGGTAAAGGGCAAGGCACAAGTGAACGACATGGCTGAAGACGCGAGGGACTTTTAATTAATAAAATGAAAATGGCTCATGGGCTGATAAAAGAAAAACACAGGCAAACCACAAAGCAGCATCATACAGGAGAGTGTAGCAAAAGGCATCTTAAAATGACAGTCCTCATTACCAAAATGTGGGGTACGCTCATTCAGTCTCTGCTTCAACTGGACCCAGACGTGCTCTATGGGTTTCAGATCAGGGGACATTGATGGCCATGCCATATGAGGCACTCCAACTTCTTGAAGTCAAGCTGTGGCAATTCTGCCATGATGTGGTGGAGCATTATCAACCACGAACAGAAAGTTGGGGGTATGCTGGTGGATTTGTGGGATGATGATGGGTTCTAAGATGTCTCTGAAGTAAGAAGGTACAGTGACACCCAGACCTGGACTAAACTCCTGGAAAGTCTGTGGTGCAACGTGGCTTGGTGGTTGGAGCGAGACATGATGTCCCAAATGTGCTCAATTGGATTCAGGTCAGGGGAACGGGCGGGCCAGTCCATAGCATCAATGCCTTCGTTTTGCAGGAATTGCTGACACACTACAGCCACATGAGGTCTAACATTGTCTTGCATGCCCATCCATTACTGACCCACTGGTCAGTAATGGATGGCATCTGACTGGTCAAGTTGGCGGATGTTGCAGGCAGCAGAACGTTCTCCACGGCATCTCCAGTCTCTATCACGTCTTCCACATGTGCTCAGTGTGAACCTGCTTTCATCTGTAAAGACCAAAGTGCACCAGTGGAGAATTTACCAATCTTGGTGTTCTCTGGCAAATGTCAAACATGCTGCACGGTGTTGGGCTGTAAGCACGACCCCCACCTCTGCATGTCGGACCCTCAAACCACCATCATGGAGTATCTTTCTGACTGTTTGAGCACAAAATACACATTTGTGGCCTGCATTTGTGGTCATTTTGCAGGGCACTGGCAGTGCTCCTCCTGTTCCTCCTTGAACAAAGGTGGAGGTAGTGGTCCTGCTGCTGGGTTGTTGCCCTCCTACGGCCTCCTCCACGTCTCCTGATGTACTGAACTTTCTCCTGGTAGCACCTCCATGCTTTGGACACTAGGCTGACAGACACAGCAAACCTTCTTGCCACAGTTCATACTGATGTGCCGTCCTGGATGAGCTGCACTACCTGAGCCACTTGTGTGAGTTGTTGACTCCATCTCATGCTGCCACTAGAATGAAATCACCGCCAGCATTCAAAAGTGACACAAACATCAGCCAAAGAAGTGGTCTGTGGTCACCTGCTGCAGAACCACGCCTTTATTGGGGATGTCTTGCTAGTTGCCACCAGTTGTCTATTCCATTTGACAAATTTAGTGTCAATCACTGTTGCTTCCTAAGTGGACAGTTTGATTTCACAGAAGTGTGATTGACTGGAGTTACGTCAGTGTATATTGTCTGAAGTAAACCAAGTGTCTGAGATGAAAAGTGTCCATCTGGTCAGATAATGTCAATATCCTCATTTTCAATTTATGATTAGCGCATTGGGTGTGAAGTCACCAAGTTTGTTGTTGGCCGACCAAACCCTAAGGCTCTGACCCCTATTCAATTCTGGCCATCACATCCACTCTGTTGACTCTGGTTACTGAGTAACCTGACACTCTACACCCAACAGAGCATGCACAAACACAAGGGACACACATTTGCCCTGTTTTGTATAAACATCATCCAAAAACCAAACAAGTTATGTGTTCGCCAACACAAAGAGACCGAAACCCCCCATTTAGCTGTACTGAAATATGAAACACTGGCCAAAAAACAGACTTCGGATTCATGCACATTTACTCTGGCTGAGATTGTTTTGCAGAAATGAGGAAGCCATTCACTCACTCATTCCCCACAAATAAAGGCCTTGTGGGGAATTGATTTAAACATCTGATTGTCTCGTTCAATTGGCTATAACAGAGTGGATGTACGTTTTATTATAAGGGCCGAAAGCAGAGGTAAAAAGTGGAAAAGGGTGGACATAGAGAGGACTGATTGTTGCCATATTTGCTTATTTTGGTGCATTTTTGGACAATAGCAGACCGGTTCATATCATCCAGAATGAGGAAGTGCTGGAGAGATCAGAAACATTGCCATGGGCTCCTCCCATTGTTAATTCTACATTATTTTAAATTAAAAACATCATTAAGGGTGTCTTCTGGGTGACAGAAATAATGACACCCAATCAAAAATGTTTCTCATCTTCAAGATACAGATGACCAGCATGCTGTTGTTTTATCTCAATCCTGAGGCACTTACAGCACTTTGAAAAAAAGGGCTCTTGGCCTTAATTTAATTTTTTAATTATTGAAAGAGAAGAACATATAATACATTACATTTTACATTTTATATTTACAGCATTTATCAGACACCCTTATCCAGAGCGACTTACAATCAGTAGTGACAGGTACAGTCCCCCCCTGGAGACACTCAGGGTTAAGTGTCTTGCTCAGGGACACAGTGGTAGTAAGTGGGGTTTGAACCACGGTCTTCTGGTTCTGGTTCATATTACATATTCACCTAAGAAATGTTTCCTGTTTTTACATACATGAAAAAGGTCATTCAAGAGCATTCAGCATGATAAAAAAGAAGAAGACATAAAAGGTAGAAGGTCATATATGAACATTGTCAAACAACAATATTGCGTGCCATTGCCCATAAAGCCCACAAATATAATCCACGTGGCCCACATTACAATGTCATTACAGTAGTTTAAAATATTAGTTTTCTCTTTTAAACTAAGCTGCCTAATTTATGCTTATGAGTAAAGAGTCTTTTTACTTTACTATAATCTACTGACAGAAGGTTAGGTTTGTTCACAAAATGGCAATGATAAAATATTACAGATTTTTTTTTTAATTGAGCCAGTGCAGTATTAACTGACATTTAAAGAAAATGTCGTTCTCTCCCTTATGAATATTTCATAAATTATACTCAAACATTGTTGTTAGATGGGTGGGACAAGCTGGAGACACTTCCTTGTTACTTGTATTTGTCTTGCACTTCAATTACACTCTAGGGGAATTTTACAGACTGGTTCTAGACGACTCCTGCTACTCCTGCTTGTCTTCAGTAACAATATATCTGGACATCATGATTCCAAGAATTTACCTCAGGAGAGTGACCTCAGAGCTAAACAAGAAAGCAGGATGATGTCACTCGTCAAATGTCACCACGTTTTCATGACAGCAGCGTTATCGTGATCGCCTTGCTCGGTAGGGAATTTCTGTGAGTCAGAGCTTCCACAAATCTGCCACACACTTAAACCATGACCTACAGGACAATTTAACAGTGTGCATATTTATTATTCATTTTTTAAAATCAAATACTTAAATCTTGCTGTCACACGCCTCGAGGTTATGTCACTCGTGTCTGTACCCGCATTAAAAGCTGAGAAGGAATTTGTGCTGGTCCTCTGACAGCTGTGGGTGTGGCATGAGTGGGAAGTGACCACTGATCAAAGGAATAATCAGAATCCGTGTTTGGAGACGAGATTAGGATCCAAGTGACACGACACGACTCAGCATTTTATTAGCCCGCCCATAGCATTCAATGAATGTACTAAATCATATCACATTTATTCATTTACAGCATTACAGAGTAGGTTTAACACAATCTCAGCCCCCAAGTGCATTGAACGCAGTTAAGAGTTCAACGTGGGGGTGCTAGTAGCCTATTAACCAGCATGCCACAGGTTCAAACCCCACTTACTACCATTGTGGCCCTGAGCAAGTGTCTCCAGGGGGACTGTCCCTGTAACTACTGATTGTAAATCGCTCTGGATGAATAAATGAAGTTTGGGGTTCGTAAATGTAAGCCCAATATTGCCATCTAAACATCATTTTCTTCTGGTTTTGTACATCCCATCAGCCTCCAGCTCACCTTCTAAACCAAACCAGGAAGATGTTCCAGGGAACATTTCGCAACCAGCAGAGCCCACAGGAAACATGAAAGCACAGTACAACACGACTCAACTTCCTCTGTGACATCATGGGCACGTTGTTTTTTGGGAACCCTGGCATGGCTTTTGTGGAAGTATTTAGTTCAAAGACAGACAGGAACCCCAAACTACAACAGTCTGGAACAAATACAGTTCCTCTGTTCACAATCCAACCACTGTCACAGAGAGTGGTATTACGACTACATTATGTCACAGAGAGTGATATTACGACTACATTATGTCAAAGAAAGTGATATTACGACTACATTATATCACAGAGAGTGATATTACGACTACATTATGTCAAAGAAAGTTGTATTACAACTACATTATGTCACAGAGAGTGATATTACGACTACATTATGTCAAAGAAAGTGATATTACGACTACATTATATCACAGAGAGTGATATTACGACTACATTATGTCACAGAGAGTGATATTACGACTACATTATTTGACTAACTGGCAACAAGACAAATGTTTTTATAAAGTTGATGCCCCTTTTTTGGATGATGACATTATTAAGGCAGGAAATGATCGATCCCACAGCTCCACCGCCTCACTCTCTCCTCACACTATGCAAGGCTGGGGTCAGATCTTATTATTACCTCGTTCATGGTTATAATAACAGTCATAATGTTTTGGGCTTTGGGCTTCTCGGTGCAAGTCACCGGATGTCTGGACGAGTGAGTTCTGATCCCCACGTCTCGGAGTCGCTTCCTCGCAGCAAACCGCATCACGACTCTCGTTTCCTGCGGGGGAACTTCACCGAGTTCACGCTTCTGCACAGACCTGTCGGCTCTTCGTCAACTCAGATCCGATTCGCGGACAAATGAAGCGATCTTCGCCAGTCGGGCCGCCTTTATGCACGACTTTCATTTATTCACCTGAGGTTTCACTCGTTTGTCTCGGACCGGAAACTGTACTTTGACGACTCGCGGCGCGCAGTTTCTGGGCGTTTTACGCGGACAGCGCACCAGACGCCGAGTTTAACCTGTTGAAGTGTCGCCATGTGTCGTATAATAGCCCTACGGAGAAGACAATAGCCCGGAGATCTCCTCGGAAGATAAAACGCTAAACAAGGCTTGTTTTTTTTATTGTTATAAGTATCTTTTCCCCCCACCCAGCTCATGTCATCTAACAGAACTTGTAGGGTGGCCCAGGTCGTTCGACGCCGAAATGAAGTATTAATGTCACGGTTCAATGGAGCGACACGCTTACCCTTGTACTGCAGGGAGCCGCCGACCGTGATCCGCACGCAGCCCGACAGGGACTCGCCGGGGCCGTACACCACCTTGTTGTCGGTAAAAGACGCGTCGAATTCCTGCAGCTTCCCCATCGCGGCGTGGAGTGCACTGAGGCGCGCGCCCGGGCGCGCGGCCGTCCCACCTGCGGCGCTGACGTCACCGCCGCGCGATTCGAACCGCCGCGTCCCACTCAACGCGACAGACGGGTTGCTGTGGGAGGGCCACAAACTGGAGGGTTTTTAACAACACAACGTTGTTACTACGCGCAATGCCAAAGGAACAGGCTTGTCTTATTTGATTGATTTCAATAAATCAATAAAATAACACACACACACAATAAAATAACACACACACACACATACACCCAGAGACTGCACAACTGAGGTGATGCATCCATTAGGATTCCTGTATCCACTCCACACCAGACTCTCTGGAGCCATTCTGAGTGTGAGATTGCACGTGTGTGTGTGTCTTCTGTTCAGTGGACTTCAGCAGATATGGCTACATTGTGTTGCACCATGTTCAATTTTATTTTAAATGAACAGAAAGGGCCCGGAATGAAATGAAAGGGCCTGCTGAAAGATTCTCTTCTGTAGTGAAGTACGCGCAGAAGAAACTATAACACACCCAGACCACAGTGTGCTGTAGGTTATCAGGCATCAGAAGAAGCATCAGCTGATAAGGTCAGAGATGAATGTCTGTAATGTGACACTCTGCCACATGACGGCCGTTTCAAATCATGAATCTTTTAACAGGAGTGCATGTTTTAGAACAATCACTTTCAATAAGATGCACTTTATACTGAAAGTACTACACCAATGCCACCCCATGTACTGTGACAGTTCTGTCACTTGAGTAAATGTATCTGCTTCCACCTTGTGGTCAAATCAACAATGTCACTGCTGTAAAAAAAAAAAAAAAAGCTCACTCTGCTCCTCCCATCATGATCTTATATACAATTGTCATGATCCGGTCCGGCAGTGGTTACTCCAGGTCCGGAGTTCGGACCGGAGTTTCATGTTAGTCTCGTGTGATTATGTGTCCTGATTGTTATCACCTGTGTCTACATGTATAAAACTATCCTGTTCGTGTCTGTTCGCCGTCGGGTCATTGTGTGGTGATGTTTCCCCTGTCCTTTGTACTATGTATTAAACCCCTGTCTCGTGACGTTGTGCGTCTGCGTCCTCCTTCCTCGCCATGTCCAGCCATCATGACAATAATAATTAGCATAGATACATCCTTCAGTGGGCATTCCCACAATATTTCCAAATGATTGATTTGTCCACGTCGTGTGTCCATCCCTTGTTGGGCTGGCCATTACTATGTACTTGGTGTGGTCACTGAAACATGGCCGCTCCCTGATGTACACATGTTTGCAGAAGTGAGAACTTCTGCAAACATGGCGGCTCCCAGTAGGAGTGAAACCCCACGCATTCCATCGCTTTTAATTGGCCAGATCAAAAGAAGATTTCATGATCATGTCCATCTCTGACACCCCTCATATCCTATAATATGGCTCATCACTTATCGCTTTTAATAAACTAGACCAAAATAAAGATCATCAAAACATGCTTGAGCTGGAACAGCAAGAAGCATCAGGTCCTATCAAGTTTACCAGACAGTGTTGGATGTGCTCCAAAGCAACAGCAAGTTCGCAGGGAGTTACTTGACCAATAAACTGTGTGAAGAGACAGAGTATCACAAAAATACACAATATTTCAGTTCACTCAGTAACAAGATGCAAGTACATATAAAATTTACGGCTAGTACAAAGTTGAATAAAGAACAAATATAATTATTATAAAAGTGATAGAACAGTTAGTAATACGCAATATGTATACTGAACTGGTATTAATCTAGAATATATGAATACATAAATTGTTATTAATATGGAACATATGCATATGTATAAAGAGGTTATGAATATAGAACATACGTTCCACACACCAAAGTTATGGAGGTTATTGTAAAGAAAATTTAAATCACTCACTCAAACAATAGATTTCTTTTACCACAATTGTTTGTTTAATTATTTGTTTATTACATTGCCATTTTTAATCCACACAGTTTTCAGATGAAGGAAGTGTGAAGACTGCCAAAATGAATGAAGTTGAACGTGACGATCTGTCACAATGTGCCATATATATGTTATATTGTGTCAATGCTATTTTCCCTCTTCTGTGGAAATAAACATAAGTGAAAAGGTATTTGCACCCAGCATTAGCAGACCAATGGACTTAATTTAAGGTAAAGGGAATTTTTTTGTTAATCTTAGGATAGTCATATATCCATTTGAATTCAGCATGGCTGCCTTCAAGAAGTGTTCACACATGCCTCACAGACTAAATCCATTTGTCTCATGAACACACTACTATGTACAAGGCACATTAACTACATTTACATTTATTTTGAATAAATGAGAAGCCCATGCTTCAGAAGTAACTAGAATCCCTAAGCACTTGATACCACAAAACTAAGGCACTAATGAACTACAGGGAAGGTTCTTGTGAGCCTTCATCTCCTTCAGGAGCCCTGTTCATCTTCCTCTGGCACCAGGCAGGTCCGGACGATGGCGCATGTTACAGTGTAGGGGTCACAGTTGGCTGCAGGTCGACGGTCCTCAAAGTAGCCCCGCTGTTCCTGAGCCACATGACGTGGGATGCGAACGCTGGCACCACGGTTGGCCACACCTGAGGAGAACTCGTGGATGCTGGCAGTCTCATGGAGGCCAGTGAGACGCCGTAGGTTGTCCTGTCCATCATGGGGGTCATACACGCTGATGTGTTCCTGGTGTTTATTTCTCAGTTTTTCTACAGCTGCTTTTATGTGGCTGTGGATTACATTTATTTGGAGCTTTTAAATGAACCATTCATTTGTAGAATTGTGATGTATTTTTGTATGTATGTCACATGATTTGCTTACGTCAGCCCTCCCTCCTCCCTCATTGACTTGGTGCTAACGTTGATGTGGCAGCCAGCTCCATTCCAGTCCTTCAGCGGTTTGGGATCCAGAGATGCGATCACCCCAAAGTCTTCACACACACGGTCAAGCAGGAAGCGGCTCATCCAGAGCTGATCGCCCATTTCCACTCCTTCACATGGACCCACCTGAAACTCCCACTGCAGAGAGCAATAGGCTTAATTACTGATATTCTGTAGTTTTTGTGGGGTCCAATACAGAACCCTGCATTAACAAGGAGCTATCAATTCATTATCTTTCAAGCAGTGGTCAAGTTGTGGATTTTGCATTCATCCAGCCATGTATGCATGCCTGCCATATGTGTGTGTGACTTTGTCTTGTGTAATTTATACATCTGAGGGCTTATATCTCTGTTAATTAGGTTAAGTTATCCTTGAAGACAATTGTCTTAAACAGTTCATTGTTCATTGGTTCATTGTTACAGGTTACATGGTCACTGTTCCTGGATGACTCCCCTGTCCTGTTCATCACGGATTAAACCCTTGTTTGACGTAGTTTGACCCTTGACCTAGTGCGAATGTGTCCTTCTTCCTCGTCATGTCTTGTCATCGTTCCAGATCACCTGCCTCGCCATGCCAAACAGCCATGACAATTATTGCATTACAGTCCTGCAGTGCAACCATAAATTTTGCATTTTATTGCTCTAATGCCCTGCACCAAAATATTGCATATTGCCTTATTGTCAGAGCCAATACACCTCCAGCCCACCAGACCAGCCAGGGAGACGGCGACCCAGAAGCGAAAATGAGAGCGGGCAGCACAGAGTATAAAAGTCAGGCTCTTTGAGTTGAATTCGTTCCCAGAGACGCTAGCTTTCTCTACCCATGCCCAGCTGATGAGAATCCACGACCACGACCTTTGGCTGTCCCTGACCTCGAGCCTTGCCTGCCCCCTTTGTTACAACAATCGCCAGACGGATTCAACATCGAGACCACGACCTTCACCTGCCATTGGGTCCTCCTCCCCAGTGTGTCCAGTGTCTACTCCCTGTGCGACGATTTGTCCCCTTGCTCCAAGCATGCCTGCAAATGCGTCCCCGAACTCCTCCAGTGACACTTATGCATATGCCATGGCACCACTGCCCTTCACACCATTACCTGCACATTGGCCTAAAACCACCCACTCCGCAACTATTCTCTTACAGTTTGACAGATCGTGAAACTAACATAAATTTGTACTAATTATTTGTACAGCTCAATGGGTAGTAACCTGTACGTCCTGTCTGAAGGCACCAAGTCATACTACTCACAAAGAATTTGGTCAATAATGATTTTAAGGCCCTGCCACCTCAACATCTCCTGAATAATGGGTGTTGCAGGCAGAAAATGTATTGGTGTGTATAAATCCATTCATCCTTTCATGTATGTGTGGCAGTGTATCTACCTGTGATGGCATGACTTCTGCATTGGTTCCACCAATTTTGATGCCAGCATAGAGACAAGCTCTGTAATGGCTTTCTATGATGTCTCGGCCAAAAGCCCGGTCTGCCCCAACGCTGCAGTAAAACGGGCCTGAGGGAGACACGCACTCTCATAAAACCTTTTAATTACATTTCCCTTTCATTATGACATGGAGTGTGCAAATAAGATATCTTGGTAACTTTAGGTGGTATCTAGTTTAAATACTTCATATGCACAAAATATGATGTGATGCCATCTGATGAAGAGGCCTTTTAATGCATTTTTTTATATATTGGTGTCCAGTTGACAGACTCATACATTCTCTTAACATCCGTCCATGCATGTTTTACTAATAGATTTGGGTGAACTACACTTTTAAAAGAAAAAGTGGGGATGGTGGCCTGGTGGGTAACACATTTGCCTATGAACCAGAGGAACGAGGTTCAAATCACACTAACTACCATTGTGTCCCTGAGAAAGACAGCCCTGAGCGTCTCCAGGGGAGAACTGTCCCTGTAACTACTGATTGTAAGTCGCTCTGGATAAGGGCATCTGAAAAATGCTAAAAAAAAAAAAAATTAAGGCAACCAGCTGCAAAGCATTTTTAAGTTCTCTCATGCCACAACTACATGGGCGTGAAGCTCATAAAAATTAAAAATGCTTCTCCGCCGGCTGCCTTAAATTCCTTAAGTTTTCCCCACTTTTTATTTTTTACAGTGTAAGTGTGAATAACCTACTGGGTTAAAACTGGCCCAAGATCATTTAACAAGATTGTAAAATTGAATTGTAGAATTATTATCTTATAATTTAGAAAGTCTTATTTTTAGCACAGAGAGCTAAAATGGTAAAGAAGTAGCTCTATGAGAAACCACAAATAAACACTAACAGGACGTACCTTGAGGGGCAGGGTAGCCATTTGTGGGCCAGCTAAACGGGCGCTTGTCTACGCCGAGCAGGGTGTACTCCTGCTCCATCCCAAACCATATTTCATGCTCCTTAATCTTCTCCATCACCTGGATGCAGCAATGACGGCAGTTTGTTTCTGTGGAAAAATTGACAAGATGTTGAGTGATGGAGGAGTAAAATTGCATTGAGCTGGACAGTTGTACCGATTGTTGAAATACGCTGAATTTTATTGGGTCATGAAACAGCTGAGTATTGTGGTTGTATAATTAAATGCATATGCTCTCCATCAAGATAAATGATTGCAACTAAAATGTATGCGCCTGTCTGGTGAAAAATCTGCATTCTCCTGCAAGATGTAAGGACTTAAGTTAGTTTCATTTGGTCTTAGTTTCAATCAATGGTGTTGAGAGCATCACAGATATTCCAATAAATAATTACAATAATTAATCATTAATTTCCTACCCCAGTCCACCTATGAACAGCAACTGATAATTTGTTCTGTTGTAAAAAGTTATTATATAAGTTGATATAAACCTGTATACTTGCACTTTGTGAACTAATGTATAATCCCCTTTTGCACTGTAATATTTGTAGAGTGATGCTGACATGGTGCTGACATCTGAGGTTTTGTTAATGTGTGATGTGTAGTGGACTTCTGGTTTGTATTAAATTGTGATGAGCTGTGTTCTATGAGTGGTGTTGAAGAAGAACTCTAACCCGCTGGTTCTCGACTGGAGTTGAGGACTTCACACAAAACTAGTTTGTTTGGGTCGAGAGTGAACGGGTCCCTGAACAGACGGACAGGAATGAGGAACATGTCACTGTCAGATCCGTTCGACTGGTAGGTGCTGGAGCCATCAAAGTTCCATTCAGGGATATCTGTTGAGATCAACCACAACTATCACACAACTGCATTCCTAAACGCAACTGAAAGGTGAAAGAGGAAAAGGTAAAGAGAAAATGAAATAAGAATAATCTTTTTAATCTCTTTACTCCTGCTATCTCCTGATTTGAATAGATTTAACGTCTGAGTCTTATTTAATCTGGTCATCTCAGGGACGATGGGTTAAATTATTTTTTTTTTTTGGCCTTGTGACCACTATGGTCATATGCAGAAGTTCCCAAATCACTTGTCAGGAACCCCTAAGCAACTGATTCTACTGCAACACGTTATCAAAGATGTGGAGCTGTAACAGCAAAGTTTGCACTGGCAGGAGGGGGTCCCTTGTGAAGGGTCTAGGAGATATGTTGCTACTGGAAGCATTGGGATTGGCTTAGCTCCTCACCTTCAAGGCCCTGTGGTTCTTCTTTCAGAGTTCGGGTTTTGCAGCGTAGTTCCTCTCCTGTCCCATCAATCCAGATGTAGGTCACCATGCACTGAGACCCCTGTGGCAGGCTTAGATAAGTTCGTCTCAGAGCCTTACTTAACTGGGAGCTGAGTGACACTGACATGATGGAAAGGAGATGGATATCTGGAAAGAAAAATACAGCATGTCATGAGTCCCAAAATAGTTATGGGTGCAGTGAATGAATTAAAGTCACAGTCTCAGCTGAAGAACTACTAACACAAAGGATGGTTGTAGCAATATTACATTTCTTTTGTTAGCTTTTATCTTACATATTGTAAATGAACTATTGAACGTTTCAAATGCCCCTGTGATTAAAAGCCCCAGTCCTGTGGTGTACTCACCTGAACGGTCGTCCTCTCTAATGGGAATACTGAAACTCTGGTTCCTCTGCCTGCTTTTCTTACTGGTCCGTGACACGTGATCTGAAAGGCATCCTCCAAGGGAACGCCTACCAAATTATATAATCTTTTGCTGCGTATTCTCTTTTTGTGTCCTTTTGTGATGTAGTATGTTATTCTTCTGGGATACATGTCATCTATGAAGCATCATCTGTTCCATACAGAGACGACCATAGTTCAATAAACAGAAAAGGTATCAGTGGATTCATGGATACTATTCAATATTTGTTTCAGGGTTAGCAAAAATAAGTCTATGAATTAAGATGTGTGGAGGAGAGTAACAGTAACACTGCAGTCAGAGGAATGAACTACAGGTTAAGGAAGAGATGCACAGAACTGCTGAGGCTGGCAGCACAGTTCAGTTCACCTGAACACCCTGCTTGCATCTTCACTTTGACTCATACAAAACAACAACAGACTGTCACACACAGTACCTCTGAGTAAGAGCCACTGGGACCAGTTTTCACTTCAGCAGGCAAACAGTGAGGACATCAGGGACATTTTCTGAAATGCAGACACAGAACTCAGGACATCTATAGAATCATGTCAACATACTAATGCAAACAGGGCAGAAACAAGGAATTCATGAAATTACTGTATAAACAATGAATAAACAAAATATTTTATGAGCACTTTATTCAATTTTTTGGTGAATTAAGAGCACGGTGTCTGACTGGTTAAATGTATGGAAGCCCGTTTCTGCCACATTAAAAATATATATTTCTGACATCATTTCTGGCAATTCCAACTTTATTTCCTGCAATTCAAAATTTATTTATTGTATTTCTCAGTTAATTATGATTTAATTTTTTCTGGTGCAGTGGTGTTCAGTTTTGGTTGGACCTGTTTGACAAACTGAAAGAAGACAAACACTTCACATGCACCTTTCTGGACAAATCACTGTTTCAGTTTTGCTTCACGAACATTTAAGGTATTTGGCAGATGCCCTTATCCATAGAAACTTAAAAAGTGCTTCCATGTTACCACCAATAAAGTGATCAATTCTGGTTCACTAGGACCCCCAACTATGAATGCAATTTTTTTATTCACTTGGTTGTAGTTTCTATACATAAGTCAGACAATAAGAAGGTTACAAGTTAATCTAAATATTCTCTAAAGAGGAAAGTCTGAGCTGCCGTTTGAAAATACTCAGTGACTGAGCTGTTCTGACTTCGAGGGGAAGTTCATTCCACCACCGAGGGGCCAAGACGGACAAGATTCTAGATGAGTGTCTTCCTTTTACCTTTAGCGATGGAGGGACCAGGGGAGCAGTACTGGAGGTTCGGAGTATACGAGGTGCAGTGCGAGGTGTAATAAAGGCTGTAAGGTAGGATGGTGCTACTCCATGTTTGGCTTTGTAGGCCAGCATCAGTATTTTGAATCTGATGCGGTGTGGCGGCGGCCAAGACAACTATTTGCAGAAATTATATCAGAAAGCAATCTCAAAGTTATTGAAGTGTATGCCAATGTAGATTTGTACCTTCAACTTCAAGAAATTGTTGTGAATTTGTTTTGTTTGCCCACCAATTCAGTGGCAAAAGTTGGCCTAGTGGGTAATGAAATGGACCCGTAATCAGAAGGTTGCTGGTTCAAATCCCAAGGTGCCACTGAGATGCCACTGAGCAAAGTACTGTCCCAACACACTGCTCCCCGGGAGCCTGTCATGGCTGCCCACCACTGCTCAGCAAGGGTGATGGTTAAAAGCAGAGGACACATTTCGTTGTGTCACCGTGTGCTGTGCTGTTTTTCAAAATCACTTCACTTTTCACTTTCATATATATTCATGCTAAAATTATGTAGAAAAATCAAAAATCAGCTACCGCTACCTCAGCTAACAAAAAAAATCAGCTAACAGCTACCTCTTTCATTCAGGCATACCAATAGTATTTTAATTATGAATTGTATTTAAAGTGAAATGCATACATCTACAAGATTTCATGATTAATAAAGCTGGAAAATGTATAATTGAACTGTCCAATGTAAAGATGAATTTGTGAAGCATTGAGTATTTGGAATATGTGTTGTCATGCATAAGAAATTCTAACCTTTTCCTAAACAGCTGTAAATGTAATATTGACCATTGCTCTTATTCCTCCTGTTTCCTCCTGCTGGCACGTACACTAGTTGAATTGGCGAACCGAACTTGTCCATAGGTATGTCCGTGTGTGTGTGTGACGTGTGTGTGTGCTTGGTAGTAGAGAGAAATCACACCAGTAGGTGTCAGAATACAAAGTAATCTTTCTTAAACTAAATATTTCTTGAAACACTATTGAATTTTCAAATCTTTAAAATATCAGTTTCTTGATTCAATAATCATCTTTAATCCCTACTTTATTTACTCTACTATCCCTACAAATGTATAACTATTTGGTAAACCAATGTATAACTATTTTGGTAAGCAAAAAATGTTAAACTGTTGTTCTCACATCCTCAGCTCTACACCATTGCTTGATATATAAAAGGTGCTGGTTGCAAGAATATCGCTTAGTTTGTTAACAAATTGAAACCAAAAACACAGATTTGTCTGTGCTGTACAACAATGTTGTTACAACAACAATGAAACAAACATAAATATACATGACTGTAATTCCCTGAAGTACAGAATAGAGACTGTTTTTAAATTTACTCTAATCCTAATTTCGATTTAAGTATAATGCAAACATTTAATAAAATAAAATGGAAAACATGGATTACTCTGCACAGTCATATTCCCTTATGATATAAAATCTGGGTTGCATTGACTACCTGGCTATGGAATGTGGCTATGGCACTAAACTATGTCCATCACCCACACATTACTTTCCTAAATTCTGGGTGGATGTTATAATGAACTGACAATCTTTAAAAACACCCACAAGTATGTGCCACAGGCCCTCTGTCAAAACCCTGGATGTCTGTAAAGATCGGAAACAGAAACAGATCTGAGCCTGAAATACACACCGTTGCTTGCAATTACACTCTCAAAGGATTGTAGTCAAATGTTTTGCCATTTCCTTTTCTTTCGCATTCATTGTGCTGCGGAACTTCAATGAACCTGTACTTTTCCTTGCTTTTGTTCACATGCTTTCATACATTGCTCACACTTCATTCAAGCTGCCATTTGAGAGGGGCAAAAGATTACATTGTCATAGTCAGCAATATTTCCAGTGCTTCCTACATACAATTCCTAAGTCTAGGGGTCTAAGAAATGTGACAAGGGTGTGGATAGGAGGAGGTCCACTGTTACACACTCAACCAAATAAAGCATACAAACAGTGCTTTTACTTTACTTTACTTTATTTTGCAGACTTTTTGCAGACTTTTTACTTTTATTTACAGTGAGCTAAGATGAACAATAACACAGCGGACTCAGCACAGCTAAGCAACATCAGAACAGCCTAAAGGAATGGGTGGTTCAGCAGGGATAACTCAAACACACACAAAAGTTAACAAAAAAACATATAAACGCACAAAGCCAACAACAAAGGGGTCTTTCACACAATGAAATCACACAAATGAGATCCCCAACAGAGATCCTTGCAGATCTCCGTGGACCCTGGGGATCTCCCGAACACCATCTGAAGTCACTTTATATAGCAGTGTAGGTGGAGCTTCAACTACTCCCATGAATTCAACCTAAACAAGACAGGACACCAAAACCCGGCCAGCCACACAGAACAGTGGGAGCATAAGTCCAGGGACGTAACACATCACTTTTCCACATATTTTGTTATGTTACAGCCTTATTACAAAATTGATTAAATGCATTTTGTTCATCAGAATTCCGCACACAACACCCCATAATGACAATGTGAAAAAAGTTTATTAAAAATAAAAAACTGAGAAACCACATGTACAAAAGTATTCACAGCCTTCATATGAGCTTCCTGTTTCTCCTGATCATCATTGAGGTATTTCTTCAGGTTAATTGGAGTCCACCTGTGGAAAAAACAGTTGATTGGATAGGATTTGGAAAGGGAATCACCTGTCAATATAAGATAGGTCCCACAGTTAGCAGTTCATGTCAGAGCACAAACCAAGCTTGAAGTCAAAGGAATTGTCTATACAAAACGCATTACAACGAATAACGACAAACAAAATGGGAAAACAGAGGAAAACAAACAAACACAGAAAACAGGCAGACACAACAAGTTGCGTCGCCTCCTAGGGGAAGCGCAGGGGAAACCGGAAGTGATGCAAAAGGGAAATGGTAGGGAGGTGGGCGGGGTGGATGCCACGGCAAGTGTCAGTATGGTCGACGCAATCTTCCATATGAGGCAGTGGAAACGAGTCAGGTAGTTCATTCATGGACACCAACATATTCCATCACTTAGTTAAAAAAAACAGCATTTTCAATTACCCTCTTCCTGATTAGGACAAAAAGGCCAAATATAAAACAATTCTCAAAAATTAAAAATATACTTTTTTTGGAATTTACAGTCAATATTACTCTTACACAAATAATTTCAAAATACTAAAGATCCTTCAATACAAATCAGAAATTTTAAACTTTAAACCTTGCTGCCAGATATAATTTCCATTTTTACGTGCAGTATTATGCCCACTTGTGCTAGCTCTGGAATGGGTAGATGGCTTTTGCGCACGCCGGTCAGCGCTCCACTTTTGGGCGAGTTTGTAGCATTTGTTGCACAAATCAATGTTTTTTTTTTCTTCCCCACAGTACATCACAGCGGTGCAGGCTTGCACTAAGACAAATT
Source organism: Denticeps clupeoides (assembly GCF_900700375.1). Lineage (NCBI taxonomy): Eukaryota > Metazoa > Chordata > Actinopteri > Clupeiformes > Denticipitidae > Denticeps > Denticeps clupeoides. Next base: position 21,406,237 of record NC_041709.1, on the reverse strand, counting down.
CTCTCTGTCTTTATTTTGCACATAACATTGCACAAAAACATACATTCTACCTACCTACCTCATCTGGATGCAACTGGAAACTGAACTGTATTGTTTAAGTTAGATTTTTAGTAATACGTGAATTGTTTCTTTATATTTACTTTTTACTATTTTTGTCACAGGGGGAATTCGATGACGTACTTGCAGACATACTTTGGCCGTGGGGATAAGCCATCGTACCGGTAGAGGACACTGGGCGAGCGGGGCAGGAGGACCGGGGGCGCCTGGCCGGCGAGGAATGAGGAAGCAATGGACGCGCTGCAACGCAGCGGGGAGTCAGTTCGGGATCTTTGGGAAGGACTGGTTGCATAACACACTATTGATAGATTTATTTAAAAACGCAAAAGTATGATTTATCCGATTACTCGATTAATCGTTGAAAAATCATCAGAATACTCGATTCCAAAAATATTCGATAGTTGCAGCCTTAGTTACAACAAGATGGCACATCTGAAAACAAAGAGGTAAAGAGGCCAATCAAGAGGCCTGATTTTTCTGGGGATGGATCAAAGGGCAGCTAAATAGGTTGGAGATAGGTTGTGTCTGAAGCCTCCACCTCACAATGTCACAACCATTAGGCATGACGAGGCATGTGAACAGAGAGGAGGATGAAGAGGTGACGAGATGACGAGGAAGAAGGATGCAATCGCACTACGTCACGATAAAGGGGTTTAATATTGCAGAACAGGACAGGGGAGACGTCCGAGACGTTGGTGAACAGAAACGAACAGGGCAGCTTTATACATTCGACACAGGTGAAAATGATTAAGGAACATTACACATGACAAACATGAAACTCCGGTCCCGATCATGACAGTAAACACCAGAGACCAACTCGCTTTTTAAGTGCAGAGTGTTTCACCTGATCTAGATACAAGTCCACTCTTGCGTTGTTGTGCAACTGGTCTTAGTCAACCCCACTATGTGTTAACCGCACCTGTAACGCACCTGCTATTTGACCTTGGGTATTACTGTCGCTGGTAGTGTCAGCCCTTGTGTGAAGACCCACTTGGGTAAAGATCTGCGACTCATCCTGCGTGACTCAGCCGAGCAGTTAAACCAAAAAACAGGTAAAATCACTTATGTTCTTCTCCAACTTCTTTCTGCTGATCATGTGCTTCCAGAGCATTCTCGTCATTCACTATAGACACCTTCCTAGATTGAATACACACAGAACACGCAACCCACACAACCTGCGCACACTCTACCAGGCCTCATCTTGTCACCCTGAGTACTTGTTCGGGTTGTGGAACTGTCAACAAAGCTGACTTAATTCCCACTTTTGCAATAGAACGCAACGTCCAAGTACTCGCACTGACTGAGACCTGGATCCGCCCCCACTACTCAGCTACACCCCTTCCTACAGACTTCTACTTCTCTCATACCCTCTGCCTCACTGGTAGGGGAGGTGGCACAGGAATGGAGATTCACCCCAGTTTCTGCTACACAGACTACCAGTTTTGAATTCCATGCAGTAATTATTACACATCCTTTATATCTGTATAATGTATATCATCCTCCAGGTCCGCTAGGGAACTTTGTAAAGGAACTAGACACAACTGTCTCCACCATTATAGATGAATAGATGGTGCTTACTGGGAGACTTCAATCTCAACCTCCTCAAACCACAAACAGCTGATTTCAAAAATTTCATCTTGGCATCCAGCCTCACACTTCTCAGCATGGCAGCAACACACAGAGTTGGAAAGCAACTAGATCTCATACACGCAACTGCTCCACAGCCAACACATCTGTAATTTCTCTATATGAATCTGATCACTCTTTTATTCATTTCAGACTATCCCCCCTGGCACGCACCACACTTAACACATTTTCGCCGCAATCTCTGCACCCTCTCCCCTACTCGACTGTCTTCTGTAGTTTCCTCTGTGCTTTCCCCCCTAGACATCCTCTCTATTCTGGACCCTAACTGTGCCACAAATATCCTCTGCTCCACACTAACCTCTTGCCTTGAGAGACTCTGCCCTCTTACCTTAAAACCAACAGGACTCCACCCTCCATGTGGATCTCTGATGAGGTTTGCCGCCACTTAGAGCAGTTGAAAGGCAGTGAAAGAAATCCAAGTGCCCGGTTCAACTTAGTAAGTATCAATCTCTCTTAACATCCTTCTCTGCTGCTGTCACTACAGCAAAAACTAGATACTTCCAGGACAAGGTAAGCAACTGCATGGACTCTCGTTAACTATTCTCTGCTTTTAACCACCTCCTGAATCCTCCACACCTACTCCCTGTACTTTTCTTTCATTTGAAGACTTTGCTACCTTCTTCACAGAGAAGGTGGCTTCCATCAGCAACCAATTCTCACCCCTAACCCCAGACCTCATCCCGCTGTTACCTCTGAAACCAGAACACTGTCTTCCTTCACACCGCTCTCTGAATCAGACGTGTCTATACTTCTCCAGTCAAGTCACCCCACCACCTGCTCCCTGGATCCCATCCCCTCATACCTCCTTCAGTCTATACAACCCACAATAACATCTGCTCTGACACACGTCTTAAATTCTTCACTCAAAACAGGAACATTTCCCACTGCTTTCAAACAGGCTGTCATTGCTCCCCTGCTCAAAAAACACACACTAGAGAGCAGTCCTGGCTCAACTGGCTCAAGGACATTCGACTGAAACCTCCCTCCTGGCAATGGAGCTGCCCGCAGATCATCTGTCCTTATCTTACTTGATCTATCTGCTGCCTTGGACACAGTTAATCATGAAATTCTTCTCACCACACTGTCAGATTTCAGAATTACAGGAACTGTACTTAATTGGTTCACCTCAAGACAGGTCATTCAAGGTATCATGAGGATGTCACGACTACGGACTTACAGGGAAAGGAAGCGCAGAGGTTTGACATGCTGGGAATGGGGTTTTATTATAAATAAACAATAAACAAATAAACATAAACGCGTCTCGGTGGCCGAAAACAATTTAACTTAAATAAAGAACATAAACTGATGTGCCGAAAGCCAGAACTCAAATACATAAAGACACTCGGGGAAGTCAAGTTCACGAAAATTCTGAAGGGAGATTCTGAAGGGGCGGAAGTCTCTGGCATTTATACGCTGTCAGGATTGGCCACCGGTGTTGAGCCCAGCTGCAGTCAATCCTGACAGAGGAGGTGAGACATATGTCCTCTCTAGTGTAACCACAGAGGTTCCATAAGGCTCTGTCCTTGGCCCCCTTCTATTCTCAATATACACTCGCTCACTTGGTTACATCATCCAATCACATGGCCTTTCCTATCACTCCTACGCTGATGACACCCAGCTCTATTTGTCTTTCCCACCAGAAGATACTATTGCAACAAGCTCTGCAACGCAACCGAAGTTTGTACGATTGGCTCTGAATGAACTCGCCTGAAAACGACATGTTACTAACCGAGCATTTCAGACCAAGAGACAGGGGTGGAACGATATGCAGCACCAAAAAAGATAAGGCTGCAAATGGAGCAAAACGTGTGCCTCCCTCTGAACCGGAACTTCCTGTTTTAGCCTTTGTTTGCATTTAGGCATGAGGAAGATGGCGGTGTGGTCGAATTTCCCAAACGGTGGACGAGTTTGGGCACTGTATCCATCCTTAACCTTCTGTTCAAAGAGAGTTACCAATTGAAGGTTTGCGGTCAGTCAGAAGACAAACCGCGAAGCTCCCCCCGGGTTTACTCTTCAAAACACCACCCAAACAAAATCCCCAAACACAAACCAACAAAACAACAAATGCACTCCGATGGAGGGATTACGAAAATCCGGCTGAAGACGCCTAATGTACCAGAGTTCCCAACGAACACCGAACCAGTGTCTTGGAGAGACACAAAAAGGACAATGACCCTAAGCACACAACCAAGATATAAAAGTAGTAGACTCACGTAGACTCTCCACTGGTGTCCCTCAAGGCTTGGTGCTAGGTCCTCTCCTTTTCTCCCTCTACACAAGATCACTTGGTAAGGTCATTTCCTCACATGGATAATCCTACCACTGCTATGCCGATGACACACAACTCCTCTCCTCCTTTCCTCCTTCTGATCTACATGCTGCTTCCAAAACCTCTGCATGTCTAACCGACATCTCGTCTTGGATGGCAGCCCATCACCTTCAACTCAATACCACCAAAACTGAACTAATATTCATTCCAGCAGATTCTTCACCACTTCAGGATCTTGATATTTACCTGAACAACTCACGGCTGTCTTCTTCTACAACAGCCCGCAACCTTGGTGTAACAATAGACAACCAACTCCCCTTCTCGACTCACATCAGCAAGCTTTCCCGCTCATGTAGATTCCTTCTCTACAATATCAGACGAATCCGTCCTATCTGTCAACACAGTCCTTAGTAATCTCAAGACTGGACTACTGCAACTCCCTTCTCGCTGGTCTACCTATATGTACCATCCGATCTCTACAACTCATACAAAATGCAGCAGCACGACTTATCTTCAACCTTCCCAAATTCTCCCACACCACCCCTCTGCTACGTTCCCTCCATTGGCTCCCAGTAGCTGCACACATCAGATTCAAAATACTGATGCTGGCCTACAAAGCCAAACATGGAGTAGCACCATCCTACCTCACAGCCGGAAGACATAAAAGGAAGACATTCATCTAGACTCTTCTCCGTCTTGGCCCCTCGGTGGTGGAATGAACTTCCCTTGGAGGTCAGAATAGCTTAGACACTGAGCACCTTGTACTCTGTACTCCTGCTCCATCCCAAACCATATTTCCCTTTGATCTTGACACAATGATGGCAGTTTGTTTCTGAAATTGCACTGACCTGAACAGTTCTACTGGGTGTTTGAGTAAGTTTGATTCAGTGTTAGAGCTTTTTCAGAAAATATTGTTAAAAGTGATGCAGTGAAGACTTTGTTAGGTCAGGTGGTGTTGAACCATGCAAAATTTTACTGGGCTGTGAAACTGTTGAGTGTTAAATGCATATTCTGGATGGTAGTAGCCTAGTGGGTAACACACTTGCCTATGAACCAGAAGACTACAGAGTCACAGGTTCAAATCCCACTTACTACCATTGTGTCCCTGAGCAAGACACTTAACCCTAAGTTGCTCCAGGGGGACTGTCCCTGTAACTACTGATTGTAAGTCGCTCTGGATAAGAGCGTCTGATAAATGCCATAAATGTAAATGTATTCTAATCATTAAGAAAAATTATTGCCACTAGATACAAGATTTCTAAAATTGTATTCTCCTGCCAGATGTAAGAAGTTGCAGTTTGTCTCATCTGGTCAGCTTAGAGTAATACATGTTTTCCTCTATTTAGTTGTTTCTTTGAAGTTAAAAGCTGTTGAATGAAAATCAATTGCTGGTGTTGAGAGCATCACAGATATGTGTCAAGACATGGTAAACTAAATTATATCATATTAGTCCAATAACTAATTTCCCTGCCCAAGTCCACCTAGCAAATGATAATTTTGCATTTATTCTGTTGTAGAAATGTGACGCCCAGGTCCCATGGAGCAAAAACAGAAGGTGCTCCTGCACCTGCTTATGGAGTCCTGATCCATCCCAGCTGAAATTAATTAGGATTGATGGACCAGGACTCCATAATAACCGTGAGAGAGCTGTGACATTGGTGTGGACTTTGTGGATGCATAGCTCTATTAAATTTACACACACCTTCAAGTCAGTTTTGGTTCTATTTATTGGCACAAGGGCCAAAACAGAGCAAAGAAAATAAAATCCATACCTTTCTTATTGTCCTGCTTCTGTGCCTTCTTCCTTCCTGAGCACCAAGACGTGACAGTGGGGGATCACTGCCAGCTTGGGGAGAGTGTGGTGCCATGGCGAGGTGAGCTGTGGCTGAAACACTTCCTGAGTGGGGGTGTGCTGGAGGAATTGGGGGATGATGATTGGTTCTATGATGTCTCTGAGGTAAGAAGATACAGTGACACCCAGACCTGGACTAAACTCCTGGACAGCTTGTGGTGCAATGTGGCTTGGTGGATGGAGCAAGACATTATGTCCCAAATGTGCTAATTTGCATTCAGGTCTGGAGATTGGGCGGGCCAGTCCATAGCATAGCATGCCTTTGTCTTACAGGAACTGCTGACACACTACAGCAACATGAGGCCCTCAAACCACCATCAAGGAGTCTGTTTATGACTGTTTGAGCAAAATACATATTTTTGGCCTGCTGGAGGTCATTTTGCAGAGCCCCGCCTCTTCCTTCCTTGAACAAAGGTGGAGGAAATGGTCCTGGAGGTATTTGCCCTCCTACGGCCTCCTCCACATCTCCTGATGTACTGGCCTGTCTCCTGGTAGCACCTCCATGCTTTGCACACTACGTTGACAGACACAGAAATCCTTCTTGCAACAGCTCACATTAATGTGGCATCCTGGATGAGCTGAGCCGCTTGTGTGGGTGGTCTCATGCTACCACTAGAGTGAAATCACCACCAGCATTCAAAAGTGACCAAATTATCAGCCAGAAAGCATCAGAATTGTATTTATTGCCCAGAATCGTATTTATTGGCCAAGTATGTGCAAGCACATACAAGGAATTTGATTCCGGTAGATGATGTCTCTCAAGTACAGTGTAGGAAAAAACAACAAAAAACAACAACAACAATGTGTAAGGATGTTTTGGAATTTGTTTATACTGTTTATAAATAACTAACTACTGAGTATAAATAAATATATGTAAGAATGTACATAGGTCTATAAATAAATAGGCAAAAAACTATATACAGAGTGTACATAAAGTGCAGTGTGCAATGTTGAAGGTGATTTGCAGTGTGACAGTTTCAGCTGTTTAGGAGGGAGATGGCGTGGGGAAAGAAGCTGTTCCTGTGTCGGTTGGTCCTGGTCTGCAGGTTTCTATAACGTCTGCCAGAAGGCAGCAAGTCAAAAAGTCTGTGACCAGGGTGTGAGGGATCTGAGATGATTTTTCCTGCCTTTTTCCTGGATCTTGAGAGGTACAGGTCCTGGATGGAGGGCAGGGGGGCACCGGTGATCCTTTCTGCTGTCCGTACGTTCTGCTGCAGTCTGATCCTGTCTCTTTTAGTGGCTGCTCCATACCAGGCTGTGATGGAGGAGCACAGGACAGACTCAATGACCGCAGTGTAGAACTGGATCAGCAGCTCTTGTGGAAGACTGAGTTGCCTCAGGAAGTACATCCTATGATGGGTCTTTTTGAGGATGGAGGAGATGTTGGTCTCCCACTTCAAGTCCTGGGAAATGGTGGTGCCCAGGGACTTGAAGGTCTCCACAATAGACACCGGACTGTCTGATATGGTGAGGGGGAGCAATGTTGAGTCCACTGTCATCTCCACAGTCTTGAGCGTGTTCAGCTCCAGGTTGTGCTGACTGCACCAGAGTACCAGCCGCTCAACTTCCTGTCGGTATGCAGACTCATCACCATCCTGAATGAGCCCAATGACGGTGGTGTCGTCGGCAAACAACAGTTTTACTGTTGAGTTCCTGGAGGTGCAGTCATTGGTGTACAAGGAGAAGAGCAGTGGGGAGAGGACACATCACACCAGTACTGAGGGACAGTGTTCCAGAAGTGATCGCCCCCAGCCTCACTTGCTGCTTCCTGTCTGTCAGGAAGCTGCTGATGTACTGGCAGGTAGCAGGTGACACACTGAGCTGGGAAAGTTTTGAGGTGAGAAGTTTAGGCACAATGGTGTTGAATGCCGAGCTGAAGTCCACAAACAGGATCCTGGTGTAAGTTAACAGGCGGTCGAGATGTTGCAGGATGTAATGCAGCCCCATATTCACTACATAATCCACCAACCTGTTTGCCCAGTAGGCAAACTGCAGGGGGTCCAGCTGGTGTCCCGTGATGTTCTTCAGATGGGCTAAAACCAGGCATTCAAAGGATTTCATGACCACAGATATCAAGGCGACAGGTCTGTAGTCATTCAGACCAGTGATGGTGGGTTTCTTGGGGACCGGAATAATGGTGGAGCATTTGAAGCAGGTGGGAACTTCACACAGCTCCAGGGATGTGTTAAAGATGTGGGTGAAGATGGGAGTCAGCTGTTCAGCACAGGCTTTGAGACAGGAGGGGAAGACACTGTCTGGACCCGTGGCTTTCCTGGTCTTTCTGGTCTGGTGGTGTGTGGTCACCACCTGCAATCTATTCCATTTGACAAAGAGCATGTGAAATATATTGTCAATCAGTGTTGCTTCCTAAGTAGACAGTTTGATTTCACAGAAGTGTGATTGACTTGGAGTTACGTCAGTGTATATAGTCTGAAGTAAACCAAGTATCTGAGATGAAAAGTGTCAGATAACATCAACTGAAATATGAAACTCTCGCAAAAAAACAGGTTGATTTAAAGATTTTATTGGCTCGTTCATTTGGAATTCCTTAATAAAAGTAGGTTAGGTTTGGTGGCTATAACAGAGAGGATGTACATTTTATTATAAGGACCAAAAGCAGAGGTACAAAGTGGATTTGTATTATTATTATTACTTTTTTAATACTTTTTATTATTAACGCTTTTTTATTGAAAGAGAAAGAACATATAATAAATTACATATTCACATAAGAAATGTTTCCTGTTTTTATATACATGAAAAAGGTCACCAAGAGCATTCAGCATGATAAAAAAGAAGAAAAAATAAAAGGTAGAAGGTCATATATGAACATTGTCAAACAACAATATTGCGTGCCATTGCCTATAAAGCCCACAAATATAGTCAATATGGCCCACATTACAATGTCATTACAGTAAAAAATAATTAGTTTTAATCTAAGCTGCCTAATTTATGTTTATGAGTAAATAGTCTTTTTACATTACTATGATCTTGTCAGGATTGACTGCAGCTGGTCTCAACACCGGTGGTGCATAAAAGCCGCAGAATTCCGCCCCTTCCGAAGGGACGACATTTTCGTGAATGTTAGTGCACGGTTGTGTATGTGTGTATTTTCAGTTCTGGCAATCGCCACACGCCTGCGGGTTAGTTTTAGTTCTCCCCTGTGTGAAACTCCTTTTCGGCCACCGCACCATTGTTTATTTGTATTTATTTGTTATAATAAATCCCCTTCCCAACATGTCAGACCTCTGCGCTTCCTTCCCCCGTAAGCCTGTAGTCGTGACAGATCTACTGACAGCAGCTTTTTTGGTTTATTCACATAATGGCAATGATAAAATATTACAGATTTTTTTTTATTGAGCCAGTGCAGTATTAACTGACATTTAAAGACATTTAAATGACATTAAAATGTAGTTCTCTCCCTTATGAATATTTCATAAATTATACTCAAACATTGTTGTTAGAAGGGTGGGACTGTCAGGATTGGTGGCACCTGGAGACACACCTGGGCCCAATCAGGATGGTGGTTATAAGTAACTTTGAAGCAGCCAGTCAGCACTGCGACATTTTTGTGGACCTTAAAACGTATGTATATAGTTGTTTTTTTTCAGTTCTGGCAATCTCCACATTCCTGCAAGTTTGTTTAAGTTCTCTCCTTTTTTCAGCCCTCGTGCCATTTTCCTTTATTGTTTAATAAATCATTGTTCCCAGTATGTCCTGCCTCTGTGCTTCCTTCCCCCGTCAACTTGCGGATGTGACACAATGTCGAAGCCCCTACCGAAAGCGCAGAGACAAATGGCTGAAAAGAACTCCCTCTCAGACGCGGACAAGATCACCACAATTTTAATGTGTCTGACTGGGCCAGCATGGGACTGGGGCGCAGCCCTTTGGAAGCGGGGAGAGACTGACAAGATGGGTTATCGGGACTTCTTGGAGAGACTGAGGGCTGAGTTTGATCAGCCAGAGCCCAAGCCAGTGATCAAACCCTGTGTGTGTGTGTGTGTGGGTGTCTTGTGTCCGTATGTCGCCACCACTTCTCCTCTTTGTGTCCACCAGATGGCGACCAAACAGTGGAGCGAAACCCCAGGGAAGAAGTTCCTGACTCGACTACGCCAGTCCAGGACGAGGTGGACGAGCCCTAAAATAAGCAGGGGAAGTCGCTACAGAATCCTACTTTTGTTCCGTTTTGAAGTGAGGAATGTAATGTCCCTGGTGCTGGTGTTTAACTCGCCGTGGAGGAGAACTAGACGGGGATTTACAGCGCCACCTACAGGTGTGGAGGGGGGATGAAACAGTGCTCGGGCTGTTTTCTGCGTCTCCGCGTGGACGACTCGCCTATTGTGTCCCTGAGCAAGACACTTAACCCTAACTTGCTCCAGGGGGACTGTCCCTGTAACTACTGATTGTAAGTCGCTCTGGATAAGGGCGTCTGATAAATGCTGTAAATGTAAATGTTTACCCGTCATCCAGCTTGACAAGCATGACAAGTTAACGTTAGCACATTAATAACAGTAGTAAAGCAGGGGTGCTATAGTTACTTTGCATTAAAAGACTAAAGACATGTTTTTATTCCCAGGTCGAAAAGAAATGTACTTTAGTTGTATTTTTTTGCCTTATACTTATTGAATTTTTAGCATGCTGTAGAAGTGCAAACTTAAATGTGCTATTTTGGAACAGCTATTAGTATATTAAGTGCATTTTAAGAAATTCTTAAGCAGAACTTAATTTAAAATTAAATACACTACTTTGTGTTAAAATGGAACAACTAATAGTATCTTTATTGCACTAAAATGTAGCCTTTATCATATTTCACTTTAAATACATTTAAAATTACATAAAAAGAAACACATTAGCTCAACTTTAGTATATTTAAGTGTATTTTATTGTTGTCTCAAAATATTGCTACAATACACAATTTGTTCACAATCAAATCTTAACATGTTTTTATTAGCACTTAATGGCAAACTAAATGTTTTATCAGTGTATCAAAATAGCATGTTTTAAGTACATTTATCACTAAACAGAAAAACCTTTAGACTGTTTAAAATGTTCTTAAACTCTTACTTTAGTGTATTCTTTAACAACTGCTAACAAACACAATCAAAATAATCTTACACACTTTCATTGTGACTCTACTGACTAAAGAACAACCGCAAATGAGAAAAGTTAAAAGTAGGCAAGGCCCATTAGTTGGAAAATAATGGGCAAACAAAAATATATAGATATTTTCAAAAATATATCAAGTTTTTCTTGCTTTCATTGGCAAAATCAAACAATTTCAAACAACTTATTTATTTGTGAGGTAGTAACATGTAACATGCCTAACATGCATGTAAACACTGGTGCACACTGGTCTGGCACACACACGTGTGTGTGTGTGTGTGTGTGTGTGTTTGAGTGAAAACAAAACACAATCACAATCTAACCTACATCTTCTTCTTTGAAACAAAATTTTCATTGTTGCACTTTCGTCTTATGACAGCTCTCACTTCAGACACACTTGTTCCTGGGAACTCAGATATCACTGTACCTGTAGGGAAAAATAAAACCACTTACTTAGACAGAAGCATAGGCAAATGTATTGTTTTAAATTAATGCATTATTTTAACTCACTAGTCAGTTTACACATTCACAATCCTTGAACGTCGGTCATGACAAAGACGTAAAATTATTTACATTTACATTTACATTATTTATCAGACGCCCTTATCCAGAGCGACTTACAATCAGTAGTTACAGGGACAGTCTCCCTGGAGCAATTTTAGGGTTAAGTGTCTTGCTCAGGGACACAATGGTAGTAAGTGGGATTCGAACCCGGGTCTTCTGGTTCATAGGCGAGTGTGTTACCCACTAGGCTACTACCACCCTAAATCCATAGATAATAATGAAATATATGATATATTCAATACATACCAACAAGAGCATTCAACTTTTCAGAATCTAAGGGATCCTTTTCAGTTCCATTGCCTGTAAGGCTTGAGGAAGCTAAAATGTTGCGACCAAAGAGTAGAACAGCTAAATCCTGGGCAAAAAGGGACATCCTTGTTCTGTTCAATCTTTTAAAACATCTTCGGTTCACCACAACTGCCGAGTTGCCCAAGGAAACCTGTGATCGGAAAATTAAATACTCAGATTACTATACAAAGTAGAGTCCAGTAACCAAAAGCTAAAAATAACGTTGTGAAGACATAGAAATAACAATATGAAACGAAACAGCAATTGTCAAAGCATACGATGCTCAGAACTACATTGTCTTGGTAGCAGATATTTGCCAAGGAAGCATAATTGAGTATCATCTTGTTTGGAAATCATGGGCTCATTTTATGGCATAAGATACTGCCTATAGTAAAAACAAGTAATTCTTTTAGAAAGGAAAGCACAGCCCAACATACCATTTCTGGAGCAGGACTGGAGGATGCTGAACTTGTATCACTGTCGAAGGAAGGCAGCAATCGCTTTATAGTGGTCGTTAGTTCCTTAACATAATTGATAAGGGTGGTTATTTCTGTATAAAAGTAAAAAAAGACATCAGCCATAGATATCTGACAATTTTCTAATTACCAAATACATATATCATGTAATCTAAATTTAACATACACAAATATATAGAATGTTTCTTTTCATTACAGATACCTTTTAATGCATCCATCACTTCCTGGTGCCTGTCTTATGTTTTCTAGTATCTGATTCACTGGGCCACACTTAAGCACCTTAAGCAGGGGTCAGGGTTTCACCTATCTTAGTATTAGCTCAGATGAAATCCCCACCAAGCAAATCTGGAAACGCTCCTTTTACCTTCTATAAGGGTACTTTGCCCGAATCAAATAAAACCAATGTGGTCAAGTCACCATCACCAATCTTCACTGGTTTGGTGTGTACCTTCCAATCCTACTCCCTAGCTTCACTTTCACATACTTTAGAAGTTTTTTGTCTCTCTCACATAAATCATTGACTTGAATGACAAGGAGTCAACGAAGGACTCTGTAAATGGAATGTAATGCAGGTGGTGTCTAACCTCTAACCTGAAGTTCTCTCTCTACACCATGGAATTCCTCCAGTCATCTACTTCTCTTGCTTTGTTTGAAAGAGTCCATGTTCTACAACTGTCACCCCGCATCCACTCTGTACCTATTCAATATATGCTTATGCAGCTACATGCTATGTGCATGTCTCATGGACTCAACTGCTTCCCTGTTAACATTAATTTCATAACATTACGTTTAGTCATTTAGCAAACACTTTTATCCAAAGGAGGACAGACAGCCCATCACTTCTTTAAAATGCTCTCCGACCCATATTCCTACAGATGTTCCAATTTAGAACCTAGTTTTTACACTTAATGTTTCACCATACATACAAATTAGTCCATATCAACTAAAATTAACCATTCACATCACATTTGGTAATTGATTTTAAATTACACTGAAAGTGTCTGTGCCAACAGAATCATGTTTTCCCTTCCTTAGGTACTATAATTAGAATAAGAAATACAATTTTCATAGATAGAGCTGTGAACTGCAAAATTAATCTCTTATTTGAAAATGTATATAATATTTTATGTACATTTTTGAATGTGAAATAGATATTTTAGATATTTAGACATGTCAATAGTTCTGGCATTATAATTGCATGACAACAAGCTAAATGCGTATTCAGCCCCAAATCCATCCACTGCTCCACCAATTTCATTGTATGAATTTTCTGCACACAGTGCTGGGAAACATTGAAAGTACGGGTGAGCAACCTCTGATGTATTTTATTTAACCTTTGGTCCAACATCATGTAAGTTGCTTTGGACCAAACTGTCTACAAAGAAACAAATGTGGTGTCATCCAGCATCACTACCTTTTAAAAACAACAGGTAGGCCTGTTTGTTTCATATTACCCCCCAAAACTGTATTATTTAAGGTCTCCTGTTCCTTGTCAGCCTCTACTTTGTTCTTGGCCGTCACTTTCTCCCACAAATGCTTTCTGTGCAAACTTTGTTGTTGATACACAAGTTCTGAACTAGCAATTTTGACTATGCAAATATTTTGTGTTTTATATAGAATATACTTACAGCTGTTCCAGAAGCTTGGGGTGAATCTAAAAGGTCTAAATTGGTGTCTACATCATCTTCCTCACTTTGTGAGGGGGTGGATGTCCTTGGCCTTTTACTCAGCAGAGAAGACTTAAGCTGCGAAAGAACCCTCTCGTTTGCAGCCTTCATCATTTTTGGTTTCTGAAACAAAGACCACAATAAGTAAAATTTAGATATGTACAAACAATATTTCACAAAATTCTTCATATATTTTATATTATTAGCACACAATGTATTGAACTTTCCATAGAAACGGATTTGTGTGCAATTTTCGTACACTCTTTTTTCCCAATATTAACTCATGTCTTTCAAAATGTCAAAAAACAATAACAAAATGACGAAAATTGTGGACGGGAAGAATGTCATTGTGGATATTTGAACTAAAGATTGTAACTACAAACTTTAACTACAAACTCTCATGCCAAATGCGTGAGAGTTGGCAACCCTGCGACTTTTTTCTTGTAAGCTTTCTACTTTATTCCCATAGTTTCGAGTTTATTCTCGAAATATTACGAGTTTTATCTCGTAATCTTAGATTTTTTTAAGGTGGCACTAAAACGCCGTCGATCAACACAGATTGGCTAAAGAGTGGCTAATCTAAACTGAACGACCGACCCCTACAATCCCCCCCCCCCCCAACACACACACACACACACACACACCCAGACAGATGGTATTGCATTGGCTATAATGAACTTACCTCCAAGAAAGATTATTTTTGCCGCCATTGTCTTAGATGTCTGCTGCGAAACACACTTAAACATATAGCCATCTTCACTATCAAGTTGCTGCCGAGAGGTTACCCGATACCCAATATTCTTCCCGCCTGTGTTCGCATCTTATTATGTTTGTGCTGTCCACTCTCACCAACTTTGTATCGGGGAAATAAAACAGCCCAAATTTGGGAAATACCATTATTTTTTAGCTTCCTCTCAACAATAGCACACTACACCTATGCTACACATATCAAGAACAGCTCAGAAGCTTGACGTTTTCGCATCACTGGAAGATTTTGAATTTGAATATTGCGAAGCTCAACTCTGATTGGTTAAACTGCATTACACTCCGTTGGCAACTGACCTGAATAATTATTTGTATTTAAGGTAGGTATTTTTGGTATTTTTAAGTAAATACACTCGGTAGTAGAATATTGTAGCATGAACGTTGCATTAACTATATCACCTAGTTATTTATGTTATAATTACAACTAAGTTAATCTGCAAAATCCCTTTGTTTGAAATTATTAGCCTATAGGCCTGACAAGTTGATTCGGGCAGATTACCATAACGAAGTGCAATTTTCTCTTTGTCTCTTTGAACATTACCAAAGATCTCTGAGCATAGCGTTATAAATATTTCCTATAATGGCGCAAGCTAATCTGGAGCATTAACAGTTAGCTAACAAGGTAGTGCAAATATGATGACATGCTGTCAAGTAAAGTTTTACATTGCATTGCGAAGATCATAAAAACACGAAATAAGTCTTTTTTTTTTCTTGCTGTTAGGCCTGTGCATAGCAGGCAGCACTTGGTAACTAGCAAATGACCAAAATGAAGAAATACAAATCCTATTGTCACAGGGGGAATTCGACGACGTACTTGCAGACATGCTTTGGGCGTGGGGATAAGCCGTCGTACCGGTAGAGGACACTGGGCGAGCGGGGCAGGAGGACCGGGGGCGCCTGGCCGGCGAGGAATGAGGAAGCAATGGACGCGCTGCAACGCAGCGGGGAGTCAGTTCGGGATCTTTGGGAAGGACCGGGGCAGAGGAGAACCGGAAGACGGCGGGTTACAGGATGGTCCGGGATCTTGGACTGGACGGGAGTAGGTCTTGGGCGTCAGGACGATAGGGGAGCATGGAATCCCGTCTTAACCGATGGGTCAGGTAGGTTCAAGGTCAGGGGCAGGTAGAGGTTGTAGCCAGGAAGTTCCGGTCGGGGTTCCTTTCGTGGTTTCCAGGGGATCAGGCAATTCTCGAAGTCGTGGGCAGGCGAAGGTCGTATTTCAGGAAGGTACAATTATCTTGGGTCGGGGGTGCGAGAGCTAGCGTCTCTGGCGAGTAAACTCATACAACTCATACAAAGAGCGGGCGTGTCTCCTTGGGGTTACCTCACTTTTATACTTGCCACCGCCCGCTTCCATTTCCTCTTCCGGGTCGTCGTCTCCCAGGTTGGTGAGGCGCCCTCTAGCAGGCTGGAGGCGCGTTGGCCGTGACAGAGCCCCCCCTCTTAGGCCCGGCACCTGACGGGCCCGGTAGATCAGGGTGTGGGTCGGAGAGCCGTCGAGTCGCTGCGGAGACGGTGGCGGAGACTGAGGTGGTTGCTGAGGGGATGGGTGGGCCTGGCGGAGGTAGGAGACGCGGAGGACTGGGCCGATGCGGCGAGGCACTCGGAAGGGTCCACATTTTCGGGGACATGGCTTGGGTTGAGGGGTGTGGCCGAGGGGGACAAGAATGATTCGCTGCTGTGGTATGTCGAGGGTTGTGGCGGACGCATTGGCGTCCCCACTGTTTAATGGTGCCTGTGGTCCAGTCAATGTGGGGTTCGTTGGCGGTTAGCCAGGGGTAACCCAGCACGATGGGGTCATGGGGAGTCGCGGTCAGATAAAAGGTCATGGTTTCGATATGGTTGGGCTCGAGGCAGATTAGTAGGGGTTTGGTTTGGAACAGGACCCGAGCCCAACGGGCTTCCATCCAGCCCCCTGACTGCAGCTGGGGAGCTGGAGTTGGGTGGCCAGGTCGATATCGATTAGATTCATGGCTGCTCCAGAATCCACCAGGGCTTGTCCCTCATAACGGCCAGGTCTGGGTGTCCTTCAGCAGATGGTGATGGGAAACAAGCAGCGGGTGGTTGAGCAGGGGGAGGCTTTGGTGCTCACCATGACACCTATCTACAGGCATCTGAAAACAACAAGAACCACAGATTACAGGTGAATGAGACTTGCTAGAGATAAAGAGGTAACACTGAATTTCCTAATTTTTTGTTAAGTTCTCATTGGTGACACTTTCCACAGATTGTCAATTTGCCAGAAATCCTATCAGTTTCCTTCTGATGCTGTTATTCTTGTCATCCTGCAACATCTCAGACACCTATGTAATGTCCTTATCTCAATCTCATTGCAGAACTATGGCACAGTAGTTTATAAAGACTTTGTTTCTACCAGCGTGTCAGATATCCCAAGAACAATTGCATACCGGAAAAGGAAAATACAGGTAAAATAAATATTCTGTTACATGGTTATATGCTGTATAGTTTGTAAAGTGGTCGTTGTGGTCATGCGTGTACACAAAATTCAGCTCTATAAAGATTTCCCATTATTGAGCTAAATACAGTCAGTGTCATAAACTACAGTCTAAAACTAAGTCAGGACAATAAGTACACTACATTTAATGCTGCCAAGTATACACAGCAACGTGTGTACCAAGTATTGACATGATGTGCACATCCCTTAGTGTGTGAATTGTTTTCTAAGGAGATCCTTTTAAAAACACCTTGACATAATAAGCAGTGTCTGTCTGGGTATGCAATTTATTATTTATATCAGTTTATGTCTGCCATTTGTCACAACACTAAATAATTACTCAAAATAAATATTTAGTCTGTTGCAGATGAACTAAACAGTGATTTCAGTGCACTGCCTCACCTGACAGAGTCACTTGTAACTACTGAGGAAGGTTACAGTGAAGCAATGAGGAACCAGTTACAGGTCATTTGACATTGTTTGGAACACATATTCTTGAAAGTTGTTGTTTAAAACACTCATAAGAATTTATTACACAGATATACGATATATTCCATAGATTTACAAAGACCAAAAGGACACCAGAGGACACCAGGAGCATACTGCTAATTTGCAACCAGCACCTGATGTACCTCAACCACCTCAAAGTCCAAACTGTAATGCATTACAGGTACTTTCATGAAACATACACAATGTGGCATTATAAAGGATATGTACACACATATGTATATCTTCAGTCATGTTCACGGATATCTAACTTAATGTAAAAGCACTGTAATTATAATGATTTTGGCTCAGGATGTATAAACTGAACACTACATACTTTGAACAATTTAGGTACACTTTAGTTATAAATTTAGTATAGCTGGATATTAAATGCTGACTCTAATTACTGATTTGTTCTTTTTTCTAGAAATCCGAAGGGGATGAGCTCCTCTACCCAGGGGCACCTCTCTCCAAAGGACAGAGTCTGCTTCTTTTGATGGCGTACATTTTGAGACACAACCTGACAGGGATAGCTCTTGAACATCTTCTCAAAATGTTCAATGAACATTTCCCAGGATCAATGCCTGCAACTTCTTACCTGTTCCATGAGGCCTATGGACAGTATGGACAGTATGAAGCACATTTTTACTGTTCTGGATGCACAAGCTACATAGGTAATGGTACTGGTCAGACACAATGTACAATATGTCACATGTCATTTGATGCAGACACTAATTTGAGAAATGGGTCATATTTTCTTGTTTTGAATTTATCCTCCCAAATTAAGGACATTCTTGAAAATCCCCAGACAGATTTGGCAAGGAATGTATCACCCAGTGGTGTTTTTAATTATATACATTCAGGAATGCAGTATGAGAAGCTAATCAGGAGTGGTGAAACTGGTAAAGATGACATAAGTATTTTGTGGAACTGTGATGGAACTGAACCCAAAAGATCGGAAAAGTAATGTTTGCATACCATGTATTTGGTGTGGTGAGGTGAAACCCAACATGACAACTCTGTTAACTCCATTTGTTGATCAGCTACAAGAATTGGAGGAAAATGGAATAAAATGGATAGACACACAGAACCAACAGCATTCATCTAAAGTGCATGCCCTGATCTGTAGTTCAGATTCAGTGGCTCGTGCTCAAATTCGTAACACAAAACAGTTCAATGGAGAATATGGCTGTGACTTTTGCTACCATAAAGGTGGTCCATACTCACATATAAGTCCTGAACCTCCTCTCAGATCAGAATCTGAACATTTTGACCATGCAATGGCTGCAACTCCTCAGCAACCTGTAATGGGAGTGAAAGGTCCCTCTCCTCTAATGAAACTTTAAAAGTTTCAGATGGTAAATGGATTTGTGCCAGAATACCAGCACAGCATTTGCCTTGGAGTAACACGGCAGCTAACGACATTATGGCTAGATTCGAGAAATAATGCAAAGCCATGGTATATCGGCACTAAATCTGAAATGATTGATAAGCAGCTGCTAGCCATCAAGCCTCCAGTAGAGTTAACTAGAGTCCCACGTTCAGTAAAGGAACGGAAATATTGAAAAACCTCAGAATGGTGATCTTTTCTTTTGTTCTATGCTTTACCTGTGCTTTCTGATATTCTTTCAAAGAAGTATTTGAACCATCTTTTCCTCCTTGTTTTTGGTGTCTATACTCTGCTTCAGAAAAACATCAAAATACTTGATATTGATAATGCAGAGAAGGCATTGAAAAAAATTGTCATGGAGTTTGAGAAGTTGTACGGACGAGAAAACATGACTTTCAATGTGCACTTGATGACACACATTTCAGCAAGTGTCAGAAACTGGGGTCCCCTGTGGGCCACATCCACATTTTCATTTGAAAGTTTTAATGGCACCCTACTGAAATTCTTTAATGGAACCACATATGTTCAAGATCAGATTGTCAAGAGATTCCTCAAATGGAGAGACCTTTCAAACAAAGCAAACAAACACATGAACATTGCCATAGACACTGTGAAAGAACTATTCTATGATATGCAAAACAACAAGCAAAAGACAGCTAAATCATCACACCTCTCAGATAATGTTAGGGTATTTGGTAATTCTAATCCAGTGAATGTTCCAGTACGTCACATTCTTGCTATTGAGGAACTTTTTGGTGTCAGGGTAGAGCAGTACCTATATTATGATCGTTTTCTCGTTGACCGTGTTCTCTATCATTCAGAAACTTATACAAGACTTCAGAAAAGAAACAACTCACTTGTAGAATTAGCTGATGGCACAATTTGCAAGATCCTGAGAATCGTGGCATTTTACACTGCAGGTTGTAATACACAACAGAGTTGTGTTTTGGTCAAGGAGCTTTACAGGTCTAGAAGTCAAATTCATAGGGATGCAGACCTTAAGGTTTCTTTGTGAATGAAGTGACGGAGTCCAACACTATTTATGCAGTGCATCCACAGGCTTTGAAAAGGAAATGCGTCATGATTAATGTCAAACAGAAGATGTATGTTGCCAAATAATATTGAAAGGGACTGATGTACATAATTGCAACTGCATTGATAAAATGCAAGCAAGTAGAGGGATTATTGAAAATGTTTGTAACCTCGTGTAACCTCATATTACATATGTAGTACCATTTTTTATCATCAGCTTTATAACTGAATGTATGTGCAGTTACGTGTCTTTTTGCTTAGTATACTTTTGCAATTCTCTTCAAAGTATACCATTTTAACTACACTGTAGTATGTTGAGAATAAATACACTGTAAAGTAGCCAGAAATGTGGTGTTTTTCTATGGAAAGCATACAGGAAAATATTCAAATGATGCTTTGACTGCTTTGACTTTGTTACATTAGTTAGTATACGGAAGAAGTGCTGAATAAATATGTTACCTTAAGTAAATACACAGAAATGATGATAAAAGTATGCCTAAAAAGTTAGCCTATAACATATTTATTGCAGGACACTGAAAAGTATACTTTTGTAAAATGAATTGAAGTACAACTTCAAATAAGTTGTTGAATAAATGGGTTTTAAATAAATATGCTGAAATGTAACTGAAAGTATGCTTACATTTTAGCATATTTTTAAAAGACAGAACGAAATATATTTTAATTACACTGTACTGACAGTGTACTTTCTAATACCATACTTAAGTACAGTAAAGGTAGGTACTGAAAAAATACAAATGTATTGCAAATGTATTATTTGGATTTCTAACATCTTTTTAGTGCATTTAAGAACACTTCTTTTCGACCTGGGTTCACTAGCCTTTTTTGGACCATTCATTTTTCAATCTGTTGTCATGTATAACTACACTGCAAAAAAACTTTTCTTACCTAGTAATTTTGTCTCGTTTCCAGTCCAAATATCTAAAAAATCTTCAATCAATATTACTAGACAAGAAAGATGGCATGTGAAAATTAAGTGATGCTTAAATTTCTGTTTGAGATAATATCTCATTAAGATTAGTTTTCTTACCCCACTGGCAGATCATTTTGCTTGTTTTAAACAAACAATCACTTAATTTTGAGATGTTTTTTCAGAAAACAAGACAATTTCTTATGCTATTTCATGTGTCTAGTAAATGTATCTTGATTTAAGATTTTTTAGAGATTTGGACTGAAATCAGGACAAAACTACTAAGTTAGAAAAGCATTTTTTGCAGTGTGTGTGTGTGTGTGAGAGTTTGTGAGTGTGTGCATCTGCAGTGTAGTAGAGAACAAGTTCTGACATTCAAACAAATCCTGTAAAATTTTCTGATTTGTATTGTTCTTTATTTTTTTTATAAATTATTTATCGTTCTTGCAGCTCAGGTGGCACTTTATTTAAAAAAAAAAGTATATTTGGCAGATGTAAAGCATACATGTGTATGTTTTTGTGTTAGTCCATTTTTATTTTATTTTATTATTATTATAACAGCTCAAGGAGCAACATGTTTGTGCACTTTCTAAAGATTTTGGTTCTGTTTTTGAATAAAGGGTTGGAAATGAATGCTTTTTAAAATCCGATTCTACGATTAATAAAAAAAAAATAATCGGCAGATTAATCGATTATTAAAATAATTGTTAGTTGCAGCCCTAGACCAGATATGCCAGTGATCAATTCAAAATAGTCGTCAGTGGTTAGGTTGGAGACAGTACTAACACCACGGGAGGCGGATGTTTGACTCAGAATGGGTTCACTGCTAACACTTGCATCTTGGCATCGGTACCACTAGAATAAGCCCACAAATAAAACAACCAACAGCCACTATGCCGGGTGGGATCAGGCTTGTTTTTGTTAAGTTCACAGTTATCAGTAGGTTCAGTCCAGGAGGTGTCAGATTGAGTAGGGGACGTTGATGTGGAGCCCAATCAGTAGTAGTATAGGAGCTCCAATCATATCCGAGGGGATCTGCTACTAGGGTGGACCAAGATGTATGCAGTTGATTATTAGTCATATACCAAGGATAGCCTGCATAGTCTATTGCTTTATGTCCCTTATAGGACAAGCCAATTAGAGTAATTGATATTGTGTCAGAAGAGTGTCACTTCTATGAGGGACCTGTGTGCAAGACTAATACCACATTTGGAAGTATTAGGAGGCAGTTCAGCTAATCTCTTCCTTCTTGACTGAGGGGAGTCAGAAGGAGATATTGGGCTTAAGAAGAAGGCAGACTTAGTAGGGGCAGGTGTTGGACTCAGTGTTGACTTATCAAAGTGTTCATGCCACAGAAGGATGGGGAGTGTAGTAATGAGACCGATAAGGAACAGCACACTGATCCTCTCAGGGACAAGCCATATATGCGAGAGGGATGCCAGGGGCAAGGTTGATCCATGATGAGCCGGGTTGGTAGCTTGGCACGCTACGTATTTCAGTAAGGACACAGATTTCCTTACTGATCTTGCTCGGGTGCATTGTCTGCTCATGTTGGAGGGCCTTCTGGGGGCACCGGTACCCTCTTACAGTGGGACTGCAGTGTGGGTTGTCAGCAGGATTTGGAAGGGTCCCGTCCAGCGTTGTTGGTTCCACTTTGTCTCTGGAAGCTTTTTTTTTTTTTAAACGAAGTCTCCTGGCTGTAAGCGATGGAAGTTGGATTTTGACTGATCGTGGTAGGGCAGCACCAACCTGGGAGTGAATATCTGACAAACGTTTGTTGAGAGACACACAATAAGTTAACATGTCTTTCTCTCACAGAGCAGTGTTCAATGGAGGGATCCTCCTGATCCAGAAGAAGAAATAATAAAAGTCAAATTAAACATGGAGAGAGACTGAATGCTCTTCTCAAAGGAAATCTGCAGCAAAATGTGTAGAATGCACGTTTGTGTAATTTATGTCAGTGTATGTTGGTTTCCAGCATGTGTCAGTGTAGATGTACATAACCTTATGTGGAACTTTCTCCAGGGCTTCAGCCATGCCTTTGTCTGGAACTCCACCTCACGTCACCCATCAATCCAACTGGAAATGCCCGTGGTGGACTTCCTCTTCTCTGTCCACATCTCCCACCATAGGCGACGCCGCATCCTTTTCCTCTGCTTTTGTTGGGGCATTCTCTCACCTCTTCGTGCAAATCATTTACGGCCCTAGACAAGGCTGTTCCCCCTCGTTCTGCTTTAGGGAGATGCTTAGAAGAGTTCAAGAGGTTATCAGTTGACCACGGCCTATAAACATAAACAGGGCCATCCCCCAGCCACCTGGATTATGGGAAGTGTGGTCACTGCGGGGTCATGGCGGTTGTAAACAGTGTCTGAACGCGTTTTGGAGGGAGAAAATGGATTCATCACATTTTTTACCAGTCCAGAGAGTCCACTACTTGAGCGGGGGCAAACAGTTGTTCTGGCGTTGGATGGCTCTTGTAGAGTTGGAAGAGGGACATCTTCTGACGGAAGTAGTACTGCAGCAGGAATCGGCTGTAGATCTGCATCTTCTTGGTCTGGTAGGGGCTGTACATTTTTGCAGGGCGGAGGGGCGGAGTCTACACTCAGACAGGCTGAAGAACCCATAGAATTCTCATCGAAAACAAAGACACAAAGACAGTTTTTTCCCTTTTTTTAAATTTTTTTTTTAGCTGAGCTTGACTAAGACACCCACCTGCAGAAAAACCACAATGTTCATGCCAGTCAACCAAATATTACACACTTCATCACGTTCAAAGTCTCAATTTTCAAATCAATATCAAAACCAGAAAAAAACCCACACACCTATGTGTAAAGCGACATGCACAGTACAAATGCACAGTTTAGGTGTAATATATACTTATATAAACTTACATTTTCCCCAGCTTTTCACAAGCCTAATTTTAAAACGCTCAGAAAGTTAAAACAAACAAAATGTAAATGAAAAATATTTTTGTCCAGACAGTAACATCTGTTGCTAAGAGTCTAATCCTCACACAAAACAAGACAAGACGAGAATGATAGAGAGAGAGAAAGGAGGGGCCCCCGCACACGCGCACACACACACACACACACACACACACACACCCAAAGAGTGAGAGAGAGAGAGTGTCTGTGCTCATACACAGACAGGAATTACCATGGTTTTCATTCTCTTTTATCATTTTTATCATTATATAAGTTAAAAAAATAATAGGAGCTTCTTTTTCCCCATTTCACTGGTCTTGTCACTCAGGCTCACAGCCACGAAACAGCCCGGTGATTTTGACTCACGGAGAAACCAATCTTATCTCGCACCCTTATTTCATGCTACATTATGTCACAGTATAGCGCCAGAGTACTTTGTTCACACAAATGGGAAAATATCACTCCTTTCACCTGACTGAATTCAGTTAACCACAGAGTCAAGCAAATATGATTTAATTAAAATTTTAAGAAATTAAGTATTTTCTAGTTTAATTATTTTAGCTCACCGTGTCCTCAGATGAAGAAGTAGATTTCGGTGCAGCCAGCCAAGAACTCAGACCAGAGTCTCCGTCACTCTGAACCCTAAATGAGGATTGGAGATGGATCTTTTTTAAATCCAGGTGATCAGTCCCTCTGATCAGGTCTTGGCAGGCATAACCGATCCCACTTCTGACACCAAATTGTCATGGAAGCTGTTTCCATCACTGAGCGTCTGAGGAGTCACAATGAGAAACAGCTTAATGAATTTAGTCAGGTTTTATTTACATGCGCGCATGGGAAGACTTGCTAACTGAATCCCCAAAGGTCTGAACACAGTGACGTGTGTGTGTGTGTGTGTATATATATATATATATATATATATATATATGGTCGGTGAAGCACTGATGTTTATCTTTGTGCCAGCATAGAGCAGGATCTTACACATTCCACAGAATTAAAGCTGTCAGACCCAAAGATTTACGACTCTGTTTTGCAGGCTTTGGATTAGAAGCACATAATAGAAACACTTTTCTTTTACATTAAAACACTTTGCTTTAACATTTCCCTCACACCGTACACCACCTTGTTGTCGGTGAAAGACACGTTGAATTCCTGCAGCTTCCCCATCGCGGCGTGGAGAGTGCGCGGCCGGCCGGAGCACTCAGGAGTGTGCTGTAGGTTCTCAGGTATCAGAGAAGCATCATCTGATACGGTTAAAGATGAATGTCTGTAATATGACACTCTGTCACATGAAGGCAGTTTCAAATGATAAATTAACTAGGTGTGGTCACTGAAACATGGTGGCTCCCTGATGTACACATATGGACTCCCACTGAGAGCTTCTGCAAACATGGCGGCTCCCAGTAGGAGTGAAACCCCACGCATTCCATTGCTTTTAATTGGCCAAATCAAAAGAAGAATTCATGATCCTGTCCATCTCTGACACCCCTCATCACTGGCTCATCACTTATCACTTTTAATAAACTAGACCAAAATAAAGATCATCAAAACATGCTTGAGCTGGAACAGCAAGAAGAAGTTTACCAGACAGTGTTGAATGCGCTCCAAAGCATCAGCAAGTTTGCAGGGAGTTACTTCACCAATAAACTGTGTGAAGAGACAGAGTCTCTCAAAAATACACAATATTTGAGTTCACTCAGTAACAAGATGCAAGTACATATAAAATATGTGGTGTTACGTCCTGGTATTTCTGTTCTGTGTTTTGTATTGTGTTTGCAGGTGCCTGGATATTAAAAATACAGCCCATCTGTTCCTGCTGTGGACAGAATAAAAGGAGCCTCAGTCTCCTTTTTCAGGGCTACGCTTGCCGTGCCGCCTGCCTGCCTCCCTACCATTTCCCTTTTGCATCAACTTGTTGTCTTGGCCTGCTTCTGCCACGTCTTTGGGCTTACGGGGGAAGGAAGCGCAGAGGTCTGACATGCTGGGAAGGGTTTTATTATTATTAAATAAACAAACAAATACAAATAAACAATGGAGCGGTGGCCAAAACAGGAAATAAAAGGGAATAAACGTAAACAAACCCGCAGGCGTGTGACGATTGCCAGAACTGAAAATACTAACACACGGTTACAATGTTAAGTTCACGAAAATGCCGGAGATCTAGAAGGGGCGGAAACATCCGGCATTTATGGGGCGTCAGATTGGAGTCAGGTGTGGACCCTAGCTGCAGGCAATCCTGACAGAGCCCCCCCTCCAAGGACTACGTCCTCGGAGCCCCAACAGTACCATCAGTGGAGGCGGCGGGGCGGACGGCGGCAACCACAGGGCTCCTGCCCTGCTGTATCCTCCCCTTGGAGGACCCGGTCCCTCTGCCTGGCTCCCCGGCGTGGTCCTGCATGGCGGCCCCGGACCCTCGGCCTGGCTCCTCGGCATGGTCCCGCTTGGCAGCCCCGGACCCTCTGCCTGGCTCCCCGGCGTGGTCCTGCATGGCGGCCCCGGACCCTCGGCCTGGCTCCCCGGCGTGGTCCCGCATGGCGGCCCCGGACCCTCGGCCTGGCTCCCCGGCGTGGTCCCGCATGGCGGCCCCAGACCCTCGGCCTGGCTCCCCGGCGTGGTCCCGCATGGCGGCCCCGGACCCTCGGCCTGGCTCCCCGGCGTGGTCCCGCATGGCGGCCCCGGACCCTCAGCCTGGCTCCCCGGCATGGTCCCGCATGGCGGCCCCGGACTCCCGTACCTGCACACAATAATCAGGGCCGATCCATCTGGGTACGTGTGGGCCCTGTCTCCACACGTCCCCTCTGATTGTCCCAGAGCCTCCGGCGACTGTTCCAGGCACCCCAGGCTGGTGCCTTCTGGGACTATGCAGCCCCTCTCGCTGCACGGCCCTGGTGCCAAGGGGGGGGGCATTGCCAGACCATCCGGCTAGCCCCTTCTGCGTCCGTTGGGACAAGCAGGCCCTCTTCCTGCCTGTCCCAGCTGGGTCCTCATGCCTACCCGGGGGCTCTATGGCGCTCCACCCCTCTGGAGGCGGACACAGACCCATGCCTGGCCCACCCTCCTCACCGGCTACCGGAGGACCCAGCTCAATCGCTTCCACACCTACCCTCCCCTCAGGAGGAGTCCCCAACCCGAACTGCACCCCCCCAAAAAATTCTTTGGGGGAGCACCCCCCCCGGCTGGACTTAGGGGTACCTTGGGGCTTGTCCACCTCGCCTTGGACCAGCACGTTCAGGTCAGGAACCTCCTCCCTGGGGTTCGGTCGCCATCTGGTGGACACAAAGAGGGGAAGTGGGGGCGACATACGGACACATATACCACGCACACACACACAGACAGAGACAGACAGAAGAAAGGGTCGTCTGGTTCCCTCTCTGAGCACTCCGGGACCTCCTCAGGGGGCACAGCCAGGATCTCGGGAGGCGCGACCTTCTCGTCGCCCGCCAGTGCTTGGTCTTCTTGCCCCGGATCCTGACTGGCGCTGGATGTGGTGGAGGGGCAGAGTTCGATCCCTGGCTCAGGCTCTGGCCGATCAAACTCCGCCCTCAGTCTCTGCTGGAAGTCTCGAAAACTCCTGTTGGTCTCTCCCTGCTGCCAGAGGACTGCGCTCCAGCCCCATGCTGATCCAGTCAGACACGTGAGGATGGTGGTGATCTCATCCGTGTCTGCTGCCCCACTGAAGGGTCCTGGGACCATTGGGCTGTCCCACACGGGGCTGGGCACGTCGCTGGAGATGGTGGGGGGCGTGTGGCGTGGGGGGTGGTGGACGTCTTCTCCAGCATGCGGGGGCGCTGGTGATGCGCTGCCGTTCAGCTGGGGAACGCCCGAGCAGAGGGAAGGCGGGTCGGCGACTGGAACTGGGAGGGCATCTTCCCTGTGAGGCAGTTCCGGCAGTGAAGTTGCTGGCTGGCGACCTCCTGTCGCCCTGTTCCACCAGCTTACCCCCGCATCGCTGTCCTCCTCCTCGCTGTTGACGCACCTCTGGGACTGACGTGGGTCTCCACGGACCTCGCAACGATCATGGACGGGCACGATGGGCGGAGCAATCCCGGCACCGACTGCCCAATTGCCGTCATCCTCGTCGTAGTCCGTGTCGACCTCGTACCCTTGGAAGTCACGTGGATCTTCATGGATGTCGCGACAATCCCGGATGCGCGTGCTGGGTGGAGCCATCCCGGCCCCGACTGCCCAATTGCCGTCATCCTCGTCATAGTCCGTGTCGACCTCGTACCCTCGGAAGTCACGTGAATCTTCATAGATGTCGCGACAATCCCGGACGCGCACGCTGGTTGGAGCCATCCCGGCCCTGACTGCCCAACGAAAATCCACGTCATTGTCGCTTTCGTCATCCGTGTCCTCCCACTGGTGACTCCGAGGGTCGTCCACCCTGCGGACATCCTGGACCCAGGGTGCGATCAACTCCCATGGGCAGTACTGTGGCCATTCGGGCTGGAGCCTGCCCACCTCCTCGCTGGAGGGACGCCGCCGTTGTCGCTTCTCACCCCCCTGGAAGTGACGTGGGTCCCCACGGACCTTGCGATGATCGCAGACTGGCGCGATGGGCGGAGCCCAACTCTCGTCTCCCGTGCTCTCGTCGTCGTCCGTGTCGTCCCAGTCCACGGGGAGCCTTGCCAGCAGAGCGCAGAGTTCTTGGCTCGACATGCCGAAGATCGTGGGGGTCGCATCTTCTGCGCTCGCTGCCCACGTCACTTCCTCGCTGCTGCCGACGCCAACGTCCTCGCTCCGCCCACTCACCCGCCGACGTTGTCGCTTCCGGGTTTCGCGGAGTTTCCCGGGGGTGACGTCATCACGCGGCGCCGCGTACCACGGCTTCTCGGGGAGAAAACGCTCCACCAGAACGGGCGGCGCGTCTCTCCCCTGGCGTCCGCGTTCGCTGCGCCGGGCTGCGCCCTTCGCGGCATTTCTTCTCCTCTGTTTTTTACCTCTGCGCTTTTGGGTGGGTCTCTGGCATTCTGTCACGACTACGGACTTACGGGGGAAGGAAGCGCAGATGTCTGACATGCTGGGAAGGGTTTTGTTATTATTAAATAAACAAACAAATACAAATAAACAATGGCGCGGTGGCCAAAACGGGAAATAAAAGGGAATAAAGTTAAACAAACCCGCAGGCGTGTGACGATTGTCAGAACTGAAAATACTAACACACGGTTACAATGTCAAGTTGTTTGTTGTTATTCGTTGTAATTCATTTCATATATATTTCTTCTTTATTTATATATTTATTTGTTAATAAAATACTTGTTAAATTTCTTCGTTTCATCATAGTAGGTTTTCGTTTTTGTCCTTTCTTTTGTTATGGGCCGGAGCCCCTAGTCCAGCTTGTATCAACGGCTAGTAAGTAATACAAAGTTGAATAAAGAACAAATATGATTATTAAAAAAGTGATAGAACAGTTAGTAATACGCAATATGTATATTGCACTGGTATTAATATAGAATATATGAATACATAAATGTTATTAATATGGAACATATGCACGTGTATAAAGTGGTTATGAATATAGAACATATGTTCCACAAACCAAAGTTATGGAGGCTATTGTAAAGAAAATGAAAATTATACAACATCACCCAATCAAACATTAGATTTATTTTCCCACAATTGTTTGTTTATTTGTTTGTTTATTACATTAGCATTTTTAATCCACACAGTTTTCAGATGAAGGAAGTGTGAAGACTGCCAAAATGAATGAAGTTGAACGTGACGAGCTATCACAATGTGCTATATATATGTTATATTGTGTCAATGCTCTTCTGTGGGGAATATAAGTAAATATAATTAAATATAAGAAAAAAGGTGTTTGCATTGTATACAATTGCATATATACATATTGTTGTGGAAACACAAACATATTGTCAACATTCACATAATAAAAAATTTATATTAACATGTAAACATTACATGGCCCGGTCTAGCCAATAGCATTATATCACCTACTTGAGAGGTGGGTATAAAGATAGTAAGGGCCCATCTCATTGGTCAAATTTGGACACACAAATGCTTGGAACCTAAATTATTATGCGTCGCATACTACTTCAGTAGGTACCAAATTTTTACATTTTACACTTGAAAAGAGCCGTTTCCCGCCATGTTTCGAATTTGACGCCGCCTCTCCTGCTGCCTTATGGTACCGTGGGGTCGAGGAGACCAGTCACACCGTTCAGCTGTTCCTGGCGATAACCAAGACGAGGTCCGGGCCGTAAGCCATCAGTGCAGGACAGTCACCACTCGTCCTTATGGACTTCCTTACACCCCTTTCATGAACCATTTTGGATGGCGTGTAGGGAGTTGTGCCTAGGAGGGAGGATAATGTCATGATCTTGGCCTATTCTGGGTACGGAGTTCGGACTGGAGTTTCATGTTTGTCCTGTGAAATGTTTTCTGATTGTGTTCAACTGTGTATGATTGTATAAAGCTGCCCTGTTCATGTCTGTATGCCATCAGGTCATTGTTTGGTGATGTTCCCCTTGTCCTGTCTACCATGTATTAAACCCCTGTTTCGTGAAGTTGTACGTATGCGTCCTTTTTCCTCGCCACGTCCAGCCATCGTGACAACATCAACTCAAGGCACATTAACTACATTTACATTTATTTTGAATAAATGAGAAGCCCATGCTTCAGAAGTGACTAGAAGCCCTAAGCACTTGATACCACAAAACGAAGGCACTAATGAACTACAGGGAAGGTTCTCATGAGCCTTCATCTCCTTCAGGAGCCCTGTTCATCTTCCTCTGGCACCAGGCAGGTCCGGATGATGGCGCATGTTACAGTGTAGGGGTCACAGTTGGCTGCAGGTCGACGGTCCTCAAAGTAGCCCCGCTGTTCCTGAGCCATATGACGTGGGATGCGAACGCTGGCACCACGGTTGGCCACACCTGAGGAGAACTCGTGGATGCTGGCAGTCTCGTGGAGGCCAGTGAGACGCCGTAGGTTGTCCTGTCCATCATGGGGGTCATACACGCTGATGTGTTCCTGGTGTTTATTTCTCAGTTTTTCTACAGCTGCTTTTATGTGGCTGTGGATTACATGTATTTGGAGCTTTTAAATGAACCATTCATTTGTAGAATTGTGATGTATTTTTGTATGTATGTCACATGATTTGCTTACGTCAGCCCTCCCTCCTCCCTCATTGACTTGGTGCTAACGTTGATGTGGCAGCCAGCTCCATTCCAGTTCTTCAGCGATTTGGGATCCAGAGATGCGATCACCCCAAAGTCTTCACACACACGGTCAAGCAGGAAGCGGCTCATCCAGAGCTGATCGCCCATTTCCACTCCTTCACATGGACCCACCTGAAACTCCCCCTACAGAGAGCAATGAGGCTTAATTACTGATATTCTGTAGTTTTTGTGGGGTCCAATACAGAACCCTGCATTAACAAGGAGCTATCAATTCATTATCTTTCAAGCAGTGGTCAAGTTGTGGATTTTGCATTCATCCAGCCATGTATGCATGCCTGCCATATGTGTGTGTGACTTTGTCTTGTGTAATTTATACATCTGAGGGCTTATATCTCTGTTAATTAGGTTAAGTTATCCTTGAAGACAATTGTCTTAAACAGATTATTGCATTACAGCCCTACATCTATACCAGTGCCACCATAAATTCTGTATTTTATTGCACTAATGCCCTTCATCAAAATATTGCATATAGCATTATGCAGATGCCATGGCACCACTGCCCTCCACACTATTACCTGCACATTGGCCTAAAATCACCCACTCCACAACTATTTTCTTATAGTTTGATAGCTAGTGAAA
Source organism: Denticeps clupeoides (assembly GCF_900700375.1). Taxonomy (NCBI): domain Eukaryota; kingdom Metazoa; phylum Chordata; class Actinopteri; order Clupeiformes; family Denticipitidae; genus Denticeps; species Denticeps clupeoides. The sequence goes on along the minus strand of NC_041709.1, from coordinate 21,374,559 downwards.
CTAACAAAAATTTGTATGAATTATTTGTACAGCTCAATGGGTATCTCCGAGCTGAAAGCACCAAGTCATACTCCTCACAAAGAATTGGGTCAGTAATGATTTTAAGGCCCTGCCACCTCAACATCTGCTGAATAATGGGGGTTTTAGGCAGAAAGTTGATTGGAGTGTATAAATCCATTCATCCTTTCATATATGTGTGGCAGTGTATCTACCTGTGATGGCATGACTTCTGCATTGGTTCCACCGATTTTGATGCCAGTGTAGAGACAGGCTCTGTAATGGCTTTCTACGATGTCTCAGCCAAAAGCCCGGTCTGCCCCAACGCTGCAGTAATACGGGCCTGATGGAGGACACACGCACTCTCATAAAACCTTTTAATTACATTTCCCTTTCATTATGACATGGACTATGCAAATACAATATCTTGGTATTTAAATATTTGCAACTTTAGGTGGTATCTAGTTTAAATACTTAAATATTTGTGTTGTGTCACATGTTGTGGAAATCTTTCCAGTGCTGAGCATCTGAGAAGCCACAATGAGGAAACGGTCAACTGGATTCACCAAGCTTTATTGTAAAAAAAACTTTCTGCCCGGGGTGCAGCCTGCTGCCTGGGTGTGAGCTGGTAAACAACAGATATTCTGTACAAGAAACTCCACGCACGAAAATGAGCAAGGCACAGTGCAATAGTTTCCCTTGCACACACTTAACAAAAAATATGACATGGTGCCATCTGATGAAGAGGCCTGTATTTAACCAGTCTTTTTATGCATTTTTATATATTGTTGTCCAGGTGACAAACTCATACATTCTCTTAAGATCCATTCATGCATGTTTTACTATTAAATTTGGGTCAACTAAACTGTAAAAGAACAAGTGCGGAAAACGTAAAAATGTAAGGCAACCAGCTGCAAAGCATTTTAAGTTCTCTCATGCCACAACTACATGTGCGTGAAGCTGAGAGAAATTAAAAATGCATCTCAGCCGGTTGCCTTAAATTCCTTAAGTTTTCCCCACTTTTTATTTTTTACAGTGTAAGTGTGAATAACCTACTGGGTAAAAACTGGCCTAAGATCATTTAACAAGATTGTAAAATCGAATTGAATAATTATTATCTTATAATTTACAAAGTCTTATTCTTAGCACAGAGAGCTAACATGGTAAAGAAGTAGCTCTATGAGAAACCACAAATAAACACTAACAAAACGTACCTTGAGGGGCAGGGTAGCCATTTGTGGGCCAGCTAAACGGGCGCTTGTCTACGCCGAGCAGGGTGTACTCCTGCTCCATCCCAAACCATATTTCATGCTCCTTAATCTTCTCCATCACCTGGATGCAGCAACGACGGCGGTTTGTTTCTGCGGCAAAATTGACAAGATGTTGAGTGATGGATGAGTAAAATTGCATTGAGCTGGACAGTTGTACCGATTGATGAAATACGCTGAATTTTATTGGGCCTTGAAACAGTTGAGTGTTGTGGCTGTATAATTAAATAAGTAATTAGAGTAATACATATTTTAACCAAATGTTACTATTTAGTTGTTTATTTGAAGATGAAGGTTGTTGAATGCAAATCGATCTATGTTGTTGAGAGAATCACCGATATGTGTCAAGATTATAGAGTGATGCTGACATGGTGCTGACATCTGAGGTGTTGTTAATGTGTGTTGTGTAGTGGACTGCTGGTTTGTATTAAATTGTGATGAGCTGTGTTCTATGAGTGGTGTTGAAGAAGAACTCTAACCCGCTGGTTCTCGACTGGAGTTGAGAACTTCACACAAAACTAGTTTGTTTGGGTCGAGAGTGAACGGGTCCCTGAACAGACGGACAGGAATGAGGAACATGTCACTGTTGGATCTGTTTGACTAGTCAGTGCTGGTGCCACCAAAATTCCATTCAGGGATATCTGTTGAAATCAACCACACTAATTATCACACAACTGCATGCCTAAACACAACTGAAAAGGTGAAAGATGAAAAGATAAAGAGAAAATATAATAAACTGCTCTACTGCTCTAATAAACTGTCTACAGCTTTCAATAGATTTAAAGTCTCAGTCTTATTTCATCTGGTCATCTCAGGGACATTGTTTTTTTTTTACATTTACATTTACGGCATTTGGCAGACGCCCTTATCCAGAGCAACTTACAACGTGCTTAAGTTACCATCAATTCCGGTTCACTAGGACCCCAACTATGAATACAATCTTTTTATTCACTCTGTTGTAGATTCTGTACACAAAGTTCGACAACAAGAAAATTACAATTTAATCTAAATATTCTTTAAAGAGGAAGGCCTTGAGCTGTCGTTTGAAGGTGCTCAGTGACTGAGCTGTTCTGACCTCGAGGGGAAGTTCATTCCACCACTGAGGGGCCAAGACGGAGAAGAGTCTAGATGAATGTTTTCCTTTTACCTTCAGAGATGGAGGGACCAGGCGAGCAGTACTGGAGGCTCGTTTTTTTTGGCCTTGTGACCACTATGGTCATATGCAGTTCCCAAATCACTTGTCAGGAACTTCTAAGCAACTGATTCCACTGCAACGCGTTATCACAGACGTGCAGCTGTAACATAGTGATGTTTGCACTGGCAGGAGTGGGTCCCTTGTGAAGGGACTAGGAGACATATTGCTTCCAGTACTGCTCGACTATTCCCTCCATCTCTGAAGGTAAAAGGATGACACTCATTTCTCTGTCTTGGCCCCTCGTTGGTGGAATGAACAGCTCAGTCACTGAGTATTTTCAAACCTTCCCCCTTTAAGAATATTTAGATTAACTTGTAACTTATTGTCTGACTTATGTATAGAAACTACAACAGAGTGAATAAAAAGATTGTATTCATAGTTGGGGGGTCCTAGTGATCCAGAATTGATCAATTCATTGATTTTAACATAAAAGCACGTTGTAAGTCGCTCTGGAAAGGGGCGTCTGCCAAATGCCTTAAATGTAAATTTAAATGTAAATATTGCTACTGGAAGCATTGGCTTAGCTCCTCACCTTCAAGGCCCTGTGGTTCATCTTTCAGAGTTCGGGTTTTGCAGCGTAGTTCCTCTCCTGTCACATCAATCCAGATGTAGGTCACCATGCACTGAGACCCCTGTGGCAGGCTTAGATAGGTTTGTCTCAGAGCCTTACTTAACTGGGAGCTGAGTGACACTGACATGATGGAAAAGAGATCTGGAAAGAAAAATACAGCATGTCACGAGTCCCAAAATATTTATGGGTGCAGTGAATGAATTTACAGCTGATAAACTTGTGTAGAACATTCTAACACAAAGGATGGTTGTAGCAATATTACATTTCTTTTGTTAGCTTTTACCTTACATATTGTAAATGAACTATTGAACGTTTCAAATGCCCCTGTGATTAAAAGCCCCAGTCCTGTGGTGTACTCCCCTGAACGGTCGTCCTCTCTAATGGGAATACTGAAACTCTGGTTCCTCTGCCTGCTTTTCTTACTGGTCCGTGACACGTGATCTGAAAGACATCCTCCAAGGGAACGCCTACCAAATTATATAATCTTTTGCTGCTCATTCTCTTTTTGTGTCTTTTTGTGATGTAGTATGTTATTCTTCTGGGATACATGTCATCTATGAAGCATCAACTGTGTTTCACAAACACATGTGAAACACATACACATTCACGTATGAAACTGACAAGCATGCATTTATACTACTGAAAACTCGCACACACACGTATGAAACACTTGCACACAAAAATTAAACTTAAACTGTGTTAAAGGCCCATAAAAAGTAAAGTGAATGTCATTGTGATACACATCAGCACAGCACACGGTGCACACAGTGAAATGTGTCCTCTACATTTAACCATCACACTTGGGGAGTGTGTGGAAGCAGTGTGTGGGGATGGTGCTTTGCTCAGTGGCACCTTGGCAGATCGGGAAATTTAAAATGGCAACCTTCTGATTACGGGGCCATTTCCTTAACCGCTAGGCCACCACTGCTCCATGAGCTAAGTAAAAAACAGATGAAAAAGATTTGAATATTCATAGGAGGCACGCTGTGGCTGGTAGAGCTGTGGCTGGTAGCGCTGTGGCACTCGGGAGACAGAGAATCTTCCGTCAGGAAGGGAAAGCAGCGTCACGACCTGGTTTGGACTGCGCAAGAGCAAAATACAATTACCGCTTTTTAAATCGGGTCGCCAAAATAGAATCCATAGAACCGCCTTCCGGATATAGCGAAATGCCTTCCAGATATACTGAAATGACTTATGGACATAGTGAAAAGTTGATTTTTTTGTTTGTTACATAAGAGTCCATCACATGTATCCGTGTGAGCGTTTCATATGTGTGTGTGTGTGTGTGTGTGTGTGTGTGTGTGTGTCTTTTTCACCTGTATCTGTGTGAGTGTTCAGTAGTATAAATGCATGCTTGTCAGTTTCATATGTGAATGTGTGTGTGTTTCACATGTGTTTGTGTAACAAAAGTCTGAAATATTTCCTAAACGGCCCCTCATAATCATCTGTGCCATACAAAGACGACCATAGTTCAATAAACAAAAAAGACTGTCACATGTATTTGATAAATCCAATTCAATCATTTCTGAATCTAAGGCATCAGTGGACTTATAGAGACTATTCAAGATTTGTTTCAGGCCTAGCAAAATATGTCTATGAATTAAGATAGAATTATGTCCGCATGCTAATGCAAATTCATGAAATTCCTGTATAAACAATGAATAAATGAAATATTTTATAAGCGCTTCATTCAATCCAGACAGGAAAACGATTTTTGGTAAATTAAGAGCACGGTGTCTGACTGGTTAAACGTATGGAAGCCCGTTTCCGCCACATTAAAAAAATAGATTTCTGACATAATTTCTGGCAATTCCAACTTCATTTCCTGCAATTCACAATTTATTTATTGTATTTCTTACTTAATTTCTTGTGATTATGATTTTAGTCCTTGCAATTAAAATTTTTCTTGTGCGCTGGTGTTCAGTTCTGGCTGGACCTGTTTGACAAACGAAAGAAGACGGACACTTCACATGCACCTTTCTGGACAAATCACTGTTTCAGTTTTGCTTCACGAGCATGATCCGGTTATGTATTACCAGTTGATACCATTCATCTTATCATTTGACCTCCAGTCTATAGGCCTGCAGCAGGTGTGCCCAGTGTTATTGAGAACAAGTAATGTCACTGCTGCTGCTCCACTACCAGGGGCCACAGGTGGTGCGTGGCCACCCACAGGGCCAACGACCCGGAAGTGGATGAGGCCAGGTTCGACATCGACTATAAACAGCCAACAGCCATCTTGATCTATGGGAGCTTAACATTGTTTCTATTCAGCAGGTTGTCTGCACGCTTGATTCAGTGCCTCTGAGAGAACAAAAAGCAGCAGCAGACAGTACATTGAATTGGCTACAACAAGCATCTTTATAAAATGATCTTTATTTATTTCTGACTGCCGAAACCAGACATCGTTAGCGCCAACGTGAATAGCTATACTAGAATATCTATGGTTATTTTTTGCCAGCACTTTTAAATTTGTGCAGATGTCGGCGCTCTGGTAACATCAAATTTTATTTGCTGGTGCCACTATCCTCACGTTTCTAACTATGGAGTCGCCAATGACTAGAGCTGGTGGTTTGTAGGTCTCAGCGGATGCCTCACTGAGGTCGGAAAAGCGGTTCTATATGCAAACCAGTGAGTGGCAGCCTGGTGGTGGGGGAGCTTGCTGGGTTGCCCTAGTAACTCACTTGCGTGATTTATGCCAAGCCATCACTCAACTGCCCTGCTGTCTGTAGGGCGCTACTGGAAACGGCGCCGGGGTAGAGGCGGTTCCTGACTGACTAGGCTGGTGTGCATCCAGGGCTAGAAATAAGTCTAGGAAGACTTCTGACTGTCTAATTAAATGTAGGTTTCGCATGTTCTCCTGTAGCTTGGCTAATTTCTCCATCATTTTAGCTAGTGTCCTATACCTTCCACAGGTAAAGTTCTCACTACTGATTGTTATGTCCTTAAGGCCGTAGAATGGTTTTGGGGTGCTCAGTGTTTGTGCGTGTTCCCTTTTAAGCTCTCTGCTGGGCGGAGATTGGGATCTCTCGTCAACTGCCAGCCAATCAATGCACAGGACCATTCCAACCACCATTCGAGGGTCATTGTTGTGAAGCCAGAGGAGGAGGAGAGTTTTGGAGTTTGGAGTGTTGTAGAGTTGAAGATAAGCCTTTGTTGTGCGTTAGAGTGGTTAGTGTTGTTAGTTGTGGCTTTGTTGTGTATTTGTATAGTCTCTCCTTTCATGGTGTGTTGTCCTGGATGAGAACCCACTAGCCACGTGCCCGTCTAGGGGTTGGGAAACATGACAACAAATGAGGGGAATGTGTGCGGCATGAATACACAGATACCAGGCCCAAGTGAAATATTGTGCTTTTATTTACAGTGAGTAGTGAACAACCAACCAAACCTAAAGTGCTATATACAACAACAACACAACAATCCACAGGAGGACAACACACCATGAAAGGAGAGACCATACACAACAAAGTCACAACTAACAACACTAACTACTCTAACAAAAAAGGCTCATCTCCAACTCTACAACACTCCAAAACTCTCTTACTTCCTCCTCCTCCGGCTCCACAACAATGAGCCTCGACTGGTGGTTGGAATGGTCCTTAAGTGAGGATTGGTCCTTAAGTGAGCAGTGGACAGCCATGAAAGGTGCCCGGGGAGCAGTGTGTGGGGACGATACTTTGCTCAGTGGCACCTCAGTGGCACCTTGGCAGATCGGGATTCGAACCAGCAACCTTCTGATTACAGGGCCGACTCCTTAACCGCTAGGCCTGTGTTGTTTAGCATCTGCATTGTTTATTACCGAGTGCCGACGCCGGTGGGTGTTGCGGCATGAGCTGATCCGTGCTTAGAGATGTAGCGCCCCTAGCCCCGCCAGGGATACGCTCCCTGGGTTCCATCTGAACCTCATTTTTTGGATATGCTAATTTTCTCCCACCACTTACCATTAAAGAAAACCACTCAATTCACACATTAACACATCACAAGTATTCTAACACAAACAAAGAATTTACTACATATATTTCCATATTATATTAATGATTACAACATGAACAATTAGATAAAATAATATTAAACTCAACAAATATATAACAACTCAAAAGTAAAAGTCTTCAAAACTCAAAAAGACTAAGTCTGCTCGGGTGCGTGGTAGCCGAAACATAAAATGGCTGCTTCACTCTCGCAGAGCAAAAGCAAAAAAATATACTCAATACCTCCTTATCCTGTCATCCACTGAACCGCATGAAGAAACCTCAGGATCGGTCCTGACATCCACGTCTTCCCCTCTGTGTCCCACGTGCCGCGTCGGCGTCTGATTCACCGCTCGGTTTTCGTGCTCGTAATTTATCTATAAGATACGTTATTGTAATGGGTCACTGTCCATTTCCCACTAATGCAATATGTTTTGTAGGGTATAAATACATGAGCTATGTATCTATTGCACCTCGCATCCGTCCTCCATCTTTCTCCTCTCTGTTTCTCTTTCATCTTCTGTTGTCACTCCTTAGTGTACAGGCTGCTGGATTCGAACATCCAGTTCGAATCTCAAGCCGCCGAGGTGCCACTGAACAAAGCACCGTCCCCTGTCATTCCTGCCCACTGCTCACCAAGGGTGATTGGTTAAAAGCAGAGGAAACATTTTGTTGTGTGCACTGTGTGCTGTGCTTCAGTCTTTCACAATGACTTTCATTTTCACTTTCAATGCACCGCAGCCAACACCGTATTAACCCAGTCACCTACCGCCTTCAACTGCCTCCGTCCATCCGGGTCCTTCCAGTTATTCACATCACATGACTCAAGCCATTTCTCACCTGCAGGCAGAATTGGAAGCATAGGCATTGAACACAGTCAGCCCTGCTGGTACTGGAGCACCGGAAGATGGCAAAATGCGTAGTCATGGGCAAAAGTTCTGAGAATGACACAAATACTGAATTTCACAGTTTGCAGTTATTTCTAAGGTGTATTGAAGTATAATAACCAGCATTTTATAAGTTTCAATGGCTTTTATTGACAATTACATCAGGTTTATGCAAAGAATCAATATATGCAATGATGGCCCTTTTTTTCAAGACTTCTGCAATTCGCCCTTGCATGCTGTCAGTCAACTTCTGGGCCAAATCCCGACTGATGGCAACCCATTCCTTCATTGGTTAGAGTTTATCAGAATCTTTTTGTTTGTCCACTCGCCTCAGGGCAATGGTGGCCTAGCAGTTAAGGAAGTGGCCCCATAATCAGAAATTTGCCGGTTCAAATCCCGAGCCATCATGGTGCCACTGAGGTGCCACTGAGCAAAGCACTGTCCCCACACACTGCTCACTAAGGGTGATGAGTTAAAAGCAGAGGACACATTTTGTTGTGTGCATGTGTACTGTGCTGCAGTTTTTCACAATGACAATCACACTTATTTATGCCCATCACATTATTACAGCCAGAAAATGTGTATCATGTAATTAAAAGTAATAGATAAAGAGTCATATAAACAAATAACAAATTAAATTTAGCTTTTTTAAGTTAAAAATTCTCTTTTTGCATGTAAAATGTCGTGTCTCAATCTGTATAATGCAGGAAGCAGAGAAGAAATCAAGCCACGCTATTGCTTCACTTCTCACCCGGTCGCATCTGACGCAACACCGTGATTCAGTGCTCAACAGTAGGTTTCCCCCCAGGAACTAGGGTGAGCACAACCGTTCCACGTCCCCAGCTGTGGACCTAGCACCTCCTCTCGTCTCGTCTACCGCATCTCATTTTAACTAATTAAATGCGAAAACCATTTAACTATTCCCAAAACAATTCCTTCCTGTATGTAAGATAATTTTGTGGTCATACCATTTTGGGGTTGCCACACTCTTCTTGAAAACATCATCATTTGAGTCTGAGGCCTGTGTGTCATTTGTTCAGTCTCTGTTGTCAGTCACTGGTACTCGATCTTTTCGTAGGCCTGGGTGTCTGACCTGGGACTGGCTTGGTTGACAGCATTTCCAAGGGAAGGTCATTCACCAATAGGAGCACGTTCCTGTGTAATGTTCTTGTCCTTCCCCTCTCATTACCCTCAGGATGGACAATGTACACTGGATTATCAGAGATTTGCCCCATGACCACATAAATCTTACCAGGTTTCCCTAGATTCTTCACCAACACTCAATTCCCTTCATTGAGAACAACTCCCTTCACTGTCCTGTCACAGTAATACTTGTTATTAGCACTAGAAAATGTTCTGTTAGCAATCCTGTATGCTTCAGACATCCTCTTGTGCCATTTCTCAACATATCTGTAAGGGTCTCTTTGTCAGTTTCTCCATTTAGTCCAAACAATAGATCTACTGGGAGACAGGGGTACTGCCCGTAGAGCAAAAAGTGTGTTGAATAGCCTGTGGATTCATGCCTGGTACAATTGTACCATCTTTCTTATATGGAGGTGATCTTTCCACCTCTCTTTCTCTTGATCAGCCAAAGTATGTAACATCTGCAGCAAAGTGCAATTGAACCATTCAACTGGATTAATTTGGGAATGGTATGGGGTGGTTCGAGAGTGGCCGACCCCAGACAATCACCCCAGAGTGTGGAATAATTCATTCTTAAACTCCCACCCCTGGTCGTGATGGAGTTATACAAAAGCCAAAGCAAGGTATAAAGTCACATTTTCTTCAATTTTCTCTGCAGCTGTGTGCCCAGATTTTTTAGGCCTAAGCAAATCTTGTGAAGTTTTCAACGCTCACCAAAATGTACTCGTAGCCACCTCTATGCCGTTCAAGGTGCAGATAGTCAATGCAAACAAGCTACAATGCTACACTGGACATCAGGTGAATCATAGGTGCACAGACCTTGACTATTGTTTTTTTTCTGTTGGATGCAATGACACTTCTTGGTCACATAGTCTACCACATGTCTGTGAAGATTTTCAGTCATCCAGGTGAATTTGTCTGAAAGTTGAGTCATGGCAACTGGACTTTCTTTCTACCACACACTGCTTCATTGAGGGCCTATAGAATCTTTCTATGAGAAGATGGAGTAAGACTCAGTCCCCACGTGACTAATTTGGCCATCAAGGTGTTGCAAAATGATGGACTGGTAGCAGCTGGGCAGGACAAGCTGTTTCCTTTGTGGTGTTCGGTGGTACAAAATCCCATCCTCTAGTCTCATAATCTCACCAACTGTTGTATCTGTTCTCTGTGGTTGGACAAGTTCATCCCTTCCTATTGTGGGAAAGGCATCAGAAGGTTGTGGTGCAACATCCTGGGAAGAGACAAATAGCATGGCTATTTGTCATCTTTGTCCTGGGCCACTCGGGTTCCCTCCCACTCACGTACATGAGGGGATTGTTGTCAGTGTAGATGGTAAACTGTGGGGCATAGAAGATAGTCATGAAACTTATGACTCACAGCCCAGTTCAGGGTTAGAAACTCCAGTTTGCCACTGTGCAGGTGGTAGTTTCGCTCTGCTGGGGTCAAGGTCCACGATCCATATCCATTGACTCGTAACATCCCATCCTGTCGTTGTCAATGTGTCAGTGTGCAGAATGAATGGCTGGTTGAATTCTGGGTAGGCCAGGACTGCGGGATGGGTTAACATGGTAATCAAACTCTCCAGTATGCTTTGGTACTTAGTGGTCTACTTACCCTGGCGGACATGTGGTGGTGGTGGTGAACAGTACCTCTCCTGTAGTAACTCATACAATGGTTGAGCGATCCTTGAGATATCTTGGATGTAGGAGTGGTAGTAGCTGAGGAAGCCAAGGACCCTCCTGAGTTTGCCTACATTTTGTGGTGGTCTATCCTTCAAAGACAGCACAGCTACGAGGTCAACTAGGGTCAATTTAAACACCACTTGCATATAGCAGTCCTCTCCTTTAAACAGCTCACACATCTCAGGGCAGAGTTTCACTCCTTGGTTTTGAAGAGCTTTAAGTACCTTTCAAACCACTTTCACATGTTCCTCAAATGATCTGGAGTACCACAAGATATCATCAAGATAAGGTATACAGCATTCATCTCAGAACTCAACATGTCTTCCATACTATGGGATTTCAATGGCACGTTTGAAAGGCCGTTGACCTGACCACTCATAAAGCCCCCAGGGCATGACAAAAGCACTCAGATGCCTTGACACTTTGGCCACGAAGCCCTGGTGGTAGGCTTTCTCTTAATCAAGAATAGAAAACCTGGCATAACCCCCTAGAGTGTGAAGCAGGTCTCTGATTTGCAGCAGCGGGTGTTTATCAGGTACTATTTTCTGATTGATGAGGCAATAGTCTAGAGACGTAAAGTCCCATCCTTCTTTCGCATGCACAACACTAGAGCAGAATAGGCGGACTTCAATTTGACTATTTACCCCTTCATAACAAGGTCATGGATGTACTCTTTGACTTCTCTGAATGGTGGATTGAGTATGGGGGTGTAGGCCTTCTGGACAGGGATATCTTTTAAGTTAACCACCATCTGCAGGCTTGGAATACACCCAATTTCATTCTCGTCTCTCACTAACACCCTGGATTCCTCCTTACGATTTCTTTCTGACCCTCCTCCAGGTGGTCGAGATTCACTGTGGGGTGCCAAAGGGATGTTAGCCCCGGGGGCTTCAATGTCATTTTGTTGATTATGATGATCTGGGTGGACTCTGCCTGTGGACTACAGCTCAATCAGCTGTAACAGGCCCACCACTACTTTCCATGGGAGAGTGATATTGTACTTGTTGGGGTTATTCACGGTCCACAGAACCAGAATGTGAGCATGTGTAGGAGGAGACCAGGAACCCCGGTGCGGTGCGACGCAACCGGCGGGAGATAAAGTACAATTTAGTACAGGGCAGGACAAGAGGAAGGAGCTGAGATTAGAGGATAGGAGAAGATCAGGAACGGTCTTACTTTGGGACAAAAGAAGATGAGCCGAGTCTGACGGGTGTCAATCAATGACTGAGTGGCTGGCAGTGGCTATCATGCCAATTTATAGGAGTCAAGTTACCTTGTTTCCGTGTTGCTCCCAGTCACATGGATGGAATCACGTGACAATACCCCCCCCTTCAGGGCTGACCCACAGGGTGGACTCTCTGTCCCACTCGGAAGCACAGTCAGCGTGGGTGCCGGCGGTCATGTTGGGTGGACGTCCTGCAGGTGGCGGTGATGAGGGCCTACCACGCTGTTCTCCAGCTGTTTCGGCAGGGACCCCACCTGCAGGCAACTGGTGGGCAAAGATGACTGGTTGAAAGCCGTAACAGACCTCAAATGGGCTATGTCCAGTGGCGGAGGAAACATGCGGACTCCGCCCAAAGGAGTTAACCAGGCCAGGTGCGTTGATGGTCTTACTCAAAGCACCCCAGGTATCGTCCCAGCTGTTGGTTGGAGAAGCGATCCACTATGGTCAGGATGGTGGTCATTCTGTTGGCTTCAGGGAGACCGGTGATGAAGTCCAAGGCGAGGTGGGTCCAGGGATGATGAGTGGTCAACGAAGAGAATGCAGGGGACCAACAGCAGGAGTTTTGGGAGTTTTGACCCGGGCACAGACGTATCAGGCGTCTGTACATCCCACCTTAACGAAGGAGAGGGTCCTTTGGCATCCTGGATGGCCAGAGAACACAGAGCAGTGGCCCCAGTGCAGCACATTGGACCGGCAGGTGTTGAAGACGTACAGGCTGGGCCAGGGTCGGATGTCTGGGCCTTAGTCTCCAGGAACCACCGGAGAGGACCCAAGATGCGATGAGGTGGGAGAATGGGTTCGGGGTCAGAGTATAAGGAATCTGGAGTGTGCTGTCTGAACAGTGGGTTGGCTTTTTGGTTTGTGGAACTGGGAATTGCTTGAAGAAAATGGCCCACCTCGCCTGACGGGGATTGAGTTGCTTGTAAGCTTTGATAGTGATTAGGTATTGATGATCGGTCCAGACCAGTAAGGGGGTGTCACAGCTTTGCAGCCAGTGTCGCCACTCCTCGAGTGCCCACTTGACTGCTAGCAGCTCATGATCCCCCACCCTGTAACGCTGCTGCATCGGAGTGAACTTCCGTGAGAAGAAGGACAGTGCCAGCACTCACCTCTGACACGTCCACTTCCACAACGAATGGAAGTGAAGGATCTGGATGTTGAAGTACAGGAGCGGTGGTGAAACGAAGGCACAGGGACTTGAAGGCATGGATGGCCTCTGTGGTCAGGTAGAGGGCGTGTAGAAGGTTTGGTGAGAGCAGTAAGTGGTGCTGTGACTGTAATGTAGCCACGGATGAAGCGACAATAGAAATTCGCAAACCCAAGAAACCGTTGCAGCTGTTTCAGCGTTGTTTCCTGTCCAAGCTGAATGGGTTCCCCCCGATTGTCTGGAGGAGTGACGGTGGTTCGAGGTGATGAAAATGGGGGTCAAAGGATCCAGTGCACAATTGGAGTCGGAGCCGCTGTTTTTGGGAGAGCCAGCAGGTGGCGATCAAGTTGGATCAATGATTCGTATGTTGCTCTTGGCTGACCATCTCGCTGCGGATTCGGGGGGCCTGTCCGGTGGGACCCGGCATCTCACACAGGTGACTTGACCAGCCGGGAGCACTATGTCTGTACCACCCGTCCTCAAGTGACCATGCGGTCTACTTGGCTCAGCTGTTTGAATTAAGTTTACAATGGTCTCAGCATCAATTGTGACTGGACCATTACAGGCCCTCCATGATGTAAACACCAAGGTATCGGAAGCTGTCCACTCTCTCCAATGGGCTCCTGTTGATGACAGGGGTCTGGTAGTTCCTCTCCTGCTTGGTACTAAAGTCCCCTATTTACTCTTTTGTCTTGCGGACGTTCAGATGGAGATTGTTCCTTTGGCACCAATTCTCCAGATTTCAACCTCCTCCTGGTAGGCCGTCTCGTCGGACAGTGTTGTCAGCAAACTTAATGATGGTGGTGGAGTTAGTAGTGGCTGCACAGTCGTGGGTGTACAGAGAGTACAGCAGGGGGCTCAAAACACAGCTGAGTGCTGAGACTGATGGTGGCTGAAACATGTCTGCCCATCCTTACTGCTTGTGGTCTCCCAGTTAGGAAGTTGGAGATCAACTGATGCAGAGATGAGCTGAGTCCCAGGTGCACCAGCTTGGTTGTGAGTGTGGAAGGGATTATGCTGAACTGAAGTCAATGAAAAACATTTTAACATAATCTCCCTTAGGAGTGTCAAGGTGGGTGAGTGCTGTGTGGAGGAGATGGGAGATGGCATCATCTGTACAGCGGTTTGGATGGTAGGCAAACTGTAGTGGGTCGAGTGTGTCTGGCAGTGAAGAAATGATGAAGTTTCTGACCAGTCGTTCAAAGCACTTCCTCACTACTTAGGTGAGGGCTAGAGGGTGTTAGTCGTTTAGGGAGGCAGGATGGGGTTTCTTTGGGACTGGAACAATGATGGACTTCTTGAAGCAAGTCTCCACAGGATCGGCGATTGAGATAAAGAGAGGTTGAATATTTCTGTGAACACAGGTGCTAGCTGGTCTGCGCAGGCTCTGAGGAATCTACATGAGATTCCATGTGGTCCTGCTGTTTTCCTGGTGTTCACTCTCCTGAAGACTCTCCTCACATTATTCTCAGTGATCATGAACATGTTTTTGGTGCTGGCAGTTGCTTCCTGTCTGCAGCGGTAGGCACTTCTAGCCTTAGCATCACCAGCGTCTTTATCTGCAGCCTCGACGCGAGCATAGAATGTGTTCAGTTCATCTGCCAGAGACACGTTCGCATTCGTCATACTGGATGTTGGTTCTTTATAATCCGTTATTGTCCTTATTCCCTGCCACAGGCTCCTAGAGTCACTGTGTTTGAGTTGTGACTCTAGTTTCTTCCTGTAGTGCTGCTTTGCCTCCTTCACCGCTTTCCCGCTTGTCCTAAAACTCCCACAAAGCGTTTGTGTTGTAAGGTTCCCGGCAGGACCAGGCCTGTCCCGGCAGGGGACATCCTGACACCTCAGAAAAACCACGAGAACCAGGCCCACAGACTATTATTTACCAAATGGTCACAAGATCAAAGATTGACCCCCACGGACAATTATTACCAAATGATCACGAGAACGGGTGGATGAGATCTCTCCCACAGACTCTTCATCCTGAGGATGGCGGGAAAGCCCCTCCCACCTCTGGGGGAAGCAGAAGGGTTCCTTGGGTGTTTAATTTGAGTACAATATATATTTGGAGGTATCATGACAATACATGCGTGTTTAGATTTATTCTCATTGGCTCAATGTCCCCTGTCATCAGATATAAGATATAACAAATATGTTAGTACTAAAACCAAACCATAAACAACATCAAAGGTCTCCAACACTTGAGGGTGTCGTATAGTGACCCCCCCCCAAAGTGATCCAAATCGAGGATACATAAGGGAAGGTCACATGCCAATCTGGGAGTTACTGCATTCAGTCTCTCCCACACATGCTGCGGTTTTAAGAACTTTGCTACCTGTCTTTTATCGAGTGCTGTGTGTAACATCTGTTGGGTATGTTGAATTGATTTTCATTCTATCATTCTATCTTGTTTTGGACAATTAAGGAACTGTATTTACTATATCTGTAGAACTGTGAAGATTATGTATCATAATAAATGTAAATATTGATATCCTTAATCTCCCGTCTTGTTATAGAATATTCTGTCAACTAAAGTTCTTGGTTATAGGGGGAACTTTCTGATCGTATTTATGTATGTATGTTTAAAGAACTTCTTGATCCTATAGCACGTAAGCAGGTATTTTATGTGAACCGTAGAGAGTTCCTTTCTTCCTGCCCCTGGTGTGATCAGCCTGTCAGTCGGTGCAAATCCGCATGGTAGAAAGTTATTTTATTAATTATACTTGATTTATTAACTGGCCACTGTTTTGCTGATCAAGATTCGTTAAGTCAATGCAAATTTGCAGAGTCTTTAGTTCTCCCTAACTTTCAGTCCCTATTGTCCTCTTCATTCCAACTACCCATCTAAAGTGAATAGTCTTGGTAGCTATATGGGAGTCAGATAATACAGATCTAAGACTATTTATCCGGTTGAATAACGGTAGATTCGTTATTTTATTTTGCGTCAAAAAACGTCATACACGCTAAACCCTTCACCGTCGTATCAGGTTCCGTTATTGGGCTGATAGTCGGGTTTTACAGTGTGGATGGGGTGACGCAACTCCTATAAACTCCAACTCCTATAAGCAAGATGGAGCCTCCTGTCACTCAGTCATTATTTGCCTTTGCCTGCGAAAGAATTGGCCTTCATCATCGTCAAAGCCTTCCCTTTGTCTTGCCTGTTTTCTCAAATGATGCTGCAGCAGATCAACTTGGTGAAAATTCACCTGCCTCCTTGCGTTACTCCGCACTGGGGTTTTCATTTCTGCCTACTTGTGCTTGATCACTTGTCTCGTTTGTCTGCTAATCACGATCATTATTAAGTAGGGTGACCAGACATGCCCGCAAGATGTGAACCTGCTCACCTTTTTGCACTTCGGTTTGAATTATGAACTGTTAAAGCTAGACAGGTTTAACGTTATTATTTTGTTAATGAGCTGTGTTACCTATAGATGTGTACAGCAATTACCTTTATTTTATTTGCACATTTTATTTTTCTAGCCGCAATAAAGCTGCAATAAATAGCTTCTGAAGTTCAAAACCTATTTTTAATGTGTATATGTGATGTAGATGTGGTAATACAATAATCAAGACAATAAAGACTATGTGCCACCAAAATTTCTAATCATTGCAAACCTATCTGGAGGAGATTAACATTAACATTGCATTCAGCGGAATGAACAAAAGGTTAAGGAAGAGGTCCAGAGATCTACTCAGTCTGGGTGTTCAGTTCACCTACTGTTCACTTTGCATTATACAAAACAACAGACACACGCACACAGTACATCTGAGTAAGAGCCACTGGAACCAGTTTTCACTCCAGCAGGTGAACAGTAAGGACATCAGGGACCTTGTCTGATGTGCAGACACACAACTCAAGACATTTATAGAGTCATGTCCGCATGCTAAAGCAAACAGTACAGCGACAACAAAATCAAGACAAATGAATAAGACACTGAAGAACAATGAATAAAACTAAATATTTTGCACAATGAATAAAACTAAATATTTTACATATGCTTAAAAAATATATAGACCTGACTAAAGTGATTGAATTAATCAAACTATTAAAAAGATTGTTGTACTTAATCAACAAAAAGTTTAAAAGATCAATGCTAGTTATTACCTTGTAAGTTAGACCAGTAAAGTATTTTTTTAGAGCGCAATGCAGCTGAGAGATTAATTTTATGCTTAAAATACTTTTATGATAAATGAGCAGACCATCTACCGTGACCCCACACAAACACCAAAGTTCGAACACCATCAATTTCTGCTGGCCCCTGTTGAAGGGCATTCATTCTCCTTTTATCTCCGTTCATTTATTTATTTACTTTAATTAGCAGAAATCAAGTCAATTACGATGTCACATCATATATTTTAATATCCAGGAACATCACAATATACATACATGTGCAAATATGTGCAAGGACACTCTCAGACACAGTTAAACACAGTGTGGAAACCTTTTGGCATGTGTGGACACGTTGGCTGATGTGTGTTTGGTGTGAAAGGACAAAGGCAGTCAGTGGCATAGTTTTCATTTCAGGACTGTTGCATTTCATAGACAAGTCTATTTTGCTGCATGGTCCCTCTGTGTGTGTGTGTGTGTGTGTGTGTGTGTGTGTGTGTGTGTGTGTGTGTGTGTGTTTTTCAGGCCTTCCTGACGATGCGGCCACTCTTCTTCCAGTCTCTTCCCCTCTCTGCTCTCACAGTCTGGCTACTCACATGCCAGGTACCCTGACACACACGAGCACTGAGGGAGGAGAGAAGCATCAGATTACACAGAGAGCGAGAGAGAGAGAGAGAGAGAATGCACCACACACCTGGAACTCCACATGAGCGCGGCGCGTTTGCGCGGCTTGGCCGCCTGTCTCCGGTACTGCATCCAGCCGCAGACGAGCTCATGCGCGATCATCACGTAGAGCAGGAAGATCAGCAGCGCCGGCTCCATCTCGGCGGCATGGGCGCGCTGTGCCGCTATTCCGCGTCTGCAGGCGATGGAGCCGCGGAAGCGGCCGGTTGTCAATGGAGACGAGCGAGACGGGCGCAGATTGGCCGGGCGCGAAGCGCGTGGGAGGCGATTAATGCACAGAGATGCCAATAATACAACACAACTTGTTCGTTTCTGCGCCTGAGCCTTTGCGTAAACCACACCTCGTTTACACCCCCTCCAGTTCCATTTCCCAAACAGTAAGGCACAACAAGGCAAAAAGGGGAACGATGTGATGTGGAGGTTTGGAGGTAAAGAAGGGCTGCAGACCAGGCAGAGGAGGATGTTGCTGTGGAGACAAGCTGGTTGCTAGGAGAGATTTCGCCAATAACCACAGGTATTATATGCATTACTGCTGTTCGCAAGCTGTCTTCCATGAAGCATTCTGCGCAGAAAATTACAATTAGGTGCATGTAATATTTGAGATATTGTAAAATAAGTAAAAAAAGAAAAGCGATTTGCATAAATGTACACAGCTCCATGCATTTAAAAACATTATACCATTTTAGACAAATTGTGTAAATTGCAACTGCAAGGACGTTTTGTCAAGAAGAACATACTGTTTAACAAATAGTTTTGTTTTATTATTTCTTCTTCTTCTTATGATTATTATGTACATTAATTTTCCCTGTCGTTTTTTCTCATTGCAAATACGCCCACAGTTTTTAAGCTACATTCATGAACTTTGAAGGAATTAAACTTTGTATTTTGTAGATGTCTGTGTGTGCTTTATAAGCAATTTCAAATTCCAGGTTTTCTTTTTTAAATATTATTTTTTCCCATTGACAATTGGTTAATTGTGCAGTTGATCATGTGCACAAATCTCACATCTTACATCTTGCAAACATTTGACCAATCAAAAACATATGGTGTTAGCCAGAAGAATTTCTGAGTTTTGGTCTAATCTTGTACAAACGTGTAAGTGCTGACAAAAAAATTGTCTTGAAAGTGTACATAGAATCATAGAGACCATGTTGTGTAATCAATGTAAAATGTTTTTAGAGTATATCATAACTATGTAATCAATGTGTAATTAAGATGCGTGAAAATATTTTAATGAATGTTTAAGCTGTCGTAAACACATTGGTTTCCTTCCTTATTGGAAGAGATATTGACATGACACCATGTAACCAAAATAGGCAGTATCACTATTTCACAAAACGGTACACCCTGATGAATCTTTTAAAAGCATGCTAGTATACACCAGACAGCAGTGATCTTTTGGTGGTAAAACAAGGTTAAAAGATGCTTTGTTTAAAAATATAGGGTCTGAAATTCTCTTCCCTCCATAACGGATATTTACAACACACGCTGCATCCGGAAAGCCACCAGCATTGTGAAGGACTCTACACATCCTTGTCACGGTGGGCTGGACATGGCGATGAAGGAGGACACATACGCAGGACTTCACATGACAGGGGCTTAATACAGACTGCACACGACAAGGGAACATCAACACGCAATGACCCGACGGCGAACAGACACGATAGAACAGGATAGTTTTATACAATTATATAAATATACAACAGGTGAACACGATCAGGGAACAAGGGAGTAACCCCTGCCGGTCCGGATCATGACAGTACCCCCCCCCCTGAAAGGCACAACCTCCGGGGGTGCCCCACAAAACGGTCCATGAAAGGGGGGGGTGGAGTCCATAAGGACGAGTGGTGGCTGTCCTGCACCGGCGACGTCAGGCCCGGGACAAAGCACGGCTCGTCGGTGGGGGTCCGGCATCCTGTCCGCCTTCCGCAGGCACCTGTCACTCTGGTCAGTTTCCAGCTCGCCCCGCTGGAAAATCCGCTGGCCTCCTCATCTCGGTTAACGCCGGGAGCACCGGAACTGCGCGACTGGTCTCCTCGATCCCACGGTAGCTTTTCGTAGGCCATGAAAGTCCCACCGCACAAATTCGTCGGTACTCCCCGCCTCCAGAATCGCCAGGGGGAAAGAACATGGACAGCATGAGAGATCCTCTCGACCCCACGGTAGCTTGGGAAACCGATAAAACATGACATGGATCATGGCGGGGAACTGGCGATTACTGGAGGTGCGTCGCTGGAATCCGGACGAGACGGCAGCATCGGGGGATGTCCATACATGGAACCTTGGACATGGAACTGCGGGGCAGACGTCCTCCCGACCAACCACGGCTCCCTGGATCTCAGTGGGGCGTCGATCGGCTGCGTCCACATGTGGCCGGGTCATTCTGTCACGTTGGGCTGGACATGGTGATGAAGGAGGACGCATACGCACGACTTCACTTGACAGGGGTTTAATACAGACTGCACACTTGCCTCAGTTAAGCTCAAAGTTCATGACTTGGGGCAAGTGCCAAGACAAAAACCACTGCTGAGCAAAAATAACATTAAGGCGTGTCTCAGTTTAGTCAGATAACATCTTGATGGTCCCCAAGACTTTTCTGGAAACAGTCTGTGGACTGATGAGACAAAAGTTTAACTTTCTGGAAGATGTGTGTGTGTGAGTGTGTGTGTGTGTGTGTGTGTGTGTGTGTGTGTGTGTGTGTGTGTGTGTGTGTAGAATCTGGTGTAGAAGTAACACTGCGTTTCAGAAAAAGACCATCATACCAACAGTAAAATATGGTGGTGGCATTGTGATGGTCTGGGGCTGTATTGCTGCTGCAGGACTAGGAATTCTTGCTATGATTAATGAAACCATGAGTTCTGCTGTCTAACCAAAAAATCCTAAACGAGAATACTGGATATTCTGTCGTAGGTAAGCAGTTTGAATGAATCTTCGAAAATTTATTTGATGAAAAGCATCTCCAAGTTGAGGTTAAAACGCCCATACATCCTGCTGAATCTTCGTTTGATGAAAAGCATGTCCTGTGTGCAGAACTTGAGGTGAAAACGCCCATACACTACATATACACACACACATACACACACACACTGTATATAGAATATACATATGATGTCAAATTTTTAAAAAGTCGTCCCTCTGCCCATAAATTTCCTAGGTTGGTGTATCAGAAAGTTACAATTTTAAGTAGTGGTGGGCGAGGATGTTGACAGCCAAATCGTGCTATATGTTAGTTCGCTTAATACCCGGCTTATACAGGGCAGTGGTGGCCTAGCGGTTAAGGAAGCGGCCCCGTAATCAGAAGGTTGCCGGTTCGAATCCCGATCCGCCAAGGTACCACTGAGGTGCCACTGAGCAAAGCACCGTCCCCACACACTGCTCCCCGGGCGCCGGTCATGGCTGCCCACTGCTCACTCAGGGTGATGGGTTAAATGCAGAGGACAAATTTCACTGTGTGCACCGTGTGCTGTGCTGCTGTGTATCACATGTGACAATCACTTCACTTTAGATGGCTAAACCAATCGAAGTGAACTATGGTGCCAAGCAACGGTGCCACCCAAGACACCCTCCCATCCAACCCATGCTCACGGACCTTCCTCAAGCCAGCCATCTTCCTGTTCTCCTCTGCCCCGGTCCACCCCAGCCTCATCACCTCACCTCCCTCCCCACTGCTCCCCATGGAACCAGAGCTCCTTCCTCGCCAGTATCCACTCCCCGTAAGATGACTTGTCCCCCCGCTCCTAGCATGTCTGCAAGTGGGTCCCCAAACTCGCACGTTGACAGTAAGAGCGGGCCATCTTCTGGTGCAGCAGACATGGAGACCATGCAAGGGACGCTGGGCCAGCTGATCACGTCCCTGCAGCTGCAGCACGTTCCTCTCCAGGAGAAACATGACACGCAGTGCCAACAGCAGCACGCATTTCTCCAGGTCAGCTCCGCTCTCACTGACCTTGCTGCACAAGTCACTGCAGTATCAGCCAAGCTGTCCCCGTCCTTAGGCTTCCACTCTCTGCCTCCACGCACTTCCACCTCCGCGGGTCTCGCCCCACACCCGCTTTACAATGGTCATCCCAGCAGTTGTCGGGGCTTCATCACACAATGCCGTCTTCTTGTCTAAATCCTCCCCCCCGCTCTGCCACCACTGCTCGCTTCTGCTGTAAGAAACCCAGGCCCGGCCAACATCATGGGCAACGCTGGTGGACTCCGGGGCGGCCATGAATCTGATTGACATCCATCTGGCCACCTGGCTTCATCTTCTGATCACACGGTTTGATCTGCCACGGTTCGATCTGTCATGGGACTGGACAGTAGCCCACTGGGCTCGGGTCAGGTACTTTTTCAGACTGAACCCCTATTCATCTGCCTTGAACCTAACCATAATGAAACCACAATATTTTATCTCACCACGACTCCCCATAACCCCATTGTATTAGGCTACCCATGGCTGAGCGTCCACGAGCCCCAAATCCACTGGACCACGGGCACCATCAGACAGTGGGAACGTCAATGTGTCCACCACCAACCCAGGCAAGCCACGCCTGCAAGCCGAAGGGCAATGGATGAATACATCATGTCATCCCTAGCTAGTGGCATAATCTGTCCTTCCACCTCTCCCGCCACAGCCCCATTCTTTTTTGTGGGTAAGAAGGATGGTGACTACCGGAAGCTGAGTGCGGTGACCAAGAAGAACTGGTACCCCCTCCCACTCCTGAACACAGCCTTTGAATTCCTGGCAGGGGCCACCATCTTAACCAAGCTGGACCTCCAAAATGTGTACCACCTTGTTCATATATGGGAGGGGGACGAGTGGAAAACCGGAAATCCGGACACTACAAGTACTTGGTCATAGTTGAGTACTTTGGCTTATTCAAAAGCCCAGCCGCCTTCCAGGCACTAGTCAATGATGTGACCGCTCCCCGTACGACAACTTGTCCCCTCGCACCAAGCATGCTGCAAGTGCGTCCCCAAACTCGCACGTTGACACACAGTTATCTTATCAGTTTAATTCTACATTTCAATATTTCATTCATATTTTACTGCTAATTTAGTGTAAATGTATTTTTAATTTTTTTATTATTGACTGTCATTTAATAAATATAAGTCTGCACAAGGAAAACAGGTAAACAAGATAAACATATTTGTCTACTCCTATGTAAAAACAGTATTTTTAGGACAGGTGAGATTAATTGCGTTAAACATGAGATTAATCGCGATGAAATATTTTAACCCACTGACAGCCAAGGTTGGGATGAGTAACTATAGTCACAAGTAAGTAAAAAAAACATGGTTTTATACAATGAAATGGTTGAGGATTTTGCTCAGAAATTGCATCTGCATGAGCACTTTTATCAACCGAGAAAGTTAGACAATAAGATAGAAATGCTTTTTTGTTCTAACCAATGAAGTACAAGAAGCTCTGAACACATCAGTTCATGCTTTCCAACAGTGTTACCTCAATCGCTCAGTTGCACAACATAACATAAGTGCAGCATCAGGAAAAGGAATTTACTTATGATAGAATCTTCCTCCTTCCTTCGCCACGCTAACGTACTAATTTTTGAACATGGTCCAAACGTCACCAAATTTTATGTGATGCATCTTGGCCACGCCCTGTTAGCATTTTTGGAATAAGCATGATATCATTAGCATGCTAACATGGCAATTTTTTAACATGCTCCAAATGTCACCAAGTTTCACTTGACCGCCTGCTCTGGAATTTTTGTTTTTTTAACTTTTAATTTTTATTAGTCTTAGTCATGTCCATTCTCATTTTAGTGCGGTCAAGTTTCAGTCGGCTAAAACTATTTTGGTCTTACTTTAGTCAGAATTATCCATGACTATTAATCTAGTTTCAGTCAACGAAAACTGATGACATTTTAATCGACAAGTAGCCAGCTGACCTGGCATGTTTTAAGTTGATTAGCCAAGGCCTTTGCTTCCTCTGGTCCATCCGCATCATCGATAAGCTCCATGTGTAGCTGAGTGGTTTCCTCTTGGAGGCAGCTGTTTGCTTCCAGCTCTCTGTGGAGTTCTTCACTTTCAGGATTCTCATTGTCTTGAACTTGTGTCTCTTTTAGCTCCTGGAATTGCCTTTTGAGCTCACATTTAAGCTCTTCTTTTAGCTGTCGCTCATGCCCCAATTGGAGTTTAAGATTGCGATTATGAATTCAACAGGCTAATGCAATATAACGATCTGACAATCTTTTATGAAGCGCCTTGTTAAATCCTGTTTTATGATTCTCATCGTCACCTTTGGCTCTTGGGGTGTTTGAATTTTTGGATACAAGTTTCCTTTTTGGATACAAGTTTTAATGTTCTAGTCCAAAAAATAACTTTTACATACTCACCATCAAAGATAAATTTATGTTTACTGATTGACTGACTGACGTTTTGACATATGTGTTATGAATCATGCACAAATTTCTGTTTCTAGTTTAAATATTGAAATAAAAAATGTTCCTTATATCCACAGCCTCTGAATTTGAGATTAATGTAGAAAGGGTCCCATAACATGAATTTTTCTTCTTAGTGGTCTTAGTGGTTCCCTAATACTGTATCTGAAGTTTCTTTCTGAAATTCAGCCTTGGTGCAGAATTGACGGCACTTTGAGTCCCACAATGAGATTGTGGGACTGTTTGTAGCTTTAAATGCTAATGAGGAGAGAGATGAGATGAGGAGGAGAGCAGCCTATAGAATTGAAGGGGCATTCATAGAAATAACGTCATCAACTCCATTCACCAACCACAATATTTGGTGCAGACAGGAAGTCGTGTTGGCATATTTCCAGAAAAATATAATTAATCCACCGGTTCTTCTTGATTGCACTTTAACACACACACACTGATGGATTTATAGAATATCAATATGTCATATTAAAGCCTATTTATGGTGATTGTGTCATGGTACATGGAGTGAAGGGACAGAATGTAGTAGTAAGATGAGACACTTTTATTTAGACAAAAGACCACAAAGGAACAGGGGATGCAGCCCAAGACAAAAGCAAAAATGCCAGAAACAGGACCAAACTCCTGTATAAGGGAGATAAATGGCACATATAAGGGGCATACAAAGGGCTGAGACAGATGGAACAGGCAAACATTCTGACAAACAGTGAAGTAATGCCCCTTCACAGCTCCATGATGACAGCACCCTCTGGTGGCTGCAGGGGTGACACAGTTGGGATGTCACCGATTCATCATTTATTGAACAATTCCTTGATGCAGTTTTCAGATCAGCAGTGGTCCATGTTCAGGAATACCAATATTACATCATTCACAGGATACTGCTATTATTTATGCCCAGTTTCCAGACCTTTTCTTTGTTGACCAGATATCTGGTATGTTAGCACTGGTCCATGGCATTCTGCTCCAGAGCCTGATGTAGATATCACAAGATCAAGATCCTGTCTTAAAAATCCAATTCCTTTTAAATTTAGCACTGAAAGAGAGACAATAATATATAATAAGGGAATAATAAATATACATTTTTATCCACTGTTGTAATTTATCTTAAATTACCGGGCAATTTAGGTTGGCATTAAATTGTCCAAAATAAATACATTAATATTGTACAGTTTTAGAATTACATTGTTTATATCTTTCTTGTAGTCCCATCCAGTAATCAAATCTACAAAAAAAAGAAAGAGAATATGGAAGAACAATGATGTACTGCCACGTTGGGTGAGATTGCAGCAACAGAAATGAAATTATATAAGGATTATGCTCACCAATAAGAATCATCACTCAGGTCCACTTCTGACATATTTCTTGGGGGCACATTCACACAGTCCTGCTGCAGGATTTAAAATGACACACCCGCACAACCGCACACATAAAAAAACCCATCAGTCCAAACTTTTCAAAAGAAATGTATGATATTTGGAAAAGTGAACAGGGTTAATATGGCAGCACTGCTCAAGACTCACAGTCAGCTCTGGGTCAAATGTATCATTTCCGAAGTCAGAGAATGACATTCTCTGGGCAGAGTCTGAGGCCCATACTCTCCCACGCAAGTAAAAAACCAAGACGACCACCAAAGCAATCAGCAAGACAACCACAGCAATGGAGGCAGCTATGGCTGCTGTGTTATCTGGGGAATGAGGTGCTACAGAGAACAGAAATGTTAATATTGTTGATACATCAATGAACAGATGAGAAAAACTCATCTGTGCGTAACATTCCTGAACATTCTGATGATCAGACTAATCCAGTAATGGATTGCCATAATGCTTATACAGAATAAAAGATTGATCTCTGGATAGTTTTGGTAAAGGTGAAAATCTGCACTGGGCTCTTACAGGCTGGAAGATCTGAGTGTGTGCAGAACATCCCCTCCCTGAGCTCTATGTCATCCAGGGCTAACACACCCTCTGAGCCTTTAACACCCTCAAACACAACCTGCACACACACATAAATACATAGACATATGAACAGGAACACTTACATGAATTTTAATAAACACATAATAATAACCGCATCCAGGTTACATGATTTGAGTTTAGTTTTGTTGATAAATGTATTTTTTCTATGTGAGTTATTGTATTTGTGTGTGTTTTGTGTATGTATGTGGGTGGGGTGTGAATACATGTGTTGTGTTTGTGTGTGCTACCTGGTACTCTTGTGTACAGGTGATGTTGAGCTCATATCTCTTCCATTCCGATTTTCCTCCACTGACAGTGAGCAGCCGCTCCTGTGTCCCCACCACCAAACTGAGCACTCGCAGCTCACCATCATCTGTAACGAAAAGGTTCATCATCCCCCCAACCCTGCATTTGATCCGTAACACAGTTCCTACTGTGTGCTGATGCCTGTGTTTGTGTGCAAGTGCAAATGTTTTTACTTACAGTGTGCAGGGATGTAGACCCAGAAGCGCAGGCAAGTTTGATAAGTAGGGGGCAGTACAGGACTCAGGAGGCAGGCGCTGAAAAGGGAGGTGTTCTGTTGACTGCTTGGAAGGAAGAGGAAGTGACCTAAACGTTGAGGGACAGAAGCAGAAAGGTAAATCTCTCTTGCTCATTTACACATAGGTGAGCAGAAAGGAAGCTCACAAGTCCATACACACCCTTCTCTGTGCCCAAAGTGTGGTCATGCGGGGGTGTGGGGTAGTGTTTTTCTATAGCAGCACTGGTCACCTCCCAGTCTAGCTGGTCCAGGGAAGAGTTTGGGGTGTTATACCATCCACATGGTCTATGCTCCAGGTCACACAGAGCACCTAGCATATACAACAAATATACATAATTTGCTGGCCAACACGGTACTAAAGGTCTACGTGAACTATGAGTCCACTCACCTGGAGACGGACAGCTATGCGCTGAAAAGCTTACGTCATCAATGGCAATGTAAGAGCCAATTCCGCCACCACCCTTTACTTCAAACTCAATCTGAAGCAGGAATAAATAAACTGAGAGCTGAAATGAATTGAAGGGGGGACGCACAATAAAGGCTCCTTGGACCTCCTACCTGACAGCTCTCAGAGCAGCTGATATTAGCGCTGCCATGGTGCCACGTGCCGCTCTGTTTCAGGACATTGCTGAAGACTTTCGTCCTTTCTCCTGACTGAGGCTTAATAAATGCAGTAAGAGAACCTGCATGACAGCCCACATGCAAGGCAACTGAACTTATACGTTGCTTTTATGTTGTATAGTTGATTTATCAGTTATCATAAGTACCTGGTGTGACTACATCCATGCTGTACCAAAAGCTTACACACCCTGTGTTTGGATTTGGAGGGTGGACAGATGAGGTGAGGATTGATGTGCTACCTTGTGGGAGAAAATCTTCACCTGTGTGTGCCAGCATGTAGTGCCCTGCAGACACCATACTCTTAAAATCACATATATAGTGCTAAAGACCAATATTATTTCAGGCCCGCACTCACATGTTCAGAACACTAAAGAAAAACATCAACACAGTTCAGTTGCATTCTACACTATAAGCGTAGTAGACAAGAATACCATTCTCAGTCTCTAGCGTGTGGTCTGTTTTAGGGCCAGTGCCAGAGACTGCACGCTGGCGTACCCAAAGGGTGGAGCCTGTGGAGGCATATCCGCAACTCTGAGCCTCAAACGAGCACGAACTAGGCACAGAGCACGCCCCAGGCACCAGTGCAAGGTCATCAATAGCCACCAGGCCATCAAAGCCTGAACGTACTGCTTCAAACACCAGCTGAGGAGAGCACACAAGAGGCAGAAAGAAAGCCAGAAGTGTTAGAATGTTTCTGCTCATGCTCTCAGTCTTTATCTGAATTCTGTGAAAACCTTTATGAGACATATTTGAGCACATGGCCCAAGGGCGTTAACACAAAAAAGGTTGGGTGACCACATAATCAAGCTTTGACATGGCCATCTCAAGTCCCTGACCATTAAAAGCTGTGGGGTTTATTAGGTGACATGACAAAGACATAACTAACCAACCTGGATGATCTGGAAATATTATGTTAAATAACGAGAGGGTTCGCAATGTAGAAATGTATGGTCTAGAAGAGTTTTTGCTAAAAATAATAATTTATTATACATGGAATTTTTATATGAGGATTTATATTATTCTACATGAAATTAAGATTTTAAAAAGTTCTTGCATAGGACACCATAGTTGCTGGTGAAGAAAAGTGCTGCTGTTCTTTACATATGCATTCACTAGCCCTAATGTTTCTCTGTGGCTGCACCTGGAAGGCTGTGAGCTGGGGGGATATTGTGCACAGGGATTCATGCCATCTGTTGCCATGGCCACCACTTCGAGTCCATAGTAACTGCTCTGGGCCATCTGGGTAGAGGACCTTAACATTCAGAGTTCCTGAAAGAGAGAGAAATATAGAGAGTTGTCCAATATGCCCACCAACACAAAGCAAAAAAACCATCTGCGTGGAAAGAAGCCCTGGCAATAATACCAAATTTCCAGATGTGCCTCGTAAAATAAAAAGATTTGGCATTGCACTCCATACATACCTGTGTCCGGGCCATACATTCTGTAGTAAAAAGATAAACAGAGAGGACTTGGCGTGAATGGATGTCTGAAGGAGACCAGTCGTCCATATGGACCAAGTAGGGTTGCAGTCCACATTTCTACCACCAGACTAGAGCCTATAAATCAATCGATAGAGAGGAGAAGATGGGGGTGGCTCTCAACACTTGTATTGCTGGATGCAGCTGAAATGTGAATACAACACAAGATCTCACACAGAAATCACAGCTTTTCTAGTGCTTTTCTGTTCTAGAGTGAGGGCCAAAGCCTTCAGTATACACCTTCAGTTCCCTGCTGACCTGATCCGGTGGTGTGATCCCCATCAGCAACCAGCTTCCAGTCATAGTTATCTGTTTGGTCCTGGTACCAGCCACATAATTCCTCCTCAAAGTTACAAAAGAGGCCTGCCAGTAAAACAAATACAACTTCTGAGGGACTTACTCAAAAGCTTTTATTGTGTACCCCATTAATCTTAGGAATTAGCACCACATTAGACAGCCTTTCCATGTTCTTTAATAAAAACATTTTACATATGAAGAATGAAATGGCCAGTGGTAATGAAATCTATCCAGAGTGAAAAATACATTTAATCCTGCTTTCATGGGACAGAACACTTAAGCAAGGCTCAAACACAAACTTTATTTAACAGGATGAGCAAGCAGGAAGACAAACAAACGAGACCATTTGTCTCATATGAGATCTGTGAGTATGTGAACCTCTTAGCTCAGTTTGAAGGTGTAATTAGTCAGGTGGGTGCCCTGTCCTGAAACATGGGAAATGTTTGGGGGGGCTGTCCCTGTAACTACTGATTGTATGTTGTTCTTGATAAGGGCGTCTTATAAATGCCGTAAATGTAATTATAATGTTTTGAGTGTATCCCTGTGTAACAAAATACAGAAACCAAATTAACGTTACTGTTCATGGGGTTGTGTGTAGGTGGAAAGACACAGAACATTGCTCTTATGTGGAAAATTCAGGCTATTGTAAACATCTTTATGGGACTGATGAGTGTTTAGAAAAGGAAAACATTGCATTCCAGGACACATTCCATCTGTGAAACATGATGGTTTTCATAATGGGCAAGTCGAAGTCTTGAACTTAATCCAGTTGACACTATTGTAGAAGGACCTGAAGTAACCAGTTCATGTGAGGAAACCCACCAACATTTTATCATTGGAGCTGTTCTGTATGAAGGAATGGGTTACAATGAGAAATTCTAATCTATAGTCACCAGGACCTGGTTTTGAATTATTTATAGTCAGATATATTCTTTAGGTAGAAATCTGGAAAAATGAAAAGACTTTCAAGCAAGACTGCACCCCTTTACTATGAATTATAGAGGTGTTTAATATTAAATAAAATAAAAGAAATTCCCACTCACCATTGAGAATATCTGGACTGTAGCTGGGATGACAGTTAATGTAGCGAACGTCTTTCACTGCTATTTGGGAGCTTGAAGAGATTTCTGTAGCCAAAGCACTGAACTCTAGCTGGGGCACAGATAAAATCAAGGCAAATCACACAGAGAGAATAAAACAGATAGAGAACATGTGACATAGCCTCCCCACTTACCCTATGACCAACTATTTTATACAGCTCGCCCTTCATTTGAAGGGTTGAGGCCAACAAAACAGCACATGTTACACAGCATTACATTGAGTAATGCACACATGCACATGGTTTGTAGTAGTATTTAGGTTTATAGATATCTATAGATATTTTAAAAGAACGATTAATGACATAAGACTGTACTTGGAAGCGATGCCGCCTTTCTCCAATGTAGACATCCTGCTTACTCCACTCCCCTGGCTTTTCGGAGCTCCGGCCACTGAACTCCCACAGTCTAGGCTGAGGGCCAAGCATGCTGTCAATCACCCGGAGTGAAAGCTCACCTACAGCGCACACACACCAACAGCACAACATATGCTCAAATCACCAACATCAAAAATGTTCATGAGGTCGTGACCTTGATTCTGGACATGACCCTGCTTGGGAGTTACGGGTAATGAATAGTGTGTGAGTAAATTGTCCAAGAGGTCTGAGCTGTGGCTTTTTTGTGCAGGGGCCTTTTTCAAGACAATCAATACTAATGTGATCTGTACAAGTCATACGTGGAAGGTAGGTTACCAATATTGGGACTAGTGCCAGAGAGACTGTATGAGAAAGACAGGGAGCAGGACACTCCGGAAGGCCCCAGCAGAGGAGTGCGAGTCTGGGCTTCAGTCAGCTGCTGGCCGTCTGCGGTTGATACAAAGAGAGACTCCTCTACATGCACACACACACACA
Organism: Denticeps clupeoides; assembly: GCF_900700375.1. Taxonomy (NCBI): domain Eukaryota; kingdom Metazoa; phylum Chordata; class Actinopteri; order Clupeiformes; family Denticipitidae; genus Denticeps; species Denticeps clupeoides. Next base: position 21,343,446 of record NC_041709.1, on the reverse strand, counting down.
CACACACACACACACACAGAGTCACATTACAAACAATCTATTGTCAAAGTTATTGCACAGATGAACACATAGAGAATACTCACCTGCAGAGGTATTCTGCAGCAGCTTCCAACCCTGACTGCCCACACTGCTGTCAGTCCAACCAGAGCTGCCCCAAGCATATGAGAAATCACCTGAAATATTACAAAGAAATTACATAACAAAGAATCTCAATAAAAAAAAAAAACACGAACTGTATATCTGCCATTTCGAACGAATGCACAAACACACCACACGCCCCTTCATCCTCAGCTCCACTGCAGTCGGGGTGAAAGTCACACAGCAGCTCTGTTTCATCTGTGCAGGGGTGAGAAGGGGGCTCTGGATGAGCTGGTTTGGGTGCTGTTTCTGCAGGAAAAAAATAACATGAGATTACCATCTGCATAATACCAGGTCTCATTTCTGGGTGAATCTATTGCACTAGAGGGCACTCTTTCACACTGTTTAAGAAATAATGAATTCATCACACAAAATATTTTTTGTGGAGTAAAGATATATGATCTGCACATTTTTCTGCACGGTTTCAGGAACAGGATAGGAGTCAGTCTGACTGATGACAGTTCAGCACTCATTTACATTTACTGTATTTATCACATGCAGTCTCCAGAGAGACATTAAGTTACAGGGACAGTCCCCCTGGAGACAAGTCCACTGCTAATTTCCTAAGGTAATGGGTTAAAAGCAGAGTGTGCACAGTGTCAATCACTTCACTTTCACTTAAAAGTGTCTTGATCAGGGACACAATGGTAGTAAGTGGGGTTTGAACCTGTGGCTTTGTTGTCTTCTGGTTCATAAGCAAGTTGTGTCTACTGCCTACACTCCAGTGTAATTTAATTCCATCAGAAGAATATATACAAACCCCTGGAAATCAGTGCCCCAGTCGCACCATGTCAGAAATCCCTGTGTGGCCTTAGATGGAGCTAGGCCAAGATGGGTGAATCAGCAGAACACAGGGAAATGAAAACCAGAACGGTGGGTTTGGGATCCTCACCATTGGAAAAGCGGCAACCAGGAGACATAATGATGCTGTCGATTCCAATGCCCCCATATGCCCCATCTCTGACCGCACCAACAAATAAAATCTGAAAAGAAGGAGAAAGCAACACAGAACGGAGGGGAAGGGGGTGAATAAGGGTCACTGCTCGTTCCATTGAGTTTAGCCAACCAATGCTAATTATCAGTCCGGGGGTACCACCAGCCTTTATGGTCTACCACATTCAAGCCACATTCTTCTGAGAAGTGCATTTGTTAATCGTGGAGCCCACCATTAATCTGGCTGGACTGGAGCAGATTTTTGAAATGCACTGGTAGTTTCTGTGTTTAGGACTCCTGACGAATGGCCCTGCCTTCTGGCTACACTGGTGTAGGCAAACTCAAACAAGCACAGAAAAGCCCTCAGCAGCTCTGAAATGCTTTAGTCATGTTAGGCCAAGCTTACGAAGCACACATAATAACACATTCCTCTTTTCCACAATGAACCTGCAAGATGAAGTGGTCCAAAAATACCAAGCGCTGCACTTTGTGATCTTCAGCTGTGATTTTACTCATACACAGTCAATGCAAATGTCAGACATATTGGAATCATGTGGAATCATTTAACATGCAGTTTACTCTAAAAGGGAGATGTTATGTATATTTTTAAATATGTCATAAATCTTTTAACAAGGCATGCACACTCAATTAATTCTCCACTGCTCCACTAGATGTGTATGGTTGGATTTTTACATTTTTGTATGATTTAGGATGTACCAGGCAAAACAAGCAAACAGCACAATTTTCTTTCTCAATTGCCAGACTTATGCTGATTTTTTTCCACAATACACTCTCATGCAATGTGTTGTTACCCATACTTGGAAGGTGCTGTTGACAACAAACTCCACCTTGGCCCGGACCCAGAGGTCACCCAGAGCACCTCCCCTCTCCCAGACAGGGTAGATCTGATGCTCAGCCACCAACACGGACACACCCCCACTGCGTGGACCGAACTGGTGAGTGTACATCACCATCTACACACATGCATAAACACATCTGTATTCAACATGTAGCATTTGAATGTGTTTTACACACTTTACTACTACTATGTAAGTAGCTGATAGCTGGGGTGCTAGTAGCCTAGTGGGTAACACACTCGTCTATGAACCATAAGATCCAGGTTCAAATCCCGCTTACTACCATTCTGTCCCTGAGCAAGACATTTAACCCTAAGTTGCTCCAGGGTGACTGTCCCTGTAACTACTGACTGTAAGTTGCTCTGGATAAGGGCGTTTTGGTGACTGTAGCTTTAAATGCTAATGAGGAGGAGAGAGGCGGGACGAGGAGAAGAGGTAAGGTAACCTTTCACCTTATGACAACAAAAGGGGAGACATTCCAGATCTGAGCTGCCGCTCTCTGAACGGCGAAGCAGAATGACCAAAGCACCCTTTATACATATCACCATTTCTATTTACTGCACGACCCTAGACAGGCTAGGGGACTCCTATTAATGTAAAATAATCTCACAAAGGGACACTTTCATGATATGAGACCTTTAAAAGTGTTCTAGAGAGTGCCAGACAGAGTGATGAGTGTGAGGGTTTTATGAGTGCATATGCCCCACAGGTTGGGTGTGAGAGGTTAGAAAGATTAGTTCTGGAGTAAAATGGATGAAGCAGTGCTGAAGGGGACAGCGTAGGGATTGAACTTCAATCGGCATGTTGGTGAAGGAAAGTAGGTACAGTGTCAAAGAGAGGAATGCTGAAGGTCAAATTCTGACACTGTAAGTTAGTAACAGGGCAAGCGGAGAGTGAAATAGTATGACATAAAGACATAAAAGTGTAATATTTGGTTATGTTTGCAACATTTGCATACTGTTTCATTGAATACTTGCAATATTTGCAGTCGCCAAAGCATTTCACTGCATATCATGACTATGTATGTGACAAATAAAATTTGAGTTTTGAATTTTTTAGGATTAGGAATGAGTGCATTAAAGAGACAGTTAGGGTTTGATGTTTTGGAGAGATTGGGAGAAGGATGCACGGGGTTTATTGATGTGATGAGAGAGGACATGCAGGTGGTTGGTGTGAAAGAGGAAGATGCAGAGGACAAGGGGAAATTGAAATGGTTGAGACCATTGTAACTAACCATGATCTCACCCCACTTGTAACAAAATGTTGTCATGTGAGGGCCAGCACATTATCATCACTTTTGTGTCTTTTTGGGTTAGGGTCGTGGGTCATTTTTGATGGCCTGACTTGAAAAAATACAAATTCACATTGCACCAGTAAAAGTAAAAGTCCTACATTAAAATTTCTATTTGAGTAAAAGTACAAAGTTATTTGTCTTCAAATGTACTTAAATATCAAAAGTAAAAGAACAGTGATTTATTGTGGCTGTAATGTCTCATTTTAATTAAATCGATTAATTTTAGGTAAATATTTGACATACATTTTTAGTGGAATGCCATTAATTACTCTGCCATTAATTACTTTATCAGACACCCTTATCCAGAACAACTTACAATCAGTAGTGACAGGGACAGTCATCCTGGAGACACTCCGGGTTAAGTGCCTTGCTCAGGAACTGTGGCTTCAGACCACCTTTATATATTTTTGGCACAGACTAAGTCTTTGGAAGCTGAATCTGTGAAAATTGTAGCGCTGAATGCTAGTACTTAGTGTGAGTTACTGAGTGCTCCCCGATATTGAGAACTGATGCAGAGATTTAATGGACTAATGGACATTTTGTTTTTTAATCTACTACTGTATTATGTGTAATGTAATATATGTGTAATAATTATAAAATATAACAGCTTGAGTTTTTAATATAAGCAACATGTATTAGATTATATATGTGGTATGCTCATTAGTAAAGGGTCTGAATACTTAGGACCATGTGAAGAATTTACTGACGAATTTACTTTGTTTCTGTCCACCACTGGTTCTTGGACACAGACATAGATCATACCTCACATGGATGTTCAGGTGTGGTCGGCTGGAGCAGAGGGCTATGAAACGCTGACCAGTCCGCGGTCGTGTTTTCAGATGTGGTCAGATACAGAAAGTGACCTGTCAGCCAAAAGCATATTTTATTATACAGCATTATATATACATTAAGGCTGAACTGGGTGTAGCTTTTTTTTTCACCTCTGTTTAAAATGGAGAAATAAACATACTTGGTCACACCCACTATTCCCATGGAGACAGCTGTTCCCACCTGAGGCAGTGTTTTCGGAGTGATCTCTCCCAGGTCCTATTCTGTGGTCAGATGTTGTTAGGTTGGTCTGTAATGTTCGGTTCCATTTCAGGGGGGACATAATTTTTAGATCCCACATGCAAAGTCCCTCTTCAAAGTCACACCGCCAGTACCCATCTGGAAAGAATAGGAGGGTACCAGAAGAATAATCTTACTACTTCATTGCAGATTTCCACCTCTTCAGGATATTTGTAATTCATAATTCCTTCACCAGGATTACACTGTACGTCATGAATTAATTCATAATGAATTCATTCATTCATTAATTCAATCACTCACCTGTCTGTTAGTGATTTATGTAAATTGAATTGCGGTGGTAGAATTCCTGTGTTATTCCTCTTACCACACATGAGCTCATCTGAGCCATCACCACAGTCATCTGTTCCGTCGCAAACCTGTTGCTGCATTACACAGTTTCCTTGTGTACAGTTAAAGAAACCTGTATCACATCCCCCTGCAGACACTGTCAGAGTGAGAAAAGGGGAGAATCTGTGAATAAGTATTTTTCAGGTCACGTGGAGATGAGAGAACTGAAAGACACACATACCTGGGAGAGCGCAGTCTCGGAACTCTAGCTGGTCCACAGCCACATCTCCATAGCTGCCCACACTTCGAGTTGAATGCAACTGGATGTAGAACGGGGTGTTAGTTCGTCCAAGAAAAACAACAGCTTCTCTCCAGCTGCGCACACTTGTGGCTTCAGGACGCCACACAACAGAATGCGTGGAGTTTTCTCGCCACACTGATGCCCAGAGTGGCACATCACCAAAGCCTGTGTTTCCTTAAATGCAGATAACATATACTTACATTAAATAGCGCTCTTGTGTATAGTCGATATTTTAAAAAGTTGGGTTCTGAGATATTAACCTAATGCTATTTGCAGATCTGGTCCTAGTGAACCAAAGAGGCATTTCAATGATTGCTATCTTAAAGCACTTGAAAGTCATTCTGGACAGGAGTATCTGCTAAAGGCTGTAAATACATGTGAAATGTTAAATCATCCTCACCATCACACTCAAAATATATGTATGAAGTAGATAAATAATATGTGGCGGCAGATAAATAAGTATTAGCACAAAATTTCATTTGCATCTGTCCAGACTGAATTTTCTAGTTTATCAGCCTGTCAATCTATCAGAAGACCATTTCTTAAGACAGATTATTGTGTAAAAAGGTAAAATGGTAGATTAAAGGTAAAAAAGCTAGATCAGAAATTACAACCAATCAGATTGGCAGTTGGTCCTTAACTAAATTCATTCCTCAATGGATAAGGAGGTGTGGTCCTACCTGAGTCCCACAAGAAGTATCGAATTATCAGCCGACAAGTGGCAGCGGATTGTTGCATCAAAGGAGACTTCAGCACCGCGCTATGAGGGGACTCTGCTGTCACATTGGTCACACCCATAAACCTGCCTATGCCCACACACACACACAGTATGACAATATTCATGGTGACAAATGTACAAAAACACTCCTAGCAGTATTTCGTCCACAAAAAGTGTGCGAAAAAAACTTATGCCGCACACTTGGGGGGGTTAGTCTCTATTAACACATCTAACTCAAATCAACTGGGTGTTAAGTTAACGAAACCGTTAAGACATTATCTTAATTACATATTATCTGTGTAATGAGGTACATTAAGGTTTCCAACATATAATTAATCATTCTGTTTGAACTGAATGTATGCCTGTTGTTTTCATGCTTTTGTGGACAATGTTACTGCAAATAAAATGCATCTTGTGCAACTTGACTTTTGTAATGAAATATTTCACTTGTGCAGAAACTCTTTTTGTACACTTATTTGAACCCTAGTTTGTAAAATGAGTCTATAGGTTGAACCTGACCGACTTACCTGTGGAGCTGCCTGTGGTGTAGTCACAGGAGGGGCCGCTGCTGGGGAGTGTGTGTGTGTGCGTTTGTCCACTTTGCATTTGCTTCCACGTGTAGATGCTCTGAGATGAAACGTCTGTCCAGCCACACACACTCGCATCTTCAAAATCACATATAAACCCCTGACCTTTATAGCCTGGCGCATGCAAGAACACAAGCCATTTTCAGTAGCACACAGAAATGAAAGAAGAAGAAATGCTCATGCTCATACCCACACAAACGACCTCCTTTAATAAAATCGTACCGCAGTCCCGTTCGTCGCGGCAGTCGCTGCAGTCACAGACAAAGTTACACTTCTGCTCCTGGGTGACCACACACTCCAGCCGTCCATGCTCAGTCACATACTCATACCTTTCTTGACCGATTGCTGCAAAACACCAAATACCACGATGGTCCAGGCGCCTCCTCAGTTCACACAGATACAACACAGAGCGTCATACTGAAAAGTCTTTTTCCGAGGATGTGAGCATGGTCCCTCGCCTTTCAACAGGATTCAAAGGTCACGCTTTTACCAATCAACTCTGTACCGGAGGAAATTACAATGCACCGAACAGGGTTCTGTGGAAAGTAGACGCCATCTTAACCCTCTTTCTTCAATTAGTAATGTTTAAGATGACCAATTAGTTCAAGCATATAACTAGATGCAAAATAATGTTAAAAATTAAGTGCCACAACACTGTCTCATGTCAGTATATAATGCAGCAGGGTGTTATTTAATAAATAAAATAATATTTTAGATCCACGAAGAACCATGCGCAGAAAGGGACCGCAAACTCACCCAGCTGCAACTGAAGCAGAACACACACTATCACCAGCCTGAGGATTCGGCCCATTCTCACACACTCTCATGTACACACAGCCTTCTTCTGCCTTTCCAACGTCTAGTCCCAGACACTCCACGTGTTACACATTACACCAGCATCTCATGGAGCAGTGGAGCTGATCAAACTCATATACACAGATAACAAGTGGACTTTACACACAGAGTGATCTTTCTAAGTTAGAACACACACACACACAACTGTGACAATATTCATGAAAATATCAACATACAGGCTTAGCCACACCGTTGCTCCTCAACCCCCATTAAACAGATAATCCCATGGGGTAAATCTTCAGGAAGCCTCGACAGCTCTTAATGTGAGGTGCCCTGTTTTTTTTGGCCATGTTCACACCCTAATCTGCCAATCATTTCCAGTACTAACAGGTAAAGGTCACTGAAGACTTTCGACCTTTACACACGGCGTTAACCTGGTGAGCGAACGGCATTCCAAATGAATGTCCTTTGGACCAGTTAGTAGGAAGAGTAGAGAACGGTTCATTATTTTTCACTGCCGTCTTAAATGGCCACATCATGCAACTTGATCTACCACATGCCGATGTTTTAGGCTGCCGCTGCAGGCAGAAAAAAAAACTCTTTTGCTAGAAACCTATAGGGGAGACCAATTAAACTTAATATTTGACAAATATATACTATAGGGTGGAAATCGCAGGCCAGCTGAATGTGGGATGGTTTCATCCACCAAACCACCAGACTGCTGACACTTCATTGCATATATATTATTTTACATAAGCATACTATATACATAGCTTTTTTTAAATCACAAAAACATAAAATGTAAAAGTGGTTAAAAATGGTTGAAATTTTGACTTTTAGAATACTGTAACTACAGTGTTTTTCTACAGCAAAATTCAGGAATATCAGTTTGAGAGAGTGATTTAATTTCTTACCCTGCAGAAATAGGTTAATACCTCCAAAGTAAAAAAATTATAATTCCAAACTCAGCTGAATGTTGCCACTCATTTCAAGCGCAGAAAAGGCTGGAGGGAGACATATAAGACTTTTCTTTTATTGTTTCTGGCAATCCAGCATGGACAGAACACTTAATGCCACAAAAGGTTGTATGTCAATACCCCGTTCCAATCATTACAGGTCATTTTTGTTTCAGTGCCTTTCTAAAAGCTTCAAGGGCTATGCACTTTCTTAATCCAACTTTGTATTCCTAACAATTACTCCCTTAAAAAATGTTGCACAAATGAAAAGTTGTAAATAATTCAAATATACCATCTGAAAAATGACCACTACATTTAGTATACCATTAAGCACTACCATGTTTTTGGCTATGCCACAGATTCATTGCCAAAAATGTATTATTAGGTCTTAAAGAAATCCAGAAAAAACTTTCAATTTGACACTCACATTCTTTTTTTTTTTTTTTTTTTTTTATAAACTTTGAACGAAACAATGTCTGGAAAAAGTGTGCATTTCTCTGACCTCAGAACCACCTACGTGATTCAGTGATAAACACAGAAAATCACAACCATCATAAATACAGAGGACGATGTCAAGTGCCCCATTCATTTAGACTGGAACATTCCTGGGTCTTCCCTTCTGTTGTCACTGAAGAGATGGAGAGACGTGGCTTTCTAGGTCTCCAATTCAGTCTGTGAGCTTGTTAATACCCCTCATCTGCCCATGTCACCTCGTAGTCAGGGTAGTGGGCCTTCAGCTTCTCTGTACTCACAGAGTGCTTTGCCCTTCCAAATCCCTGAAATCAGATCAGTTTGTTAAAAAATCTGAAAATATCATGAAATAAAATGTGCCTGTGCAGACAACTACCATTGAGTAGCCATAAACATGGATCTTCTTTGCCTGGCTGTCGTGTTTGATTCGCCCACCACCAAGGCACTCGCAGTCGAAGATACGCCCCTTCTCCAGCTCTCCTGCAACCCGCTCGTAGATGTCCGCTAAAGAAAAAAAAATGCACAAATGCACTCATAAGTTAAGGCAAGTAAGTAACAATTGACTGAATTAGCTTGAGGTGGAAGAAAAACTCTAGTCTACTCTCATAGAACGTTTTGAGAAAGTCCACGTTAAATAGGTTTATATACAGGCTGCACCATGTTCTTTCAAATGAAAAGTGTAGATGGAAATCCTATATTCTGTTTGAAAGAAATTTACTTTTTATGCCTAACACCTAACAACAACGTTGTTATTGAATGACAGATTACATAAATCATAAAAAGCAGCATGGGTTTGATCAATATTCTGCTCACATTCATTTTAAAAGGATGTATTTAGAAATGTTACTTTAAAAGAATAAAATACTACTTCTACTAATTATTGTGGATTACAGTGAGTAATAGATAATGTTCATGTTGATGCTGATATGTCCTGTAAAAGTACAGTAAAATAAATAAATAAATAAAAAACAATTAAAAGTGAAATTACAGATGACAGCTGTAAAAGTATTTTGAATGCAAATACTGCAATGATTTGCATTACTTAACACATTTCTAGCTTTTTCAGGATCAAAAGTGAACCAAAACAGCCTTATTCAGCCCAGCCTCCAGGATAAAAAGCTATTTCGTAAGAATATCGGTGCATGCTGCCTTTTTTTTTTTATCCGAACCTCGGTAAAGTTAGCAGTTTCTCTGTCAAAGGGACCGGCCCAAACGTGGCGACATTATAACATTTGTCACTTTTGCTCCTTTGAACGAGCTCGGCGCATCCCTCTTTACTGTCGCACCGTGGTACTCAGCCCAGGCGAAGCCGCGCACGACGTCCACGCTCGAGTCGTCCTCCGTGTTGTGCACTCGGATGAGCACGTATTTGAACACCCCGTCCGGATCAATGGCCACCTCGGGAATACTTGCAAGACGCGCAGAAGCCATTACATGTAACTACAAGCACCTTCATCAATTTGTTTCATTCGTTTCTGTTTCTTCTTCTTCTTCGTCTGTCACAGGGCGTCATGACCGACTCTCGTATACCGCCCCCTGCCGGATGGCCGTGGAACTTCCGCAGAAGTTGAGCTAGTTCGCCGGTGCTTGTTTCACGAAAAAAAAATTCGTACTGAATTTCAGTAGGTGAAACATATCCACAACTTGTTATTATTGGCTACTACAATATGGCTTCATAATATTTGCACTGTGATTTTTCATTGTTTGCCGTTCCTTTTTCAACCTCACAGCAAGCAATGTGTAAATTTGCATGTTATACAGATTATACAAAATTATACAAAATATACAGATTTTATTCATTTTATTTCTTATTTATTTTTTGCAAGACAATTAAAATTGTATTTTGACAAAGACAAAATTAGACAAAATTACTCAGCATTGGTTAAACAATGATGTTATTTTTATTTGAAATATATATATTTTTTGTTCAATTGTTACAACAAACAGCAAATTAAAAACTTAACTAAGACAAATAATGCCATTTACATTACATTTGGTTAATAGCAAACCTTGTGGAACCGTTTTTCTCAGACAAGATTTTAAGGCCTGTGCCCTGCTTTGTTATAAATCTGGCTGTCATAGAATAATCCATTATAATGCAATTATTAAAACTCATTCATCGAAAACTGGCCCATAAAAAATGACACGAGTTAGTCAGTGGAATAAATCATTCTGTCCTTCAGAGTGGACTTTCAATTCCCAGTACAACTGAGCAGCTACTCCTATAGCATTCGTGTTTAACTTTTTTGAGTGGTTTATCCCAACACATAAAAATATAGCAAACACACAATATCCGGCCGAGTATGGCAGTGGCTAATAAACGAAAAGTCTCTTTCATGTGTAAATGAATTACAAACAGTGGTTATATAAAAAAGGAATCAGGTGTAATAATACAACCTGACATGAAATTCAGTGTCAAAATTGTCCATAAATTGTCCTTTCAAATGTCCATATATATTTTTTTCTGAACTTTGCTGAAATATTCAGTACTGGGTTGAGCTGGTTTGACTTTTTCAATCATGGCACATTTCACCATGCAGGTAGCATAGAACATGGAAGAACAGAATGTAAACACTGTTTTTGGTTGCTTGGATTCAGATGCAGGATGCAGATCTCGTCCTGCCTTAGTACCAGTTGCCAAAGCAAGACCAGGCATCTACGCATTAACCAAACTACAGGCCAGCCTGACATGCAAATGTAGCCGTGATGTGATGTGGTGTATGTGTGTTTCACATTGAAAGTCAATGTGAAACACTGCAGCACAGCACACGGTGACACAACGAAATGTGTCCTCTGCTTTTAACCATCACCCTTGGCGAGCAGTGGGCAGCCAGGACAGGCTCCCGGGGAGCAGTGTGTGGAGACGGTGCTTTGTTAAAGGGGACCCCAGTGGCACCTTGGCAGTTTGAGATTCGAAACAGCAACCTTCTGATTATGGGGCCGCTTCCTTTTCCTTTTTTTATTAATTAAAATTTGTTATATTTTGTATTCTTTATTATGTACTATATATATGTATATAAAACCTCTTCTGCTGTGTGTGCGTATATTTGACAGCCAAACCGAAGCAAAAATCAAGCAAAACATCCGATTTGTAGGTTCTCTTCTTTGTGTCTTTAAACAGACAACAGCTCTGTGTAAGCCTATACATGTGGTATAATAGACGAATTGTGAAATCTGAACAGGTTTATTAATATACAAAAAGAGAAACTAAAAATATACCATTAGAGGGCAAAACCTAAATAATAATATGTGTCATGAATTATTAAAAATAGGACATTAAAATATAATTCATTAATTCAATATGACAGGAATAAAAAAGTGAAATAAAAAATAATGTATTTAATGTGTGATATTGGAATATTTATTTAATATTTATTACATATTTATTTAATTTGGGCACAACTACATGAATAAATTCCTCTGCTTTACCTGCTACATATTCATCTTCAGCATCCCCTGCTTCAAAGTAGTGGTAATATCCTAGTGGGTAACACACTCGCCTATAAACCAGAAGACCCAGGTTCAAACCCCACTTACTACCATTGAGTCCCTGAGTAACCCTGAGTGTCTCCAGGGGGGGACTGTCCCTGTAACTACTGACTGTAAGTTGCTCTACATAAGGGTATATGGTAAATGCTGTAAAATGTAAATATATTCTGCTGATCTGTTGGAAAATCACAAGTGGATGGCAGTGCCATGTTGGAAAGGACACAGCTTCAGACCAAAGCAATCTGTACAAGATCAGGCTAAATCAGCGATAGTCCCACCCAAGTGGGTCAGACTGACAAGTTCAAGTAACTGATGAGCTGAATGTGCCCAAATTAAATAAATTGTGTTTATAATTCATGTATTGAATTAATTAAAGATGTTTTAATTTCTATCTAATTCATGACACATTTTATTGTTCAATTGTTGATGTGCTTCTATGATTTTTTTCGAGAAAATAACGGAATGTTTGGTCATGTTTTGAGCTTGTAAGCAACTATTTGACAAGTGACCTTTAGAGTTCACTGTCTCATACATTCCTTTCCTTAAAACTGGCAGGTGAAACTCTGCACCTAAGAAGGCCACAGCCCTGTGTGTGTTTTTGGATTTACCACAGCCCAACACAACTCTAATCATGCCATTAGTATGCAGTTCCTGAGCTAAATGCAGGTTAAACGTGTTAAACCCGGGGCTGCAGCACCTGAGTGGAAATTGACAATTTTTTTGAAGCTGTGTTGTCATCCAGTAATAAAAACCTGCTCTGCAGAGTTCACCTCCAGATATCAGTGCATAGCCCCGCGCGGGTGAACAGGGGAGTGAGCTTCTGACTGCTGGTCCAGGGCTTAATCTTTATTCCGTCCGCAGGCCCGGTAGACCAGGCAGCCGAGGGTGATGATGAGGAGCAACGAGATGATGAAGAGGAGGAGGACCCAGGCTCCTGGCTGAATGGCTTTCCTGAGAGACACACTCTCTGCAGGGACCAAGCTGCTGAGGCTCAGCATGTAACCCAGGGCCCAGCCAATGGAGGTATCACCAGCCTACACACACACATGAAACATATCTTTATCATCGAATCTCACACTGTTCATGAAATAAACTCACAGTTTAGAATCTATGAGTAAATGAGTTGTGTCATGTGTGGACTTACTTTTTTCTGGAAACTAATCTGTGGAAAGGTCTGATTATCAAATCCGTATGCAGTCTGCAGAAGTTCTTTAATGAACACAGAGACAGCGCAGTAGTCCTGAAGACGGGACTTCTGATCTGGAGCTTTAGCAAGCATCTGCAGAGAAACCGCACACATAGAGGCACAGGAACTCACACTCACAGCTTTAGCTGATGTGTGAAGAGGAACCTAGTCATTTCAATACAGAGGGGTCTTTTACAGACACACATACACAGAGAGAGTAACTCGTCTTCCAGATAAGCCAACGTCCACAGGGGAAACCAGAGCTGTGCACACATGCACCCCAACAGTGGCGGTTTTCGATATGGGCAACACAGGCGTTTGCCCAGGGCGGCATCAAGGGCATCGGAATTTTTTTTTGTTGCCTGCCCTGACATTATGTTGCATGGGCAGCGATCAGTTTTTTATTTCCAGCTTGTGGTGAGAAAGGGCGCCTGTTGCTTGTTGCAGAGGGAGAGGGCGGCATGTAATAACCAGCTCACAAAATGCTGACGTTATCTCCTCAATCGAATTGTCAGTTCCACCTTAAATACTGGCCAGCAGGCTGCAGTACCCGTTCAGTGAGGCTTACAGCCAGAAAATCTGTCTCAGAAAGATAGAATGTTTTTAAATCTGTATATGGTGTATATGATCTCTGTGCCCGCTCAAAACTCTGAACTATTAGAAATCTAGTTATGTGTAGAAATAGTATCTACCCAAACCTTTCTGTTTTTCACTGTAAAACTGATGTGGGAACTTTGCTCATGTGCACATAGATTTATGATGAATATGGACATTTCAACGTAAAAAAATAAATAGTATTGCAGGCTTCTCATCTGCTGAGCAGTATTTAAGCTGAAACAGACAAAGCGTTCGCACCAAACAGGCTACAGCATAGCACATCCTGCACAGTTGGAACGATGTGTGAGAAGCGTTGCTACCTGCTGGAACGTCATACTGCAGACAGCCTTGGCTCCTTGTTCCATCTCAGAGGGCGTGGCCACAGTAATGCCCGTGACCTGCTGCAGGAAGGAGTATGTATAGAAGAAAGCAGAAAATGCCTGATATGTGATAGATAGATAGAGACAGAGAGAGAGATAGAGAAATTTTATGTTAAGAGAAATAGAGATAGAGAGCCTGTTTATTTTTAAATCATTTTAAGTTAAAAAAAAATACATATCTATATTTATATATATAAACAGGTTAAACAAAAATATGATTTTCACATTTGGTCACAGTGGCAACTCACTATGAAGTTTCCTGTAACTTTGGGCTGGAAGACCCCATTGAAAGAACATTTAGAGAATCGACAGCTCTTCAATGAGAAGATCTCAGACATGTTTCCCAGGCAGAAGTTGTAGTTTCCGCTCCCCACCACAGTAAATTTGGCCTGGGAGGTGTAAGTCGTCGGTCTCAGGGATGCGGTGCAAGGCGAGTCGAAGACATACTCCTGTGTCAGGTTTATTTTGTAGTCTGCTGGGTAACATGGATGTGACACCACCGCAGGGTAATTCTGAGTCTGGAGGCATAACAGAGGAAGCATCATTAAATCTTACCACCCGAAACAACAGTAAATGGAGAAAAGAAAATATCATAAAGCCATCTGTGCATCCAATAAACTAAATCAACAATGCAACAATGTAACCAACTCACACCTCACCTCCACTCAAAGCTATGATCTATAACCAGATTTTTCATTTTTCTTTCCCATAATCTCATTATTCAAGAAATGCAAGACTAAAGTTTACTAAATCTGATCTGGATTTAAACTTAAACAGTGCAGGTCAGCTCATTTAACTTAATGGTCCACTATTATGAACATTTTTTTGCTTGAGTGTATGAGTGTAAAATAATTTGATGTCCCCTAATTCTATTTTGCACTATGGATGAAATTTGGAAAGAGACTTACAGTATATTTACTGTAAGTCTCTTTCCAAAATTCAGCTGTGGTGCAAAACTATAGCCACTTGATCCAGTCCTACAATGAGATTTCCCCAGGATGCGCTGTTTCGGTGTGTGTTGCTTTAAGTGATAATGAGGAGGAGAGGGGCAGGACGAGGAGGAGAGCGGCCTATAGAAGTGAGGGGGGATTCCCGAAAATGACGTAATCAACACCATTCAGCAACCACAATGTTTGATGCAAACAGGAAAAAACAGCGTTTTTCCAGAAAGAAAGAAAATGAACCTGCTGGTTCTTCAGTATCTTGCGTGACTGAACAAATAATACATTTGTGCTCATTTTCACATCTAATCACAGAGCCACTGCAATGCTTCACACGTTTTCAAGCCATGACGGTAGATGGAGTTTATGGGTGGGAAATTTAGGGGTGGGAAATTCTCTGGGTGGCACACACCGTGTGCTGTGCTGCAGTGTTTCACATTGACTTGATATATATATCCTGCTGGTTTAGAAACGGGAGGTAACCTTTCTCCTTATGACGTCATAAGGGGACAAATTTAAAATCTGACCATCTGAACTGGCAATCTCTGAATGGTGAAGCAGAATGGGCAAAGCACTCTTTACACCTACTGCCATTTCCTGCCTCTGCAAGAAAAGGTTAGGGGAACTCATATGAATGTTAAATTTTCATAATAAAGGACCTTTAAAGTTCTTTGGTGGGAGAGGTAGGGCGATGCCGATCATGACAAAACAAAAGATGAATTACGCTGTAGAAATGATCGTTTGAGATAATTTTTTTTACCGTGTAACTTGTGGCCCCAATACAGCGGATGCCAATTCTTCAAAACCCTTTATTTTCCAAAGTGCAATTAATGTAGCACATGGCAACCAGCGGCGTGGTTAAAAAGATAAAAGCACTGAACATCAATTTGTTACCTGCGGTTAACAGGTAACTGCGGTTAACAGTCAAATTGGCCTGTTTTCTTGCTCAACAAAGCTTAGTCCCTTAAGCCTCCTCAAGGAGGAACAACACGTTACCCTACAGACTAAGAAATAAGTCAGGTGTAGACAGCAGTGCTGACTCACGGTCCCAAGCTCCTCTCTGGTAGTGTTAATAAACCCAGACAGGTGACCTTTTCTGGGGTGTTGCCTCTGTCTGGGTTAATAACATCCCTGACGGATGAAAGACTGTTGCCTGCTGGGTAAATGGGGAATTATACAGACAATGCAACTGAAAGAGTAAAGAGTAGAAGGCTAAACTGAAGTGGAGGGTCTTCATATGAGGAGTTTATAACAAGCACAAGAATGACCACACCTAGATGAAAAAGAATAGTCTCAGTTTTCACATAACGTCACGTTTTGTTGAAATCTGACTGACAGTTAGACCAGTTAGACCAGTAAGTGATCCCAGGTCCATTACTAAAGTGACATCAAGAAAGTTTTTTTGTGAATGCACACAAAACAAAGGGGTTCATGCTAAGCTGACTTAGCATAAAAACAAGATGCCGCACATGATAACAGACATCAGTCTTTCCAAGGGTAATGAGGCTAATGACAGCGGGAATGTTTAGACTATTTCTTACATTTTACTGCTTGCTATGTTGTGGCAGATTCGTTAAATGAGAACTTATGGTTTTGACAATGCACACAGTGAAGAACTTTGCAAGGATCGCATGGATGGGTCCTCTGAACGTTGGAGTATACACATTTACATTTGCAGCATTTATCAGACGCCCTTATCCAGAGCGAATTACAATCAGTAGTTACAGGGACAGTCCCCCCCTGGAGCAACTTAGGGTTAAGTTTCTTGGTCAGGGACACAATGGTAGTAAGTGGGATTAGAACCTGGGTCTTCTGGTTCATAGGCGAGTGTGTTACCCACTAGGCTACTAGCACCTGCACCACTGATCACACACTGGCATCAAGAGGGTAAAACCCTGAGCTCCTGTATAAGGATTGACGACTGATTAAAAATTATTATTTTATAGGAAAAGGCAGACTGGGAGTGAAGCATGATTTCATGATTTGATCTTTTTCTAAAATATAAGACCATGAAGATTTTGGTAATAAATTAAATTGAATATAATTTACTGCAAATCATTTTGGTTTTCTCAACACTTCACCATTTTAAATGATTGTTTCTATAAATTTGTGCTCGTGGTTGCTCTTTTATTCTTTCAAGAGCAAACAAAACCGTCAGCATCTGTTTTGCACAATAAACCCGTGGAGCAGACGTCTGTTCAGAAACATCCTGTGCAAGCCTACATCATATCCAGTGCGTTAACACTTTAAAAAAAAGATCATCTGCTACCTTGCCATCTGGCAAATTACAAGCAAAACTGTGAGACCTGACAACCTACCCCACCCTCCCAATGCCATTCTCATACACCATCAGGAAGAACTGCCAACCTTCTCCCTTTCGGCTTTAAAATCAAGAGTTTGGCAACAATACACCTAAATGACAAAAAAAGCCTAATGGCGCATTCATGGAAAACATGTGTATGAGTGTAAATAATCTGTGTTACACCGCACCTTCACCAGGTGGGCCAGCAACTTGTAGAGCATCTGGTCTCGTCCGTAACAGAGGAAGCTGTGGGTGTACAGGCTGTAGTCCTGGCTGTAGAGACGAAGCGTCATGCCGTCCTGCGCGTCCTCCACCGGCTCCGTCGTCACAAACGTGATCTGGGTGGAGGCTCCACCAAAGTCCAGTGCCCCCACCGTCTGCTTCCCAGAGCTCAGCCAGCGGCCGATAAAACCATACTGCAGAGGCAACACACATTTCATTTTCCATTTACATGTACAGCATTTATCCAGAGCGACTTACAATCAGTAGTTACAGGGACAGTCCCCCCCTGGAGCAACTTAGGGTTAAGTGTCTTGCTCAGAGACACAATGGTAGTAAGTGGGATTTGAACCTGAACCCCCACTGGGCTACTACCACCCTACCTACCTACCTACCATTTCGTGAACACAGCAACAAAAACTGAATACTGACACCATGAAGGGTTTATTAAGAATGTCCTGCCGGTTATTAATACACTTAATACACAAGTACTTTTACTACTGCACTAGAAGATTAACTGCTTAAACTAAATGAAAGTTACCAATACCAATTTTATTTTCCAATTTTATAATATTTATACTGGTTTTTAACACTTATATGTAGAAAAAGACAGAAAAACAAAAATGCATAAGCAGGATCATTTTAATAATGAACGATAATAATAAATTATGCCAATATGTGGTAGCATGAGCCCCTGATTTTGGGTTCAGGATCGGATTGCGGTGTGGTGTGTGATGCTCTGCCAGTGGACCTTTATGAAGTTCTCCAGCAGGTAGTTGACTGTGACCCAGCCATAGGCTCCTTCCTCCTGCCCACTTAGGATGGCAGCTCCCTTAAAGTTGAATGGGTAAGACCTGATCTTCACGCCAACTTCTTCAAGGACCTGTGTGCACTGCGCAGAGTTGGACATGCTAAGAGAAAGAAAAAAAAAAGTTGCTCATTTTGTATAATCAAAGCCCAGCACACACAAACACACACACACACACACACACACACACACTCCTTTATACTTTAGCAGTCTCATCCCAGCTGTTGCGCCGAGGTACACCGGCGTCTGCTGGTGCCGAGATTTGGGGATGTCTTGGACTGCCTGGTTCAGACACTCCTCCAGGCTCCGCCCTGCTCCCCCTGGCTGACCAGCATAGCTGGAGATACCCCCTCCTGCAGGTCGCACAAACAAACACACGCAAACAGTAACGGCAGTTTTTCCCCACGCCGACTCAAGCTGACGCATGCAGCCCAGAGCCCTGACTTGCTTTTTCCACATGTGGCCTCGGAGCAAACAGTAAATTTTAACGCTTGACAGATTCCCGAGCAGGATTCCCCTCACCTATACGGAGGGTCTGGATCCTTTGCCTTGCCTGTCAAATTCAGATTCTATGGAAACTGTGACAGTGATAATATTGAGGAATCTGCTTTATTACATGATTTGTTCAAAAAGGATCTCTTTCAGGACTGTCGGAAAACCATCTCCATTGGCTTGGTGGCAGAGAAAAGCCAACAGTGAAAAATGCATCAAATAATTGTTTACTTTTCATAATCCTGAGCATTCAGATTTGTTCTAAAGGTACTTTTTTAATATATAACAATAGAGAATGCAAAATTAAAACAGGTGCTATTCAAAAATAACCACATGCAGTTGCACATATACTACAGTCTTCCTGTAGAAAAGAACATTGTCAAAAAAAAAAAACAATACTTCTCAATTGATTCTCGTTTGATTCTACTGCATGGATTTCTGTCCTGGAGAGCCAGTGAAAAGGTAGAATCATCTGCATGGACAGGATTTCTAAACACCACTGATCTAAATGAAGCCTCCTCGAAGCTGGGTGCCAGAATGATCGGATGCATAATTAACAATAAGGGATCGTTTGCATATTCTTTTACATTGATATGGGTGCTGCTTGCAAAAGAACCCTTACATTGGAATAACATACTATTTCAACACACACTGTTTCATAGAACCAGAGGCAGGAAGAACCCGGACTGGGGAGGGTGATGCCAGTCTGGCAAGTGAGTCACCGCAGCAACACAGATTTGCCAGGGATTCTCGTTTGTTGGTTTTCCCACAATTAGCATACCTGTGGTTCCTGCACATAGAGCACAAACTGTGGGAACAGATAAATTAATCAGTCTCCACACGTGTCATCATTTTAAACCAGCTTCGCCATCTCATTTATGTACTGGGATGAAAGATCAGGTAAATGGCTGATATGAGGCTACGCCCATATTTAACCCCTGTAACTATAGCATGATGTAATCTGTTTTTCACACCAGTTTATCCTCCATCATCACAATATTATACACGAAAGAAGTGGCAAAACAAAAGGAAACCACAAGAACAGCACACACCGACTGATTCCTTCTTCGACTGAGGCCCCGCTTTTCGTGGCACTACATGCTCACAGTGCATGGGAAGTGTTTGCTAATGTCACAACAACACAATAAACAGATACAAACAAGATAAAAAGCAACTTGCTATTTAACTGTATCCTGGAGATGAGGATGCCCAATGCATGCTAGTTTCACACAGGCCATCGGCATTGTATGTAACATTAGCAAACACTCCCCCATGCACAATGTCTTATACTGCACTGTGAAAATAATATGAATATGAATGATAGACCGGCAGGAATTTTGGTTACCATTCGGTACCGTTACCATGGAGATCTACAAGCTACTGTCTACAGCAGGGTTTTGGTGGCATGTATTCTGCTGCAACAGAACGTGTGATCCTGCAAGTAAAGTCCTGCACAGAGCGGCGCAGCGGTACTGAAACTCATGACCACACTGAAAGCGCACATCTCAGAATAAAAGGCAAGGTATAAATTAGGATAACTGTCACACCTCAATGAAAAATTGTATGTCTGTACTTTGATACCATCAAGTCTATAAAAAATATTTCCATATTTAAATCATATTTATAGTGTGACTAGAAATATTATTCTATTCAAATAAATGATGATATACCTCTCCGAGTGTGAGTTCAGAATCTACACTGCATGTGAGGTCATTTGAAAGAGTTTAGACCAGCTTTATCTACAACCGCTGCTTTCAACAAACTGCAGATTTGTCATCATCACGCCTGACAGGGAAGAGTAAACACAGTTCAGCCCTGCAACGAAACATCTGGCCAATCCAGATCATAGATCCAGATGAAGAACACACTACACTCACACACACACACTTTAGATAATACCTTGCCAAACCTCCCATTGCTAATGAAGGTGAGCAATTTTCTGTTTTGCATCTGGTTGCTATGAAACTGAAAGTAGACATTTTCTGGGTCAGATTAGCGTTTCAGAGCAAAGCTTTCTGTTGTAAACGTGACCACTGCCCGGAACAGGTCAATTTCTGGTAGAAAATACATGAAGCTCTGTGGCAAAAAGCACTCTTCTGTGCCAAAGCAGTCTTCTATGATTGGGACAACATATTTTATGGTGCATAAGACAGAAAGGTCAGAGGTCACTGACCTTTGACGTGACATTCGCTGTGTTGGGTGACCACGCCCGTGCCATTCTGCTTATCTGCTGGCCACTTATATATGAACATGGCCGTGTGGGAGGAACCTGCGTCCAGCACTATGCCATACTAAAGAAAAGGAAATAAAGTGAAAAAGTTAATCATTATTAATAAAACCAATTCACTCACTTCATCAATTATAACAAATTTAAAACAATGCAATATGTTCCTTGCGCAAAGTAAAGTGTTTGGTGAGTCAGGGCAAAAGATGAACTGCTGACAGCAGCCAAAGGGCCACACCTATAGTGCCATTAGTAACAAACAGAAATTAGCAGCAAGAACGTAGCGTGCAGAGAAAACAGAGACATAACATCATGCTAGCATGGTAATAACATGTCTGTGGTAATGAAGAAGGTCTCTAAACTGCACAAGATGGCTGTCAGAGGCAACAGAAAACAGGCAGCTGTGGCTACAGTGGTGTGCAAAAGTTTGGGCACCCTTGCTTAAAATGTCCGTCACTGTGAAAGGGCAAGTGATCAGCAGACGAACTGATCATCAAAATATGTGTAGTTAAGGTTGATACATTATTTTGTTTTGCACAATTTATTAATAATAATAAAAACACCATCAACAAAAAACAAAAATCCAAAGATTTAGGCACCCCAATTTATTTGGGTTCTCAGGTAACTAATTAGCTTATTGAGTTATGACTTTTTCACAGTCATTCTTATGATTTCAAAGCCGTATAAACTCAGTGAGTTCTCAAGTTTGTTCCACTGTCCACTGTCCATTCTGAAAAATAAAAACAAGGATCCAAAATGAAAGCAAAAGCTTTCTTCTGGTAGCCATTTCCGCAGTTTGTAATATTGTTAAGAAATGGTAGGGAACGGTGGAAGTAACATTTAGGAGAAAAGAACTTTACAACAGGGACACAGGGAATTTTTTATATTAAGAGAGGTAAAAATAAATGAAATGCTAGCTAATTCTGTAAGCAATCACATAATCTGTGAAAAGATGTCATTAAAAAGAGGATTACATAATGACTATGTAATCTACTTAATGATCTGTGTGGTAGTAACCTAGTGGGTCACAGGTACAAACCTCACTTACTACCATCGTGTCCCTGAGCAAGACACTTAACCCTGAGTGTCTCGAGTGGGGCTGTCCCTGTAACTACTGATTGTAAGTGGCTCTGGATAAGGGCGTCCCAAAGGCCATGCAGAACTTAGCAGCCTTTAACAAATACAAATGGGGGAAAGATGTCAACAAAAAGTGCTGTCACTCCAAATATCGACTGATATGCTACGATCACAACTATTTTATATTATTTTGTACCTGTAAATATAACAAAAACTTGGAAAGAACACAACAATCTTGCTTAAAATATGGAGATCTACAAGCTACTGTCTACAGCAGGGTTTTGGTGGCATGTATTCTGCTGCAACAGAACGTGTGATCCTGCAAGTAAAGTCCTGCACAGAGCGGTGCAGCAGTACTGAAACTCATGACCACACTGAAAGTGCACATCTCAGAATAAAAGGCAAGGTATAAATTAGGATAACCTCAATGAAAAATTGTATGTCTGTACTTTGATACCATCAAGTCTATAAAAAATATTTCCATATTTAAATCATACTTACAGTGTGACTAGAAAAAATATTCTATTAAAATAAATAATGATATACCTCTCAGAGTGTGAGTCTACACTGCATGTGAGGTCATTTGAAAGAGTTTAGACCAGCTTTGTCTACAACCTGCAGATTTGTCATCATCACACTGGATAATGGCGTCCCAAAGACCATGCAGAATTAAGCAGCCTTTAACGAAGACAAATAGGTGAAAGATGTCAACAAAAAGTGCTGTCACTCCAAATATCAACTGACATGCTACGCTCACAACTATTTTATAGTATTTTCTACCTGTAAATATAACAAAAACTTGGAAAGAACACAACAATCTTGCTTAAAATATTTAATGTCACTTAACTACTCAAATTCCACTTCAAATAAGATGTTTTCAACCCACTGAATTCTGAAATGAATTAGTACGATGTGAGACTATTTACACAATCTAATACTAGATGGATGGATTAAGCTGATTTTCCCAGCAAATCTCACAGAGGTCGGGGACTTGAACTTGTCACTGTGCCACATGAGAACAGTACAGTTTCTTCCATTGGCTTGTCATGATGACAGAACCACTTGGATGCAGCCGTCTCAGCCCCGTGGTCAGGTGTGACATCTTGGCTTCCCTCAACCCTGGAATCTCTGTGATTCCAGGCAAGGTTGAGTGCAGTCCATGGTGTTTGACGCCCATTCAGCTTGCCAGGATCCAGCTCTCACCACATAATCCCGGGTAGAGAGACGGATGCCTGTCTCCCCGTGCAGTCTTCAGGACGATGACGAGGACGAGTGAGCAGTCGGGCGCATGCTGAGTCTTCAGACTCGATGGACATCTGTTGTTGCTGCCCTATCGCTCCTCACCTGTTTGCTGTCCTCCTTCACATTCTCTGGGCGCCCCGGTGTGATGCTTTCAGGGGTGGGGATGTCTGGATGTTTTCCACTACCCTGGACCGGGTTTTCTTGTTTTGCTGAGTTTGTGATTGTGTGCACCTCTTGTTATGTGTATAAATGCATCCTTGCTGTGTCCCGTCCTTGTTCTCTCTTTGTCTGTGACCCTGCTTTTCTTGTGTGAGTGAGAGAGCCCCCAAGCCCAGTTTATTTACTATTAAATCCCTGTGTTTGTGAATTGTGCGTTTG
The DNA here is from genome assembly GCF_900700375.1 of Denticeps clupeoides. NCBI lineage: Eukaryota > Metazoa > Chordata > Actinopteri > Clupeiformes > Denticipitidae > Denticeps > Denticeps clupeoides. The sequence continues at coordinate 21,319,705 of NC_041709.1, read as the reverse complement.
CGTCCACTCCTTTCCACCTCTCACCCCCCGACAGTTGTGCTTCAGTATCTAGCGTTTATATCGCCTAGCGTTTAAGGAGTTGGTACCACTTAGGTGCCACTGAACAAAGCACCGTCCCCACACGCTGCTCCCCGGGCACCTGTCATGGGGGCCCACTGCTCACCAAGGGTGATGGTTAAATGCAGAGGACACATTTCGTTGTGTCACCGTGTGCTGTGCTGCGGTGTTTCATAATGACAATCACTTCACTTTCACCTTTCCTTGTGTAGGTTCACATCATTATGACCAGTCAAAGTCTCTTCAATTTAATGTGAAAGGATTGGGATGAGGGATTTAGTTTTTGCACTGGACTTTGGTAATTTCTTCTCATTGGACATGTAATACATGACAGCGCAATCTGACCCACATGCTTTCATGTCAAACATCTTATATTCTTAAATTCTAGCAAATAATCAAGCAGATGCATGTAAGTATGAAATAAATCTAAGCACGTGCACACTGATTTTGTAGGAACAGGACTGATTTTCCCCAGACTTCAAAACAAGCAGACACCAGTGAGGAATGCCTGACCATCCCTACAGTTCCACAAGGACCCTTAACACACAGATCATCTTTGGCAGATGGCTTCCCATGAATCTTCATTGCATGGAAGCAGCAGGAATTCGATTGAAGAAAGTTCTTTAATAGCATTCACATCTGGCTTCCCCTGAGAACCGTTACAGAATACACACACACACACTGAGAATACACAAACACACCTACTGCAAGCATATTTTCCAACCGTTCCATTCTTAAATAGACTTTCTGTTTGGAAAGTTATGTTGCATTGCTCTAAAGGGGGTTGTTTGATGAGCACATCCTGTGTGTGTGCCGGGAGGAACCGAGTTCAGACACTCTGAAGAACAAGGGTGTCTAGAAGACCACAGCAGACCGAAGTCCAACCCCATGCATGCAAGTACCTCAACTCGCCAAAAAAAAAAGTCAGGTCATGAAAACAGGGTTCAGGGAGGATTACACGTTGTTAATCTCCAAAGCGAATGAATGAAGTTTTAAAGTGAACCTGGTCAGGACCTGCACATGGGCGCACAGGGAGAAAACATCATCTCCCCCATCGACTGGAGAACAAACAACCATGAAAAGTGTGAAACTGGCGAATAGGAGTAGATGTTTTACATGACATGAAAAAAAGCAATAAAATATGAAATGCAAACCCACAAAAAAGGCATTTCTTGTTCTGCAAGTTCAGTCTTGTCACACCTGTAAGAAGCTGTGCACGTTTTTTTTTTTTTGCTCTCGTCCATCGTCCTTACCATGTTCCCTGGCGGCTCACTCACGTCCAGAATCGGGATGGTCAGGAGCACGATGGCCACGATCCCAAAAAGGAGCAGCGCGACCTGGGACACCAGCAGGGAGTTCATCTTCCCCATGGCTCCGGGTTCCGGACTCCCCAGCGGCCGCAGCCCGCAGTGCAGAGCCTGCGCCCCACGCGGCGCTTTCAGGGGGCGATCGGACGGGGTGGGCGGGGTCCGTGGGCGGAGAGGGGGCGGGGCGTCGGTTGCCATTGGCTCCTGGGTCCGTGCTGAATTTCAATTGGAGCTGCATTCGGTCAGGCAATCCCGTCTGCTAATGCCTCGGGGTTCTACTTGCAGGGACGTGTTGTAGGAGTTCTCGGGACGAACGCACCTTACTTCCCACCGTTGCAAGTGGATTATATCACAGCGAAAAAAAATATTAATAACGCTGCATGGACGATATCGTGTAACTCTGTTCCATGTAGCACCTGGTTCCGGTTTCACTGTGTACATGCATGTAGCTGGAATGACAATAAACTTGAACTTGAACACAACAGAAGTCACTCTTACTTTTGTGAAGTCCTTCAACGTAGTTTAGAAGGAACATTTATTCCTACTCTAAAGGTGTTTGCCCACTATGCCAACCTGTATTTTTTACATTGTAGGACTTTGTAGACGAGCAGATTTGCATCTCTCCGAATCAGGCAGCTTTTGCTGTGACTGCAGCATTTCACACTCTCCACCACATTAAGTTCGTCAACGGGGACGGTTTCCAACAGTCATGAAGGTTTATTATACAGAACCCTTTCTTAGGATTCACTCATGTTAATGAGCATCTAATGAAGAGCTTTTGATGATTACAATAGTGAACAAATCAGCCATGAAGGTAAAAAAGAGCCAGAATCCCCTCTTCTTTTAACTGTGCGGCCCTTAAACACAAGCAGGTCAGTTGCTGGAGGTTTGGGTCTGATTTAGATCCGCTCAACAGTCCTGGGTCTTCTAGTGATTTGGTGCAAGGTCTGGATTGCAGCCATGCCACCAGTTTAGAATCGTCTTCCTAAAATTTGCAGGCCAGTTTGATTTTGATTTCCATGACAGAATAAAATGCAGTCATAAACTCTTGCATCCTATGCATCAATATTATCCTATTGTATTGTGCAAAAAAAAAAAAAAAAGTAGTGGTATACCAAGACCACATTCTGTTCTAATAATTCAGTCATTGCTGGCATGCACAGTTCCACTGTTGCGCAATTCAAGTCAGAGTTTAGTTATGGTACCATACTATAAATTTGAGCACTTTTGATGGATAGTTTGAAATGCCTCCTATTCCTCATACCCATGAGACAAATAAGAACACCATAAAATAAGATGATCCTTTATTAGTCCCACAAGTGGGAAATTTACATCATGAAGAATGTTCAAGCATAAACATAACATAGGGGTCTGACTAGGAGTGTGTGACCTGTGTGTTACTGGGCAAAATTGTGGTCAGACGTTCACAGCATCATGGGCACGGGAGTGTCTTGGGAAATGTGGGCTCCAATGATTTTTTGATTTTCCTTTTCTGGGGTGTAATGATTGTACATTACATATCTGTACTGGTTGGGGGTTTAATTATACACACATAAATAAACCTTTTTTAATAAGTGGTGTTGAATGTTCAAAAAAATAATAGGCCCAAGCCTACTGAAAGTGAAAGCGAAGTGATTGTCATTGTGAAACATTGCAGCACAGCACACGGTGATACAACGAAACGTGTCCTCTGCTTTTACCCACCACCCTTAGTGAGCAGTAGGCAGCCATGACAGACACCTGGGGAGCAGTGTGTGACTGCTAGGCTACCACTGTCCCTTTATTGACTTCTTGTTATTGGATTTAATCCAAATGAACTACAAATACAAATACAAATACAGCTATAAGAATGGTGAATGCTTTGCACATCTATAATGGTAGCTTCATGCTCCTTTAATGAAGATCGAGGACTATTTCTACATTCTTCAAAATCACCTCAAATCAACAATTTGGTGATATGACAGGACAATGGTTGCAAACACTGATACAATTTTGTATAAATTAAGCTATAACAGGAAACCGAAAACAAAGTTGGCCAAATGTCCAACCAGATGCCAGAGGCTTGTTGATAGCTGGTCAAGGTACAACTTGCTAAGGGACATTGAACATTGGACATTGAAATATTGTTTTGGGTGTGTATGTAATTCAGACAACGTGTATCTTTTTTTTTTAATTATACAAATATTAAAAAAAATGCAAACATATTTGACACATTCTTTTCATATTCTTGCCAAATCTTTTTTAATAATCATTAAAGATGTATGTGAAACGAACATTCTTCCCCATAAAAAGAACAGTTTAAATAAATGCCACTCTACAACTGTGCCCGGTAGGTTTGGTGAGAAAAGTTTTCATTAGCAATTACTTTCTGCCCAAACATGATTTCCAGTCACAATTTCATTCTGTATCCTGGTATAAGACCATGCGACACTTCAGTTTCCATTACAGATATCTAAAATCTGAAATGAAAAGTACAATGGTGGAGTGTGTAACTCTCAAAACCCTTCTCAGGCTCACAAAGAACATTATTGTTACTTCCATAAGGATGCCACTTATTCTGGCTGTGTCCCACTCCCTGGAGCCGATTTTACGTAGCCCTTATGGGTGATACATAGCAATAAATATTACAGAAAAGGAACATGAAGAAATGTGCATTACACAGGCGGGAGTGTGAGAGAACAGGGCTGTATCGGTGTCATCGTTCTGTACCCTGAATCCTGACCCAGGACCATTTCAGCAGAATGAAATTGTCAGCTGAAGAGGACAGACAAGCAAAACCAGCAGCAGTGGGGCTACTGTTACAAAGTCATTGAGAAATGACAGTGACTTTAAAAAATTGAAAAACAAAAATGAGAATAAACAGGAGATACATTTTTGTTATCTCGAGTTGGTTATCTTACTTTGTTTGGAATGATTTATCTTGATTTTGTTCTTCACATTTGACAAAGAGCAAATTTCCGGTTGTGTTGACTTGACGTCTGCTGCATTTGTCTGATCAGACATCCTTCTCTCCCACTAAATTCTAAAGACATGAGTTGGGTTTAATGAAAGTATAGTTCCGGTGTAATTATGGTTTGGGATGGCGCCATCATTGGTTTAATTAGTTCTCCCACTGAGAATGGTAACCATTATTATCCAGTCTCCATCTTTGTGGTGGTTCTCGATGGTGCACTTCCCACAGGCCCCACTCCCTGCACAGTAGAGACAGCAATACAATACAGTCTGAGTTGAGCGTGTCTGATGTGGCAGTGTTCATGTGAGCTGCTGGGCTAGTATACATATGAGTGTGGTTGTGTTGTGTTGTGTGTCGATCTGTACACGCCTGTGTTTAGGCTGCGTGCGTCTCTCTATATTGTATCCATGCCTGTGTGTCTGAGTGTCCTTGCAGAATGGGGTTGGTAGTCCTGCCCCAGGGCGAAGAGACAGTGACAGATACCCTGATTAAATGTAAGAGTTTCCATCCGAAACAGAAGCCCCTTGTGTGGCTCACAAGGCCCTGTCTGCCCTATATGTTGCAGACAGCAGATGGCCTTTAGAAAAGAGAGCGGACCTGCTCCTAGCCCAGGGGGCAGGCAGATCAAAGTTACTACAGTACACAGAGAAGCGGTTCAGTGTCCAGAACCACCAATACAGGGGAATCCCAACCATCTCATTCAGGCCGCACAGATGCATGACAAGAGCGTAACTCTCTGACTCTCTGGAGAGCTGCAGCAGGCTGTGAGGGACACCGTGCAATAATGCAATTTCTGCCCATGTTGGACAGAGTAATGTGATTAAGAAATTCCTTCACATTACCTGAGGGGCCTGTAACATCTGTCGGGGGAGGCTCATCCTTTCTATGTTGCAGTAAATGCTAGAGACTTGGTTTCAACACATATAGAGCATGTTTATAGTCTACAGCACCCTCTGGTGGACATAAAGGAATTTTACATCCATGACATTATATTTTATGTTATTATATATCACATTTTATATTGTATTATATTATGACCTAGCATCACAAATCATTTGAATTGATTTATTGTGTTAGTTAATTCTGCTCACACTGGGCACCATGCGCAATTCCACATTAATCGTGTCCACAAAAATGTAGTGTTTACTTGCATTAGTTGATTATTCTGTCCAAAAAACAAGCTTGGTGCCCTATACTGGACCATGAGCTGCCATATCACGTATTTTTTTTCCTCTAGTAGCATTTATCAGCAATTGGCATTTTTAGCAAAAGCCTTTTGTAATAAGCGTGATTTTTTTATCAGTTTTGGCCATGTAACAAATAAATAATTGCATGTTCCTGTCAATTGGACTGATTCTTGCATGCAAGTCACGATACACCATTCAGCCATAACATCATGACCACCCCAATAAATGCAGGCCCGACTGGTCGAGGCATGAGCTTCACGAGGCCCTGAAGGTTTGCTCGATTCAACTGAGATCTGGAGAACTGGACGCCAGAACCTCCGACTCGTCTTCTCGCGAGAAGTTCAAACATTCCGTGCCATTCATCACAAGGGCGTAAAACAATTTCACCGACATTTCAGTCGCCTTTCTTCTCCACGGACGCCGAGGGCCAGAGTTTGGGCACGTACTCCTCCTCACGACACTGAGCCCAGACTATACTACAATAGTAGTTCCAGAGCAGCAGCATCACCATGGCAACCAGCGCCAGCGGAACGGCCACGGCCAACAGGAGCACCACGTGCTCGCGGTGGGAGGGGCGTCGCGGAGCCACGCCCTCTTCACACAGCGACCGGCTGTTGGGGCAGAGGGACTTCATCCAGGAGCCGGGACGACTGAGAACCGGGGAGGGTAGGAGCAGCGGGCCAGTTTCCATGGCCTCTCCTGCAACGAAATCATAATTAAAGTCTCGTATTGTCGTTTTGGCATGTACACACAGGTCAGTTTAAATGGAAATTTAGATGCAAGACATTGCTCTGAAAATATCAGCAGCAGGTCTATTGGAGGAAAAAGTAGCGACGTGTTCGCACCACAATAGGCCAGCATGACAATATCATAACGACAAACATCACACTTGAGGACAAATCACACTGTGTCAAAAGCCATGGAGCAGAAGCAGCTCAGTCTGGCTTGAAAAGTTAATGGAAGAAGGTAATGGAATACTCACCGTTAGGGACCTGCAGTTGTGAGCCTGGCCAGAAGAAGGATGAACTTAAAATATAGATGCATTTAATAACAATAATTACAACAATGACGCCGGGCTTCAGACTGACTCGTCACTATTTGGATCAGACAGATTATGGCAAACACCACAAGAGTAGCTTTAAACTGCCCGACTGTGTGTGTGCGTGCGTCGGCGCACGCATATCTCTCAGCATGCCCGCCCCACCCATCCGCGGGCCAGCCTATCTGATAGAGCCAGTCCGGTTTCCTTTCTGACACGGCACCACACACTCACCCAGCAACATTTTTAAGGCCTCGGCTTTCAGCCCCAGTTTTTACTCATTATTACTTTGAATTAATATATAGATATATAGATTGACTGACACTCAGACATGCTTTTGGGGGGCTACATAGACACACACACAGACTGGTGTCAATGATTTTGTAGATTAAATAAGTGCACGGACAAAACGTCCAAATCCCATAACATAGCTGACTTGAACAGTTTGATTCAGTTGAGGTACATAGCTTTTTTTAATGCATTTTATAAATACATATTATTTACATTAATATTTTTTACAAATGTATTGATACCCAAGCTATAATCAAGAACAATTAAATTGGAAATGAACCAGGAAAACAAACAGCTTTCTGTGTATGTGAGTGTGTGATTAAAACAGATTATGTCAGGGTTTGTTTTCTAGGAACCAGTAACATTATGTATAATAAGAAGAGTGTTTTAAAGTGTGTGCATGTGTGTGTGTGTGTGTCTAAGGGCAGATTCATTACAGCCATAAGCAAACCAATCTCACAAGCACACATGCAAGTCCATGTGAGAAGATGGCCAAAACATTCATTTCCAGAAATCACATTTGACAATAACTGAAACATTTGTCCAATAAAAACCAACTGTTTCCAATACACCAGACCAAGGAATGTAGTAATTACAGACTTGGACCAAGATTTTAATATTAGGTATAAAAACAGGTATAATATGACCTGGACGCACAGTTCAGAAGCATTTCGCATACCCTCCTGCTGACATGCATTTCTGATTGCATAAAATGAATATGCGCGTTGTCAGAATGACTTAGGAAAGCCCTCATTTTAAAGTGCGTCTTGCCACACGCGAACGATGCTGTAGAGTTTCTCAGCCCCAGACCCCGGGAAACGGCCTGTTTTTGGATCCAACCAAAATAAGTTGGGGGGGGGAAAAGTCACCCAACGTTGCAATCTCCACTTGGTTAAGTCCATGCCAAAGTCCCCTGGGTCAGTGAGAGTTTGGCATGGAGGACCGAGTGCTGGTTGGATAGAAAAACCTGGCCCTTTGATGCACCCCTCAAACGACTGAAGGTGAGAAAGACTGATGAAAGTCGCAGAGAAAGAGAGAGAGGAGAAGCCGCACCACACACGTCTGATCAGGTAGAGGTGTGCTTGTGTGCGCAGGGCATTGCTCGCGGTAGACAGGTCAGTCTCAAGGGAAGTGAGTGCGTGGAGTGTACATCAGGATGGAATAAGCACGGCACGTTCAGCAGCGTGCTATGAAACTAATAATATCTTATAAACAGAGAAAGCACTAGATTCCATTATTTTGACCCATGGAAGAGTGTTTGCATGCATTGCTTTTTGGCATTACTGATATACAGTTTACATAAAAAAAAAAAAAAATAGAAGTTAGCATTCACCCAGCCACCCAATATAAAGCAAATTGTTAAAAGTGAAAGAATCACCAGTAAACAGCATTACTACACACCTAACCAAACACATCCAGTAACTGAAGTATTACGTATTGTTTTCTACCATATGGGTAGAATGTGGACAGTTTATAACTGGCTGCATACATAACCTATTAGTCTGTGCCTTAAAAATTAAATGTTAAAATGTGCTAATACCTACTCAGTGAGTTCAGGGATGGCCTTTGTGTGGGTGGGTGTGTGTGTGTGTGCAAGCGAACAGTGCAATTTAAAGCCTGGTTATGACAGTCTTCAGGTTCATCCTGATCTCTCCACACCTCCTCTGTAAATACATGCAGTTGGTAGACGAGTAAAGTTCAGGTCCAAACGCAACGTCCAGGAAAGACCCATGTCTTCTCCTCCCAGTCTGCGTCTCCCCCTTCCTCTCTCCTGCGCTCCTCTCCCTCTCTCCGCCTCTCGGCCTTTACACCACCGTGCTCACTGACGGGTCGGACAGGTTGAGCTGGCCGGTGATGTCTGTGGGCGGATATTGCTGCAAAGAAAAGGCACACACACACACACACACACACACACACACACACACACACACACACACACACACCGTCAGAATGTCTGCCGGGAGTGACCTTCCCTCAGCTGCCAACATGCCTGTTAACCCCACCAAAGGCAGCATCCTTCTGAGTCGTACCGCACAGTAACAGTGCAGCATTGAATAAAAATGTATTCATGAGCCGAAGTGTCTGCCCTGAGCAATTGCACTTAATAGAACCAAGTTTCCTGTTCCAGAGCAGTGGGCACCACTACCTGAGGGGGGTTAAAATTTGCCACGGGAACACGGATGAGGAACCCATTTCGCAAAGCAGATTCGATCTTTCCTCCTCTTCATATGTTCACCCCCCACCCCCCAGTTGTTCAGAAAAGGACAACTTTTCTGCACAAAAGGGGTTTGCAACTGCTTTACAAATGGGAGTCCCGGCATTCATTTCCCGCGCAGCCTTTTCAGACGTCTAAATTCACGCTGGCAAAGCTGGATTTCATGCAGTAGCGGGTTTTTACCTCCACGTCCGCCACACGCTGTTCCTGCACAAAAAGCGCCACCACCACACACCTTACAGCGCGGTGGCCATTACCACCTTTACAAGAGAAAGGATCATGCTTCTAGTGCCACAGCCATTCTCCGGGCAGACACCGCATTTGGCTGATTCCTTGTCTGTTGTAAAAGTGGTACAACACTGAAGCACTTTATCACAACAGTGTTTTTTTTGTGAAGCTGCTCAAAGACTGATTTTAGTGAAATTGCATGTAGGTGCCAGCCTCGGCACTCCTGCATGTTTCTAGCACGGAAATCTAAATGAAAGTATCTAAATGCGTATTTTATACTTACTACATACGTTTTAAATATCATGCTAGAAACATTTAATGAAAGCATAATGGTGTCAGTATTCTGTAATATTTGGTCAATATTAGTTCTAGGAAGCAAAGCTACTTAATTTCTTCACAAAAATACAAGATTCAGTTTCTACTGAAGTTTTTTTTTTTTTTATAAAGCGGATAGTGTTATCAGCCTTTTTCCATCTGCAGTGGTTTGCATAATGGAGTGTATTACTATAGCCCACACACAAGCTGACACTTGTTCACATTTGAGGTGATGCAGCAGCTACACCCTGAGAGTCCACAGTGCAACACCAGCCCCATGCTGCCAGAAAGAACAAACACACACACACACACACACACACATATGTGTGCATGTTTTTTTTTTTCTTCAGCATTGCTAGCATTGGCTGGTGTTCACAAGCCTGTTTCCTCAGACCTGCAGCATTGCATCATCACCGTCTGAATGCTTTCGGTACCGCTGTCAATAAAAGTGCTTGTTCATGTCTGGAGAGGCTCACTGTCAGCATTCCCAATCACAGCCTACACTGTCCCCTGCTGAGACAGTGGGTCAGCAAAAAGAAACCAGACAGGTCACTGTCACTACAACGAAGGGTTGCTACCACTGCTGTTCCTGACCAGACCACCACGCCCCGGACACAGAGATCAGCATGCACTCAGAGGGAGAGAGAAGCTGTGTGGCATGTAGGAGGGACATTGACACTCAGAGATCCATAGAAATCCATTTATATAAAAAAAACAACAACATTGATATCAAAGGAAAATGATGTGTTAACTAGGGATGGCTGAAATTCATATAGAGTCATCACCTGGTTTGGTTCCTTCCTCTCACAGTAGCTTGTTTGATTAAGTTGCTCCGCCCCTACCATAACTATTTGCATATGCGTATACATCACCTGGAGGGTTGTGTTGCATATCCACACACAAAAACTCATGGAAAATCTTAAGAAAAAAATGTAAAACAGGACACAAAAATAAATTTTATATAATAAATGTATACATTATGAACCTCTGCAATGTTGGGGATCAAAAAGACGAATTAAACAAAATATATCATTTCGCCTTTGAGAAGTCATCCATTGTCTGAGTTTTGGTAATGGGCTTGGTCTTGATATTGTTTTACCTGTAATATAATGTGCTTTTAGAGAATCAAACTCAAACACAGGTTCCACAATCCTCTTGTGTTGCGGCAGAACAGGCTCCAGGGTCGGATATATGGGACAAAGAAGCCAGTCTCCATGGTAACACATTAAGAGGGAGCTGATGTCACATAGAAAGCTCTACCACCAGGAAACAGGCAGAACTCTGAACTGGCTGAGAGAGTCGAGAATGTTCCTACAAAGGTCTACAAAATGGAAATTTCTTTATATGTAATTCAAAGAATGTGAGATTTTGGAGGGGTCACGGGCAATTCAAGCCGGACCAACAAACTCTGAATCCAGGTCAGTGGTGTGAGGGAAACGGTGACGAGCCGGTTGCTGAAGGTGACAGGCTGTTGAAGTAATGAGGTTAGTTTCACAGGCCTGTGGGTCTTCTTTTGGACAGAACTTTAAAACTGACGACCAATACCACAACACTAATACATGCGTTTCCAGACAACCATCACACAAGCAAAATAAGTCATGTTGTAAGGAGAAATAAAACTAATTGAACATTTACGATAACCAAGCAGGTGTAAAGGAAATACACACAAATACACACACATACACAATACCAACAAAAACAACAACCAAAACACCAAATCAACATCACTAATACATCGGGTTAGCACCAGAAAGTGAAGCAGCTCAGACAGCTGAGGCATCGACCCCGGCTGCCCCTTCCTCAGAAAAATCGTATTATAATATGTACTGGTATAAATGAGCTACGTTCACGTCCGAACCGTTGCCCCAATCGCAGCCTCCTGAGTCCTGAGAACCTAACCCTGTTGCTTGCCTGATCTTTACCGGCGTCTGGATGGCGGACCGATGGCGGAATGACAGACAGGTGGACATGGCTGCACTCGCCATGCAAGTGGAGAGTGGTGGGACTCTCTCTCCATTTAAAAAAAAAACATGGGATGGCAAAAAAGAAGGACAGAAAAAGAGAGAGAGAGAGATACAGATACAGGAGAGAGAACAGAGACAGAAGGAGGAATAGAGAGTTAGAGGGAAGTAAACGGGAAGGTGGGGTTTGGTCTTCTTCTTACCGTATCTTTGGAGGACCTACGTCTCTTGATGCTGGAGGCCAGGGAGGTACTGATGGACCTAAAAGAGGCTTTCTTTTTGGGGCCGGGCTCTGCTCTAGTACTTTTCCTATCCTAAAATAAATATATGTAGAACAATTATTCATATTCTGGGGCTCGCCACACCATCACTTCTCCACCCTCTAGCCAACACGCAAACTCATAAGTCTTAACTCTCTTTCATGAATGGAGTGGGTAAAGTGTTCTGATGACTTTATGCTACGTTAGAACTGCAATATAAAGCAGATCTAATGGCAACTGGTAGACAAGCTTACACAAGTAGAGGGTGGTTTTATGGAAGTCTGTATTTGCACCAAAAAGCTTTCTGTGACTGACAATCCTCTCATCACAAATATCTTGCCATCCCTCTGCATCTTCACAAATTTCTGATCTGTTCTCTCTTATCACACGGAGAGTACAGCATCTTCCATAGCTGCAAAAAACTAATAAGTCTAAGTGCTACAATAAATCAGCAACGGGACCTAAAACCTGTCACTGAAGTCACTCCCCCACTGACAGCTCAGACTAATGTTCGAATTAATCATTGTTAACACGAATTCCAAGGAAGTCTGGCTCCTACCCCCTCCCTCTGACGTCAAAATGCCCCACGGCTACTCTCAGACCTCTTGATACAGAACGAGGGGAACCGACCAAGACTGGGTGTGTTAGTGTGCAAAAAAAAAAGCTCATATTAAGGTATTCTTACATCCTGTGTCTCTAGAGAGGAAGAGGGCTGCATTGGGGGGGAAAAAGAAAAATAAATGAATATTCATCTTCTTTGCTATAAGATCATTATACTTTAAGATCCATAAGCAAATGTCAAGTGCACAAAAGAACAGGAAATAAAAAGGAACAGCTATTTGCTGCAGGAGTTACAACATCAAAAGCCAAGCAGTACTTATAAATAGCATATCTAGCACAGCATGGGGAAGCAGTAAGAATGCATAATTACAAGACAAATAAACAGTTTAATATCAAGAAGGTTAAAACCCCCTTTAAACATTATACCCACGATCTGGGTATAATGGAAATTCACATCACACATGCAGCAGGGCGCTACTTAATCCCTGGAATGCCATTGGTTAAGTCATACTGTGTACAGACAGTGCATATAAAGCAAATAAATTGGAGAATTATGGAGAATCTGTGCAAAGCGTTTGAGAAAATTCTGAGTTGCCGTCTATATGTGACTGGGTATAGGTAGGGGTTGAAAAGGCCTTAACTGGGCTAAACTAGCACGTGATCTATAACATCGTCTTGGCTGTGCGGTGTGAATTTCAGCTGACACATGCAGTAAAGGGGGTGGTTTAAAGGAAGAGCAGAACAAATGGTGGGCTTTGACCCAGGCCAGGCCTGGACCCATACTTCAGGTCATGTGATCAGATCAACCTGATTTCATGAACCTTTTCATCTCTCTGGCCTTGTGGAAGGGAATGTTGTGAGCTGCAGCTAGAGGTATTGGGCAAAGCAAAGTCTGTGGTAAATGATATCAAATATTCAGCTGAATGCAGCAGTAGATGGGATGGTACTGCACTCTACTGCCCTCATGAGTCATGGAGTAGAAAATCAACTCATGATGTTATAAGAAATATTAAAAAGAGAGGAATTAAAGAAGAATGAAACATTTGAAAATGCAGTAGATGAGAAAGAGCTGTGGATTTTTCTTTCTGAGGGCATTGTGGTAAAAAGTACTCTATCCATAGGGTTCAAGCATGTAAACTAAATTTCTTTATTCAATTAATTAAATTAATTTATTCAATGAGATGTGTACACACTATCATATGTCAAGGCTACATAGATTGGAGCTAGCGTTACACTGTATGATTTTTGTGTTTTTATGACCAATTGATGGTTGCTGTGTCAGCACAGTCAGCTCTGCCTCAAAAGCTGGACTATCCAAATCTCTAAATTAATCATGTTCCATTTGTTCAAACTTCCTTAGCACAAAAAATATTTAACTTCAACTGCACAATAAACAATAAAATGCATATGAAGAAAGAACAAGCATTATGTGGTTGATTGCACTGACAGGGATTTGGTGGTTAGCCAAATACCAATGATCAACTTCCTAAGGAAGTAAGAAATACAGGAAGCTCAAATTTGGAAAAATTGGATGAGGCCTTCAAGACACATCTTGACATTTTCGTAGCACCTTCTTGAAGGGGTCCATAATACGCACTATTTTGGGTAATACAAAATCTTCACACAATGTAACCATTGTGAAACCGAAGGTGCACATGGCATCTTTGTAAAAAAAATGCTAAATAGCTTTGGAGACCCTTTAGAAATCACATCAAATTCATAAAAAAATAATAATAATAAGAAGAAGCACACTTCAGAATGAACACAATTATACTGTAAGAGGTAAACACTACACTGCCAAAGTGCTCCAATGGCTACATGAGGCTATTGTTTATTCAGAAGTGCACCTCATCTAACAACCAGATATATGACTGGTATACACAAATATACACTTACACACACCACACACACACACACACACACACACACACACACACACATATATATATAAAGACTCACTGACATAGAGGCAAATATATAGCTTTTTCTCTGCAAAGATAGTAAGAGCTATCACAAACTATTGATCTGAAGTGACGTGGCTTGCTATCATCCAACATATCCACAAATCTTGGTGTTTACACTAAACATTGCTTTTCATTTATAATATTCTCATTACATTTAAAAACTGCTTGAATGACATTGCACAGGTCAGCAGTTTGCGAACATTTTTCTTTCTCTCTTTGCAGCAATCTGCATGCATCTCCTGTGAATTGTTTACATACGAAAATAGACATAGAGACACACAAAAAAGAGACACGCAAGGCACATTGTGGAAGTATCTGAGACTGGTTCAGGAGACACCAGTGTGGGGGAAGCAGATGAGAGACTGTGATCTTACCTTCCCTCTGCCATGCTGCTTTTTCAACAGTGGCAGCAGGGGAGCCTTTTGTCAGAGTGTGCAAAAAGGACAGTGGGCGGCGGAGCTCTATTGCCCACATGATCACAGTCTGGTGGTGGCCACTACATGTCCCCCCAGCTGATGTAGTTAAGAAGTGCACTAAGAGAGGGAAGGGCTTGGGGGCTGGTGCCTCCAATTCTTCCCATATGGAGACATGGGGATGGGGGCAGAAAAGCAAGGGCTGGCTGGCACGCTAGTTGTGCAAGGTGCAATTTTTAAAAGATTTATTAAGCCGTCGATTTACTTGCTATTTTTTTTTCTATTTAATTTCTAAACTGTATGAAGAATTAAATTCAGCATACACACTAAAGTAGTATAGTTGATAGTCATATATTACTAATAAACATACAATTAGATTAATTAGATTACTGAATATTTATGTGAATGATATTTAAATGACAGGCAACCAGTCTTGTTCAAGATGGGACGTTATGCAATAACAGGAGGCTAATGCAAATTTATAATGGACAGAAATCACATCCATTGACAAAAAACACAACATTAGTACTGAACAATGCTGTAAGGCCAAAATTACAATAAAGAGGAATTATTATTTCCATTAAAGGTCCCTTATTATTAAAATTAACATTAATAAGAGTCCCCCTAGCAGAGGCTAGTAATGGTGATGTGTAAAGATTGTTTTGGCCATTCTGCTTCAATGCTCAGAGGGCAGCAGCTTAGACGGTCGGATCTGAGATTTGTCCCCTTATGTCATCATAAGGGAAAAGGTTACCTCCTGCTTCTCATGCTATTTTCGGCCTGATAATTTCACACCCCTCCCCTAAAAAGTTAGCTCCACCGACCGTCATGGCTTGAAAATATGTGAAGCATTGCAGTTGCTTGGTAATTGGAAGTAAAAATGAGCACAAATGTATTTTATTAGTTCCGTCACGCAAGACTCTGAAGAACCAGTGGGTTCTTTTTTCTTCTGGAAAAATGCAGATACGACTTCCTGTGTGCGCCAAACATTGTGGTTGGTGAATGTTGTTGATGACTTTATTTCTGCAAATGCCCGCTCACTTCTATAGGCCCCTCTCCTCATTTGCATTTAAAACAACAGGCACAGAAACAGCATGTTCTGGGGAAATGTCATGTCTTGGCTTACAGAAAGAGGCTTCAGATACAATATTAGTGGACCACTAAGACCAATATAAAAGCAAAAAAAGCATAATAGGGGACCTTTAAGAACCCAACAATCTAGACTTTCAAAAAAAGGTGATGCGGATAAGAAAGCAATTGTATGTCACCTTTCCAAAAAACAAATAATGTTTTCTTGATTCTCTGTGTTTTCTCTGTATTAGACATGATTCTCTGTAGTCGCAGGCATATCAGTGAATACGTTCAAAAACAGCAATTTTCATTTTGTTCATGCCTTTTGCAACAACCAAGCAAACAAACCAACTGTGTGGCAGAAAATTCTGCAAATCATTCAGTTTACTTGTAAGGTGAACCCAGCCACTGGGGATGCAAGTGTCAGTGTATTTTCACAAGCCAGTCCCAAACCTGGATAAATGGGGAGGGTTGCATCAGGAAGGGAGTCCAGAAAACTTGCCAGATCATTTATACAGATAACCAGACTGGTTGATCTGCTGTAGTGACCCCTAAAAAGTGAAGCCTAAAGAAGATGACAATGAGCCTTTGTAAGGCGAGTCTGATATGTTATGGCTCTCTATGGCAAGAACACCTTAAAATTAAGTTTCCCGACACTTCTGTATTTTTTGAGTATAGAAATGTAAACTTGTCATATTTACATATAGCAATGGATGTCCACTTTGAAGTTAATTGGTCTAACACGACAAGAGCAACATAAAACAACAGATCTGTTTCTGTCATCTCAAGCAAATCACGAAGATATTATGAGGTAAGAGAACTCATTCATAAATAAGCCCTTCGTGAAAAAGACTGGCTACCTTCCTGAAAACCTGTTCTGAAAAATTGTACAAAAATAATATGGGTCTTTCATGTAATACTTCAGAGTGGAAGCAATACCATGAACTGCCATGGATCTGAGATGTAATTCTGCTTATGATGTACACTGCATTTTGAACTGCATTTATTTGATTTTTTTCAGCTCTACTTAACGTGGGTGACATGGTAAAAAGATGCGTCTGCTACTAATTTACGTACTAAAGACGGGGTCACGGCTGCAACTTGACTTCCAGAAGCTTCTTTACTGTCCTGTAGGCACAGACAAGAGACAGGACTCACATTGACCTACAGAGCTCTATCTGGAATGATCCCATGTGGACTCACACGCAGCCTAACCCTGGTGGGCAGTGGGCATGGGCCTTCGGCAGCACGCTTTCGGAAGGGTACTGCAGGTTAGGTGAGTGGCCTTTAGCCACAGGGCTAAAGAGAGAAGAGGGTCTGCTGGCAAAGAAGGACATCGCCAGTGCTGCACGAGGAAGAGGGCCTTACCTGCAGGTTCTTCCTCCACACGTTAACAGCCGCAAAGGCCAGCTGCATCTGCTTCCTGCGGGCATCCTTGTGGCGCTTGTAAGCGATCTCAATGAAGATGAGGAAGATCCCAGCCGCAATGCCACCAGCCACCAGCATGAAAACTCCTGTGAGTGAGAGAGAGCTGAAGATGTGACCTTCATACCCACACACAGTCTCCAAGACATGTAAACACACTTGGGAATCCGTCCATTTGCCATTTGCGGTTTGCACCAACTGCATCCTGATTGTTACCACCAGAAAAAAAAACCTCCGTATTCAGAGCGAAAAGAGTACTACATTGGACACACTGTACATATATAAGAAAAGGGAATTGGACAAAAAAAGGCTACAGTACCTTACCACTGCAGTTTTTGTCCAATCTCTTAAGAGATTTCTAGCCAGAAAAGGCCATACCTGCCATATTCTCAAAGGTGAGTGTGGCTGGGGCATTGCTTCGAGAGTCACACTCCTGGTATCTCACCCAGGTTTTATCTAAGTCTTCCATGAAGCCATTTTCATGGGAACTGCAGGGGGTAGGGGGGTGTGGGTTATGAAAAAGGTAGAAGTTACTTCAGGTTCGTAAAATGCAGACGTTATGAGCAGCGATTCACTTTCACAGAAGACACTGAACACCCAGACAGAGTGACACGCACACACAAATAAGGGTGGAAAAGAGAGAAATATACACAGAGATATGATGGGTGACAGCTCGAACCGAATGCTGGATGGGAAGTAAGAAAGAAAGGAAAAAGAATCAGAATTGTAGGACTGGTAGTGCAGCTTCGGCTGGGACAGACCTGAGAATGGCCAGGGACACATTCTGTTTCCAGGGGCTGTCCTTGCGCATGCCTATGCCAAACCCCGAACGGAAAAACAGCTCTCCCGTGGTCACAAGGTCGCACTTCTGCGAAGCTTCAAATTCCAGCACCGCAGAGTCCCAGATGAAGGCATGCAGCTTGCTGTGGGGGGGCAGGGGGCAGGGGACGGGGGAGGAGGGCGAGTTACGATGCAACAGTACAGTGAGAAACAGAAAAAGAAAATAACTTAAAAAAAAAAAACACTTACGGCCTTGAGGATTACCCCTCCCACCCTGGCACCACACCCTGGCTTTCTGTTCCGCCTGCGACTGTGTGTGTGTGTGTGTGTTCACTCATTATTTTTCTCTGTCGGCTGTGACAATTACATGAATTGGGTAGAAAAATCCAATACTGGACAATGGTCTGGCACGGCAACAGTGACACATTGTCCCCCATTGGATTTTCTCGTTTCACTCTCACTCTGTTTCGCTCACACTCATTCATTCTCTGCTTAGCTCGCCCTCACTTCACTGGGCCGTATTTTCCTGGCGGTAAATAAGACTTGGTCATGTCCTAATGCCTGTTTGCTCATGTCTTCTGGATATGAACTAATTGACAGGTCCACTTAAAAAAAAAGGGCAATCTCGGCTCTTTTATGTGTGTTATTCACAAAGAAGACATGCATTCACCCAGTCAACAATGAATCCCATTCCCTCCCCTTCCTTGTCTTCTTCCCCTTCTTCTCGTACAAGAACCCCTGTCCTCTGCGCATTGCAGTTTGCTAAACTACAAGCCCCATGTCTTCAGTGTTATTCAGCACCAGGAAAATAAGTTTCTATTCGTCTTGTTAAACCCGAGGAAGGCTCTCCGGCCAACATTATCAAGGTTAACATGACTGAGACGTTAACATGACTGAGACGTCTCTTCTTATGGTCAAAGCCTAGGGACCTTTGGACTGATGGCCAGACGCTTTTCGCTGAAACCATCAGCGACTCACTTGTCCCGAACAGCCTGGATGGCCTCAGCGGCACTCTCATAGTTGTGTTTCTCCATGTGCCGGTACATGGTGCTGAGTTCCACCTGCCGGCGGAAGTAGATGTCCACCGAACTCTGCTTCACTGTGGCGTAGATGAACTTGTCTGATGGGTTCCTCAACTGTGTTTTCAAAGGAAAACAAACACACGGCTTCAAAATGGACTTTCATGTTTTCTCCTATCTTAAATCCCTGGGAGCGTAGTTCGAATGTCTCACATCCTAAATCATGAGCCCTTTTGGGAAGGAACACGTTAACGCTACGTTGTAGATAAATATGCATGGTGGCTTGACTGGGAAGACGTGTTGCAGGATACCTGGTAAAAAACATTTATGCATATACAAACGGGGTGAAATAAAAAAAAAATTGTCCCATCCCTTTATTGACCTTTAACGTCTTCTTGTTTAAAACCACAGATGTTCCACTTCTGGGGGTCGAGGGCGATTTTGTTCCATCTATGCAGCAATAAAATAAGCCCTCGTGACTCCACATCGCATTAGTGCTCGGAGGTGGATTTAAACCCTTAGACAATGTTCGCGACTGTGGTGGTTAATTCATACTGCTTATTCCTGCACTGACTTTGCGTGTTGCACAAAGAATAGATGTGCATGGACACGAAAATACGGGAATAGCACCTTGTGTCATTTAAATGTCCACCCCCCCCACAAGACCTAATTTATACAAACCTCCCACCTTTTTGCACTCTGTACACTGGAGTAAAACACAATTTGAGATGATGACAAACATCAAATCTGACCTTGAGGTACAAGCTGCTAGAGGTACACGCTACTTATGTATCTGTTATTAATTACCACAAGCATAAATAATTAAAACAATGCACAACCAAACTGCATAATTGTTTGCCGTCTTTCACAGAAAATGAAGGAATGCATGTTAGGGACAGTTTTCTTCAAAGCACAAAAAGCAACTCTGTAAGTGTGATGTTTCTTTTATAAGACACACCCGTGGGTCGTTGATGCCAGTGATGCGCTCCTCAGGCCGATCCAGCACCAGGAAGGCAGCTAAGTTGGCAGTGTACGATGCCACTATAATCATAGCGAAGCCTGCCCACACCATGCCCAGAATCCTTGCTGAAAAACTACGCGGGGCGCCTGTTCAAACAGAGCAAGCAGCACGCAGACACACATACAAACATACAGAAATTCACACAAACACACACGTAAACATACACGCAGTTCAGACAGACAAATGAAGGCAAATGCAAATGAGCACCACCACTCCAAATGCCAGTGTGTATTTTCTTTGAAAAATTGTCAAACAGGAGTATATTCTCCAGATTTGTATTACAGTGATGTAGTTGTGGGTCTCTGTACCTTCTCCAATCCCAGAGTTCAGCAGTACTCCCCATGAGAACCACATTGCTGAGGACAGGGTGAGGGCATCTTCTTCTTCTTCTTCGCTGTTCACTTTAAACCTTCCAAACGGGCTGGAAAGAGAACCAGGCAACACTATGAGAATGTGGAAACAAGAACCCCTGCCAAAAAAGGCACCGAACTTTCACAATCTTAACAAAAGAGGCAGGAGAAACACGAATGATGGGAGCTGAAAAGAGACAGACAAAGAAAGACAAACAGAGTAGTGAATGGTCTCACAGTGTCCCCATTGACAAAGTGACAGAGACAATGACACACGGTCAATTCCCCTCCAGGAATACATTTAAATTCTCTCTGAATAACACACAATGAGAAAGAATCACACAGACACTCTCTTTGTACCTGAACCGGTCTAGTAGGTAAAGCATCACTGCCACCACATGCACCGATAGACCCACCAACAGCCACAACGTACTTTGAAACGGTTGCATGAACGAGTCGAGTGTACTACGCGGGATTTCCTGTAACACACAGCACACATAGTCAGGACATGCCCAAATCACAATCAACAAAATGACATGTACTCAAACCATACCATACACACAGATAGTCCATGTCCACCCACAATAACACATGCAACACATATCTAAGTCTTGTAGAGATTGCTGTCCAGGCTCTAAATTCTAATCTTTTTCTTTCCAAATATTATATACAACCTACAAATTGAAATAGATATGGCACTATGATGTATGTACCCTTAAACAACTCTTTATAATTAAATCTTCACAATATTAATGCAGTGATGAGTATTAACATCTTATTACAGGAAGTTAGTCTCTTTTTATGACAACAAAATGTGTCCTCTGCATTTAACCATCCCCCTTGGTGAGCAGTGGGCAGCCATGAAATGGAGTAGTGTGTGGGGACCGTACCTTGATCCAGGGGTTCAGGATTTGAACCCACAATCTTTCGATTACGAGACCACTCCCTTAACCACTAGGCCACCACTGCCCATTTCTGGCCGGTATCGAACAGAGGACCTTTCGCGTGTAACCACTACACTGCAGAAACTTGAACTGTCCTCTGTGCGTTGCTATAAAGTGTTGCTTAATGATCTGTAGTGAGTTTTAGATTTAAAAGAGAACCTTCAAATGCTGTAAGCTGTTAATGAAAAAGAAGGGAACCGACCTTTTTCACCAGGATGGTCAGGCCTTGATATTTAAAGGGCTTTGAGAACTCTATGTACTGGGCTCGTTCGTTGTTTATGGTAAGTGGAGCAACAATCATGTCTGCCAGCCCCCCCAGGAGTTCACCCATCATACCGTTCCACTCCTTCTTGTTACTGTTGTTCACCTGAGGCCAAGGAAGAGAGGGGAGAGGAACACATTATGAAGGAAGCCGCGGTGCTGAATCGCTACTGTGCGATGGAGGTAGAGCTGTTACTCTGCACATACTTCTCACAACAAGTCAAGTGGTTCAGGATTCCTTTTCAAGCATTAAAAAAACTGACTGGATGTGCCTGCATGCACTCTGACCATGCCTTTCACCTCACATCACACCATGATCGTCGCCCATTAACACCACAGTGCCTCCATTACCCATTTCCTGGTTGTCAGGGTTTAAACACTTCATGCTTAAACTCCTCTCAAGGTCGTGGGTGTGCTTCAAACCAGCAGGCTGTGAGCTAGTTAGTGATTATTAGCATTTAGAAGGGACAGTTAGTGCTCATAACAGTTCATATTGCTAAATCGAGTGAGGAAATTCCTTCATGGTTGCTATAAAGAGGAATTAATTTTAAAAATGTATATAACATTAAAATTTCATCATTAGTATTTCTCAGAAAGGTTATGAAGGTCAACCAAAGGAATTTCATTTCATTTACATCCAATAGTTAAATAGTGCAGTGAGGTGCAAGGATTTTCCCCACATGGCAACTCACCCGCTCCTGAGTTCCAAATTTCCCATCTGCCACAAGATGTACCTCATAGGTGAAGTTCATAGTCATTGCCAGTTTTATCAGGAGATCGACACAGAACCCATAACAACACTGAGGGACTACTGGGCGTCCTGTAATTCAATCAGAAGTTTACATCTGAAAATCACATCTGGTAAAAATGGAATTTTAATCTCTCTCTCTCTCTCTCACACACACACATGCACACACACAACCAATCCCACGTACACATCTCTCCCTCACTCACACACACACTGCTTATTCTGTACTATACTCTATGTTGCACTACAAACATAGCAAAGCAAATGAGCACTAAGGCTGCAAAGAGCGTTCACACAAACACACACACATACACACACTGAAAGCAAACACTACGACACACACTCAGCGTAAGGCACATGTAGCTGCATACATATATAGATACCTACTGCATATATATGTATGCATTCCAGCTGGCTGGTAGAAAACTACAGAAGCATGGCACACGTCCCTGTGATGTTACCTGGGATGGTCTCATTGGGCCCAGTGCAGATCACCTTTTTAATTGGGACTCCATTAGGTGTCAACTCTTCCTTACACGTGCCATCCAGTAGAGTAGGTTTCACGTACACAAACGGCTCCTGGTGAATAGTAACAATCTACGTACCACCAAAAAGAGGGAGAGAGAAGAAAAGGTGCTGGATCACTGTAAAGAAGGCACTTTTAAATTTTTACATGATCAGAGACTAATAGGATTAGTAAATTGATGTTTTAATTTCAAATTTGCAGGAATATTTGGATCAAATGATTATTATCTAGCTATTTAAATATCAGTGAAAAATTAAAATCTACATTTGTCATTGGAATTCTGTTGAGAAAAGTCCAGCCACATTATTGCTGAGCTTTCAAGGTCTTAGCTCCGTGTACCTTAAGTCTGGTTGACATCTGGAAGCCTCTAGGTTTTTCTGTCTCTCCACCTGGCCAGATGATCTTCCGCTGCTTGTTCATCACCACCTGTCAGGAAAAGAAACCAATTCTAGCCAAAAAGTTCATGTGAATAAAGACATTACTGACAGACAGTGTGAATTCATTTTTTTTAATTGAAAAAATACAAAATAATACGAACATACCACTTACATGTGACTTCAATTAAATTTAAAGTCTCCAAGATTTACCTGATATGTTGTTAACCGGTTGTAAACTGCAGGTTGTATTGGCAACTATTCTACAGTCCATTTTAGAGAAGTAACCCAGAGGTCAGTCCATTGGTGACCTCAGCTCTCACCTGTGTTCCATTGTAAATTCCAACTTGAATAAGCCGGCTCTTCTGGTAGTTTAGGATGCTGTAATGAGCGTATTTTCTGTCTCCGTCATCATTAAACTCTACGCGCCCTGTAAGACCTTCAGGGTACTTTGATGACATCAGAACCCTTAAAGAACGAAGAACCCTGAGTTATCCTCTGTCAGGTAATAAAGACAATTAGATAGCTCTCAAAATATTCTTAATGTATATATGTAAAACATTATTTATACAAAATCAGTTGAACCTTATACCATCAACCAATCTGTATTTGTAAAGCACTTTGCATGAATGAACAAATGAGTGGGATATGGGGTTAAAAGCTTTAGTAAGCAAGCCAAAAGCAACAATAACAAGCAAGATTTATTACAAATAAACAATAAATAAATATAAATAAACAATGACGCGGTGGCTGAAAGGGAAATAAAAGGGGGACAACGTAAACAAACCCGCAGGCATGTGGCGATTGCCAGAACTCAAAATACAAACACATACACGGTTGCCAAGTCAAGTTCATGAAAATTCCGGAGCTTCCGAAGGGGCGGAAATCTCCGGCTTTTATGTGCCGTCAGGATTGGCCACAGGTGATGAGCCCAGCCGCAGTCAATCCTGACATGATCAGTGCTCCTGTATGTCCGTATGTCCCTATTTACTGAATTGCAACTGAATTGCAATTATTATCAATAGGTGAAGAGTAGAAAAGATCAAGGAGAAATGTACAAAGATGTCTCACCTTTTAAACAGTGGGCCTGTTTTCCAGATGTTCGTGTTCCCCACACATCCCCGTGGAGGCTCAGTTATGTTCTCCTTCTCAAATAGTTCTTGAATGGACTGGGCCACCACAGACACTGCATCGGTGATGTGCGCTGACTCATTTTTCCCATTGATGAGCTGTAAGCCAATCAGACCTAACACGCGTCCACAACAGAAACAATTAAATTACCAATGCAGCCACTTGCATGCCCCCAGGCGCCCTAGTTTTCAGTGTGAAAGGAAAACCACAACACAGAAACAACTGGAAATTTTTACGTCTGAACTTCTATCTATCCAAATTAATTATCACTTGCAACATCGATACATAAAGTACCAGAAACTCAAGAAATGTATCACAGCAACTTTAAATTTCATACATATGCATATATAGAGCATTCAGTTATACACACATACATACAATATGCCTTCATATATATGTAAACATATATATGCATGTATATACACATGTATCTGCCATACATGTACCACATACACATAGCCATTACAGACATGGATGACACAACAACTTTGGACAAGGGTTTTTGTGATTGCGTGCTTGGAAGTGACTATGACCAACCACAAGTGAGGTCTTGTGCCTTAGCCAGAACAGAGAAAGGTCTGTTAGCTTACCCTTACCACTTAAACATCAGGGTGCGGGATGTAAAACACCCTTTCCAAATTCATGAGAGCCAGTCTATTAATATCTCATACACATACAAGCAGGGTAATTGCAAGTTAAATTATTTACAACCCAACATACATTTAAAATCCAAAAACATATGTAGGGTTGTATTATGTAACAATGACAAATTAGAAGGAAAAAAAAGAAAAATGACAAACCTATCCAGACACACGTTCCCTGCTTAATTGCTGAAGTGTGTTCTACTGGGGTTCGTTTAAAAACCTTTAAACATGTCAAATGTTTAAACGTTTAAACGCTTAACACACAGTTACTGAATAACTACAATGGTCTTTGTGTTCTACCACAGCACTAAAACACTGAACGCACAAAGTTATGTTAGCCAAAATTTGCTTGTGCTCCTGGCATCCACCTTAGTCTCCTGAAGGCTTGTAGAGGGGCGTTCAGGATGCAAGGTGGTACGTACCGTCTGGCGCTTCGCTAAGGGCTTTACCGGACATCTCTCGCTCGCCAACCAGCCAAACGTAGCCCGAGCCGGTCATGTTGAGAAAACGTGCAGCCTTATACACAGCAGCTGCATCCTCTTCACTGGAGAGAGACACACGTGTTCAAAACAGCACAGGGACACAAAGGTTTTGCTTTTATCTTTGTTCTTTGTTGATTTCTGCACTGTGCTTTTTTGATTTCTGCACTGTGCTTTGCAACACTTTTAAGGTAATCATTTCATAATAATAACCCATGGCCAATTGATTAGAGCATTGTTAGATTAAATTATTCTTTAAAATGGCTAAATTGCTCTACTCACCTACTAGGTGAATGAGATGCTATTTCTCAACTACAGTGATGCACATTTTTTGTCCAGACTGAACCAATTTCTTTACAAAGATTTACTATAATTGTGCAATTTGTGTCAGAAACAAAGGGACAATTAATTAAATTCATATCATTTGTATTAATGAAAACTAAGAGTGATTTTTTTTTTTTTTTTGCTAACAGGTATAACATACCAATGAGTACAGACGTGTAGTGGAGTGTCAGCATGTTAACCTTACCTGGCGGAGAGAATGATGACCCGTGCCTCCAGCTCTTTGGCTTCCAGCAGCAGTGCAGTTAAATTAGTCTCCTGGTTGAACTGGAGAACTTTCTCTGCCTGTGATTGGGGCACAGAATCAGTCAAACTGCTTTACTTACCCGCCACTCACAAGAAAGTGACCTCTGAACCTCTTTTGTTTTTTATTCTTTTTTTTTTGTCTCCTTTTGGAGGAGAGTTGGAGGTGAGAGAGGGGCAGAAAAAAGGGGAAGAGATCCAAGAAAACTGATTTAATCAAAAAAGAAAGAAAGAAAAAAGCTTTGAGGGAAGAAAAAATTGCAGTTTTCGTTGCATGCAAACTGAGGGTTATCAAGACTCCAGAAAAGGACGTGCATGTTAGAGGCTGGGGGGAAGAAGACCGATGCAGTCGGAATGTAAACTGGGTGAAGGGGTGACGGGGGGAACGCATTTCCCCAACGAAAAAAAAAAACAGTTGAAATCAGGAAGTGCTACGACAAGGGAGAAAGTTGTATCTGGGAAAGTGTTGGGTCCCACACTACCAGATCTCTGCAAAGGAAGAGGCTTGCAAACTCTTTTTTTTCTCTTGTGGATCTGAGGACATGCAATCCTTCATTAAATGAAAAAAATGAAAATGATCAAAGCGGAGCGCAGGTTCTTTTTTTCTCTTGAAACCGAAATCAAAAGTAGTTCAAAACAAATTCCATTCTTCATATAAATTATAAGAAAAAAAAAACTAAATAACCAAAAAATTGAGGGAAAAAAATAGTACGTGCTTCCAAGATAAGGGCAGTTGTGGGTTGGCCGGTGACTGTTCTGGCTGGATTCTAGTTGCTACTTTTAGAAAGTTGGGGGGCGGCGTGCATGGACCATGCAAATATACCTTGGGTCCTCGCTTGTTGTCATAGGACAGTTGGTCGAGGTTTTCATAGTTCCTTTTTTTATTCTGATGAATAATGTGCACAGAGAAAATATGCAGACACAGAAGAGTATTATAAACAGTTGAAATGACGAGCAGTAAAGCATCCAACAAATCTTTCCTGCTCCAAAATTTGAATTCCTAACTCTGGGGTTTGCAAAAGTCATCAAAGACAACCACAGACTCCCTACATGAAACCTTACGATACCTTTTATTTGCCACATTACAATACACTGAAAAATTATTCAAAAAAAGAGTTGCAATGCTCAGAACCAAACCAATGTACAATGCCCCAGTCACTTTTGGTTAAATGTCATGATCAAGTAAGAGTGTCAGGTATTTTATGGCTGATGTAAGAGATTTTCAACCCATAACAAACAGCCGTATGAACCTGAATTAAAGTGTCAACAGCAAGTAATAAAAAGCGTCCTCCGGAATTATGTAAATAAATATAGCTAAAAACAAGAAAGAATTGCTTTCTAGGCCGGTTATCTAACTGCCATATCTGGCAACACAGAGCATAAGATCCTGCCTCCTCCATCCTCTTATCCTCTGGTTTCTGTCTTCATTATAAAACTTGATCATGACTGCGTCTGTGTACATCACAGAATTAACCTCTGTTATGGTCATCGTGGGACAATGTCCGATGGATTTTCATCGCTTTCATTTGAGGAATTGTGATTCCTCATCACGTCCACTGCTCAAAGTCTTAAGTATACCACGTAGTGTTAACACAAAGCAGTGAGACCCCTAGATCCTAAGGACCCAGTCCTAATATAACTAAGGCAGCGTATGAGTTCTGAACGCTATTGGAATAATCTCTATTAATTCGCTATGACATCCGAATGTTATCCAACACACAAACGTCTGTGCAGAGTACTATTTTGTCATCCTCATTTATTCACAGCTCCACATTACACACCACAGCTAAAATGCAGCAGTAATGCACCATATTCTAAAATGCTGCTTGATGTGACATTTCTGGGGAAAACTAAAGCCTCTCTCATGACTGCATGCTGCAGCGAACCTACATGCTGCCAGCTTGGATGAACCATTTTATCGAGACCTCTGTAATGTGAAGAGATCCAGGGAGCACAGCTGCCTGATGGAGATTCTGTTAAACAAAAGTCTCAGAGGGCCACAAAATGGCAGCAACTTAGAAAAATATGAATAAATGATGTGGGCATGCAGGCAAATTCTGCATAAAAATTCAGTACAGCTTTCTGCTGGGATGCTCCTAGATCTGTCTAATTACATCCTCCCCTTCACACAACCTGCTTAACATGCCTAGGTCCACACCGCCATGCCATGCATTTCATCACATATAGTTTCTGAATAGACAGAGGCTCACATCTTGAGTACTAAGGGGTAAGCAACCAAAGATCAGCACCACAGACAGCTCCACTTCAACTATTCACTGAATTAAACCGCAGAAGGAGAATAACCTATTTCTCCATGAACAATTAAATAGGCAAGTCCACCTTCATGTACTGTAGATTAATATGTATTAAGGTTTATAGTCCTTGTAGGAAAGCAGTAGTTCCTTCAGGATTATAGCATAGCAATCATTCTGATCTCTTTTAGTGGATGCTTGTCAAGCATTGTTAATCAAGCCATGCACGCCATTTGTCACAGCCATTTGTCACAGAGCTAACTTGATGTCACATGATCTGAAATTTGAAGAGGAGACATTAGAACACGGGGCTGAATTTAAACTCCAGAAGTCTATGGATTAGAGTGCCCTTGCTTGCCCAATATACACAACTGACCTCTTAACAGCACAGCATGACTCCATCCGGCTCCACTAGCCCTCCGGGTCCAAAGCCAAACCCCAGAAGATCATGCTGTTAATGACATATCCCTCAGAAGCGCGAGACGGTAATTAATGAGGGAACTCCCCCCGAGGATGTCTGAAGTTCTACCGTTTCATCCCTGAGGACCTGTGAGCCAAAACGCAGGCTAATCAAGTTTAAAGACACCCACACACACACACACACACACACACACAGTGCTCGCTGAAGGTACATGTCGTCACGTTCCGCAGGAAGAGTTTTACAGCAGCACTTTCATCTTTATGGGTATCAGCGGCAGCCTCACATGGCTCATTCACAAAAGCGCTGAAATACGATGTCCATCCGGTGGCACCCTAAAGCTCTTGTGGAAGAACTGTGTGAGTTTGCCCTGTTCAGGGAGTCATTGATGATTTGCAGAACCCCAGGTTAAGTCTCCATTTTGCTCCCGTTGTGGAAAGACACAGGAGAATCTGACTATGGCGAAAAGCAATGTGAGATGGGTAAAAAATGTACAAACTCGGGTCAGATTAAAACCACACTAGAGTTAGGCAACATTTACAAAAACGATGAGAGATGTGTTAACACAATGGAAAAGAAAGAATTACACATAGTTACACATTTATGCACGCCCACACACACTCCTGCTCACACACTCTGGGTATGTGTGTGTTTGGGTGTGTGCGCTTCTCACCTTGGTCTCCCGCTCCTCCAGAAGCGTCTCCAGCCTCTTCTGTGTGGCCCTGCCTTCGTGGTCATCGCTGACGATGAGAATGATGTGGTTCCAGCGGAACTCGCGCATCATGTCGAACCACACGTGCGCCTGGTGGGAGTACGGGGGCACGGTCCGCAGGAATGAGAGGTGGATGCTCTGAGACGAAGCAGGGAGACAACGGGAGGTCATCGACGGTTTCAGCACCACTGCTGTGGGTTTGCAGTGCCAACACGGTGACCTCAAGTCTCCGCCTCTGATCAGCCAGGGCTGGCAGTGCATCACGGTGCCATCAGCGCCTGGCGCAGATAGAAGGAATCGCCGAAGAAGAAAAAGCTGCATTTTCCCACTCTGGATGAGCACAAGGCCAGGATTTGCGCTGGAGGAGCAGGAACATGGGACAAAGGCACCACACAGCACTCACCTTCACTGCTTTTACACTTGACGCCCCAAATAAACGGCCTCGCCAAGCATGTTAAAATCATACAAAAGTGTCTGTAGTGTTCGTCCTATTGCCTCCCGTGTGAGAACATACGCCGAATATGATATTCAGATATGACTACTGTGCAAATGCACAATAAATTTGTCCTATGAATCATATTACATTTATGGACTGTAGATTTATGAGGGCATTTGTGTTGTTCTGAGGTTGTGAGGCTATGGTGTTAGCCAAGGCTGTGAATTTGAATCCCTGTTCTGACTTTCGTTTGTGTGGAGTTTGATGCTCTCCCCTGGTTGGTGCGGGATTCCTCCAGGTTCTCCGGTTTTCTCCCACTGTCCAGACAACATACTTGCATGCAGACAACATACTTTGGCAGCTCTAAGTTAAATGTAGATGTGAGTGTGTGAGTGAATGGTGAGAGTGTGATGCATTCCACCAATAAAAAGGCTGTACAATTGTGGATGTAATTTCACTTATTATCCATCACTGATACGACAAAAAATCATTTAAGGCCAGATAGCATGAATTAAGTATTGACCTTGATGTATTGTCTGAAAAATGATAAATTCATGGCCTAAGATACAACTAAGATTAAAGTGGCATCTCCCCCTGTTGTGAATAAAGGTGAAATCAGCACCATTGTTCTTATAATGAAATCGACCTGCAAGTCACTAAACCAAAAAAAAAATCAAACCAATTCTAAGACACAAATAAAAAAATCCAGTCAAATCATCTCACCTTGTCAGAGTAGATAGACATGCGGGTTGTCAGCCCCACCACCGGGATGCGGTAGAAGCCTGCAGTGTAGGACACCGGGGTGGGGGTCAGGTGGTCACTGGACTGCGGTGGGTGGCTCACCAGGATGGCGTACACCTGTAAACAGGAAATGACTCAATCAAACGTATGAACAAAAGAGAACTGTCACGTGGTTCATATGGCTCAAAACCCAGAAAAAAAAGCGACAAGCATGCAGATAAACACATACATACATACATACATATACATACATACATATATATATATATACACACACACACACACACACAGACAGATAGATAGATAGATAGATAGATAGATAGATAGATAGATAGATAGATAGATAGATAGATAGATAGATAGATAGATAGATAGATAGATAGATAGATAGATAGATAGATAGATAGATAGATAGATAGATAGATAGATAGATAGATAGATAGATAGATAGTTAACGAGAGCTGACATGAACTGCCAGCGTGACTGGGTTTGTGCTGGAGATGTCCATATGGTTGGGCCGAAAACCAAAGGAGGATATGGAGATGGTTCTCCTAACAGATGGCTTCCGCTTTTGTTTTTGTTCTTCAAAATCAGAGCCAGGCTAATGAAAGTGAAGTGAAAGTGATTGTTTTTGTCATTGTGAAACACTGCAGAACAGCACACGGTGACACAACGAAATGTGTCCTCTGCTTTTAACCATCACCTTACTGAGTAGTGGGCAGGTGCCTGGGGAGCAGCATGTGGGGATGGTACCTTGATCAAGGGGACCTCTGTGGCACCTTGACAGTTCTGGATGAGTCCACTTCCTTACTCGCTTTTCCACCGCTGTATATACGTTTGATAAACGTTTGAAGAACAAGCTGAACTGACCTCCAAAATTGAATCAAGCATGCTGGGCAATGCTGGGAAAAATAAGTCAGATCCAATGAGCCACCATCTTGCAAAAGGGTCTGCTTCTGTCAGGCCTAGAAGATTCCAGTTATCTGTAGTGCTGTCCACGCTTCAATATGCCTCAATTTGGCGACCATAGGGGGATTCCTGGTGACCAAATGACTGATTGATTCTCTGAATACTTTCATTACATACTACAAGGCAGTCATTGCCCTAACATGACTGCTGATAGGGAACCTTATTTCTATTTTTCAGTCACAAAGAGTCTGCACAGTCCTATTAAACCTCCCGCGGGAGCTGTTCAGCCAAAGAGTTTCTTCATTAAAAGCGCAATCCCAACAACTCAAATTAATGCTGGAGTTTAAGTGCTTTTAGCAGCCATGATGTCATTTAGAAAGTGCTGAGAGAAGCACTTCTCCCTCTTTCTCGCTCTCTCTCTCTCTTCCAATCCCCATAGCCATCTATCCTACAGCAGATTACAGCAGACACAAAGATAAATCAAAGCCTCTAACCTTAAAATGTGACCTGTATAGGTTCAGTATTGCTGTATGTGTGTGTGTGTGTGTGTGTGTGTGTGTGTGTGTGTGTGTAAGTGTGTGTGTGTATGTATATATATACTTGTCAAAGTAACATCCACATGGTTTCCCAGCAGAACCTACAGTGCTTCCACTGTCCTGCCATAGCAAGACCCGATGCCAAGAAAACATTGCTCTGTTGTCCAATTAAAATGCTCACATGCTCACTCTGGTGTGTGTGTGTGTGTGTGTGTGTGTGTGTGTGTGTGTGTATATATATATATATATATACACACACACACAGACTAACTATACAAGGACCAGGTTTGGAGTGGTAGTAACATAGTGGGTAAAACCGTCACCGCTGAACCAGAAAACCACAGAGTTACAGATTTAAACCCCACTTTTCTACCATTTTGTCCCTGAGCATGACACTTCATCATGAGTGTCTCCAGGGGGACTGTCCCTGTAACTACTGATTGTATGTTGTTCTGGATAAGTCAGGTGAGTTGGAGTCATGCATACAGGAGCTGGGATCTACATGGTCTTGCCCATCGGGGCAGTGGTGGCCTAGCGGCTAAAGAAGTGAACTCCTAAACGAAGGGTTTCAGGTTCAAATCCTAAACCTCCAAGGTGCCACTGAGGTCCTCTTGATCAAGGTACCGTCCCACACACTTCTCCTCGGGCACCTTCACCTTTCATGGCTGCTAACTGCTCACGAAGGGTGATGGTCTAAATGCAGAGGACACATTCTGTTGTGTTACTGTGTATGGCAGGGTGCATCATCCAATAAAGTGTTGTCAGCAACATCGTTGAGGAAGGTGCTACTTGTCAAAGTAACATCCACATGGTTTCCCAGCAGAACCTACAGTGCTTCCACTGTCCTGCCATAGCAAATCCCGATGCCAAGAAAACATGGCCATTGTCCAATTAAAATGCTCACATGCTCACTCTGGGCACTCTGAGGGTGAACTGAAGAACTCTGTGTTTAGACACCTTCTCAACTGGATCACGCAACACAAGCCTGCATCACTGAGTCTTCGCCGTCCACAAACCCTGTCTTCAGTTCGACAGTTTTCCTTCCTTGGACCACTTTTGGTGAGTCCTGACCACCACAGACCTGCAAAATCCCACAAGAGCTGCAATTCTGGAGGTTTTGTGGCGCAGCTGCATGGCCAAGACATGTTGGCCCATTTCAGAGTAACTCAAATCCTCACAATTTCCCTTTTTTTTTTTTTTTTCTTTTCTGCTTCCTACTCAAACCAGGACCAACTGTTCACTTGCTGCCTAAAATCCGAATGAGAAAAGTTCCTTGATTCCCCAGCCACCGCCAGGTACCGCGATAGGCGATGTGACAGTCAGCGTTATGCCTCTGTCGGTGGTGGTAATGTTATGGCGTGCACAGCGCATCCACCTGACCCTCACATCTCCCTGCACGCTGTCCCGCACCGCGGGAGGGGAGATCCACTGCAGACGCTGCCATGTTGGCCTCCTTTCGGGCTGCGCGTTATCCTATGGCAGCAGCTGCGGCTTCGCCGCTCCGTCGGCAGCCCTGCCAACCGTGGCCTAATGTATGGAAACAGGCCCTTCTTTCAGACCACAATGCTTTCAGTTCCTTGAACGCATTTCGACAGATTGCTATAAAATACGTGCCTTTATTTGATGTTTTAAGGCGCCTATGAAATGAGAATGTTTCGGGTCACTACAGTAACCCAATGGGATCGCTAAACAGGTTAAATAAAACCATGCATTTCGTTTCCTCTCCATGCATGAATTTATTGCATGTGGGGCATGTTCCTTATGTGTGTGTGCGTGACAGTGATACACTGCATTATACCGTCATAATTAACCAACGCATACATTTGCTTGACTTTTTTACGTTTTCGCCCTCGGATCTCCACTTCTGAGGACGGAATGCGGGTCTCCGATCGCCGCCCACTCACCTGGCTGGAGATGAGGTCCTCGCACACGGACAGCGCCATCTGGATGGCGTTGGGCTTGTGCGTGACGGAGATGGCGGTCAGCTTGAAGCGCTCGCGGCCGTACACCTGGTTGGCCTGCGTGACCGCGTCCTTGAACACCTGCTCGTAGCGCTTCTGGCTCAGCACGGCCCCGACGTTCACCACGCGTGGCTCGCAGCGGCCGCGCGCGCACGAGCACGACAGCAGCGCGGCGAGGAGGAAGAGGCGCATCGCGCGGCCGTGGGAGATGCCCGCGGACGGCGCGGGGGCTTGTGGCGGAGGTCTCAGCGCCCTCGGCATCCTCCCGCCTCCCGGTCCCACCTCTCTCTCTCTCGGGCTGCGCTGTCCTCGGTGCTGACTGCCGCGTCCGCGTCCGCGTGCCCGCGCCACGCGCGCTCCCGACGCAAGTCCCGGTCTCGGCGCTGGCTGGCTGGCGTTGTGCCGGATGGCTCGTTATGTGCGGCAAATGAGGCATGTGCGTGGAATGGGAGGGGATTTTTTTTCGTGACACGTTTTAGTCCGCCCATCTGTGAAAAGCGCCGCGGGGGGAAACGGAGAGAAAGTCGGGAAGTCGTCCGGCTGCGCTGTGGCGATTTCTGACGACAGAGTGTGTGGTGGAATAAGTAGCAGTCGTATACTGTATATTTATTATAAAAAGGTGGACTGTCCTCCACAGTTCCAATGTCTCGGGAACCTCGAGATTGTGCTCCCACGCAGCCAATCAATTATGCAAGGGCAATACCGCTTCGATCGTGAAAAAACCCACACTGACCCCACGTCTCTGCACACACACACACACACACACGCAAGTTTATTCGCGCAAACGTAAGAAATCTTGAGTGGTCTGATAATCCCCCGGGCTTTGCTTTCCGAATGTTCGGGCGCTCAAATTATTCCAAAAAACAAACGAAAAAAAAAAAAAACCACTCATAAATAAGAACGTAGAAACGGGCCCTGGTTACCAAGGAAACAAGCATCTCTCCCCCGAGTGTGAAGTTGCTGAGAACTGTGACTGCATGCGCGGCCATACGAGCGACGCCGAATATTAATAAGGTCGGCGTTAACGCGGATGGCGAGTTCGTGGGGAATAAAACGCGCAATGAACAGGAACCGCCGAAAAATCTCCGTTCGTCATTTCCGACTCTCACCGTAATCGATGCGCGATGAATATTACATCACGAATGTCAAAAAGCCGAGTGGAAGCGGGACGAAGGAGGGTTTTAAAAAATTGGGTCGTGATTGATCTGGCCGGCTCGATAAATTATGCATTGGTGGCGGCTTGAAATATCTTCTCAGGCCAGGCTTCTTCTGTGTCATACATCGATAGTAAGTATATATGACGATTATTACGCCGGTGAGAATGCTGTGACAGATGGGAAAGCAGTGACTTCCACTATGATGCTCAGTGCCACGGCCAGCGGCGTGCAGTCTCACTGACTGAAGTGTTATGAGTAGCTGGATGGGCTCCCGCTTGCTGTGAGAGCAACAAAAGCCTGGCCGAGCGACAAGGGCCCCCTCGCTCAGCTACACACATCAATAAAGCTGGGGAGGTCTGCAATGCGGCCATTATGTAAGATCAGACAGGCCACCAGAGGAAAGCCCGGTCACAATATAACACTCACCTCGGCGAGCAATGAGGAACACTGCAAACGCCATAGGACCTTCTCGGTCGCTCTCACACACACACACACACACAAATATTCTGTACTGAAATCTGTTCCTTAAATCTTGTTCTCGTGGTTTCACAAGATTCACATTTTTTGGTCCCCTGCTGATGTATAAATCTATTTCTTCTCCCTCACACACACAGCAGCAAACACAACCTAGGGCAATAAATATTGCTATGCAATGTCCTGTGTGAAAACTGTGAAGCGTAAATGTGCGCCGCCTCTCTCTCTCAGGTGACTCGTGGTGAGCGCCATTATATCGCCTGGTACGTATACAGACCGGGAGAGGGGGAGTGTATTATTTATAGCAGAGTCCACTATCACTCTACCACGTCTACCGGAAGGTTGGGTCCAAAACACCAGAGCACACTCACACTAGTACGGACGCACATGCACACACACACAAATAGTCAGTGCCAGGTAGGGTCCAAGTAGAACTGCAAACCCGCCAAAAATCACCGACCTGCTTAGGCTCTGAAAGCTTTTTTGTCATGGGTGTAGCGTTCAAGCCATAACTGCTCTCACCTACACTGTAAAAGCCGTGCTCCGGCCTGTCCACGTGGTCTGTAGCAAACTGTAGGCCAGCCGCACTGTTCTTTTTGGAGAGGCAGGACTCTTTTCCTGCCATGGCATGCCCATTGTTGATGGATTCGTGAAGAATCAGAGTTGCTGACAGGGCTCGTGCCTGACCTCTGGAGTGTCACTACTCTTGGGGAGGGTTGGAAGGTGCTGAATCTGTACAAAATATAACTGGTAAGACCAAGACTGGTAAGACGTGGCTTTCCGTGATAAACTTTCATTTAAGACTTTGTAAAACAGGTCACCCAGTCACAGCATGTAATCCAAATTTCACCCTCAAATGAACTGCTAATCCCTGAGGTTCATATACATTTGCCACTTCCAGATGTCTGAAGTGGGCTAATTTTGATTTATTTTGGTAGTCATCTGCACAATCTGATAATCAAATCATGTCAATTTTTTGTCACATTTGGACAAACCTTCAAAAACCACTGTACACATGCAGTTGGTGGAGCCATTGAGATCATCATGCTGCCTGCTGCAGGCAACACTGCCAGATACAGAGCACTGCCATACTGAGATCATCCTGAAATCAGCATCACTAACACTAAAACAGTCACAGGCCACCAACAAAAGATGAATCATCCACTGGCACTTTTAAACCCTTGAGGGTTGTTCAGTAAGCTGAGATGGAGGCTGTAGTCCATCATGTGCATCCATCAACGCAGAAATAAAAAAAGAATCTAGATGGTTGCTATGGCTATTTACAGTATGAGGCAAAAGACTCTCTTCTGAAAAGTAGGACGTTGCATAAGCAAGCCAGGGATTTCAGGCCATGCAACGTGGTGCACCAGAAAGTGTGTACCTTCCTCTGCAGTCTGCTGCTGCTTTTTTTTTTTTTTTGCGGCTACAGACTCAATGTTTGTAGTGCAAATGCAATCTGAGTCCCGATATATTCTCTTTTTACATTATAAATGTACACTGACAACCAGCCATGTCATGATCCACAGATGATCAGCTTTTTAGCCGACAGAATTTTCATCACAGATATCTTTTGCAAACAATCATTGGGCGGATTAATTTAAAAAGGCTTCATGCAGTCTGACCGAAGACCAAAGTCTTCCTTCTAAAACACCAGCCACAGCTCTCACTCAAACAGCACGTAAAGGTAAGCACTGACCTATATAACAGTAACATCATGAAGTATGAATATTTCCTCATGCGAATGAATGACTGTTGCATTATGACAGAGAAAGTCACTCATGAATGCACGTTGAGAGCGATGAAAAATGATTTCACCATTATAATCTCTAACTTGACAAAGCAATTTTACAACACAAGCCTTTTTTGATTAGGTGTTATTGTTTTATTGTAATTGACAAATCTTTAGACCTGTCAAACGTATTTGTTTTATCCATAATACAGTAGTAATCTCACCATAATACAGGATTAGTGACTCTATCTGTTGGTCAGTGTGAACAGCAGCACTAAAACCACAATGGGGAGGAAGACAAGGAGCAGCAGGCTGAGCTCCGCCATGTACAGAACCGCCAGCAGCGTCACGGAGAAACAACGGCACCCCTGACGTGGCCGGCGGACAGCCTGAAGAAGGCAGCGCGGGTGCGAGAAACACCCACAGGCAACCGGCCCCTCTACACGAGACAGCAGCCACAGCTCGAACGCCGCACACCGGCCCTGGCCTGAGCGATCGGCCGGCTCGGGATCCAGAGCGACGGTCGCTGCCTGAGCGTCGGAGCTGGACGTGTGGCACCCAACGTCGTGGTGCAGTCTCCGCACCTCCCACTGCGGGACGGGGGTGTGCTGTCGGCAGAGGGGGCACCGAACGCGGCCGGGGTCCGCTGCCCGCCGGAGCATCTTCACCAGGCAGCCGTGGCAAACAGCGTGGTCGCAGTTCAGCAAGGCCACCTGATCATGGGGACTGCTGTAAACCTCGTGACAGACTGGGCACAGACAATTCTCTTCATCAGGCTCCACGGCATCCGAGAGGTCAGGGTTGATGGAGGTGAGGGCTTGGAGACGAGGGCTTGCCAACCGGATCTCCCTGTAGAGGTCACGACTTGGTGGATTAAGGGGGTCAGGATTTAGCAAACTGTGCAGGCCGAGAGTCATTGGTCCAGCTGCTCTGTGAAGGTCAGGGTTCGAGGGCTCAGCCTCACCGTGGGAGTCGGGGCTTGTCGCTGGGTAGCTGAGTCCATCTGTTAGCTCCGGTTCCTCTGGCAGGTCAGCATGTCCTGAAAGTAGGCCAAGTGTGACCAAGCAGTCCTCAGACTCAGCGCCGGGTTCTTTATGTCCCAACGGGAGGGGACACTGCAGTCGAAATCCAGGCTCGAGAAGTTTTCTTCTCTCCAAGTGCGTGCAGGAGGTGTGCCCTATGGAGTCATGATGCGGCTCGGTTTCAGCGCTGGGTAAATCTGTGTTCAGGATCCTAAGTTCAGACCCATATGTTAGAAGGACATCAGGATACTCCTCAGGCTCAGGCCTGCTCTCCATGATGCTCGTCTTTTCTTCCGTGGCTTCCTGCATTTCTCAGATACAAACTGCTGCCACTGTCGAGCACTCACGACAAACGGAGCTGCAAGTTTTCACCTGGAGCCTACTAATGTCTTTATCTTATCAGCCACATTGAGTGACTGAGCGATAAGGTCCAATACACCTGAGGCATGTGTGGAAAAATAGCAGACAGCAAAAACACTTCAGTATGCAGTGAAAACATAATAAAAAGACTATTTAATTCCGAAACTTAAGACTTATAACAACAACAATAATATGCATTTTCCTTCTATTACAATCATTTGTAACATGGAATTCATATTGGTAGTGCACCAAAGGAGTAGCTTATGTTCTATATGCACAATTCCACAGTTATGTAGGTTGGTATGACATCAAATGTGCATTTTTCAGTATCTCCTTTGTCCATGATACTGCAGGTAGATAACAGCCAAATGGCAAATGGTAAAGTGCATTATGTTATTCATAAAACAACACCTCCTATGGATCCAGTTGTGCGAAATTAAAATCCCATTTCATGCTTGTTGTCAGGCTTGTTGTGTGAAATACTAAAATACAAAAACAAAACCAGCAATATTTCTGTTTTGCCCACCGGAATTTGGAGCACATTTTTAAATGTAAAATGTAATTTTTTTTATTTCACTAAATTAAATTGCATTTTTCTTTGCAAAAATATATTTTTCTATTATCACTTACCAACAGTGTATTCATATATGTTGTTATCAGTCCCCGTACTCAGCATTGTACAGTGCTGAGATTATTTATGTGGAATATACTACATATTGTTTGTTTACAAAATAACTGCAAAATATAGTTGTATAGATCTTGAGCTTGTGGAGTCTCCTGAACAGTTAAGATCTAGCAGTTTTCTTATGTAGGTTGACCCACACTCAGTGAGGCTGGTTAGACACATTTAAAAAGACAAGCCTGCAGTGCTGCTACATACTGAAGATCATGAGACAAACTCTATATGACATTAGGACAGAGCATTACAGGATAAGGTCTTTAAAATTTTAAAGCTTACATGGTATTCTTCGGTACCAGAGCATTGCATGCTCTAAATGAACATGATTGCAAGTTTTAGCACCAACAAAATATTCATTTATGCTTTAACGGATCAAAAATGGCCTATCTGTCAAAGGAAGACTAGTCTTTCAAAGAATTCCACCAAAATCTTCCACTAAATGTTTCAGTAAAAAGGAAGGGAAAAGATTGACAGTGGATGTCAAGTCTCAGCTATGTATTATTGCCCCCCATGATATCCCTGGTAAACATGTAATAATAATTAGGAAACAACATTGTTTGCTGGAGATGTTTGTGAAAATGCTTACAAATCCAAATAGCATAATACTATACAATAGAAACAAAAAGAACATTTTTAGGATTTTTGTATATTAAAGCAACTTTTGTCACAAATAAAATTATTGTTAAAACCATGAACCCAACAACAACCCTAAACATACATCCAAATCAACAAAAAGAAAAGTAAAGTTTTGAAAAGACCAAGACCAATAGAAACTCTGTGGAGTGAAAGAAGAGGACTGTGTACAAGAGATCCCCCCCCGCAATCTCACAGATTTGGAATTCTTTTGCAAGGAAGAGTGCATAAAGACATTTTTTAAATATCTTGTATTTTTCTTCCTTAAAAGTTTAGTGATTTTTTTTGCCCAGGTTATAGGCTGCATTAAAACGGGGAAACATTTTAAAATAATTTATTGTTGTCAGAAACCTAACATTTTAATAGGGATTAGTACATTTAATATAAAGTATTAGGAGCAGAGTGGAATATAGAAGTTGAGGGGGTATTTGTGGAAATTACGTTATCAACACCATCCACCAACAACAATGTTTGGCGCAGACAGGAAGTCGTGTCTGCATTTTTCCAGACAAAAATTAAGTAAAAAAACAGTGAACCAGAATGGCCAAAGCACTCTTTACACTTTACAAATAATCTCACAAAGTGAAATTTTCATGATAGGGAACCATTAAGACAGTGCTGCATAGTGAGTACAAACCCACTTGATGGTGGTCACAAGCAACAGCCCAGATGTGATAAAGACCCAGGTGTGGTTAAACATTAAGGCTTTCAGTATTTGCTGCTGTAGGGCCAATTGCACTCCAGCTCAGTCTTATCAAAGATAGTCTGATAGGGATTTCCTATCAGAGGTCACTGAATCACATGATGCATCACACAGAAGTCAAGACTGAGATGCTGTTCCCATAAAACTGAATAATGATCTCTAGCTAGGCAACAAGATGTCCGTACAAGCATTTTTTTGTCATTGTGCTAAGATCAATAAACACTATTCATGTTTATGTCCGTGTAGAATTACTATTGAAGATTGTGATCTTTGCTGGAAAACTGCGTAACATAGTTAAACGTCCCAGTTTTCAGAGGCACTTCGATAAGAACAGTAATGTTCCCATCAGTATAGAGAATAAGCAGGCAGGTGTATGATTCTTTTAT
Organism: Denticeps clupeoides; assembly: GCF_900700375.1. Lineage (NCBI taxonomy): Eukaryota > Metazoa > Chordata > Actinopteri > Clupeiformes > Denticipitidae > Denticeps > Denticeps clupeoides. The sequence continues at coordinate 21,278,488 of NC_041709.1, read as the reverse complement.
AAATATGATTCGATATATTTCATAGTGTTTCAATATTTGCATCCCTTCGTCGAGAAAAAACATCCCTCGGGAGGGAAAATTGCCAAAATTGCGCCAACAGCGCTGACTTCATTACAGTCCTGCCTGGCACCTGCAAAAAAAGGAAGACAAGAAAAAAACTAGTAATACAATTCCCCTCATCCGCGGAGCTGTGCTGGAGCAGAGATGAGCTTTGTAATTAAAGTTTCATTATCACTCTCATAAATATAAGTGTTCTGGTTTGGTTAGCGGCGGATGCCAGCGTGATCTCTGGCGCTACAGCTCAGCAGATCCATGGGTAATTAGCTATTAGACTAAATGAGCCTCCAGCTCCGGGGTAAGGTAATTGGAGGCTGGATAGATTTCATTTTTCTCCCTCCCTCTCTTTCCCTCCTCATCTCCTGATGAAAGTGGGTCATTACATGTGTTTTTCTTGAATTCTCACGTATGGATGAACATTTTTTGTCTGTAATGCGAATTATAATTCATGCATGAGTCATTCAGCTATGTAGCTAGGGGTGTTGTCACATTTCTACTAATTTCTACAAATCTGAACATGAAGTCATTAGATTTTTGTGGTCAAGGATAAATGATCAAGGCCACTGTTACCTCCTGTCATAGGAGTAATTTGCAGGGGGGGTCATGACCCTTCAAAAAACAGATCCAGCCAATATAAGCCCCCCAATATAATCACAAAGCTGTCTGTCTTTTTGAGGTAATTAAACATTTGTCACGTCATGGGCTTCCTGCTCCCCTAATCATGCTAGTGGATTTTTTACACAATAACGTTGTTCTGATATTTACAGTGTTACTGTAAAAAAAAAAAAAAACATATTTTATGCCAATGTTTTTAGAAAACCAATCAAACATTCCACCAATCATATTTGGTGCAGTTGGTACATTGTCCCCTCATAATCAGGGCAGGAATTAGTGAGTCAGTCATGATATGATCATGTAATGTTTGCATTTGTGAGCGGATTTCTCTTCTGCTAAGTATACGCTCATGAACCCTTCAGCGTGCCGATGGCAAAATAATGATTTGTGCAAAAACCTGTCCACTTGGATCTAGAATTCAGAAAGATTGTAAGTGCGAGAAAGTTAGAAGGAGGCTACTGCAAATAAGGGTTCTACAATAAGACTCATCGATAAACTGATTACACTTTAGTGGTCAAAGGTCAAAGACTGAGGTCAATGATGGTTGTCTACACTGTGGAAAAATAATTATCTGCAACTGAATTGGCTTTGAATAAGCAAAGGAATATCACCCTTTCTTAGTGATTATTGTTCTTTTCCATAGTTCTCTCCCTCTTTGCAGCGTCCAGCTCTGTGTGTGTGTGTGTATCACCTGTGATGTTGAAGTTGGTTGTGCTCAGAAGTCCAGCGTATCGTGCTGATAGCGCAGTCTGGGGCTGTTCTCGCTGTAGAACTGACTGAACCAGCGCCGGTGTTTCTGAATGGCAGAGTCCTCCTTCACCAGCATGGGTTTGGAGACATACGTCTTATTGTTCCAGATCATCACGTCCCTCTCAAACTGCAGAACAACACAGTGTCAGAGGACGTTGGGAGATGGAATTAAAATATTGCAACATTCTACAATAGGTTATTTACAATACATTATTTAACATTTATGTGTTACCTGTATGCACTCGGCCCGTAGAATGAATTTGGGGATGAGCGGTGGAATGCTGCTCTGATAAAAGATGGTGTGTGAGACACACTGCAGCAGAGGCTCCACCGGCGTGACACAATGCATGATGACGCCACGACCCAAAAAGCTGTGATTAAACAGAAGAAACACAATGCCTGGACCCACCTGAAAACACAGACACACACCAATAAAAAGTGATGTAATGAAAGCTGGTGGAAAGCCATTCAAAACCTATTCTAAAACAGAATGCCAGTTTCAGAATTTCTGTAGGGAAGATGGGTGTTGCTATGGAAGCAAAGTGTTGATTCAGAAGAAGTTCACCAATCTGCAATACATACAAAAGGATAAAAGGATGAGGTAAATATATGCTGCAGACACAAAATCACTGAATGAAAAGGTCCTCTGCATACCAGAGATCTTCCCACCAACTTCTATTCAGATATGATTATTATTGACAATTTGTTATAATCCTATTTACATCAAATTGATCCAGTCCAGACATGTTCATGTTATCAATGTCTATGGTAGCTAGAAATGGCTGTTAATGAGTTAAATATCTGCATACATGTAAGACCCATTATCAGTAACTATTTTCAGTTCTGATAGATGCTGTGTTCACTAATGCAAGAATGTCTCTTTAAATTGATTATTTATTGGTTAATTGATTATTTGAAAAAAACTGTCAAAGCTCCGCTGCTGGCGAGGACGCATTCACATGATTATACAAAAAAGGGGGGTTTATTCACAAAACATAGAACAAAACACAAATAGTAACATTAGAAGAGACCGCGTACAATGACCCAATGACACAAACTAGGCAGTAATATACAAGAGGGAACCGGTGCACAAAATTAGGAATCAGGTTTTTTTTTGTTTTTTTGTATTTTTTGGTATAATCACTGAGGCATGAGGCAACATATTGTAACATAATAATCTGCAACAATCTGTAATAATCCCAGAATGTGACTCACTACCTCCCCCTGTCTATCTGTGTGGAAACCCATTTATTCTCTCACAACATGGCCAGCAAACAGTTTGTTTTTTCACAATCAGAGGCATGTTGTAATTAGTTATGTTTTCACTGTGTGTTTTGGACGGCGTGCTTTGCAAATCAGTTCATACCTGTCGAGCAACAACGTCCAGATCAAGCAGAGGCCAGTGGCGGCCAAACACAGTGAGTGCGTGTTTCACCAGCATTTGAGAGCAATGCCTGTCGGGTTCTGGCTCTGGCATCCACTCGACCTGTAAACGACATTAAACTCACAGAACATAAACTCCAACTTTCTAAATCATACTTACACACATGAGACATTTTATCCTTTTTTCTGTCTGCGTCCCACACTCTCACTCACCTTCCAGTCATGACGAATAAACTCCCAGGTTTTGCTGTTGGTGTAGCGTAGGTCTACTCCACTGACAATTCCGGGGGTATGCAAGTGGGCCAGATGGGCAATGTCTGCTGCATTTTCAGGGATCTCCTGCAAAAAGGGCAAATATAACTCATTAGAATCTCAAAGAACATTATAATCAGAATCTTAGGGTATTTGTTTTCCAACAAAAGCAAACCTACAAAATATATTACAAAACACCAAATATATACTCTTACTATGCAGTACAGTAAGGTTCTAGTGGAAAAAAACTCCTCTTATTACACACATTTCAAACCATGGTTCATACAGTAACAAGCCCCTCCTACCTCAATGTGAGCGTTGATGAAGTGCTCAGTACGTCCACGGTAGACCCACTCCCCCCGTTTGATCTCCTCCTGTTCCGGGACCGCCCAACCAGGTTCCACGCCATCGCAATGGAACCACACCAGTATCTGACCATTCACCTCACAGTTTGGCCAACAGCGGACCCTCGCGAACTCTGGCACTGGAAGGTTAAACATGGCACCAAAGATAGGGCAAAAAAGACATCAAAACTATGAAAACTATGAAACTTTTTCAAGTATTCAGATATAACAGACACTTAAATTGTTTGATAATAAAATAAAGAATTACATTCGACCAGTTATGGTACATATATTATTATGAACATATGGTACATATTGTGTATATTATAAATTATATTACATTTCATTGTTATTTTTTTTCGCAAGCAAACCTACATAAAAAAGGAAAATAGCATAATCTACCGAAGAAGAAGTTAATACACTGTTCAGAAACCCTTCAGAGTTTCATTTTACCAGAGGACATTTTAAGTCAAATCAAATGTCAATTTGTAGCTCAGCCGAGCTTTTATTTCCAGAAATAATTTATTCAGAGATGCATTAATAATTCAATTACTGTTGACTACATGCTGAGTCACACATCATGCATACAAAATCAGAGAATGAAGGAACAGCGTGAGAGATTGAGAGAGAGAGAGAGAGAGAGAGAGAGAGAGAGAGAGGTCTGTCTCTGGGTGGATCTGCCCTAAGGGAACTGTGTCTGTAATTGTGTATGAGTTCATCAACTAAAGTGCATGTGAATGACTGCCAGGTCTTATGAAGTTCATATCTATTTGTATTCAGATTTTTAAAGATGCTGTGCCTCACCATCAGATCCATAATTAATGCAACAGCCATGGTTCATTATACTGAATATTAGGGCTGCAACTAACGATTATTTTAATAATCGATTAATCTGTCGATTTTTTAATTAATCGTAGAATCGGATAAAAAAAAAAAAGAAAAGCATTAATTTCCAACCCTTTATTCAAAAACAGAACCAAAATCTTTAGAAAGTGCACAAACATGTTGCTCCTTGAGCTGTTATAATAATAATAAAATAAAATTGACTAACACAAAAAACATACACATGTATGCTTTACATTTGCCACCTGAGCTGCCAGAACGATAAATAATTTATAAAAAAAATAAAGAACAATACAAATCAGAAAATTTAACAGGATTTGTTTGAATGTCAGAACTTGTTCTCTACACTACACTGCAGATGCACACACTTGCAGACGCACACACTCACAAAACTCTCACACTGACACACACACACACTGCAAAAAATGCTTTTCTAACTTAGTAGTTTTGTCCTGATTTCAGTCCAAATCTCTAAAAAATCTTAAATCAAGATACATTTACTAGACACATGAAATAGCATAAGAAATTATGTCTTGTTTTCTGATAAAACATCTCAAAATTAAATGATTGTTTGTTTAAAACAAGCAAAATTATCTGCCAGTGGGGTAAGAAAACTAATCTTAATGAGATATAATCTCAAACAGTTTTAAGCATCACTTAATTTTCACATGCCATTTTTCTTGTCTAGTAATCTTGATTTAAGATTTTTTAGATATTTGGACTGGAAACGAGACAAAATTACTAGGTAAGAAAAGTTTTTTTTTGCAGTGTAGCTATACATGACAACAGATTGAAAAATGAATGGTCCAAAAAAGACTAGTGAATAAAAACATGTCTTTAGTCTTTTAATGCAAAGTAACTATAGCACCCTGCTTTACTACTGTTATTAACAAGCTAACGCTAACTTGTCATGCTTGTCAAGCTGGATGACGGGTAAACATTTACATTTACAGCATTTATCAGACGCCCTTATCCAGAGCGACTTATAATCAGTATTTACAGGGGCAGTCCCCCCCTGGAGCAATTTAGTGTTAAGTGTCTTGCTCAGGGACACAATGGTAGTAAGTGGGATTCGAACCCGGGTCTTCTGGTTCATAGGCGAGTGTCTAACCTACTAGGCCACTACCACCCTGGCGCTGTAAATCCCCATCTAGTTCTCCTCCGCGGTGAGTTAAACACCAGCACCAGGGACATTACGTTCCTCTCTTCAAAACGGAACAAAAGTAGGATTCTGTAGCGACTTACCCTGCTGCTGAACCCTTCTTCCTCCTCAAACACTCCAACATGTTTGCGTTTCAGGTGCTGGATCATTGCCATGGTGCTCCCGTGCCGTGCCATGTCGCTTTTGCATATTTTCGCGCAGATTTCTCTGCCTCCGCCATGTATCTGTCCTCTACCTCCGCTTGTTTTTTTTTATTTTTGCTCCGCGCTGTCTATGAGGCGCCAAACTCTGCTAGCATCTGTGCGCGAGAGAGACCGAGTGTGTTCACTCCACTCCACGCTCAAATAAAGTTTTTTTTTATAATCAAACGTCTCTGCGTTGCGCGACATAACGAATTGATTAGGAAATTCGTGGCCAACTCTTTTAGTAATCGATTTTTATCGATTCAATCGATTCGTTGTTGCAGCCCTACTGAATATTAGTGCTGCACGATTAATCTAATCGCAATCGTAATTGCGATGTCAGTCTGTGCAATTTAAATGATTAGTACATGGATTGGATCGGCGACATATCCATTCTCTCATTCTCTCCAAGTTTGCGAGCTCACTGAAGTTTCACTTCAGTCGGATGTGACGTGTTGGTCACATGACTTTCATTTCGGAGACATATGGTTAGACGCCGCATGACACGCTGCATTTCCCCAAATCGTGCAGCCCTACTGAATATACAGTACAGGTCAAAAGTTTGGACACATCTTCTCATTCAATGTGTTTTCTTTATTTTCATGACCATTTACATTGGTAGATGGTAGAAAACTATAAATGAACACACGTGGAGTTATGTACTAGCTCAAACATGTTTTATATTCTAGTTTCTTCAAAATAGCCGCCCTTTGCTCTGATTACTGCTTTGCACACTCTTGGCATTCTCTCGATGAGCTTCAAGAGGTCGTCACCTGAAATGCTTTTCCAACAGTCTTGAAGGAGTTCCCAGAGGTGTGTAGCACTTGTTGGCCCCTTTGCCTTCACTCTGCGGTCCAGCTCACCCCAAACCATCTGGATTGGGTTCAGGTCCGGTGACTGTGGAGACCAGGTCTCCACTTTTTGTTAAGTACATAACTCCACATGTGTTCATTCATAGTTCTGATGCCTTCAGTGAGAATCTACCAATGTAAATGGTCATGAAAATAAAGAAAACACATTGAATGTACTACACGTGTCAGTTTTTGAGCTCAGTTCTGAACCCTGCGATAATGGTTGTCATCTGTCAACTATTGCAGGGGTCAGTAAAATAAGTCTCTTACCTTTCTCTGCATATGGAATCCTGACGCACTTTCCATCCTCTCCACGAAATTGCCAGCCGTGAAAGGGACACTCTATGCATCCCCCGACCACACGGCCTCCCACTGCCAGGTTAGCACCCAAATGGGGGCAATATGCATCCACTACATATGCCTTCCCATCAAGACCCCGAAAGACAGCCAACTGTTCTCCTATGAGGGAGGGAGGCAGAGAGAAATTTTGTTCAGGGATGCTGTTCAGTTGGTAAATATTACTTAGTAAAGGTAACAAAAATTGCAATCATTACACTCAATCATTTGATTAGATATTGTAAAGAACAAAAAGCTCTGTTGTCTCTGATTACACAGACGTCTTAACCTTCAGTGGCCAATAGATGGCACCACAACGATATGTGCAGCACAATATTGAATAATAATAGTACCAGCCAATCATACATTTATAAGAAACAGACAGAAGGTTTATTTTGTTTGCTGCTCTGGATTTTTTTTATTTTAGCTTTTTTCACTAGAATCTCTGAGAACCCACAATGTTAAAATGATGTATAAAACAATCTATTCTGTTATATAATGTATCAATATTGTTTATCTATTGTATTGTTTATATATATCTATATATCTATGTATCTATGTGTACAATTTATCTATGTATTGCTCTCTATAATGTGTTATTGTGGGGATTATCAAAGATGTTGGCATAATTACAGTCTAATACTAGATAAATTGCATTTCCCTCAAGAGCCTCTGGCTCTTCCACTGTATTGCCAGGGGTATGAATTAATAAATTATGCTCAGGGGATTCTGTAGCTCAAATTCAATTAGGTCAAACAAATCTGGGACAGAGAATTAACTGCTGCAAGAAACTAAAGAGGCCACAACATGCAGATCTATCTATCTATCTATCTATCTATCTATCTATCTATCTATCTATCTATCTATCTATCTATCTATCTATCTATCTATCTATCTGTCTGTCTGTCTGTCTGTCTGTCTGTCTGTCTGTCTGTCTGTCTGTCTGTCTGTCTGTCTGTCTGTCAGACTTTTAAAACTTAGTAGACTGCAATTTACAGTGGATATAAAAAGTGTGCATTACCTCAGGAAAATAACTTTTTTTTTGTAATTTAATTACAGCATTCAGTCACTACATTCAGATTGTAGTGAAACAGGGTGACCTGGGGTGGTAGTTGCATTGCCTAAGAACCAGAAGACCCAGGTTCAAACCCCACTTACTACCATTGTGTCCCTGAGCAAGACACTTAACCCTGAGTGTCTCCAGGGGGACTGTCCTGTCGCTCTGGATAATGGTGCCTGCTAAATGCAATACATGTAAAAATGTTTCAAGACAGGGAAGAAAGGAAGCAAACGCATGACTCACAAACACAGGGATTTACAGTTTTTCTCAGTCGCTTTGGTGCGTTTCTCAGATCAGAATTAAAATTCTCATAACTATTATTTCAACCTCCACAACATTTAGTCATTTGTGCACATCATCGTAGCAATTTCTCCTTTCTCTGAACAAACTGCAAATGATTTTGGACATGTATCAGTTGCTTTCATACATTTCTCTGCTGTTTTTTGACATTTCCATTTGCTTATGTCATGTCAGTCAAAATGAATTATACTTATGGATGCTGAATAGTCGTTCTCAATAAAACTAATAGTCTTACTTTCATTGCTTGAGTCATTACACACAAAATTGTTGACCTAGTTATCAAATGTCAAATATTAGTCATCTGTCAAGCAAATTCTATACCTTTCTTTATCATTTTTCCTGGAAATGTCTCCTAAATTGAACAATTGATCTCAGGTGAATTTCAGCTGTCACTCATGAGGAGGTGTGTGAAATTTTAGTTGTAACCAATGACAAACAACTTGTTCACTGTCAATCATGGATGAATCCTGTGAATCCTCAATTGGCAAGCATATATGAACTGAGCAGGAGCTAGTGTGTACCATTTCTACACTTCTGTGACACAAAATGGAAGGTTAGCATCGTGGAAGAGGGGTGAGGATGCAGGGAGGAAGGGGAAGAGGGAGAAGAGGCAGATATAGGCAAATTCCTAATGAAATCAGGGCTACAATTGTGGACCATGTTGTCAATCACAGCCTCACCATGGAGGAGGCTGGTCGAAGGGTGCAACCCAATATTGGAAGAACTACTGTCAGTTCAATCATTCAAACATTCCGTAGGGAAAACAGGTATGCATACAGTAATTTACTGTACTGTACCATCTCATACATATCTCATGTTACTGTACTGTATTTGTAATTTTACTGTAATTTTACTCTGCACCACATAGGATTGAAAGACAACCTCGCGGAGGTGGAAGAGGGCCCCTTTTTACCCCAAGCAAGAGGAATAAGTATAATAAGTAATAATAAGCGAAGTGATTGTCACATGTGATACACAGCAGCACAGCACACGGTGCACACAGTGAAATTTGTCCTTTGCATTTAACCCATCACCCTGAGTGAGCAGTGGGCAGCCATGACCGGCGCCCGGGGAGCAGTGTGTGGGGACGGTGCTTTGCTCAGTGGCACCTCAGTGGTACCTTGGCGGATCGGGATTCGAACCGGCAACCTTCTGATTACGGGGCCGCTTCCTTAACCGCTAGGCCACCACTGCCATTTGTGCAATGGTCATTGCAAACAATGCAATGAAGTTGAGAGAAATACAAAGCGCTGTCATAGAGAATAACACGGTATTTGGCAATATTGAATCTGTTTCAATTTCAACAATTGACAGAGTTCTCAAAAAAAATGAAATCTGCATGAAGCAATTGTATAAACTGCCATTTGAACGAAACAGTGAAAGGGTGAAGGAGATCCGTCACCAGTATGTGCAGGTAAAGCAGGTCTTCTATGTTCAGCACTGTAAACTTCTTTACAGTACTTTGTAGTTTCATGCAGTACACTAGCAATTCTACAAAACATACTCTACAATGTGTTTTACCAAATGCATGCATTATTGTTTGTTATTGTTCACAGGACAGTTGTGAAATTGCATTTCTGTCTCTCTCTAAAGCGTGTACTGGAGCTGGAAGCCAGGGAACCACTGCACACATTCATATATGTTGATGAGGCAGGTTTCAATCTGGCCAAAGGCAGAAGGCGTGGAAGAAATCGCATTGGACAGAGAGCAACCACTGAAGTCCTTGGTCAGCGCGGAGGGAATATTACCATGTGTGCAGCCATCTCAGACAACGGCGTCCTCACCCATATCCCCCTTCTTGGTCCATACAAATCCCCACATCTCCTGACATTTTTAGACACTCTTTACAGGTACCTAGTCCCTGAGAATGAGAGGGGTGGAGGCCAACTCCGCAAGTATGTTGTTGTCTGGGATAATGTCCGTTTTCACCACTCCCATCTGGTCAGAGAGTGGTTTGCAGCACATGAAAGAATGCTGGTTGAATATCTCCCTCCATATTCCCCATTCCTTAATCCAATAGAGGAGTTTTTCTCTGCCTGGAGGTAGAAAGTTTATGACCGGCATCCACATTAGCAAATGGCCCTGCTAGCAGCCATGGATGCAGCATGTTGGAGTCCTGTAGAGGATGGATTCACCACTCCAGAAGATACTTTCCTCGCTGCATTGCGAGGGATAACATCCGTTGTGATGTAGATGAAAATATGTGGCCAGACAGACAGGAACGTCTGGATGTGCCAGAATGACTAACTGTACCTGTATGTTACAGTACTGTACAATACTGTATGTACTGTTACATGTACTGTATATTGTTCACATTTGTGCACAGCTCTACCAAAATGGGTGATTTTATGTTTTTCATTGTGCTTTTATAGCATTGTTGTTCACTGTTGATCACTTTTGTCTGATTAGTATGTCTGACATGCTGATTCTATAACACCAGGTATGCTGGTGTGTAAGATTGTGATAAAAGTTACCGTAGATAACCTACAGTATATAATATCAAATTCTTTCTACAGTGAGCGGCAATTAAACATGATTGTAAATCTTCTAAAGGTACAATTAGAGATTATCATTAACCCTAAAAGCAGGAATTTTATATCCAGACAAAAAGGAATAAGAAGAAAGAACAGTACAATTACAAGGTCACATGTGAAAAGAATGCAAGAACAAGAAAAGAGAATAGAGAACTATCAAAAAATAAATAGAAATCTGACTGATCTGACTGGTGGCACGTTATCTTTCACAAAGAACATGCATCTCTCTGCACGTTATTGTTTGGAAACATTTGACATTAGATGCCATACAAATTATGAAGTAGAATCGCCCATTGTATTTTTTTTTACATTTTTGTATCCAATAGTGTATACACACACATACACACATATGACCTTGAAACACATGCATCTGACTGTCTTCACACTCAAGCCATACGTCGGATTTCTCACGATGGAAATCTATTTTATCGATCTGACCTGGCAGCTTATTGCAAAAGGGGCAAACACCACTTGCGATCGATCATTTATGCCTTATGCACAGCTGAACAGACAGAGAGGCGTTGGCTCCTGTACACACTCCTCTATTGGAGGTGGCGCAGCTAATGATGCTGCAGTTATAGGCAACAGAAGAAGCTGTGATTGGAAGTGGGATCAATCGGCTGTTTAGAAGAGAACGTGTCTGGAGACGTTGAAGATGAGTATTCCAAACAGGTTTGTAAATATGCTGGCCAATAACAGGTTCTCAAACTTAAATTGGAGTTTCTTAATTGTTTTAGCCTAACATGAGAATGTTCTGGGCTCTCGAGTGTCACTCTTTTTAGTTTTTTGTCACACACACCACATATTGTGTTTCTCAAGAAGAAAAATTATTTGTAGGCTAAAATACCTCAAAATATGCCTATGAAACAAAATTATGCCACTAAAAAGCCTATGAAACCTGCGTGTCTCTGCTGGGTCCTAGGGCCTGTCACTTACAGCCAATCAAAAAAAGAAAGGGCCTAGACAACAGCCAATCAGAAAAAAAGCAGTATTGTATCTGGGTAAAATGCAACACATCCACCATTGAAAAAGCATCCTGAAATTCTTCCCCTTATTCTGCTACTTGTAATTTCTTTCGGATTTTTCATTAACCCCAAACATAGTACTTTAAAAGTGTCTTCAAAACTTGAATATTTGTAATGCCATGTCAAGAGCTGTGCATGCCCAGTCATACTGCCTTTGTATGGAAGAAAACCTGTTCCATCTGACTTAGAAATTGTATTAGCCTTTGAATTTTTGCATTGGAACAATGTTTCTGAACATTTTGCATCTACAATTTTCCTGTAAATAAGTTCTGTGTACATTGTTCAATGACAGTAATTTCACAGAAAAAATACATTTCAAATAATATTGTTCTGGTGTTCAACTTCTGCCTCGGACATTTAGGACATTTAGGAGTCTGTGTTTTGGATTTTCAGTTCCCAATGTGTGTGTTAACTCAATAATAAAACAAAGCTACTTCCAGTGTGTGTGTTACAGCATTATTGCTTTATTATAATATATATATATTTTTATGAGTTGACAGGTGGAATTGCACATGCACAGATGACATCATGTCAATTTGTTTACTTGACTTCAAATTTATTGTTGAAATCTCTAATATTCATTCTGCAGTACCTTCTCAAAGAGAAAAATCTAATATGTGTTTCCAAGGCAACCATACAACACTGAAAGACCCAAAATGAAGTGATCTGGGCATGTCTGACCTTTCGAATTCAATTGTTCCCCATAACACATGAGACTTCAGATGTTGAGACAGAAACACAATGACTGTTTGTTTGACAGTTTCTGTGAAGTGCCTTTCCTCGTAACCAGGGATTTTAACAAAGACCAAGTGATTCAGTTTTAATCGCTGAAAGGAAAAGACAAGGAAATGTATACAATGAACAATACAGCCTACAATATAGGTGTTCAAAGGGGCTCAAACAGTAGATTAAACTCAACTGAAAGGTCACAATGATTCAGCACTTGAAGAAATCTGCCCATATGGATATTCTTGCAAACAATGTGCAACATAAATGTGTCACACACCTCAAAGAATAAATCTTGATCAGCAAATTGATAAACACCTATTCACAGAGTAGTCACAGACTGGGAACAGTCGTTCCCAGTCATTCAACTGCTGATTGGAAAAGTGTAAAATGTCTGAACATGCATGCAAGATTATAATTATTCAGCCCTCTCCTACTTTTTCTACACTCAGAGCTGATCAGGAGAGACTCAGTTGCAGCTCCGCCTTTCGTAATCAGTGCGTATGTGCAGAGAGTAAAGTGCCTGGAAACAATGGTTTAAAAACACAACAGTCCAGAGTACATAGCTGCATTGATTAAGTCCAGACATTCATGGTCATTAAATACATATTTAATACAATGACATAATGCTATTCTATTAAGGGTTCATATGAATGTTCTGAGTTCTCTGGTAACAGTATCAGGTGTCTATATATTGGCATTAATATTAATTCTCTGTCTTGCATGCGGACACAGGAAGCTCAGACACACCAGTGTCTAGTTATCAAATCGTCCCTTATATGGATACTATTTCACATTGACTATAAAATTCAGGTGATATGCAACAGAGTCTGATCAGAGCCAAGTTTTTATTGCCCTTCACTATCTTTGGGGGTCATAGGATGCTGGCCTGTAATATATAAAAACAAATAAAGTATATGTTCAAGGTTTCACAGATAGTGGTAAAAAATGAAGTATGTACGTTTTTATTTTTGGGCTGAAAAACTATTTAATGTTTTTTGTTGTCACCCCTATTTTTCTTTAATCTGATTTACATTTATCACAGACGCCCTCATCCAGAGGTGCTTACAAATCAGTCGTTACAGGGACAGTCCCCCTGGAAACACTCAGGGTTAAGTGTCTTGCTCAGGGACATAATGGTAGTAGGTGGGGTTTGAACCTGTCTTAAGCACTAGGATACTACCACCCATGTTTCCTCTCTCAGCCACTCACTGCATACTCCTGTTACTCAGGGTCATGAATGGCAGGTACCATCCCAGGAAACTGAGCGCAGGGCAGGGACTCACCCAGGGCGGGGCGCCAGTCTTCCACAGGGCACACACACATTATTCACTCACACACTCACACCTACGGTCAATTTAATTCACCAAGTGTACATGCCACAGAATGTGGAAGAGACCTGATCCAACACTGGGAGGTGCAAAATCCTCAGACACAAGGTGCGTGCCGAGATATGAACTCACAACCTTGGAGGTGTGAGGTCACATTGCTAACCAGTACAATTAGGGATTATCATTGGCCCTGATGTTGTCGTTGTTTCCCTTCGGAACAGCCCTTCTGGATGTCCGCGCAATCGGACACCCGGTTTTACACTGGACGCCCTTCCTGATGCAACCCTCCCCATATATCCGAGGCTTGGGACCAGCACCAACAAATACAATGTCCTCTATGTCCCTGGTGGCTGGGTTATCATTGACCCTATGTCGATCTGATTTTATTCAAAAAGAACATACATCACAGCAAAGAACGGTTTGGTTTGGACATCAGATACAGTGAACGGTTTCAGACATGACATGGGCAAATTAGGTTTTAAGAAAAGATCACCTGAGGACACAGAAGACGTGATAAAGTTACTTTCATGATTTCACTGGCCAGACACGACTGCGGTAAACGGTTGAACAACCTGGGTTAGAGTGCAAACGGGCTGAAATGGAGAAATGCGGTTCGGGTTGCGCCAGATGAGCACGTCGTCAGGAAGCCTGACAGATCCTGCGCTGTCAGCATCCGCACCGTATCGCGGTGACTTGAACCGCGGCCGGTGCGCGCCATGCAACTGGAACCGGGGTTGCCAGGTCACGACCGGATTCCCCAACCTAATCAAACAATTGTGAGCCACTTTTCGACATCACTTTCGATTTAGTGTTGAATTACACTTTCGTGTACAGAACAGAGTCTGGAGTGAATTTGAGACGACCGTGTCAAAATTTTTCAACAGGGTGTGAAAAGCGCGACCTTGGCAACCTTACCTGGACGTGAGAGTCACTTGATTCATTTTCCGCGAAAGAACAAAACGAATGAAACGTGGTAACCGTGAAATATACAACCTGTGTGTGTTTGCGTGGGGACCGCACGTACCCAGCACGGTCACGTTCTTGACGTCCCCTCGGTCCAGCATGTGAGAATCCAGCACCCGATACCATCCGTTGGGGTAGACGGGCGGCAGCTCCCCCGTCTTGCGTCTCCGGCGCACTTCGTTGGCGGCCTGGGCGCGGGAGCGGCCGTCCTCGGCGATGTACCCCACCTCGTCGGCGGTCCTCAGCAGCTCCAGCGGGGCGAACAGCAGCCTGTACAGCCAGCCCAGGGCCAGCAGGAAGCCCCCCGCCAGGATGCAGGTGACCGCTCGGGCCGGCGCCCCGGCCAGCCCGGTCCTGCGCCACAGCTCCGGGTATCCTCCCCCGAGGAAAGTGTCGGACGGGTCCCGCACATGCATGACGAGGACGGCCGCGAGGCTGATCGCGATCGCCGCGACCACCTTGCCCGCCGTGGAAATGCCATGGCACTCCATGGCCGTGCATGTGTCGGTGTAGTGCGTGTGTCGCACTTGTCACGGCGATGTTTGACCTGTGAGATTAGATAAGGACAGAGGGCGGGACGGCTCAGGAACTACTGCGACGTGCAACGTGCGTGCATCCCCCGTTCGGGACGTGCCTGGAGGCTGCGCGGAGTCGCCGGATGCTGCGAACGCTGCGCCCCCGGGTGGCAGGACGCGTGCGTTGTCGCGCCGTTGCAGAGACAGTTTGATGGCGATGCACCCATTAATATCTTCTTTTTTGTGTGTGTGTCATTTTTTTACACTTTTGCACTACATCTATATGGCTTTGGTCTGACGTACCAACTCATTTAGGGGCTTATATACACTGGAAAAAATTGAACATGTACATCGGTCCCACATGATCAGAATATGGCCAACTGTCATGAATGTTTTTCTTTTACTGAATTAATTGTTACTCATCAAGCATAGTTAGTAGTAGCCTAGTCTGTAAGACGCCCGTCTGTGAACCAGAAGGACACCAAGTCACAGGTTCAAACCCCACTACCATTGTCAGGTGACATGGGTGGTTGCCCAGGGCAGCATTGTGGTGGGCGTGGCATCATGGGCAATTTTTTTTTTGCATCCAAACTCACCCATGCTGCCCTGACAACATGATTGCTTGGCCACCAATCGGTTTTCTATTCTATCTGTTTGTCAGAATAGTACACAGGTAAAGTAAACTGATAGCCCTAAGTTTAACTCTAACCATTACCTCAAGACTAACCCTACCCATTTTTTTTCGGTGGTATGATAGAATGATAGACACATCTGTGATCGCGTGACACATGCATATTACCCAATGCTGTTCTGTTAAAACCGCAGCTGGAGTGGAGCTGGCTGTAGTGGTATCTAATAACCAGCTCACAAAGTGAAGTAGCTCCTTATTCGATTTGTCAGTTCCACCGTAAATAATGCTCAGCAGGCTGCAATACTTGCCCACTCAACATCCTGAACTATCAGAAATGGTATCACGTGTTACCTGTCTGGCCCAACACTGTTTTCACTGAACATTTCACATGGGAAAGGTGAATTGGAATGATGAATGGCATTCTCTTACAAAACAACCCAAAGTTTAAAAGATCATGGGCAACTGAAAACCCACTTGTTAAGGGTAAAATAGGATGTGTAGAAACAGTATCAACTAATACTTGTCTGGCCCAAAACACGTTTCACTGTAAAATAGACCTGGTAACTTTGCTCACATGCACTTATTGCTCACATTTCAATGTAAAATAAATTGTATTGCAGCCTGCAGTATTTAAGGTGGCAGAGACAAATTGAATAAGCAACTGTGAATAATGAGCTAACTTCAGCATCTTTGCCATGTCTGAGCAAACAAGAATCACAAGGTCCACAGATGCAGTCGGGAGATGGGAGAAAGTTGTAGAAAGTCAACCATCACTGCAGCCCTCCACCAGTCAGGGCTTTATGGCAGAGTGGCCCAATGGAAGCCTCTTCCAGCAAGACAACAACCCAACGACACAGCGAAAATAATGAAGGAGCAGCTTCACAACAACCCTGTGACTGTTCTTGAATGGCCCAGCCAGAGCCCTGAATTAAACCCAATTGACCATCTCTGGAGAGACCTAAAAATGTCTGTCCACCAACATTTACATCCAACCTGCCGGAACTGGAGAGGATCTGCAAGGAGGAATGGCTGAGGATCCCCAAATCCAGGTGTGAAAAACATGTTGCATCTTTCCCAAAAAGACTCAAAGCTGTATTAGATCAAAAGGGAGCTTCTACTCATTACTGAGCAAAGGGTCTGAATACTTAGGACCATGTGAAATTTCAGTTTTTCTTTGTTAATAAATCTGCAAAAATATCAACATTTTTGTGTTTTTCAGAAATATGTTCTATATGTACATTAATGAGGAAAAAAAATTACTTCTATGATTTTAGCAAATGGCTGCAATATAACAAAGAGTGAAAACTTTAAGGTGGTCTGAATACTTTCAGTACCCACTGTATATCCATTTAACCAGTTATTCATTTACTGTTGTCCTTTATTCATTTTATTTGAAGTTCTGGGTATCAGAGTCAATGAAGATATCATTGTGAAACACAGCACAGCACACTACGAAATGTGTCCTCGGCGTTTAACCATCACCCTTGGTGAGCAGTGGGCAGCCATGACAGGCGCTCAAGGAGCAGTGTGTGGGGATGGTGCTTTGCTCAGGGGCACTGTACTAATACTGCCTTCTAATATTAACTGTAAAAAAGAACAGACCACCTGTCCCTCTTCAGACTGTTCTTATGTCTGTTCCTTAACAGACATAAATCAGTTGGAGTGTTGAACTTAATAGGTACTTAAGTGTAACACATAAATAAATTACTTTCCCTTACTTGGGGCTGAGTTAAATTTTTGTATCCATAAACCCAATGGAATTAATGATGCTTGCTAAAGATTTCAGCAAGATATTTTTTTTCCAATGCATTTAATAATTTTTGGAAGTTTATTTGATTATGGATGCATAAAAAGTGGTGAGGTGTCTTAAGTGGCACATGAAAGCCTGACAGGGTGGTAGTAGCCTACCGGGTAACACACTCGCCTATGAACCAGAAGACCCAGGTTCAAATCCAACCTACTACCATTGTGTCCCTGAGCAAGACACTTAACCCCGAGTTGCTCCAGGGGGGACTGTCCCTGTAACTACTGGTTGTAAGTCGCTCTGGATAAGGGCGTCTGATAAATGCTGTAAATGTAAATGTAAGCATGGTAACAATTTGTGAGCTCTAAAAGACTTCAAATAATGCATCTGACATACTTATATAAATAAATAAATAAATAAATAAATAACAGCAAATGTTTAATAAAAAAAAAAAAGACATTACTCATGATTTCAAGAAAGAAAAGCTTTGGTCATTTTTATTGCATCTGGCAATTGTCCACCATGATTAAACAGGAGTAATATCAGAGTTGAGTTACATGAAATTGTCTCAGAATTTACAGAACTCTTGGGTTTTCTGCAGGTAGTGTTAAGTCTTCTCAAGAGTCCCTCACATTGGGCAAGTTGGCATAAACATTAGCCCAGAAATTGACAAAGCGCAGCCTCATTTTCTGTTTGACTGAATTGCTGTTCATCTTGTGGTTTATGTCAAGGTACTGATGGTCCGATGTGGTGAAAGTAGGCCAGTGGACAGGGACCTTGGACTCACCTGTGTTAGGGTCCCTTCAGGAAGGAAAAGATAGGTGTTAAAAAAAAAAAAAAAAGATAATAATGATGATCATAATTTATTTTTTAACACTTGTGCTCACTCTTGAGTTTCTAGGCATGGAAGGGAGAGAAATTTACACAGCAGTCCATCTGTATAGTATAAAGAGAAACCAAAGAAAAGACTTTCGTACCCAGTTTTGGCAAAGTTGGTCCAATAAGAGATCATGTAGTCAGAGACATCTCTATGCCGGGGCCAATAGGCCAAGAGGTTGGTGAAAGGCTTGCCAAAAACATATTGCAGGTCATCTGCGTGGTCGGCACCCATCCAGCTAGGGAAGCCGGGCATGCGAGAGGCCTGAGAGAACAGGTAGGAGTATGTACGGCCCGTTCTGAGGAGATCAGGGAAGAAAAATATTTCAGTGCTCAAACAGGCGGGTGCCAATGAACTGTGATCTGTGGCACAGAAACATTCTGAAAATACAATAAGCACAAAATGATCATGTCCCCTATTCAATATAAAGAGTGTAGATGTTTTGGCGTACTTCGCAACGCTGGCATGCTGGTACAGGGCAGTCTGGGTTGGTACCAGGAAGATGTAATCGGTCTCTAATTCAACAATGGTCCTCTTAATCTCGTCCTTGCTTGGTTTGTCCCCCCAACTGGCGGTGTACTCCTTATATGCCATCTCAGCCCCCTGTTCACCCTTGTCACGAGTCAGGGCATTTATCAGGAGTTTAGCATCATCCCTGCAGAGTGAGAAAAGAGAATAAAATATCGAAATCAGAATTGGTGTCTTGTTACATCAATTTGGATACGAGACACAATTTGTGACAAATTAAATACATTTTTAATGTGACGGATTTATTAAAAAACTTCATACTTTTGGTTGCTGAATTACTACAGAAAGGACAATTTTTTTGTCACTAGGTAGAAAAGTTAATCCAAAATCCTGGTAGGGTAGCATGCGTATCAGATGTAATATCAGCTAACATTAAACATTTAAATTGAGTTCTCCCCAATACAGCATCTGAAATGTACATAATAATTAGCAATTACATTGTATTCTGCTATTACAAAACTCAGTATTGGCGATTGAAAAATATCACCTCTTTAATGTAGTAATACACATATTTATTCCAGTTTCAACCCTCTTAACACATTTCTTGTTACATTTTAAATTCAAAAATGTAAAACTCCAAACATAACCTTGGAGGTAAAAAAAAATGCAAACTCTAAACACAACCTTGGAGGTATGAGGCCACGTCACTAACCGCTGTGCAACCTTGTGCTCCATTGTATTATTTAGTATTTTAAAACACACCATGGGTGTATTTTTGCCCTACGTGGATCGCACACAAAACTACAAACTATCCCCTGAAAATGTATTTACCCCACAGTAGCTTACACGGGTGTAGGCCAGATGGGTTGGTTGACTGATGGCACATCCAAGCCAGTGAAGATGTGGCCATCCATGTCGTTTACACCAGCAATGTAATCAATATCAGCAGCATTGACAAACAGTTTGCCGGGTTCGTCTGGCAGGAAGTCTCCATCAACAACCGGGGAGAGTACCAAGTTATGCACAATAGGATCTGTAAAACATGCAATTTAAATTCAGGTCCAAGCCTTTCGGAAGCCACACAAAAAGGATAACCATGGATAATAATCCATGGTTTGGCAGAAATCAGTGTGATTTTCACTCAAATCATCAATCACTAACTGAAATAACACTGTTATTCCATATTACTCAAAATAATACAGATCACAAAAATGACTCAATTGGTTGCTGGTCTACTGCGTCATCTCCAGCGCTTACATAAACCCACACAGAAATCCTTACCAGTAGGAGAACCATTCAGGTTCAGGTTGCCAGCAAGGGTGAGTGCCTCAGGGTCTGTCATCTTCAGGCAGTCTACCATTGAGTCATCAGTTGGGCATCCAACCTTCTTGGCAATCTGTTAGAAACATGGCACACTGATCTGAAAAGCAGTTCATCATGCAGGATGAGCCCATACACAAAACTACTGTTTTATATATTTTACAATTTTCCACTAGGATGCAGGATATTGGCCTCACCTGTTCAGCAAAGGCTCTGGGGTTCTTGTTGATAGCCCAGGGACACAGGGCCACCCCACTCTGGGATATTCCTCTGCGAATTAGCCCCTTATTATGGGGTGAGATCAGCTGTGGCACAGACACAAATACACAAAGCATTTCTTTAGACAAGAGTACACAGGCAATAGTGTGTCAGCAGCTGAACAACACCTACTAATTTAACACAAACTGAAAATAACAGTTTCTTGGAAAGTGAAATTTTTGTCATTGTGACTGCCTTTTTCCTCTGGCTCCCTTTCCAGCAAGAAAGTTAGCATAGCAGTCAATTTTGGTTCGTGTGTGTGTGTGTGTGTGTGTGTGTGTGTGTGTGTGTGTGTGTGTGTGTGTGTGTGTGTGTGTGTGTGTATATATATATATATATATATATATATATATATATATGTGTGTGTGTGTGTGTGTGTGTGTGTGTGTGTGTGTGTGTGTGTGTGTGTGTGTGTGTGTGTGTGTATATATATATTCCAAGATTACAGTGAAATTAATCTAGATTAAGAAAATTAATCTATGCCCACCTCTAATATATATATATAGTATATATATATTAGAGGTGGGCATAGATATATTAATCTAGATTAAGAAAATTAATCTATGCCCACCTCTAATATATATATTAATATATTAAGAAAATTAATCTATGCCCACCTCTAATATATATATATTAGAGGTGGGCATAGATTAGTTTTCTTAATCTAGATTAATATATCTATGCCCACCTCTAATATATATATGATGACAGACATATATATATATATATATATTAGTGGTGGGGCGTTATCGGCGTTAACGTGCTGCGTTATACTACGCAAGCTATTGTGCCAGAGTAAAATGGTTACACTAGATTTATAAGTATATTTCTTCTTTCTTGTGTCTTAGTTTCTTATTTCCTAAAGACTTTTATTTTGTTTTTGAGACCCGGTTCAGGTCTCTTGGACACATGGCGTGAGTTGTGAGAGGTGTGTGGGGTTTGTGTGCAAAAAGTTATTTCTTTCATTTTAATTTATGTACATATTAGGAATATTTTGCATGTGTGTTATTTTGTGAATATTTTTTTTTATGTTCTTTTTAGTGGTGGGCCGTTATCGGTGTTAACGTGCTGCGTTAACGCGAGACTTTTATCGGGCGATTAATAACGTGCTGCGTTAACGTGAGACTCTTATCGGCGATAAAAAAAATATCGCCGTTAATCTATTCACAAAGTTGGGTTGGGAGCTGGGTCTATACTATGCAAGCTATTGTGCCGGAGTTAAATGGTTACACTAGATTTATAAGTATATTTATTTTCTTCTGTCTTTTAGTTTCTTTTATTTTGTTTTTGAGACCCGGTTCAGGTCTCTTGGACACATGGCGTGAGCTGTGTGAGCTGCGTGGGGTTTGTGAGCAAAAAGTTATTTCTTTCAATTTAATTTATGTACATATTAGGAATATTTTGCATGTGTGTTATTTTGTGAATATTTTTTTATGTTCTTTTAATACTGTATATTGTAGAGAGAGGTGCAGAAAGACGTGATGTGTGACGATGTTCTGACGCGACCTTGCTTTTTGTACAGAATACACTTTGCACAGAAAATCTCTTGGGTGTCAGCTCATCATTTGTGGTTCAAGAAACGAAATCAAAAATCACAACGCAGAAGAAGAACCGCTACACTATGATGACTTTCACCTTTATATTTTAGCGCAGATGTATACCTAGCCGAATTGCACTGTAGGAGGCGAGAACGAGTCTTCGAACTGTGAAATTACCACATCAAACGTGACGTGGTAACATGGATGCAGCTATTTAACTGAATAAACAGTTGGTAAACACAAGTACATCTTATTGAACATAATTTATTTTCATCACCAATTATCATAGTAGAACAGCTTTCTCAAGGAGTTTGTTATGCATTTTGGAAACAGGAGATAAACCCCTGGTCTTGAGAAACCCGTTCTCAAAGACTTACTTTTAGTCATTATTTGGGTAGCACACATATTCTGAATGCATTCGGCAGAATTCAAACGAGCCATTTTAATCTAGATCAATCTAGATTAAACTAGATTAAGAAAATTAATCTATGCCCACCTCTTATATATATATATATATATATATACACACACACACACACATAGATTTCACTAATTAATGACGAACATATCAGTTTTAGTGTAATCTTGCTTTAGAGTCAAAATTGCAGTGACATTTACATTTACAGCATTTGGCCTGCTGGGTTAGGAACTGGACTAATGATCACAAGGTTGTTTATTTGAATCCCGAACCGTGAAGGTGTCACATCCCCACACACTGCTCCCCATTAGAGTAATCCCATTTTTATATATATATATATATATATATATATATATACACACACACACACACACACACACACACACACACACTAAAATGGAAGAAGCTGCAACAGAGTAGTTTGCATTGCTACTGTGCAACAGACCAAGCTGTATGCTGGGAAGAGAGTCTCACCTGGAAGTTCACACCAGCTGCTCCAGCTGACTCGCCAAACACAGTGATGTTGTCAGGATCTCCGCCAAAGGCCTTGATGTTTCTATGGACCCAGGCAATCCCGGCATGCTGATCCCACAGTCCATAGTTACCTGGGTAGACATGATGATCAGCAGTTATGGTTGTGGTTGCCTATACATTTCATTCAAACATACTGTATGCTGTTCCAAAGGGTTATCTTTACCTGGAGCTTTGGAGTCTCCTGAGCTAAGAAAGCCCAAAGTTCCCACACGATAGTTGATTGTCACCACAATGACATTGCCCCTGTTGGCAATCTGTTCCCCATCGTAAAGGTAGTTGTCCAGGAAGTTTGCACCCTGTGCACCTCCGAGGAGGAATGCACCCCCAAACAAGTACACCATCACAGGCAGATCAGTTGACACTGTTACAAAATAATATGATTAAATGACTAAGCTGTCAGGATCTGAGACAAATATGGTTTTAAAGTGGGACAAAAAGACTCGGAACAGTACATGTGCGTCCATGTGGCACCCAGATGTTAAGGTAGAGACAGTCTTCACTACCACGAATCCCAGACTGCAGCAGATTCATCTGCATGCACCTTGACTTGTACTTTTTTGCCATCAGAACACCTGAACAGATACAAATGCAGTACAAAGAATTTAATAACTAGACTAACAGTGCCATAGAATTCATTATGCATACAATACATTTAATTACACTGAAGTACAAAGCATTTCATAGTCATAGAAGGAGAACAGCTGCTCACCACTCCATTCAGGGTGGGGTTCAGGCTTCTCGAAGCGTTTGGTTGGAGCAGCGAAAGGAATTCCTAGGAACACATCCATATAACGGAAAAGTCCAGAAACAGAGTAAGTCTTCCCCTCAACCATACCTCCCTCAGTCAACACAACTCCCAGCTGTGAAATGGAAAACCATTTTATTGTTCATTGTTATGCCTAAAATCAACCGTGTAGCTAATGCAACAATTTATATATCACAGGATGAAAAGAAAATGATATTGGGGCATATTAACCTTCAGAAAAGTATCAGAGGTTTATAAATGTTGGGACTGAAATCCAAGGCTCTCCATGAAAATTTGCTACATGAAACAAACAAATGAAACTCACAGAGGCAGCATTGGCCGAGGCCAGGCAGAAGGCTGCAGCCACCAGTAGTCCCAACATGGCCATGACTGTTGGTCAGTGAACAGGCAGTCAACAGCGGCAAAGGCTCCTCACTCAGCTTTTATATTAACACCTTCTGCCAAATATAGCCACTTTTAGCCAGGTTTGCTCAAGAGCAGCTGGCCTACAGATAAAAAAAAAAATCCCTCTGCGATGGAAAAAGGACATTCTGCTGTCACTTGGCCAAATGGCTCAGGTCTGTCCTCATAAGTTCTTTTGCAAATTAAGGCAAGCTGTCTTCAGCTAACTATGGCATCAGGATTTGAAGTAAGATCAGTTTCTTTCCACAGAAAGTCCTATGAGATGGTGCTGAAAAATCTGTTGTGGTCAAACGTGCACAGTATTTATTTTATTTTTTAAGTTTGCATGATTAAATGCTGGTAACATAAAGAGAAAGCATTAATAATATGCTAAATATAGTATAATTATGGAAATTCACACAGTAGATTAAAATCCTTGCACATTAACTTGAAACTATTTAATTCAAGACTCATGTAGCACAGAAGAACTGTTGTTTATAGAAATTCTAACAAAAACATGTAATAATAGGATTACATAAGAAATAAGATAACATTTCTTCAAGTTTAAGTTTTATTCTCTTTTACTATAACAGGTAATAAATTCTAACCTTAACCCAGATTCATTGATTTGGTCCAATTATTAATTTCCTCAAACAAATGCAGCCAGGAAAACCAAGAATACCAGATGAAAATTTGTCAAATTTATTTTTCAATAATGCACATAAAAAAAGCAAACTATTATATGTCAAATTACATGTAATCCAACATCTCAGTTTCCATTTCATTTTCACTCCCTTCTAATGGCTGGTACTCATCATCGCCTTCCTCCTCATCTTCCTCAAATTCCTCCTTGTAAGAAGTGCTATGATCAGTTGAATCCTTAAATTTTTGGGGTAAGACACCTATAACAATATAAATTAAGCAAATTAATCAACAAATGCAATCAAATATGGTTAATCTCTGCTTAGAGCTAAACTACAAGCAGAAAATCTAATTGTTATAGCTGGTGTCATACAGTCATAAATACTTATAAATAGTAAAATATCAGGAAAATAATCAGGTATGAATTGACTTTTAATTAGTGTACTGATGTTTCCTTCAAACTGGAGTCCATCTTAATATTATATGATCACGGTCTGTCTGCAATAAGGCTATTGGTTAATATTTGACCAGGTGAGGTGACTATTGTAGTCTGCATTTCCCCACAGTAATACAAACCAAAATTCACTTTTTATTCAAAAGGAACAATGGTTCTTTAAAATTACACACTAGTCTAACATCAGACTTTGAATGTATTTATTGAAGGCATTATATAATATAGCTGCATACACCCATGCTATGCTGGCCAAAGTAGCAACTGTATTATTAACAGATTGTGTCAAATTATGTGTTTTCTAGTAATTGTACAGTTTTTCCATTTTGGTGCTCTTGGGCAGAAAACAAACATAGCAGGTCCATATCTATTTAGGAAAATACACCGGCTGCCTTGTTATCGTGGGAAAGCAGCTTACACTGTTCCCAAACACTCACCTGTCCTCTTGGCACGCACCACCTGTATGATCATAGAAGACATGATGTCCCTTAGCTCTTCAGCTGTTCGTGGAACACACCAGCCATCTCTCTCATCACACACTGCTTCCTCATTATCATTCTGGTGGATGATTTTCTGTATCCTGTGAGAATCGAGACAATAAGTTATAAGGATGCTACAGCAGTTTTGTTTTTATTTTTTTTTTACTGCCACTACTGGACAGCTTAGTGGTGATGGTGGTAGGGCAGATGACACAAACGTGGATGTCGTTTGGAGGCAGACTCCATTTATTATATTTGATCTTCAGACAAAAAAAACAAAAAAAAAACCATATACATTAAGAATAAACCGTAATTCAAACTTCCCTCTAAAATCACCCATCAACACTAATCTCCTGCCTTTATAGCCTTAGACCAAACCATTTATCCGACAGACAATAATGAATTAAATTCACATAAACATTGAAACAGTTTATTGTTAGATGGATGTGCAATTTAATTATTACAAACTAACATGCTTAGTTCCGCCTCTTCCCCAGCACAGTGTGTTCAAAGTGCCCACTAGGGCTGCAACAACGAATCGATTGAATCGATAAAAATCGATTACTAAAAGAGTTGGCAACGAATTTCCTAATCGATTCGTTATGTCGTGCGACGCGGAGACGTTTGATTATTATAAAAATAAAACATTATTTGAGCACGGAGCGGAGTGAACACACTCAGTCTCTCTCGCGCACAGATGCAAGCTGATTTTGGCGCCTCATAGACAGCGCGGAGCAAAGAAAAAAAAAAAAAACGACCAGAGGTAGAGGACAGATACATGGCGGAGGCAGAGAAATCTGCGCGAAAATATGCAAAAGCGACATGGCACGGCACAGGAGCACCACAGCAATGATCCAGCACCTGAAACGTGTTGGAGTGTTTGAGGAGCAAGAAGGGAGTTCAGCAGCAGGGTAAGTCGCTACAGAATCCTACTTTTGTTCCGTTTTGAAGTGAGGAACGTAATGTCCCTGGTGCTGGTGTTTAACTCGCCGCAGAGGAGAACTAGATGGGGATTTACAGCGCCACCTACAGGTGTGTAGGGGGGATGAAACAGCGTTCGGACCGTTCTCTGCATCTCCGCGTGGACGACTCGCCTATTGTGTCCCTGAGCAGGACATTTAACCCTAACTTGCTCCTGGGGGACTCCCTGTAACTACTGATTGTAAGTCGCTCTGGATAAGGGAGTCTGATAAATGCTGTAAATGTAAATGTTTACCCGTCATCCAGCTTGACATGCATGTCAAGTTAGCGTTAGCTTGTTAATAACAGTAGTAAAGCAGATTAGATTAGATTAGATTAGATTCAACTTTATTGTCATTACACATGTACAAGTACAGGGCAACGAAATGTAGTTTAGGTCTAACCAGAAGTGCAATAAGCAGCAAGTGCAGGATACAGGGGTGCTATAGTTACTTTGCATTAAAAGACTAAAGACATGTTTTTATTCACTAGCCTTTTTCGGACCATTCATTTTTCAATCTGTTGTCATGTAGATACACTGCAAAAAAAGCTTTTCTTACATAGTAATTTTGTCTCGTTTCCAGTCCAAATATCTAAAAAATCTTAAATCAAGATTACTAGACAAGAAAAATGGCATGTGAAAATTAAGTGATGCTTAAAACTTCTGTTTGAGATTATATCTCATTAAGATTAGTTTTCTTACCTCTTTGGCAGATAATTTTGCTTGTTTTAAACAAACAATCACTTAATTTTGAGATGTTTTATCAGAAAACAAGACATCATTTCTTATGCTATTTCATGTGTCTAGTAAATGTATCTTGATTTTTTTAGAGATTTGGACTGAAATCAGGACAAAACTACTAAGTTAGAAAAGCATTTTTTGCAGTGTGTCAGTGTGAGAGTTTGTGAGTGTGAGAGTTTGGGAGTGTGAGAGTTTGGGAGTGTGAGCGTCTGCGAGTGTGTGCATCTGCAATGTAGTGTAGAGAACAAGTTCAGACATATCCTGTTAAATTTTCTGATTTGTATTGTTCTTTATTTTTTTTATAAAATATTTATTGTTCTGGTAGCTCAGGTGGCACTTTATTTAAAAAAAAAAGTCTATATTTGGCAGATGTAAAGCATACATGTGTATCTTTTTTGTGTTAGACAATTTTTATTTTATTTTATTATTATTATAACAGCTCAAGAAGCAACATGTTTGTGCACTTTCTAAAGATTTTGGTTCTGTTTTTGAATAAAGGGTTGGAAATTAATGCTTTTCTTGTTTTATCCGATTCTACGATTAATCAAAAAAAATAATCGACACATTAATCGATTATTAAAATAATCGTTAGTTGCAGCCCTAGTGCCCACATTCATTTCCCATTCTCATTTCATAATAAACTGTGCTAGTTTGTTCTTAACCGGCCGGGCTAACTGCACACTGGTTAAGGCAAAATCTATACAATCAATAAAAAATTGTTACCCTTACATGGCTGTTTATATTGGCAACAGACCCCAGCTCTGTTACTGCTCTGTTCATACAAGGTAAATTCCAATTCTTTGACAATTTGCACTTATATAACAATATTCTTGTTTATACATTTGTGCATTTTATTTAGTCCTTACTTCTCAACATCCAGGTCACAAAGCTGGTAAAACATCTGTCTGAAAGGCGGTAGCATCCCATCTCGAAACACATACATAGACTCCTGATAAGGGAAACAAGATGGAAGACTATGCAATGATGATCCACCAAAGAAAGCAACAGTGCAGTCTTAGATAAAATCATGACGTGAGTGTTTCAGTACAAATTATGACTGGATGTTAATGGGACCTGGATGTTAAGGGGTGGTAGTAGCCTAGTGGGTAAGACACTCGCCTATGAACCAGAAGACCCAGGTTCAAATCCCACTTACTACCATTGTGTCCCTGAGCAAGACACTTAACCATAAGTTGCTCCAGGGAGACTGTCCCTGTAAATACTGATTGTAAGTCGCTCTGGATAAGGGCGTCTGATAAATGCTGTAAATGTAAATGACTGCAATCCAATTCATTCCAATTTGGTTATTTCGGTCTAAATAAACAAAAAAATATGTTTACATTGGTAAATCACTATAAGTGTAAGACCATGCAATTCTCATGAAATTTACCTTCTCAGTTAATGCATTTTGACCCTCAGTATATTGCAGTTTGAGAAATGGTGAGCGATATACCTTGAGCAGGTAGCGAGGTTCTGGGGGTTTACATGTGGGAGACTCTTCCTCTATGATCTCCTTCAAACTGGCTGGCTTGGGGGCTAAAACAAAGAGGCAGTGAAACCCAACTCAGCAGAACCAATTAAACTAGTGCCAAGCAAATCCAACCAAAGAGACATTTTGAATCTTACACCAGCTAAATGATGACCACCATAGGAAGAGGTGTTCATCTGGTAGCAATATGCATCAGTGCTAGATACAGTACAGGCCAAAAGTTTGGACACACCTTCTCTGTGTTTTCTTTATTTTCATGACAATTTACATTGGTAGATTCTCACTGAAGGCATCAAAACTATGAATGAACACATGTGGAGTTATGTACTGAACAAAAAAAGGTGAAATAACTGAAAACGTGTTCTATACTCTAGTTTCTTCAAAATAGCCGCCCTTTGCTCTGATTACTGCTTTGCACACTCTTGGCATTCTCTCGATGAGCTTCAAGAGGTCGTCACCTGAAATGGTTTTCCAACAGTCTTGAAGGAGTTCCCAGAGGTCTTTAACACTTGTTGGCCCCTTTGCCTTCACTCTGCGGTCCAGCTCACCCTAAACCATCTCAATTGGGTTCTGGTCCGGTGACTGTGGAGGCCAGGTCTCCACTTTTTGTTAAGTACATAACTCCACATGTGTTCATTCATAGTTTTGATGCCTTCAGTGAGAATCTACCAATGTAAATGGTCATGAAAATAAAGAAAACACATTGAATGAGAAGGTGTGTCCAAACTTTTGGCCTCTACTGTACTTAGATGTTACAGAAAGTTTCACTATTGTACACACAGGACTACTGATACTGTATGAAACTTATTGTTGTACTTTATAATTGCACTATAGCTACTAGAAGTGTGAACCTTCACTGGTCTCACAATTCAATTACGATTATCAAAGCCTCGATATCAATGCATCGCAATGCATCTCGTAAATTTTCTAGATTGTCACACAATGTTTCCAAGTACAAGAGTAAAGTTCTCGTACACCTGTGTGGACTCTTTGGTTTGCTAATATAAGCAGAAAAACTGTTGACGTTCAGTCCAAGCTCACCTTGTAACAGTTGTATATATTAGCAGGAGTCCTTTAAATGCAAATGGACTATGCTGTGGGCGGAGTTAGATGCAGATCGACTTGCAACCAAGCAGATGAACCGAGCAGACTGGTCCAAGCTCCTGAGGGCCCTTTCATTTTGTATTGTAATGTCCTCAACTCGTGTATGAGCGGTTACTGACATTTACCTGGGAACTGAGGTGCTGTAAGCATAATAAACAGAGACCCAAATCCGTTACAGCCTGGAGTCAGAAACCCCAGAACGCCTAGTTCAGACATCCGTGGCATCAGGTGAGCATGGATTGAGCGAAGACAATTTTTCTGCTCATTGGAGAAAGTTCTGTAAGATGATATTGTCATGTTGTAGACGCACAGCACGAAAATCCTACCCAGAGCAGCACTGTACCACAGCCAATACCAGCACTAATTTTAAAGAGAAGAGAATTTTTATGCCACCGCCAGAAAATCACCAAGCAACATCATTATGATATAATCGTTTATGTTCTGCACTGCATCGATGCATTGATTATACGATTAATTTCAACATCCCTAATGACCACATCCATATATTTCAGTAAAGCACAGATTGTGATTAAAGCTGCTAGACATAGTGACACATAGTGATAGACATAGTGATACAATAACATCACAATGACAATCACTTCACTTTCACGGACAAATAATTTTTGATATCATGATACTTCCTTTGATGAATTATTATCAATACGCTGCATATGAGGAAACACTATTTCAAAGCAGAAAAACCAAGGGGAGGATCTGAAGCCACCCCTAGTTTCCTTACTTTGCTCAATGCTATTTTTTATTCTATGTGTCCACTTCATTCATTTTGTGGTGCCCACCTGCTTTGTTGATTGTGGTGGGTAAGCTGTACTCGTACGCACTCCTCTTGGCCTTTACTGGCATGTCATTTGAAGAATATCCTAAATACAGGACAGATGATAGATACAATAAACACGTCCAAGAATCACACAATTGTCCACACAACCAAACATAGAGATACCAGCATAATTTGTAGAACATATAAAAAACTCACCATGCTTTGTCCCACAGCGAATCCTGAAGTCCAGCACTTGGTAGATCTTAGCCTCTGGGATCTTCCGAGGGTCATAACCAAACCGCACCCACAGACTTCTCCAGGGGCCTGTCAGCTGTGTGTAAACAGCCAGGCACACACACATACACACAACATGGAACATCAACATAAGCCAAAAATAAATTTAAGGCATTTATCAGACACCCTTATATGGAGCAACTGGAACTACCAGACCCCGGTCATCAACAGGAGCCCAGTGGAAAGAGTGGACAGTGTCCAATACCTCGGTGTTAACATCACGCAGGACCTGAAAAAGGCCCGGCAGGGTCTCTACCACCTCAGATGCCTGAGAGACTTTAGACTGCCCTCCAAGGTGCTCAGGAACTTCTACTCCTGCACCATAGATTCCCATCCTGATGGGAAACATCTCAACCTGGTTCGGGAACAGCACCATGCAGGACAGACGAGGCCTACAGAGGGTGGATCGATCAGCTGAACACATCATCTGTACCAAGCTCCCTGACCTTCAATCGATCTACAGCAAGCGGTGCTGAACCAGGGCCAGAAAGATCGTGAAGGACCTCAGCCACCCCAGCAATGTTCTGTTCTCTCTGCTGCAATCAGGGAAGCGCTTCTGCTCCTTGAAGGCCAACACAGAGAGAATGAGGAGGAGCTTCTTCCCGCAGGCTATACGAGTTCTCAACAACCACAACACTACATAGGACAGAACTCTAATACACTCCAGCACTTTTCAAACAACTTCTGGACTATCTCCCCAGTGAATTTACAGGAACAGACCCCCTGGAGAGACTCAGGGTTAAGTGTCTTGCTCAGGCACACAATGGTAGAAAGTGGGGTTACCCCCTAGGCTAGTAACACCCTCATATATTTTTTAATTTTCTGCAGTAGCACCTATTAACAGGTTGTACACATGAGGCAGCATCTTTAAGGAGTGTATGAAACAACAATTGTGGATAATGTATTGATGTGAAGGTCAAATATGGATGATATTAATTCAGACCACATACAGCCATCCATAGCAACTGAATGATAGCATGATAATGTAAAAAGTTACTTTGTAGGTTACTTTGAATCAAAAGAATCAATTGCAAAATAACAATTACAATTACCCTTGTCCACTAGTGCTTGACACCTTCATGATAAACACTGCAACGGCAGACAGACATACATTTATCACGGTACCCATGCCTCCATCTTTACTCTGGATTTACTGTCCCCTCACCATGTAATAGGCTACATACGGCAGCAGCAACTTCAGTTTCTCAGGGTGGACGTCCACGTTGGCCTTCACTGCGTTTCGGGACCAGACAGGTCGCCTCTCAAACAGCTAGCAGACGGAGAAATGTTGTTATTGATGAAGGTTGAAAGCCTGTGTCACAGAGCACCACACGCATCCTCCACCCTGCCTATTACATACAGAAATAAACATGAACCGTTACAATGAATGATCTGCAATCACTGAATGTTTTTTATGCTGGGTGTTCTAAGATTTTAGTAGACATGAAAAAATGATTAACAAACTCAATGCTTTTGCTGATTAAAATAGTCAACTTTGTTTTTAAAACTAACTTGCGTTAAATTCTTTTCCTACACAGACCTTGTGCATTTCCTCCTCAGCCTTGGCCTCAGCTGGGTGATTAGACACTCTCTGCCAGTTGACTTTGGCTGCCTCCAATGGTTCTGAAGGCACCTCTTTATCATCAAAGTTGACAAAGATAGCGTTGTGTGGCCGTCGGGCACGACTCATGCCAATCAGGTTCTCCCCCGACACCACCGGAGGCTGATAACCCTCCCTGTAGACGGATTTCCATTAAACATTGCTTTCAGTTACCAACACAGAAACGCGCAGATATTTCAACACTGGCATACAACAGAACCTCACCGGTGCTGTATATCAGGCCGGTAGTAGTAATCTACGGCAGTGTCCTGCCGAGAGAATATCGGTGGTGGGAGAAAGAGCGGCACATCCTGGTCAAAGAAATCCTTCTTCTCTGGCTTCTGCAGAATGACTTTGTTGTACAGCGACGTCCAGGAGCAATCTGGCTCCGAATGTGCAGCAAGATACTGAAAGTCGGCCATGGCTGGTGAAAAGCAACACAACAGAAGCATCAGTCACCCAGTAACACACAAAACTGGCCGATTTCACTGGAGAAATTCGCCCTTTCGCTTGAATCAGCACAACAAAGCACAACGTACAAACCCTGAAACCTGTACGTTGTCTCAATCACTCCCAGGGCGTCCACGGTGAGCTGCACATCCTCAGGGTTCCCTCTCCGGACCCTTCTCCGGACCCGCAGCAGCAGACTGGTGGAGGGGTAGCGGTTCCCACACACAGGGTGGCAGTAGGGATCTTGGGGGCGATAGTGCAGCTCAAGGCGCTTTGAGGGGTCTGAATATGTCTGTTAAAGAAAAGTGGTTATAACAATTAGGGGTGTGCATTGGCAAGGATCTAACCATACCATACGTATATGGTCTGTTATTATTCTTCTGTACTGCTTCTACTGCACACAACCTTACATTCCGACGTAGTGAAAAATAAGACAGCTTTTAATCAATTTGGAGAAAATGTTTGGTGAGTGAAGGCTTGGGATGAAGCTTTAAAATGATAAATGGTGTCAATTCTGGTGAGTCGAAATAATTATGATCCATCTAGATATTGTGCCTAATACGAATGCACTAACTTTATTACAAAGGCTGAAATGAAATTAAACGAAACTGACATTTGGACGGAAGCACATTAATTGCATGTTAGAAATATTCATATATCCTAAAGCATCTCCTACCTTGGATATTCCCTTCTCTCCCCCTATCGTATCCAGCATCTTCTGCACATCTGCGACATAACCTGGATACTCGACACAGACTAGCTTGGTGTCGGGCAGCCTCAGGGTCGCCGAACCCCTGGATGTTCCCGCCATCATGAGGCGATTCTTATCAATCGGAGAACAAACACCAGCGCTCAAATCGAGTTTTGCATTATTCTGTCAAACAGAAAGGAACGGGAAACAACGTGTGGTCCTTTGCTCGGAACTAAGCCGTGCGGCAACACGGAGGAGATTTTAGTTCCGCACCGTAACGGTACAATCCCAAATCATTTCTACAGGCAACTAAGTTACTTATGAAGTGTCATACTTCATTAAAATGGGGTGGAAATAAATGATCTGTTGATGTAAGTGAGAATGTCTTCCAGTGGAACTTGGAAACGTGTAAGGACATTTGCCCGATACGGGTAGCGTTAGATGCAGTTTTTATGTATGGCCACATGGTGGCGGTGTTTGACTGGATTTGTATTGAGGTGTGTTTGGGGTGTCCCTTTCTGTTCGAGCTTTATCGAACAATAGCTCTGAAAATGTTGGCTGAGATACGATTTAAATAGACAACAAAGCCTACTTTAAGTCAACTCTTCATGTCTATTTTTGTTTATGAAAATGTTTCACAAATCTGTCTGTACTGAACTAGGCCTGTGGTGTATTTCTTAAAAATGAGCAAACTTTGTATCCACAAATTAGGAATGAACAATTGTTATTATAACTATATAATCAGAACTACGTATGTATTACTGTAAGCCTACTTACAAATTGGAAGGCTCTTAGAACAACTCCGCCCACTTCCAAGATTTCAGAGTGGATTATGTTGAAGAAACAAAGCCGGTCCTGCAAAAAACAGTAATCTCTTGGGGGGTCAAATGACCCACTCTGGACATGTAAAGTAGTTCTTCTCACAATGTGTTATGTTCACAGTTTAAACGCGTCAGGTAAACGTAGTACTCCTGAGATTAAATCATCCGGTCATAACTGTGGCCTGAAAAATGGGGTTGTGCGGAACTGCCACCACTGTCAGAGGAGATAGGGGTCAGGGCAGGTAATCTGTCACCATAAAGCTGTAAAAGTGTCAACGGGTGACAGAGAGAGAGCGAGATCTTTGACTGAGCCTACATACTGTGTTAAATAATGGGTGATTTGACATGCATATAAGTGTGTGTGTGTGTGTGTGTGTGTGTGTGTGTGTGTGTGTGTGTGTGTTTTATGCTCATTGTGAAATGTTGTCATGTAATGTCGAGTTTTAGGTTTGATTACCCCTTTTTTCCCCTCCCAGTACACCCAGAACAGAGATTCTTACTGATCTGAACCACAGGAAAACTGCTGCACCCGTACAGATACTCCGATGAATTTAGCCTTTCAAACACAACGCAGTTGACACAGGTTTTTTTTTTTTGGTTGTGACAGCTGATGTGGTCTGTACGTGTGTGTGTGTGCGAGAGAGAGAGAGAAGGAGAGATAAGGAGTCGGGGTCTTCCTGCACCCTGTTTTGAAGCTCTGAGCTTTGTGGGTGAAGACATATGATGAATGACAATCTGACAGACATGCGTGTGTGTTTTACAATATGTGGGTAGGAGTGTCTACATCTGTGTATTGCCTGCCACGATTCTAGTGTTAAAGTATGTTAAAGTCTTTGGCCACTGTTTTTGGGGTGGGTGTATGTGATTGAGTCTTGAGCTTTTGTGGGCATGTATATATATGTGTGTGTGTGTGTGTGTGTGTTCTGTACACTCTTTCTCTGTGTCTTTCTGATACTGCCAAGTGCGTCTCTATCTTGGCAGTGCGGCTGCTGGCTCCACCCCCTCATGGTGCTGCTCGGCTGACCGTTGGTGTGTGTGGCGGCCGTGATAAAGCTATCACCCACACATCATGACTCCTGCTAATGAACCCCAATGAAGATTTTGGTATTTCGTTCTGCTCCTCCACTCTCCTCTACTTGTCATCTATTTTTGTTCTTTGTGTGTGTGTGTGTTTCTTTCCCACAATGCTTCTTTCCGTTTTTCCTTGTGTGAAAGATGACACCATATTTGGTAACTGTTATGGTATCATCGACTGTAACTAGAAGCCATATGAGGAGGAGAATAGTCAAGCTGAGAGTCTGACAGTTTGTGCTTGTGTAATTGTCCTCGCATAGACAATTTTAAAAAGTGCTATTTTGCTCCTCCCTAATTTACAAACCCCCAAAATATTCAAATGTTCAAAATAACAAAAAGACAAAATTATTTGTCTTTTTTTTTAAATGACTTCTTGTTAAAGGGACATGAAAGATGTTACAAATTTAGCACCTCAGGCCCTCATAAAGATTTAGAAATTTGTATGTGCTTAGTAAAGTACTGGCCTCATGCCTTTGGCTCCTAGAAAGCTCTTCCTGCTCGGCTGTCCGGTATCTGTCAATCTTGCAGTATCTCCAACCAGCCACCGAGTCATGTGACCAGAGATGCTTCCTGTGTCCAGGACGAAGGGAACTCAGCAGCCTGGCTCTGCCTTCATTGCTTTTTGTTGCACCTCTGTTGCATTATCTGAGAATCTGAACTGATACAGAAATGTGCTCATGTCTGCTTTGACATACCAGAAGAAAAGTCCTTCTGGTATTAAGTAGTTGTATGTGTTATATTTTGCGGGGGTTTTTTGCTGTTTGCCAGTCATCATTCAAGTCTTGTTAAATTTAGAGTCCTAAAGTGAGTTTTGTGTCAGTATAGTAGTGTGAGTTTAGAAAAAGAGGGATTCTCTGTAGTAAAATGAGGGCAGATACAGCTCCTCTGTGTTGAGGCCCAGGCGCATCCTGATGTGGACATTTCACTGACCGCCCTGAATTTAAATAAAGATTGCCTATAATCTGTGTGTGTTTGGGATGACTGTATTCTGGCTCTGCTCCGCCCTCCACACCTCTCTCACACGCCTCATGTTCCCACTAGACCATTTCAGGCTTTATAAGTCAAGGGTACCAGCAGTATGAGCAATATGCAGCATTTGTAACGGGGTGACCTGGCGGGTAAGGAAATGAACCCATGATCATAAGGATGCCAGTTCGAATCCCAAACCGTCAAGGTGCCACTGAGGTGCCACTGAGCAAAGCACCATCCCAACACACTGTTCCCCAGGGCACCTTTCATGGCTGCCCACTGCTCACTAAGGGTGATGCAGGGTTGAATGCAGTGGACATATTTCGTTGTGCCACCATGTGCTGTGCTGCGTATCACAAAATGTTCTAATAGAACAGATAAAATAAAAAGGGAAGAATAGATTTGGCGCAGGCCTTTTTTCCGTTTCCAGCATACAGCCGTTAAGCAAGATGCTCTTGATTTGTTGGCTACTTCATGAACATCAACCACCATTAGAGAAGCTTCCATAGTGTCTAAAATGGAGTGAGTGTGTGTGAGTACGTAATACAGCTCACGCACACACGCACACACACACCTCCATCACGCCAAACCT
Source organism: Denticeps clupeoides (assembly GCF_900700375.1). Taxonomy (NCBI): domain Eukaryota; kingdom Metazoa; phylum Chordata; class Actinopteri; order Clupeiformes; family Denticipitidae; genus Denticeps; species Denticeps clupeoides. The sequence continues at coordinate 21,241,191 of NC_041709.1, read as the reverse complement.
GGCTGATTTGCATGCAGCTCATTTGCTTAGCAAATACTCTCCCTTCGCAGCCTTTTCCTCATCTTTTCAGACAGAGACCGTGTGTGTCATTGTGTGTTACTGTGTAAGAGTCTGTTGTGTGTTTGTGTGATTTGGGCCCTGATTGGTAAATCAGATTTTGTAAAATGTGGTCGATATTTTGTCCGAATTTGTGTGAATGTGTGTATATGTGTGTTCTGTGGTGCTGCAGAATTTGAGTTATTCTACTCTATGATCTACAAGAATATGAGGCAGACACACATGTGCACAGAACACACCCATTTGTATTCCGATTTTTGTGAGAATTTATTACTAATAATTAGAAAACTTTTTTTTTTTTTTTACAAAGGCATAACTATCTAATTTAGGATGTTACTACACACACATACACACACTGAGTCACGCACAGACACCAGTTGTCAACTTCCTCTTTTTGTGTGTGAATGAGAGAAAAGGAGGCAGAGGGTAGGTGAGAGCTTACTCGTCCCCTGTTTTTCCCCCTATTCGCTCCTTTGGGTGGGGGTGGGGGTGGAGCCACACCCCCTAGTGTTTGCTCTGCTCCCACCCATCTCCCACATGGCTCCCTGATTGGCCGTCTGTGCAGGATTCTGATTTGCTTGGTTCCCATGAACCAGGATGCAGCCGTAACTGTCCCAGAAACTCGTGTTCTGGCGCTGCGGAAATATAAACAGGCATTTGCATGGCCACCGCAGATTTGTTTACCAACTGTACCTGAGAGTGGACCACCGTATGGTGCACACCGCACACAGACACTGATTTCAACAATCCTCTCCGCACGCTGTCTGTCACCATGTCCACCAGCCTATGTACCAATTTATAAAATGAATGTGTGTGTGTGTGTGTGTGTGTGTGTATGCCTCACTTATTGAACACAAGAGAACAAGATCTTGCCTATGAATAGGATTATGAATACAGAGCTCCTGCAAACTACCCTGCAGCACTTTCCTGTTCACTGAAGTCATCAGACACACAGTAGGTACATGATATGATTGTCAAACATACTTCTTGTTATCACACACTTAGCATCTTCAGAATGTGACCTTTATTTTTTTTTCTTCCAAGGCGTGGTTCAAATTTAAAAAATACTTTATACAATATATTGTATTTTTCTGTACATTAAGGTTCCTTTATTTATCTAGTCCTGCTTAAGCATGGATGCATGCAGTGCTGCACTGGAATTACTCGGTTTTTGTAGCCATCCGTGCAGTAAAATTAGTGACCCTGTTATATGAGTCCATGCACACGACTATTCCTGAAGCCACTATGTGATACGACTGAAGTTGCGGTGTGATTTCGGACGTGCAGATGGGAAATCTGAATGTATCAGATGCTGTGTGTGTGCGTGTGAGAGAGAACTCATGTCAAAGTGCCCTGATGTTTTCTTCCGTCGCTGTCAGATTTAAATAGCCTAACTGGTACATTTGTTTGATGTTATATATGCTTCTGTGGGTGCGTGTGTGCTATAGAGGTGTAGTCAGAAATTTGTTTGTCAAAGTAGACAGGCCATCGGTAGAGGAGGGGCACATTAATGGCGGGATAAAAACCTCAGCTACAGCCATGCGGCTTTCGTTCACTCACTCAATATGACTGTTCTCATCGTAGGCGTGCCACGTTCTGCTACAAGGCGCAGGTCCTGCAGACCTGTCATCCACGTACAAACCAGACACGGTTCCGAAAATCCCTCGGTCAACAAAGGCAACACACAACAACAATTCCCCTTTCCACAGAATTCCCCCGATTCAGGATGGGGGATTTGCATGGAGTTCCAGGGACATATTTGAATGCGAGGCTATCTTGTGCAGAATCAGAGATTTCACCACACCTCCGGCCTGCCGAACGCCGCACGACAGCCGTGGAGCAGGCGACAGGAATGTCAGCATCCGGATCCTTCAGGAGGCGGACACACACACACACACACACAAAGCAAACAGCGCAGAACAGAGACACTGTTTGCCTTCTCATCTCCTGTTTTTCCAAGTAACACCTTTTCCAGTTGGGCTGCGGGTGTGATTTAAGCGGCTGCAGCCCCTGTGGCTGTGGTCTGGAAGAACGCGTTTGACTGTTCTGCGCGCGGAACGTTTCCGTTTTAAGAGCTCGCCGTAATCAGGGTGCAAGTCTAAGCAGTAAAAGACCACGACAAAGACGTAAACCAAAAAAAAAAAAAATGGATCGTTTATTCAGAAAGCTGCAATGCATTCAAACGACGGAGAACATAAATAATTTTTCTTTTTTTTTTTTTTACTGACAACTTATCGTAGAACCTTAAATAACATGTAGAACACAGCTTCATTCGCGTGTTTAAAAGTACTTCTGAATAGAAAACCATGGAGAAACGCCACCGCTTGGAGGTGTTCTCCGGTGGCCTTCATGGCACCTGGAATAAAGTACCTCTCCTCCGCACGGTGCTCAGACCAGTCCTGCGGTGGACGGCGTGGGCGACCGCGGCGAGCGTGAGCATTGTGCGCGTGTGTACGCGGCATGTGCTTTCAGGTCATTTAAGGCTGTGCTGGCTCTCGTGATGCCGCCGCAGATCCACCTTCCTCTGGAAGCCCTTGGCGCAGATCTCGCAGCCGAACGGCTTGAAGCCGGTGTGCTTCCGGCTGTGGGTGATCAGGTTGGAGCTCTGGCTGAAGGCTTTCCCACACACCTGGCACTTGTGGGGCTTTTCACCTACAACACACACACACACACACACGTGCTGCTTGGCTAAACATACTCCAGGCAATATGTAACAGCATATCATGTGATCATGTTCCATTTATTTACCAAACCGTTGGGCTAGGTTTGCATTTCTGCCCTGCTAATTCTGAGAAAGCAGCTTCGTTGTTTTAGAAAGTTTTGATGGCCACTTCTAGCAGGCAGGGCCGAACAAACGTTCGTCTGCATGACTCCGATCTCAGATTTGTGCAGCTTTGCATCAGACATCTCAAACACCAGCCGCTGCATCTTCAACAGGAAACCCAGATATGCAAATTGACCCCCCACATTTGTTTCTTTTTTATATCCTCTCGTATTCTTCTTGGAAGCACTTTGTAGGGGGAAAAAGGCTTGAATTCTGCCACTCAGGGAACGTGGGGACCCCGGTACAGGAAATGTCCCCGATCTCGCGCACACACACCTGTGTGAATGTAGGTGTGCTTCTTCATGTCGGACTTCTGGTGGAACCTCTTGCCGCAGTACTGGCAGGGGTAGGGCCGTGTGTCTGAGTGGATGAGCAAGTGGGTGGACAGAGTGGACGAACGCTTGAAGGTCTTTCCACACATCTTACATTCAAAACTCCGCTCCTGTCACACGTGCACACAAACATAAGAACAGGAAGAGCATTTTATTGTCCACACATAGCTCAGATCTTAAGAATCATCTTCAGATTAAAAGTGAAGGTAATACATGAAGATAATCTTAAAAACACATTCCTGGTTGAATAACATTTAGGTTCGTGTTGGGGATTCTGCTGAATAAACACACTGTCTGACCTTTTGATTCCCAATAAATGACTTTTATGAGATTTGCCAACAAAATAGAAGTCTAATCTTGATGTTTTTAATGTTTTACTATCGAGATCTTAAAAGATTCCATCTGCGATTTTTCTGAATACCTCAAGTTTTAACTATTCACAGCCTTGAACTATGCTTGGACTAAATGGACTTGACTGAATGTGGATCATAGATTTTTGTAGGCCCAACACTTGAGCCTAGTGAGTAACACACTCGACTATGAACCAGAAGACCCGGGTTCAAATCCCACTAACAACCATTGTGTCCCTGAGCAAGACACTTAACCCTAAGTTGGTCCAGGGGGGGACTGTCCCCAGTAACTACTGGTTGTCTGTCGCTCTGGATAAGGGCGTCTGGTAAATGCTGTAAATGTAAATGAGACCACCTGGTGTGTTGTGGGTATCGCACCTGCGAGTGGACGTTCATGTGCTGCTCCAGGCTGACGGCGTGACCGAACGTCTTCCTGCACACGGCGCAGCCGAACGGCCTTGTGCCGCTGTGGGAGCGCCGGACGTGAACCTCCAGACCGTGAGGAGTGGAGAAAACCTGAGAGGACAGCAGTTCTTACTTCAAAAATGAAACAAAAAATGCTTTTCAGTAGATGATGATGGCGCTGGCAGGTGGTACCTTGTCGCAGGTGATGCAGTGGTACGTGTTGGATGAGGGCGAGTAGTGTGTGGTGCAGTCGAGGGGCTGGACGGGTTCGGGGGGGCTCGGCTTCACGTGTGAACTGTACACGCTGCTCGCGTGGTGGAGCAGCGAAGGCGGGAAACCCATCTGCCGAAAGTCGTACCGCGAAGGGAGGGGCTCCCAGCCGTACGGGGGTTTGTAGTACGGGGGAAACTCTGCCAGCTGCGGCTCTGAGAAGGGAGAAAAGAAGCAAAACTATCAGCACGCGGTGACACAGCGAAATGTGTCCTCTGCTTTTAAACCATGAGGGAACGGGGAACGGTGTGTGTGGACGGTGCCTTCACTGTAAAAAAAAAAGAGTTGGGGAGACACTTAAGGCAACCCGATGCAAAGCAAGTTCACAACTACATGGGTGTGAAGCTGAGAGAACTTTGCAGCAGGCTTTGCAGCAGGTTGCCTTACATTATTCATTTAATCATTTTTGTGTTGCTGAAGGGGACGTCTCCTTGATAGTTCTGGATTTGAACCCAGTAGCCTTCTGTTATGAGTCCACGTCCTTTCGCGCTAGGCCACCACTGCCGCCTAAAAGCTCAAATCAGCTAAAAATCCCCCGGATCGGGATTCGAACCGGCAACCTATTCATTATGGGGCCGCTTCCTTAACTGCTAGGCCATTACTGCCACCTAAAAAGCTAAACTCAGCTAAAAATCCCCACAATGGCAGTGGTGGTCTAGCGGTTAAGGAAGCGGCCCCACAATATGAAGGTTGTCGGTTCGAATGTCGATCTGCCAAGGTGCCACTGAGTAAAGCACCGTCAATGCTTTACTCGCTGCTCCCCGGGCGCCTGTCATGACTGCCCACTGCTCACCAAGGGTGATGGTTAAAAGCAGAGGACACATTTCGTTGTGTCACCGTGCGCTGTGCTGCACATTTATCTCCATAAATGTGTGACCAATTGACAGCATGGAGTCGCGTAAGTGCTCATCATTGTTTTAACTAAATAGTTTTGGGTCATGAATCAGTGTAGGCCATCTGAAAATATGCATTTTATATCAAATGGCCCTTCCCAGTTTTCTAAGGAAAGTTTCGTACAAATCATTGACTAAAGGGAGAAGAAAAACCATACAGAACATTATGGGACTAAACAAGATAGTGGACTAGGACTAGGGTGGTAGTAGCCCAGTGGGTAACACACTCGCCTATGAACCAGAAATTCAAATTCAAATTTTATTTGTCACATACACAGTCATACACGGTATGATGTGCAGTGAAATGCTTTCTGCAACTGCTACAGACCACTGGTTCGAATCCCACTTACTACCATTGTGTCCCTGAGCAAGACACTTAACCCTAAGTTGCTCCAGGGGGACTGTCCCCGTAACTACTGATTGTAAGTCGCTCTGGATAAGGGCGTCTGACAAATGCTGTAAATGTAAATGTAAATGACTAGATGCATCGCAGAACTGACATACATACCAGTATGTCAGTATAACAGCTGTCATGCAGAATCATCTCGCAGCTCAGGAAAAAAAAAAAAAGCTTATCGGTGCTCAAACTCATTAAAATGGCTCCAGTATGCTTTGGCAGACGTCCCGAACAGGAGAGAGACAATAAAGATCAGGGGTCTGATTTAGTTAATGCAAACCTAATCAAACCAGGTTCAAACTCGGGTTCACTCGCTCAGTGTATAATGCAGATTTGAACTAGTGCGCTGTGTCAGACGAGTGTGAAGGGAGTCGTGTCTCACCGGACATGTAAAACGGCCGAGCAGGAACCACAGTGGGCTGCCTGGACTCTGGGGGGGAAGGATCTATGCCCTCCGGATCTCGCTTGCACTTGATGAAGGAGTAGGGCCCCGGAGGGGATGGAGGGCTCCGCACACGGACCTCCTTGTCTGGACCTGGTCTCGTCGTCTCCGCCGCCACCAGTACTGTTGCAACTGGTCATGGGGAGGAGGAGCATTGGGATGAGCAGTGTTGACGTCTGTCAGCTTTGGAGAGTTTCCAGCTCTCCTCAAAATTTTAAATGAAAGCCCCTTTTCATGACACCCCTTTTTGTCATGGTCACCTAAAGTGGGTGTGGCTTAAGCAGAGATAGAAATATATCTATATATCTAAATATATATAAGATGCTACAGTTTATTTGAAAGTAAATAGGTGGAGCAAAACGCAAAATCACTGATTCCCAGGTTTGCTTTGGGGTGGGAAAAAATGCTTCCCCCCCCCCACGAGTCACGACAATGAACTATAATTGTTGTGACGATTTAGGGAAAGAGAAAGAAAGAAAAAAAAAAACCCTGAAGGCCCCTGATTTGAATGCGCAATTTGCATATCCGTGAAACCCACCCTTAACCGCCCGGTACGAGGATTTTCATGCGCGCGTCCGCGCCGACAGGTAACTGTCTCGGGAGCGCGCGTGGCCTGGGGGCCCAAACACTTAAATAACTCATTAAAAACCCCGGTTCCGCTAAAACAGTCATTTAATGCCGGGCTGCGGGTACAAAAGCACCGAATAATAATACAAATAAAAAAAAAAAAAAAAACGTGAACGGAAATCCGTCTCCTTTTCCAGTCTGGACGATAATTTAGCAAACGTCTCCATTACAAGGTGCGTCAGAATAAAACTGTGACTTCGTGCCCCCTCGACGGAATTGCTGGATTTAAAAGTGTGTGAAGAGTGTGAAGTTGCGGGGTGTCCGTAATAAAGGGGAGGGGGGGGGGTTACCTGTGGCCGTCGCGACGTCGGTCAGCTGGGGTTCGAGCGGCCGCTGGTCCTGGCCGGTCCGGTGGACGTTGTAGGAGACGCACCGTTTGTTTTTCACCAGAAATGAGCGCGGCATCGCGGATCTTCGGGGCAGACAGAACAGAACGGAGATTTGTGGCACGCTCGTTTTTGATGACACCACACCCGGTTATTGTAAATTGTCATTACAGGGAGTCAGAGATGCGGCCTACAGCGTGACACTATGTATTTTCTTATTTTTAGAATTTTACAAAGAGAAAAAAAAAACGCTCGTGGTATTTAATCTTACGATCGTTGCATCAAAATAATTTAAATGGAAAATGACTCGTCGCCTGTCATCGGTCACTACTTATTTCACCACATTTCTATTTTCGCCTTGATTTGATTCACTCGTTCATCCGTGTTGAATGAAGGCTACAGTCTGGCGGCTCAATTAATTAGGACCTTGAGTTTACCTGCAAATCGCAATTTGTGCAAATTGAAAATGGCATCGGTTTAAAATATTCAATTCACCAAGAACAACACATTGCAAAGAACCCTTACGTACAAATTCGAACGCAACTTCTTTCCATATGTTACTTTTAGAACATTTCATTAAAGTTTGATTTCATGCACGTCATAAACTTACTGAGTCCAAATTCCACGTATGTTACAAATACTTTAAAATAATAATGGTAATAATAGTTTTTAAAAAAAGAAAGAGAAGGAGAAATCTTGGCCGTCCAGATGTAAAATCCCTCCGCGGTGTCAGTGGAGTTTGGAGTTTTTTTGGGGGGCAGCGACGCCTTTTCTCTCCTCCCTGATTTGAAATCAGATAAATTTGTGGTGGAATCTGAGTGCGCTGGAATCTGGACCAATGGGAGCGCGTCGTTGCCGAGCGCTCATTTGCATACGACGACGCTCCTCGGCGCTGCGCGTAACACGCGCACAAAAACAAACGGCATTTTTAAAATTTACGACCACAATTACAAAAAAAAAAAGAAATAGATCAGTGTGGTTAATTCGGCGATCTTTATTGAAAAAAAAAAGGATGACGACAGCGCGCATTTAGAAACGTAGAGTTGGTACGTTCGTTGGCTGTTTAATGTATTTGCCCAAGGGAAGATTATCGGGTGATTTTTTGGCAGCCAAATGTACAGTATAGGGCCGAGCAAACCAAACACGCCAGTTTACAAGCTTCATCCCTGTACACACACCCAACCAGTCTTCTTGCGGCGAAACGGCGTTTGCACAGTCGTGTTTGCACAGAAGTGGATCTTGTGAAGGCTGGAGTGCTTTTACAGGCTGATGGATTTTTAAACGATGGAGATTTCCATTCCAATGGACGCAGAGAGCCGCGAACCTTCGATAGCGCGTATGCATGGGCGAATGAGCTGGAAGTCCTCACGAGAAGAGCTGAATGATGCTTTTCAGCGAAAATGACGCTCGGGGGACAGATGTCGCTCGGTCGCACGGCCGCCACCCCGTGGCCGAATGGAGAAGACTTGGGAATTTAGCACAGACCTTGAGTGTAACGGTTCTAAGAGCTGCTGATATCAGTCCTGCCCGTTCCATTAGATAATATTGGTGCCTTACATTTACAATTACATTAACCTTTTATGGCGTTTTACCGGACGCTCATGTCCAGGGCGACTTACACTCAGTAGTTACAGGGACAGTCCCCCCCACTGGAGAGTGTCTTGCTCGGGGACACGATGGTAGTAAGTGGGGTTCGAACCTCCTGGTTAATAGGCGAGTATGTTACCCACCAGGCTACTACCCCAAAAGGTTGGAGCCAAAAACACTGTCACTGTCATTTGCAATCTAGTGCAAATGCATTCCGATAGATTGGGGCAGCGGTTAGTGTTAAGTGGTCAAGGACGCATAACTGGAAGGTTGTGTGTTCAAGGTTTGGGGCCTACGAGAAGGTTGCAGGTTCGAATACCGATCCGCCAAGGTACCACTGAGGTGCCACTGAGCGAAGCACCGTCCCCACACATGGCTGCCCACTGCTCCCCGTGTGTTGTGCTGCAGTGTTCCACAAGAGAATCATGTTTTTCCGTGTACTTGATTCTTTGTAAAGAGCGCGAAGCAGTATGGTGTCTTTTCTACTAGATGGCAGCATTGGCTTCCTGGACTCTCCCCTGCCCCAGGCTGCTGGCTTCCTGGACAGCCTCACTTTGCTGAGCCGGACCCAAGCACGTAAATCCCCCCAGCAAAACAGCAAATATGGCCGAGCAAGGGGAGCAAAAACACATTGTTGTGCTTGAGAGACACCATCTACCGCAATCAAATTCCTTGTATGTGCTTGCACATACTTGGCCAATAAAAACGATTCTGATTCAGCTGTTGTGTTGTGAATCTCTGCACACTGTACTCTCTGTTGAACATTTGAGTAGTTTTTCATTGTCTTTGGCTTAACCTGTGTACTCCTCAGGGAAACCAGGTTTCATTGACGAGTCCCAGAAAACTTTTACTCACTGTTACATGATCTGGCTGGCAATGCAGGCTAAATACGTGACGCATAGTGTGACGGTATGTGATCGTGTAGCAAGCGGCACAGCTGTGGCACTGAGCGTATTTTTGGTGGTAGAATCCATGTTCCCTGAAACTATATCTAAATAAATGTAATGGAAAAAGGGAACGCTAAATACAATCCAGACAGCTGAACTTAAAACCCAAAAAAACAAGTGTACAAACTGTAAATCAAACTCTAAACATGCAAAAAACAATGATTGATCCAGTTGAATCCACTGGAATAATTGCATTGTGACCAGTGAGCATAACTTGTTGTACACTTACACAAGTGCCATACTTGAAAACTTCCAGAAATATGGGATTTTAGGCATTATTGCATGGAGAAGAAGCAAATGTCTCTATTGCTGCTCTCAGTCCATTTCAAAGCAAGTAAACAGGAGCAGTATCTCTACTTTGGGCAATCATTAGTCAAGCCAGTCCTCTACACCAATCATATTCCGAGAACTTGTTTTTTGGGGAATTAAAGAGCTGCTTTCAGAGGGTTTTGGTCGGCATGGTGTTCTGCGCATGCGCTAGACACTTGAGTCACGCGAAAACCGCATTACATTCAACACATCCCTCCGCTCCTCAGAAAAACAATTTTGTATTTCAGTCCTTGGCTTGATTTTCTTTAGCAGGATTCTACCTAAGATGTATAGTATGTATGAGATTTAATTATGCATTAAGTGTGCAAAAGGCTTGTAGTCACCGTTACAATTTGGTCCGGCAAAGTGAACGCTCTCTTTCTTTCTTTTGCTCTGGGTTGCTCTCAGGGATTACTTTACGCTGTCGACGGCGGAGGGTGACGGCAGAGGGAGGGGTTGTGCGGCTCTCAAGATGGCGGCGCCCTGTGGACTGCAGTTACTCTAACAGGTAAACAGGTCCATTTATTGGCGTATTTGGAAATAAAATGCAACATTTCGCGTGTGGCAGACCCGTTCTTTTAGGCCGCGGTGGGCAAATCGTTTTTCTGTGCTCTGACACGACTGACAAAATCTGCAAACGTTTTTGTTCGGCGCTGGCGACCGTGTTCCCCAGGACTTGGGACTGAGCGAATTTCTGCCCCGTTCTCCAGCTTTAGGTTAATAATACATCAATGAAACGTTTGCTGCGAAACGTTTCCCTGCAGCGGCACGGCCCCGTCCCCGACCTCCAGCCCGCCGCGCCGCGGGGAGAAGCCCGGGCGTTAGTTCGGCGAGTCACCCCCATTGTTGTCGGGAGTTGTTTACGACGGGAGCGCGGATCGAGGCCAGACGCCGCCGAAGTTGCGCGTCCTGCGCGCCGCTGCCCCCTCTTCTCACCCGGCAGGCACGATCGCGCACAGATCCACTCACACGGCTTCTTCACGCTTTTCAACAGACAATGCTGGACAATTGCAGACCTTTTGGCGAACCTGCGAGTTGTTTGTAACAATATGTTTGTCTAGTGCGTTTCAGCCCGATAATGTCATGCCGGGGAACGAGGGGGGGGTCAAGTTGAACATTTTAATGGCAGACAGAGCAGAAAGTGGTGAAATGTAACCATTCCTTGTTGTTTTAGGAGTAGTTTATTATAGTGCACCTGATCTGTGTCTGTGAACCCAAGACGGACGGAATCCTACGCGTGAGCGATTCAAATTCGGTTTTTCCACGTCGCCCACATGGTGCATCTGTGTGTATCTCTGGCTGTGGTCCGTTGCTCATTCACGGATGGGGGGGTGTCACGCCTTCCTCGGGTTCGAGTGCCTATTTTTTATTTTTATTTTTTGAGCGTGCACGATCTCGGCCTCCCCTCCCGCCGCCCTGCGTGGTGACGTGGGGGCACAGCTGCCCTTGTCTGTCAGGAGCCTGCCGGCCACGGCAGCGAAGGACGCCCGTCGGTCAGCTGACCCCTGAGAGCATCCGGGTCTGCAGTAAAATAAGTTTTGAGTGGAGTTGTGTGGATCATCGTTATTATTGCGACTCTGTTTATAAGCAGATTTCTCGAATCTTTTATCACTAGCCATAAATAATAGCATGACGGATCATTCCAGATTAGAATCAAAATGACTGTTCTGTCCTTTAGAATGTCATGTAACATTCTGAATAAGCTAAATTTGCAGCGAGGCGTGAGAATGCGTTGTTTTGTTCAGTGTCGCAGACTTGTTCTGTTCCAGTCCGTCATCTGATCTTGTTTACACTGAATAAACCTGCTCCCAAGTAGGATCGAGCCTATGGATGTGTTGCTGTGACAACACATTTTAAGAACAGAGGAAGTAAAATCTTGGTAAGTCACATATGGCGGTGTTTCTCTGCTGCCGTGCTGCTCTGGACGGCTCTGTTGCAGGGGGAGTAGTTGCGTGGGTGGAGCATTTGGCAAACACTGTCAACCCTACAGAATGCGAGTTGCAGCTGCAAACTCTAAAATGGAATCATGTTGACATCTCACATATTCCTCTCCACAAAGGAATTCACGTCACAAAGAATAGCTACACAACCAATTACAGAAGGGTTTGGTCACGCAATCATTACAAATTTAAATGTGTGTATACTTTTATTAATTACGTTCTGCCTTTTAGCATAATTATACAGGACAGGCCAAAAGTTTTGACACAAAAAGTTTGCACACCTTCTCATTCCATGTGTTTTCTTTATGACCATTTACATGGTAGATCCTCACTGAAGGCATCAAAACTATGAAAACTATGATAATTTTTCTGAGGTATAGGTCAGGATTGGCAACCTTTAACCCTCACCCAGGTCCAAATGGCTCTTTTCCACAAAAGAGGAAGCCAAGGTAGCCACAAATTCCTTTTGACACGTAAAATGAAGACAACACTGCATATATTATTTTGACTTTTATGTCATGTATATAAAAGAAATGTGTAAAGAGCTGTTTACTTTTGAACCGTTGAAACAAATTGAACAAACTGATTAACAGCTTTGGTGGGGGTGGCCAGTCAGGGTGGTGGCCATATATATACGCATATAGGGCATTTGTCACGCATATTTTTATACGATAAAAAAAAATTATGTGAAGATCATAATGATCTTCAAATTTCAATTAAATTATAAATTCTATTCTAAATATTATGCTATTAAATATAAAATGATATTCTCCAAAGCCAGAGGGAGCCGCACTGTAATGATGAAAGACCCCTGGTATAGGTGAAGCTAAGGTAAATCGTCTAGCCTTGCCACTCCTGAGATGGATCCTTGAGATGCTCGCCTGTGGAATTCTCTGCAGGAGTATCCCACAATCTGCTTTTTTTGAGCATGTGTAAAGCGTTAAATGTTATTGAATTTCTCTGCTGATTTAAGCTGGATATGACCAGTGGTGTGGGCAGTGAGACTAGAATCTTTAACTTTCTTTACTGGATAATGGAGGCTGAAACTCTGTTGGTTCTCTCTGTTTTTCGTGGATTGGAACGTGGTCATGGGACCACGATTGCACCTTCTGCTTCAGGTTGGTGTTAAGGGTAGGGCTGTGTTTTTCCCTTTGAGTGTTAAGAGCTGCACTGACTGTTGCCCCTCCCCCTTAGTGGTGCCAGGAGACAGTATTGGCTGGCGGCCTCAGGATCCCACAACCCCCAGGACTGCAGGCCGGGGACCTGCAGTGAACCATCCCGCCCTCCCCCCTCACTCACAGTGACCCCGCCATGGCCCGGGAGCAGCCCAGTGTGGGGGATCTGCTGCCCCTCCTCGAAACTTCTGACATTCGACAGCTGGATGAGATCAAGAACATCATCGATGAGCACCTGAGCACAGGTGAGCACTTTACTGGCCATGTCACACCACAAAACCATATACTAAATATATATTTAAAAATGAAGACTAACCAATGGGTCTTGCTGCCATTTCTCAGCAACAGAGACTTTTTTTTTTAATTATTAATGGCGATGTGCTTTGATTTTTCCTATTTTTCTGGAGATGTTGACACAAGGAGCTTTAGTAATTCATCACTGTCATGTTCCTAAGTTTAGGGGTTAAGCAATGTGACAAGGGTGTGGAGAGGAGGAGGTCCACTGTTACACACACACAACTGAACAAAGCATACAAACAGTGCTTTTATTTACAGTGAGCTAAGATATACACTGGTGGTAGTAGCCAACTGGGTAGCACACTCGCCTATGAACCAGAAGACCCAGGTTCAAATCTCGCTTACTACCATTGTGTCCCTGAGCAAGACACTTAACCCTAAGTTGCTCCAGGGAGGGACTGTCCCGGTAACTACTGGTTGTAAGTCGCTCTGGGTAAGGTACAATAAAACAGCAGACTCAGCACAGCTAACCAACATCAGAACAGCCTAAAGGAAGCGGTGGCCCAGAGGGGATAACTCAAACACGCACAAAAGTTAACAAAGCTAACAGGCTAACAGAGACTATTAACAAAAGGTCTATCACCCAAAACAACACATGAATGAGATCCCCAACGGAGCTCCTTGCAGATCTCCGTGGACCCTGGGGACCTCAGTACGGGCCTAGCCTGAACATCAGCTGAAGTCACTTTACATAGGTGGAGGTGACCAATAGGCAGATGGTAGTTGGAACTGGCAGGCCAGTTCCTCCCATGAAGTCAAGCTACAAGAGACACGGCACAAAACACAGCCAGCCACACAGAACATGTGTAAAGTGATGTGATACACAGCAGCACAGCACACGGTGCACACAGTGAAATTTGTCCTCTGCATTTAACCCATCACCCTGAGTGAGCAGTGGGCAGCCATGACAGGCACCCGGGGAGCAGTGTGTGGGGACGGTGCTTTGCTCAGTGGCACCTTCTGATTACCGGCCGCTTCCTTAACTGCTAGGCCACCGCTGCCCCCCGTATGTGGGAGCATACGTCCAGGGACGTAACATAAATATTTTTATTAGGATCGTGACCAGCGATCAGCCATAACGTAATGATCACAAGCCAAACCTGGAGTAGGTCCCCCCTTTTCTGCGTAATGTGGTATCTGGGAATAACAGACCTTTACTGTTCATCTGTTTCTTTGTAGTATCGCTTACTTTTCCAGAGTTTGTTGCCCATTTTCCAATCTTGTATACCTCAAATGATTTGTTCTATTAATGAATAAAATATGGGTTTATGAACTTTGCAAATCATTGCATTGTGGTTTTATTTTTTATTTCACCAGAATACCTGCTCTTTAAGCTTTGCTTGTTTTTTGTAATGAATCTTTATTCAAACCCTATTGCAGAGCGGGGATCTGTGTTGTTAAATGGACTGGTGGACTACTTCCTGGAGACTAACTCCGCCCAGGCCTTGCACATCCTGTCTTCAGTGAGAGAGCCGCACGATAAGGTTTGTCATTTGTCTGTTTGACAAAGTGGGCTGTTTCAGTAAATAGTGGGAATTGATTTAGAGATCAAGTGTTCCATTTCAGCACTTGCTGGATAAGATGAACGAGTGCATGTCCAAGCCGGGGTGCCGCCTGCCCACCCTCACCCTCCTGGGACACGTAGTCCGCAAGCAGCCGTCCTGGATCCACAAGATGGCACGATACCCCCTGCTTGTATCCCTCCTGAAATGTCTGAAGGTACGCAAGAGAAATGCCGTTTTTATAGGTGAAAGGTTGCTGGGGTGCTGATGAAGGGTCTGTATCTGCAGACGGACACTGATGTGGTGGTGCTCATAACTGGAGTCCTGGTGCTCATCAGCCTGTTACCCATGATCCCTCAGGCCGGCAAGCAACACCTGTATGAGTTCTTTGATATCTTTGGACGCCTTGCCTCCTGGAACATGAAGAACCCTGGTGAGCTTTGGTTGGGCTGTGGGTCAGCGGGTCTGGTTCACATTTTGGAGAGTTTCATGTTGCTTTTCTTCTTATGTCGTCTTTTTTTTTTTTTTTCTTTTTATAACTTTGTGTTAACTTTATTCTTTTCTCTCTAGGTCATGTCTCAGAGGTGTACCTCATCCACCTCCACGCAAGTGTTTACTCCCTGTTCCACCGACTCTATGGAATGTACCCCTGTAACTTTGTCTCCTACCTGCGCTCTCACTACAGCATGAAGGAGAACATGGAGACATTTGAGGAGGTGGTGAAGGTGAGGACCAAATTTCTGTCCAGCAGCTTGTACAGATACAAGCCCTCTAAACTCTTTAATCACATATTCACATTTTACAGGTCGTGTGCTTCATTGAATTTTCCCTGTTCAGCTGTGCGATCTGCATCATGTATTTCTTTTTGCAGTGAATGCTTTTATAACTGAACCATGCCATTTTGTGCAAATGCAAACTGAATGTAATCTTGTGGTTAAGTGATCTTTATGAACGGTTCCTGCTTGTGCTTGCATATGTCCTTTCTAGCCCATGTTAGAACACGTTCGGATCCATCCAGAGTTAGTGACTGGAACAAAAGACCACGAACTTGACCCCACAAGGTGAGCAGTTCAGATTCTGTTACCATGGTAATAGTCAGTGGATGTGCAGGTCACTCTGTTGTCAGGTTGGAGTGCTCAGAGATGACTATGGCATGAACATAAAATGCGCTTGTGTTTGTGACTGCAGGTGGAAGAGGTTTGAGATCCATGACATTGTTATTGAGTGTGCCAAAGTGTCCCTGGACCCAAAGGAGGCCTCCTGTGAGGAGGGTTATGCCACCATGCCAGAACACTTCTGTGCCCAGCTGCATCTCCGTCCCCCCGACAGCGCTGCCAGCCCTTATACTGACCTCCACAGCAGCTACGGTCTGGCACCCATGAATTCACTATAAAACCCTCTGTGAATATCTAGTTCGTTTGAGGTTTTTATCTTCTTGTGTTTGTGTGTGTGTTTGTGTGTGTGTGTGTGTGTGTGTGTGTGTGTGTGTGTTTTTTTTTCTCCCCCCGATAGGAAGTTCCTCCTCAACCCATTTCTCCACCCCTCGGCAACCAGGTCCGCCTCCTTTGTCTTTGCCCCCCCTCTGCAGGAGTCCCCCAACCACCCAGCGGCAGGTAATTCTGCACTCACATTTGGATGCTGAAAGTGTCCAGCTATAAATTCAGGTGTTTCCTCTGGATTCAACCATGTCCTTCTAAAAACCATGTCCTTCCCTGTTAACCGTAAACCGTTCTAAATCATTAGCAACATACAGCCAGCATATTTTAAATTGTCAGTGTGGTTGTTTTTTTCGGACTGTGTTTACTGCTTATAAATCGGCCGTGTCAGACCATGTATCGTAAATCACCCGGGCCTGACTGCTCCCCTTCCCTCCCGGCTGACTTCCCCCCAGTTTATGAATCGTGCCCTTGTTTTCAGCAGGCCTGAGGTTGCCTGAAAGCTGAGTGAGCGGGAGAGTCGGGACAGGAGGAGGAGGAGTGTGGGCAGATCTCGAGTCTTTGGACTGAGCGTGCAGCTCCTTTAAAAAACAGAAAAACAAGCTTTCTTGGGATTTGACGGAGCTCCTGTTGCCATGACAATGTTGTTATCTCTAGCTTAATGTGCTGAGGTCTTAAAGCTTATTAACTCTTAATTGTCAGCGAGTTCATCATATTGCCAGTGGGTTTTCCCCCCTCATTATCAGCCTTGTTGAAAAACATCATGTCCATAATGTATAAGCCAACATATGTATAAGCTAAAATGAACCGTATGGTTTTGTTTACCAGACAGAAACAAGCATGTGCTAGCTAATATACAGCTATTATATAAAAGTCCAGTCCGGAATGGTCTTAAATGGACAAACTGTGAGGATTATTGTCTCACCCAGTGATTGAGGCATTTATATCAAGTTGAAAACTGCTTAACCTTTAGATTGACCTGTTGAATTTATGTGTGTGTGTATGTGTGTGTGTAGTACTCTAGCTGTGAATATAACTCAACATGTGGCATGAAGGACCCTCTCTGGAGCCCCTCATCACTGTGTGGTATGGCCACCCCCCCATCATCACGTGGCATGTCTCCCAACCCTGAGCTTTCCCAGAGTGCCTCACACCTCCAGAATCGTCTACAGAACACTCCTGGTGAGTGAATTTGGGGATGATCAGAGGCGTATATATTTAATAAATGCTGTGAAATGGATGTTTTGAGGACTGTTTTTATTACTGATTTTACAGACATCAGGCTCTTTAAGAAGCGCAAAAACTGACAATGTGGATCTTCAATAGTGTCATCAATGCACACTGATACATTTACTTTCACAAAACTGGAAAGAGAGAGTAACTTCAGACATATTTCCCAAATGTGTATTCATCCTCAACTGTGTGAACAGAAACCGCTCAATCGTTGACATTTTTAAAAATGCTTGTATTCCATACTGTAGTTTTATATTTGAGTGGTGAATGATTTACCAAAGTAACCATAAAGCCCACCAAATGTGTATTTGTGTTATTTGAATAAAGTAAAATGCAGTGATTTCTAGAGACATTTTTCCTGTTTTCCCCCCACAATAGTTGGTGGAAAAGGGACCCCGTCCTCCAGCACCCCCGCAGCATCTTCCCCACCTCCCTCCCTCTCAGATGAGTTTCCTCCCATCTCTCTTTCTCAGACCGCTAGTCCCCCTTGCAAGGTAACATACAGCAGTTCGTACAATTCCAGATCTGTTAACTTCACAGAAAATGTTGACATTATATTATATGCCATTTTTTGTATGTTTTGTTTAGGACTGCAGACCTGTAGAGTCAACTAAACCCGTTTTGGTCAGACAGGAGCCCATCAGAGAGACTGAGAGAAGCTGTGCGGAGGTGTACAATCACAGCGGTGAGAAAGAGCTCGGTGTACAAGCTAAGACAGCTGTGTGATCATGTACTCTTGTCTTCAATTGATTGGTGCTTGGTTTGTCCAGGGTTAAAGGGCGTTTCCATGACCCTGACTGAGCTCTCTGTATATATGAAGGAGCAGGAGCAGATGCGGACCGAGAAAGAGAGGGAGGAAGGTGGGTGAGGAGCTTGATCAGGGATCAGTTTTGACTTGGTAAAGGTGGTGACACTGGTCTGTGAAGAATGAAAATTTTTGTGTGTGATACACGGAGAGATAGTGTCAGTTAGTGCTCCTCTCATGCTTGCTTCATGGATTCTCTTCTCTCAGCTGCTATCACAGAGGAGCTTCAGAAACTCACAGCAGAGCAGAGGGATCAGGTGGCTCTGTGCGAGTTCGACTCTCCATTCTACCGAACCACAGAGACCCTCACTGGTGCTCAGGACCAGAAACCCTTCTTGTCACAAGACCCGTGCCATCCACACGAAGCAGTGTCCACACCAGAGCGGGTGGAGTGGTGTGGGGGTGGAAGCACAAGGTGTGGGTACAGTCGTGGCTTGAGTCAAGAGCAGCCATGGTCATTCCAACCTGTCTTCACTCCCATTGAAACACCTGGTGGAGGGAGTCACATCCCGCCCTTTCAGCAGAGCCCCGTCGCCCCTGATGACGAAGCTGTAAAGCTGGGTCTGTTATCGCCGAGCCCCTGCCAGCCACCACACCTCCCATATGAAGCCCTGTTTGACCTGGCACTGCCCCGAGCTGCCACGCTCTTCATCAGCAAGAAGACCTCAGAGGCCGAGAGGCGAACCACCACAGAAAAGAAGGTCAAGAGAGGAGAGTCAGGGGAGCGGCCACGGATGGCTGTGGATTTGATCGAGCTGGAGGTAGAGGAAAGAGAGGTTGAGGGAGTGTCCGTCTCCGCCTCCCCTCTAGAGGTGCTGGACCAGCTAGTGCAGCAGGGCAGTGATGTTCATGACAAGCTGCTGAAGAGGTGAGTCTATGAAGGGTCAGTTTGGTGCAAGAATGCTCTAATCATCATGAACTGAGAAAATATGCCTAATATCAAGTGACAAATATGAACATGACATAAGAAAATATGTTACATGAGGTACAGCAATGAGCTGGTCCTCCTAAAGCCACACTCAGGTATGAGGGGCATGCCTCTCAATAAAATCTTGCATAAAACACCTGCTTTGCCTAAACCTACAAAAAATCTAACACAATCTAGGTTCTGACAGTCCATTGACATGGTTTTGGGAATTAAATTTTACACAAGGTGACAACTGTGTGTGTGTGTGTGTGTGTGTGTGTGTGTGTGTGTGCACATATATATATATATATATATATTAGAGAGAGAGAGAGAGACACACAGTACAGGCCAAACGTTTGGACAGACTTTCTCATTCAATATGTTTTCTTTATTTTCATGACCATTGGTAGATTCTGACTGAAGGCATCAAAACTATGAATGAACACATGTGGAGTTTTGTACTTAACAATAAAAGGTGAAATAACTGAAAACGTGTTTTATATTCTAGTTTTTTCAAAATAGCCGCCCTTTGCTCTGATTACTTTTTTGCATGAAAATAAAGAAAACACATTGAATGAGAATGTGTGTCCAAACTTTTGGCCTGTACTGTTTTTATATATATATATATATATATATACACACACACACACATAAAATATCCCATAAAGAAGAGGAAAAAAACTATTTTCTCTTTTGTGTTTTGAATTATCATTTCAAGACCATCACTATTTTTCCTTTGCCCCCTATATTTTGTTTTTGTATTTTTAATCTCCTCTAGATTGCCGCTGCCAAGTAAATCAGCTGACTGGACACATTTTGGAGGTGAGCTGGGTGTTTTTTCCCCTGTTGTCCAGTTTTCCCCTGACATGGTGGTATGGTCTCCCCTCCTAATTGGCATGATGTAATTGAGTAAATCCAGTAGTAATATTTATATAACTAAAACAAAAACCAAAATATATAACTAAATTGAATCTTGTTCTTTATTGAATCAAGTTAGTAATTTGCAGTGATGGTCTGTTGTTCAACCAGAGCAGAAAAAGCAAAGAGCAAACATCCAGTCCCATGTTCAATACCCTATTGAACATCTAGCATGACTCTGATTATACAGGAAGTCTGTTGAGCACAGATTGAATTCACAACTGTGGCTGCACAACATGTATGAGTAAAATGTATGAGATTAGTGAAAGTGCATAATAAAAACCCAGATCTGTGTCATCCATACAGTGCTTACGAAGTGTAAGTGTATTTGGTCTTGTTCAATCTTGTAAGTATAAATAGAATCGATTTTATTAATATTCTCACAGAGACAGGACATTCCATAATATAGATGCAGCTGAATTACTTAATATTAGTATCCCTGTTACACAATTGTGAAGCATTGTTTTTTTTCACAGACTCATTTGGCAAGTATTTGTATGTTAAGTTATGTATTAATCTCTTTGGAAACTATTTTTGAAATGGTTCTAAGATTGGGGCTGGTTTACTTGAAATAGAAACTACAGTTTTAGTTAGTGTGTAATCATGTCT
This sequence comes from Denticeps clupeoides, assembly GCF_900700375.1. NCBI lineage: Eukaryota > Metazoa > Chordata > Actinopteri > Clupeiformes > Denticipitidae > Denticeps > Denticeps clupeoides. The sequence continues at coordinate 21,220,603 of NC_041709.1, read as the reverse complement.
GGCATCCAGAACATTGTCTTCAGTTTAAAATGGTCGCATTTTTGCACTTTCGTGTGTTCAGGCTCTGCTCCTCTGGATGAACTGCAGACCCTAAGGAGCCAGCTGTTTCTGCTGCAGAGTCAGCTGCTGTTTGAGCGCCACAAACGTGAGCAGCATGCCGTCCGCAATCGACGCCTACTGCGGCGCATCATCAATGCCACTGCACTTGAGGAGCAGAACAATGCTATGGTAAACGTATCATTTACAGTTATACACGTATATATTTCGTGTTTTTACATATATAAAAAAAAAAAACAATGCATGAATGCTGTTGATGAGTTCAGTCTCTGGGTCCACTTGGGAAAAGTTAGACACTTAGAGTAACATTTGTGTTTAAGCCTCCAGAATTCCCAATACATCAGGCATAAAACACACTTTTTAGAACAATATTTGGAGGGGGTTTGTCTCGAAAAATTGATATTGATAATAACACAAACTTTTCCTGGGATAAACCATAGATGAATACCTCAACATGAATTGTGTGAGTTAATCCTTTAAGAGATAATCCTATATGTTCCCGAGGAAGGTTTATTTATTCTGTTTGCTTGTGTGCCTGTCTGTGTGTAGAAAGACCAGTTGAACCTGTTGAATGTGGAGATGTTGTCTCTGAGGGAGAGTTTGGTGGTGGAGCAGCAGAGGTCCCGACAGCTCTGGGATGACAGAGAGACGCTGGTGACGCGACTGCACAGCCAGGTCCGGCAACTACAGCAGGGCAGAGATGACTACTACACCAAGAACCAGGAGCTGCAGGTACACGGACAAAGCAGGACAGATACTGTTCCTAAAAAATGGGGCAGTGGCAGCCTAGCGGTTAAGGAACCCGTAATCAGAAGTTTGCCGCCAAGGTGCCACTGAGCAAAGCACGGTCCCCACACTCTGCTCCCCGGGTGCCTGTCATGGCTGCCCACTGCACACCATCGTGTGCTGTGCTGCTATGCTGGAGCCAGGTGCCGGTTCTGGTGCTCGGCCAGTCCTGAACTGGGAACCAACAATTAACCGATCGCATTTACACTAGACAGGAGCTCAGTGCGAGCCGCATGAAAATACGTCACAGGTCACGCCTACTGAACAGAAATCCCAGCACCAAATCCATTAAATTGTAATAGAAATCTTTTGGATCTCCACCGCTGCCAATTTTACACAGCCCGTTCTTTTTATCCCTGCCCTTTTTTTTTTGTGAAGCTTATTGACTATTCCCTTGTTCGTGTGAGTTCTCATCCACTATCATCTAGTGCTCTTTTAAAATTTCTGTACGTCCATAGAGCTAGAAGAGCTTTAATTTCTTCAGCACTTCACATTATCGGACTTTGGCTCTGTTTTTGGACACCGGCACCATGTTTTTCTCTCTGGGGAAAGCGCGCCACTGGTTCCAAATCGGGAACCGGCACGAGAACCAGAGCAGTGGAAAAGGGGTATCACAGTAACTATACCATGACCTCAGTTCTACTACACCGGCTGCTTAAGCAGATGTTGTTTTGGGGTGTCTCCCAAATTCATTTCAAGCCAAACAGTCTGAGAAAGCAGCAATTGCGCACATTCCAGGAGTGTGTGTGGTCTAATTCAGACACGCGGCATTGAAGCTCTCTTTGTTGTGTATCTGGGTAGGGTAAACTCCAGGAGTGCCAGAAGCGGATGGGTGAGATGGAGGCGGAGCTTCAGAAGGCGAATAGTAAAGTGTGCCACACAGGTCACCTACTCAACCAGCTGACTGTCAAGGTAAACAGTGGTGGTGGTGTTCTACCTGCTAATGAGGGCCAGGCTCAGACCCGCATTTCTTGCTTTTCCTGTGTAACGCTTGCTAATCGTGCTCACAAGTCAATATAAGTTGTACCCTGTCCGGTTTATGTTGCACTCTTACTTTAGATGTTTGGAAATTAGTGTCTATTTTTTGTTTTCTTTCCATTCTGTCTCAGTTGAGTTCAAGTGAGAACACCCAGCAGCAGATGAGTTTTCTCCATCGGCAGCTCCTCCTCCTAGGGGAAGCACACAGGCTATGTATGCAGGAGCTGCAGCACACCGGTCCTGAGTCTGGCAAGGTAATGCTGGCTGTCGATGGCATTGTAACTTCAAGTGAACCCATATAGACTGACTTGTGTTCCGTATGATATGTTGTGTATTATATTCTTAAAACTTTCCTGCTTAGTAAAAATTAATGAGCAAGTTTTTTTTTGTGGGATGGGGGAAGGAAGGGACCATGTTTTCTATGAAAACATAAGAGCGTTATAGTTCTTAAACATACTATAAGTAATGTCAGCAAAATGGATCTCTTATGCTTAGGGAATTTTTGTAGCAGTTTCAGCACTTCTATTCGCAGGGCAAATAGAATAAAACTGCAGCTTGGTGTCTGAAACGTTGCTCTTTCTACATCCACGTCCATTCTTACCCACAGGAGCTGGAGATGTTGCGTGTGTCTAGTCGCAGGGAGAGTGAGCGGCTGAAGCAGAGCCTACTCTCTCAGGCCCAGAAGTTGGAGGTCGCACAGCAGCGCGTGGCTGAGCTTGAGGCCCAGCTCTCCAAGAAGGAACACCTGATTGCTGAACAGAAGAAGTTTCTGGAAGATGTGAAGCTACAGGCCAAGTAGGAGACTTGTTTTGTATATTTTATGGCTGATCTAATCATTCTACAAGAGGAAAAGAAAATGGTTACACCTAAAAAATTATTGCATTTGTTACAATGAATAAGAAACCTTACTTGGCTCATATACACCATTATCACATTTACACATTACATGCTACATGGGCATGAAAATGGAAACAATGAAAAATTAATAACGAGCTTAATAATTAATAATTGGCATTTTGTTTGTTGCATAGACAATTTATGCCTATAGATACATCATATACATATATAAAACAAAAACATTGTTTTTGGAACGCCACCCCTGCGTGAGAAGCACGCAAGAATTTCACTTATATGCACTCTACCATGTGTTATGTCATGTCATGTGATTTTATTACACTTTTATGTAGGCTCTGTAAACCTTGTAAGACTGTAACAGTGGAGCAATGATTTCTAAACTGTGGCCCACCACCGGGTACACACAACGCTTTTGGTGAAAAATATCAGCGATCTATTTACTGAAGGACTGGTTTAAAGTATAATTATAGTGTTGCTTATCTTCATGAGATACGGGTCACGTCCAACATCTTTTTAATGAATTGCCTGCATCACTATCTAGACACTAGGTCTAAATCTGTACAATACTTTCCTCCATTTTTACTTTGTGCCCTCCATTAGAAATCGAACGCCATCATAACCATGTGACTGAAACCCAGCTTTTCTGACTTATTCCTCTAAAGAGCACTTCCTTCACGTGCGTGTGGTTGTTTGGTGACCAGCTGTGTTTTTTTATATTGCTTGTGTGTACTCAGGGGAGAGTTGAGTGCATGTGAGAGTCGGTATCAGGCACAGCGCCGGATCACCCAGGCCTTACAGTCAGAGCTTCTGCAGCTCTACGCTCAGTTGGAGCTGGATGCTTCGGGCCACACCACCACTACAGCAGGGGGCAACTCCGAGGAACAGTAAGTAAAACAAATCCCCCCCAAAAAACAGAAAGGCTGCTGAGAACAGGTATAAACACAAAACAAGGCTATTTCTTTGTTCAGATTTAGCCTTCAGATGACATTACATGATCTTTAATTAATCTTTTGAGTTCGTTCCAGAATTCAACAGTTTTTACTTCATTTGTGGTCTCATTTGGTGCTTGAAGTGGTATGATTTGAAATATCTGTAACGGGTTTTAAATCTACTTATAGACTTGTGTGCACCTACGTAATGTTTTCCCCCTGAAGGCCTTATATGAAGTAGAGCTGGTCAAAACTTGCATACTGTGTACTGCTTTCAACCAAACATGTCAGTGCGTCTCTGTAGTTCTGTATATTGGGCTGCAATCTGACACTGAAATGCCCACAAGTTAGTCAGAATCAGGACTTTTACACTCTGTAGACGACCAGGTGTGTCTACCACTTACCTAGGGGAAGGTTATAGGATATGATATAGGAAAACAGTGTCAACAGAGGCAGTGTGATGCTTTGCACACACACCAATCACCTGCATGTATTCAGACCCTTTGCTGTGACACTGATATATTGAACTCAGGTTACTTCTGACCATCCTTGAGATGGTTCTACACCTTCATTTGATTCCAGCTGTGTTTGATCATACTGGAGGCACCGCCTTCTAACTTTTAAAATGGAGTGTAACATGTAGTATAACACGTAGTGGACACAAATCGGCAACAGTACAGAGCTAAACTTCACACCATTTAAAATCTTTGTGTTCTGTAAAATGTTAACGTGTACAAAATTTGTGTCTCCAGCATGTCTGTTCCTGATGGTCCTGCCCAACCTGCGTCCAGAGAAGGTTTGGATCCCACCCCTTCCCATTCCCCACCAAATGGCAATGCCAGCACTTTATCTCCAGGGCAACCCAAGGGCAAACCCTCATCTTCCTGCCCCTCCTCCAAGGCCAACTCTATTAATGGCAGCGGTGATGGCTCCCTGCCCCCTGACACCAACCCCACCTGCCCAGCCCTCACTGTGGGCTCATACCCCAGTGCCAGGAGCTTCCTGGGCATGCGTGCTCGTGAGCTGTTCCGCAACAAGAGCGAAAGTCAGTGCAACGAGTTTGAGGAGGATCGATGTGCAAGTCCCACCCCTCGCCTCACCAGCTTATCGCAGACGCTCAAAAATGAGCTGTGTCTGGAGCCGGCTTCCCGTGTTGGTGGAGTCAAACCTGCACCCACTTCAGGCCCCGCCACGCCACCACCTCCACCCCCACCCCCACCCCCACCCCCAACACCTCCACCCTCCTCTGGCACTTCCACGCCCCCGCCCCCAGCTCAAGTCTCCGCCCTTTTGTCTCCTGCCAAGGAAGCTCAGGCAAGTACCAAGCAACGAGTCAGCACCCGAGAAACACCTGTGCGTGGAACAGGGGGTGGGCACAAGAAGGTGCCAGCCACTCAGGTGCCGCCCAGGCAACAGCAGCTGAGGATCATGGACTACAATGAGGCTCAAGCCGAAAGCTAGAGAGCGATGAAGAAGAGAAGAATGAGAGCAGTAAAGCAGGACTCTATTTTTGATTTCAGTGTTATTTGTCCCGTTCCCTCAAGTGGACAACAGGAATTGTGTGTCTGTTCCGAAGCAAAAACTGGAAAGTATTTTAAAGGTTTTTCTTTCTTTTTCTTTTTTTTTTTTTTTCCCCTCTCTCGCAAAGTCAAAATTACACCAGCAGGGGGCATGAGAGCTGTTCTGGCTGCTCAGTTTTCATTACTTGTTTTTTTGGGTCACCAGTTGCTATCCTGTTACAACTATGTTCCACAATGGATAAAAGGCTGTATTACCAGAAACATTACAAAACACAATATGTAATCGTTTAAGACTAGAGAAGGGTGAAAGTGACATTTGCTCCAAAGCAATATTATTTAGGTGGGAAAGATGGTGGCTCAAAAGCAGAAAGGCCTAAAAAGTCTTTGGGTTTTTTTCTGCAGCTCCCTTATTTATTGATCATTTATGAGGACTAATTGGGTGAGAAGTCTTCCCAACTTGTTTTTTGTGCTCTTGCATCATACATCAGGAATAAATAAATACAAAAGAGGGGTTATATTTGATATTCACGGGGGGATGCAGAAAAAAAAAAAAAAAAAACACAACGGTAGCAGCTTTTCCCATCCGTTCCCACACCCAAGACCTCAGTACCATTCTCATATTTATTTATTTCAACTAGACTCTAAGCACCTTGTTTCTTTCTTTGTATAACTGAAAACGTAATCATTTCAGTCATATAAAAATCTAAATCATGCAAATAAATTCAAATTGAGCAATACTTTAACCTTATTTAAAAAGTAATGTCTGTTACAGATGTATTAACCACTCAAGAATATTGAAGTGCTTGTGAAGAAACTGTGAACTGGTTTTGATACTTGATTAGTCCTGGGTGGTATAACTTTGGGAGTATTTACCCACAATCCACAGCACTCCATTCGTAGTAGGCCAACTGCTATGGCAGCCATGCCCTTTTTTGAGATTCTCATCCCTGCCCTCATTCTGGTGTCTTATTTCAGATGTTTAAAAAAAAATATCCTAACTATGTCTATCATATCATACCATTTTTGAATGTGTAAAGCCCCTTTTATATATTTAAAAAAAAAAAAAATCCTGAAAAATAATTTCATTCAAAGAAAATCCTTGAACCCGCGTTCTGTGTGTGAGTCCTGTTGTCCACTTGCGGGGGGCGGAGCAGTCTTTCCCCCCCCCACCCGCCTTGCTGTCTAAAGCATGTACAACAATCCACTTTAAATGCCAACAGTAGGAAACACGAGGGTACAATCAGGAGGAAGGGCCGGGGAAGAGTTCTTTACAAAGCAGTTGCTTGTGTTAACTGTGAACGATGACATGGAAAAAAAAAAAAAAAAAAGAAGAAATAATAATAATAAAAAAAGAACGTTGTCTTCAGTGTCTTGCACTGCAGATGGGGAAAGTGTCCAAGTCTTTTTTTTTTTTTTTTTTTTTTTTTTTTTGTTAATTGATGGTCGGATCCTGTGAAAACCCTGCTTGAATCTTGATGTGTGTGTGTGTGTGTGTGTGTATATATATATTTATATATATAATTTTTTTTCTATCCTCTACAGCTGGAAGCGCTTGCGGCGTCCCATCGCCCGACCACGTGACGCGCCGCGTCGTTATAAATACCCCCGAGGCCTGGAAACGCGCGCTCACGTGGCGCGGAGGCGCGCCGGGAAGCCTCGTTCCCGACCAAGCGCCGGCCATTTAATAAGCCATTAGCGGCCGTCTCTGGCAGCCCGCCGCCGTGCGCGGCCCTGTTAAAATCCCGGACGCCTCCGCGGACCGCGGGCTTGACGGCTCGACGCGTGACACTCGTCTCGCACCGATTCCGCGCGGCTGCGAACACGCCCGGCGGCGCGGTTTACAACCGCCGGTACCCGGCATGCCTACAGGAAGCGGGCGGGCAGGAGAGAGCGGGCCGGGACGCGCCGGCCTTCCGCGCTTAATTGCTCGTTTAGGAATTTAGAGCGGATCCATCAATCTGCGCCTCTTCCAGCGAGGGACAATAATAAAAAAGGTGTCGGTATTAACGAGCGATATAATTGAGGTCTTGTTCGGCATACAAAGGTTTCTCGGTAAACCGTGGCCCGTGAAACATGGTTCAAAGGTGACACTTTACCCCAATTCTGCCCCCGATGTCGTCAGGGGACGTCCTTACACCGATATAAAGGGCTCTTGTTAGTATGATGATGACGAGCTTCTAAAGGACGCTCTGGAACGTTACGTAGACCACCAAACCGTGTCAAGTCGCCAAAATGCGCGTATTTCAGGAAAGAAAAATTACACGCGTACGTAGGTGTATGGAAAGTGATGGAAAGGGTTGTAATTTTCTCACATCTCTGAAAATTCGTAATGGCAGCGGCCTATTTCGACCCCACTGTCCTTCCCCAGCTCGCGTAGCACGAAGACGCCGCCAGAGGGCGCTGTCGACGTTCCCCGCGCCCGCCGTCAACAGGTAGAGAGAGGAGCCCGGCCGCCCGTGTCCCCTCCAGCGCGACGCGACCAAGGGAATCACTTTGGAACATTAACTCGAGGGGACGCGAAGGGAGCGGAGTTTATTAGCCGAAATGTCGCCGTCGCCGGGTCCCGTGGCGCGGGAAATTCGGCAGTTTTGCCCCGCACGTCTCCCCCTGCGGTAATAAGCCGGTTCTGGATGCAGAACATGTCCCCAGTGCCCGAGAACCTCATCTGTTCCCCGCAAATGTAGCCTCTATATATCTAATAATAATAATAATACATACATACATACATACCCGTGTGTGTATATACATATATGTGTATAGTTTTTATCATTATTTAATTGCTCCATCCCGATCCTGCCTTTCCCGAAAGAAAAAGATTAGTTTATCAAACGCGCGAATATGTATTTTCCGACTGGATTTAAAAAAAAAAAAAAGAAATAGTGTTATGATTAATTTAGCACCCCTCCGAAGGGTCAGGGAAATTGATGCTGGGTAATTGGGCGCAGAGGGAATCCACAGCAATTTGTGATTTTTCGGGCCCGACTTGAGGAATTAGGTGTCAGTGCAAATGTAAAACTGCTTTCCCGATGTTCTCAGAGATTCTATGAAATTTTAAAAGGGGAACCGTAAGCGTTCGCAGCAAAAAAAGGGATCCTCACCGTTCTTCAAACTTGGTGCAAAGTTGGGAATACGCCTCCACTTTTAACAAAGTCCCCTTAATTTTACATATATATATATATACATAAACATTATTAATTTCAGAATAAATCGACTTCTGTGTGGCTGATATTCTTATCATATCAATAAAAGTAATAACTGTAAGATGAGGGTGGTAGTAACCTAGTGGGTAACCAGAAGACCCAGGTTCAAACCCTACTTACTACCATCATGTCCCTGGGCAGGATACTTAAACCTGAGTGTCTCCAGGGGGGGACTGTCCCTGTAACCACTGACAGTAAGTCGCTCTGGATAAGGGCGTCTGATAAATGCTGTAAATGTAATGAATGGCACAGTCCTTTGCTTCTTATCCTTCAGTTTGTTCCCAACGTTTGAATTAACCAGGCGTTCTTTAAGTAAACGGTACTAAGTGAAGGATGCTGTGCTGTATGGGCCTATATATTATCCATGTTTGGAGGGCCGGGCTCGGACCCGGTCCCTCGCCGGAATTTGGCGTCTGGTTCGATGTTTAGACCTATTCCTCCAGGACACGGACCAGAGAGATAAAATGCAAAAAAAAAAAAAAAAAAAAACAAGTTCGTTTTTGGTAAGCATGCTTCATACTGACAGTGCGAAAAACGAATTCATTTGTCCTCATTAAAAGCTTAAAGGTCCATGAATAAATAATCATTAAAGCTGATTTCCTCCTCTTTCTTTTCATGTTTGGCCTAATACGAGAAAACGGACTAAATGCTGAATCCGCTGCACCCGGGCCTGTTTATTGGCTGCACTACCTCCACCCCGCCCCGCCCCGCCCCGCCCCGCCCCGCCGGGACAGTCTTCATCCGAACACTCAGCCCAGTTTGTGCAGGAGGGTGCGATGAATAAAAGTTCTGGCCGCTTTCCTCCCGATCGTGTAACGTGTAAGCGGGGCAGAAACGGGGCAAAGTTTGTGGAGGGGGTGGGGGGAGAAGAAGAAGAAGAAGAAGAAAGCCGGAAAGAAGGAGCGAGGAGAAAAAGGAAATGGGAGTGAGTGATGGGGAGCGTAGGCCTCGCGGACCAGTCCCTGCGGTTTAATTATTTTAATTATCTTCCCTCTCGCAGCTCTTCATAAAGGCTCCATTAAAGCAGGCCCGTTTGGGTTAATCTGATTCAAAAAGTAAAACGGGGGGAAGATAAAAGCCTACAGACGCCGAAGCTAATCAAGGGAGTTAACGCTGCTATTTGTGAACTGGGACGGCTGTACAAGTGGGCAGAAAGTGTGTGTGTGTGTGTGTGTGTGTGTGCCGTCTTCCTCCTCTCATCAAAACCCATCTCCTTCTTCGTCTCTCCCGGCATTGTTTTCTGTCTCTCCGTGACTCCCGGATCCACCGTAACACGCCTTTTATTGTCCCGACGCGTTGTACAAGCCAAGCGGCGCGCCGGATGCTCATTTCGCCGGCGCGGCTACAAATTCCTCCCCAAACAAGCGTCTGGCGACGCAGCGGTGGGAAGCATCTCCTTGATGCCGGGCCGCGGCAATAAATCAGATTTTCTCCGCGGGTGACAATCAGCCTCTCCCACCCGGGGTTATCCCAGGGTTATTGGATGGGCGGATTACGGTGGAAGTCGCAGCCGCACCGGCGGGTCTCTGAACCAAACAGAGGCCCCCTCGCCTACGCCGCGCCTCTCTGCTCAGGGGGGGCCGACCGGCATGCTTAATAACGTCTCTTTAAGGGAGCTCCACGCGCCGTTGGGTCCAGTCGCCGGAAAAGTAATGTTTTATGCCACAGGAGCGAGGGAATCCAATCCGGGTCGAGCGTTCCCAGGTAAAAGCAAAAAAAAGCGAGATATCTGGCACTCGGAGGCCTGGAATCTCTCATCTACCCCCCCCACCCCTCCCTGGCGCAGGTTGGCCAGTTCCTCCTCCCTCAAGGTGACACTTCAAAGCCTGCAGGCAGACGTTCCCGGGCCGGCAGACAGCATGACGCCGGCCCCCCCTCGGCCCGCGGCCCCTGCTCCCTGCTGGCGCTGGTCAGTGCCAGGACCCGCCCCGTCTGCCCCGCGGGGCCCGCTGTCAAAAACCCGCTGCAAGCCCTTAATTAATAACTCCACCGCTGCTTCTGCCGCGAGGGCTGTTGGGTGGTTTCTGTTGCGTGTGTAATGCGGTGAAATAAAAAAAAAAAAAAACGATAAATACAGTGAATTCTCTCATTTTATTTTGTCCGCGAGGAGATCAAACGGGGACGGGTCGGACTGTGAAGTCCGGTGCTCAGATCTACGGTTGACCAGGACCCATGACAAGGCGGGTCCGGCCGTCCACGAGAAGGAGCGAATGTCCCTCAAGGGTATCACATGGACTCCAGTATGGCAGTAATAAAATGATCCGCTTTCATGGTTTACGTTCTGGAGCCTTTGGATTGGCTGTGTGAGTTTTGGTGTTTAAATGGACGTCATACCAGCATCAAAACATAACGGACTATGAACAGACATGAAGAACTGTATATGTATTAATGAATGGAAGGATCTTCAGCCACATTCTTCATCAGATGTGTGTGTGTGTGTGTGTGTCCTTGCGGCCCGATCGTTAAAAAAGCGTAAAAAGCCGGTGGGTATGTGCATGGGCCGTATTTACATGTGCGTGTTTGGATATTTGGCGTGGGTGCAGGAGGCGCCCGGGTCGCTGCGTGTCGGCGCAGATTGATTGGCTTCTCGGCGGGCATCGCGGCGGAGGTTTTATTAGCTCGCTCGGTGACAGAGGAGGCGAGAGAGTGTGCATATGCTAATCCGCCGGCTAACACAGATAAAAGAGTTCAACAAGCGACGGCCTGCAGACTGCCTCAGGGCACCGAGAGAGATGGGGGGACGGCGGGAGGGAGGGAAGGTGGGCGTCTGTGGATATGAACGGGGAAAAACGAAAAATTTCAGAGAGAGACTGGAATAAAAAAACTAAAATGGCTGCATGGCCTGGTAACCCTGTGCTTCATTGCTCATTAGCATTGGTCATTAGCAGGACTTGTTTGCACAGTGAATGAAACCACCATGTCCCCAGACGTCCCTTTAAAGTAAAGTGAAGTGATTGTCGTTGTGATACACTGCAGCACAGCACATGGTGACACAACAAAACAGGTCCTCTGCTTTTAACCATCACCCTTGGTGAGAAGTGGGCAGCCATGACAGGCGCTGGTGAGCAGCGTGTGGGGCCGGTGCTTCGCTTGGTGGATCGGCATTCGAACCTTCTGAATTACGGGGCCACTTCCTAACCAGCTAGGCCACCACCGCATCTTTACTTTCTTTATATATATTTTCATTTGTTAATTGAAACAATCGAATGGCTTTGGCTGGTCATGTGACACTTGGGGATAAGATGATTGGCCGGTTCAGACTTCATACCCGTGGGACTGGATTTCACAGCTGCAGGAACTGAAATTGCACAGTGCAAACACACACATGCACACAATCCTTCACTCACACACCTGTGCACACACAGTTAGAAAAGTGTGTTAATCCTTCATGTGCATGCACCTTTCTTCAGTCCGACATCACCCCAATACACACACACACACACACACACACACACCTGCATTCCCCATGAGTAATGTCACCCGGGACTCTGGTCCCATGGGGAGTTGACACACTTTTCTGACTGCTGTTGTCACCGAGAACAAGGACGCCTGTCAAAATGTGTCCCACTAAACTCACACGGTGCTCAAGCAGTGAAACCACAAAAGATCCCCACACCTGACCTTCCGTGACCTGAGACTGGTGTTTAGGAGGGGTCTCCTTTACTATCAGGGGCCGCTGTTCTCCACTCTGGTTTTACGTCAGAGATCATTGAAGAAAGCAAGAAAAAAAAGGGAAAGGGAAATAATTCAAGTGTAGTTTTGTTGTATTGCTTTTTTGATTAATAATTCAATAGTTTCTTTTTTTTTAAAGATAAAGAGTGTTTTGTTTCCCTCCAGCCTGGCATGTTTCAAAGTGAGTGATGACTGGTGATAAGTGCTGTTTCATCTAGTAACTGGCACTTGTCCCCTCAGGCCAGGCTCTGATAATGCGTCTTGTTTTAAGTTATTGCTCATGATGGTCTGGTTAAATGCCATGCCGATTCCAAACATTCGATTTTTTCTCCTCTGTTTAATCTGTCTATCTATGCACGTCGACAGCATCATGACAAGTCATGTCACCAGATGATTGACAGGTCCGTTACCCTGTGTACACCATGGGAATTTCAAAATGAAAGTGCATTGATGGGGAACTCATTTACCCATTATAACAGGAATGTACACTGCAGAGATTTAAACCTAAGCAACCATATAGACCTACAGATATGTCCGTAATCAGAAGGTTGCCGGTTCGAATCCCGAGCCGTTAAGGGGCCACTGAGCAAAGCACCGTCCCCACACACTGCTCCCCGGGCGCCTGTCATGGCTGCCCACGGCTCACCAAGGGTGATGGTGATGTGCTGTGCTGTGTTTCACGATGACAGTCACTTCACTTTCACTTCAAGGTTCAGGAACACACTTGCCATCACTGCCTGTAAATCTGAGTGATTTATAAAGAAATGAAACCATTGCATCGCAGGCCAGTGTGAGCGCTCCTAGTTAACAGTGCAGACTCTGGTGTGCAGAATTAACCCATACACACTCTCATACAATTTGCCTCAAGACAAATACCAGCGTGGCAGCTGCAACATGTCATTCTCATTTGTTCTTGTGGCTAAAACTTGTTCCGCTCGCCTCACTAATATGGTCAAAGGGGAATCTGGATGTTTTGCATTTCAGCTCTGGAGGACGCCTGGAGGTAACCTTCAGATTGGAACACTGACTGGAAGCAGCTTCAGCTGCCAGTGTCCAACTGCAAAAAGCAGGAGCGAGACTGACAAAGTCTTGTTGCAAATGAGTCTTTGTGGAAATGTTTTCTCACACAAAGATCATGTTTAATAGATTTTCAGCAGGTTTAATCCTTATGTTTAAAGGATGTTGTTATGTTCTTCATACCTGCTGCCACCTTTCATGCAATGCATACTTGGTCAAGTATGTGGTGAAAAACAATATGATGTCTTTTAATTGGCAAAAATATGCCAAAAGTTGTTTTAAATTTGGTTCGTTTCCTTTCATGAATTGCTTGCTTCCGGTCTTTCCATCACATTTATGTTGGATTAAGGTTGGGACGTGAAAAGACCATCAGCTGTGTCTGGTTTGTTGCAGTTTTACATGTTTGGACTGGCAATGCTGAAAAGAGAGAGTTTTCCAACCACCACAATCTGCAGCAGAGCACAGGAACATCGATCTTTCATTATACAATATATAAAGATTCAAGTCATCTTAAGATGCCAGAAGTCTGTGTGTGATGTCGCGCCGGCACAGTCACACTGCACACGTCACAGGACGTGGACCATACTGACACAAATGTATATACAAATAACCTGGGGAAAAAATATGCGAGAGGCAAGGCCGCTATTTGTCCTGCACGAAAGATTTCATGTTTAAATGTAGTGATGTTCAGTGTCCTCAGTGTTGTTTCGGCCTTTCTACGGTGAGCTGGATGGGTTGTTTTGGCCTGAACGTGCCCAGATCAGTCTTGTCAGAGAGGCGCAGGGAATGCGCTTGGTGGTTAATTCATGCACGCGCCGTCGTCTGAGGGCCTTCGCGCCTCCCCGTTAGCTAATGCAAATGACGTCCTCCCAACGAAAGGGCCGGGACGCCGGCGCGTCCCTGAGTAATTGCGGCTGATAAAAAATGCATGGAGTCAGCTCGGCGAGGTTATCTCTCATTACCGCCCTGTGATAGTACGCACACTCTCGCGCGCCCAGGCCTCTGCCCTGCGCGCGGCTTTGATCTGAGCGAGGATGCGACACGGCCCGGCACGAGGCCGGTGTCACAGATGTAACGGAGATGCGGCGGCAACATCTGCCAATTTCCCTAAAGACAGGGACTTCGCTCACAGACCGGAGAATGCTGCCCTGCCAGATGTCTTGTGCCAAACACCCATTTAAGGGAATATTGTTCTTTTTGGCTGCATAGTCGGAGTGAGGGACTTGTGCATGGATTATTATGAACTGAATCAAGATGAGAATGAGGTAAAAAAAACTTAAAAATAGCTGGTGTTAGACCTCCTTAATGTGGAAGCTCTGTACATTGGTCCACTGTTACATTTAGAATTAGCTTTAAAAATACTTTGATTAGTATTTAATTAGTATTATCAGATGAACAAGCACTTTATATAGACAAGCACAATATCTGACCAAATATGTTCTAAACAGGTTCTTAAGGATGTCAGGTGGCAATAAGAAATAAGAAGCAGCATTCTGTTTTATGTTTTTAATATTATTGGAACAGCTTCTCCTCTTCTCTTTTTGTAAAAAGCTGCTTTTTTTTTTACTTTGTTATGTTGTGCTTGTCCTCATCTTCTTCTTATTGATTCTCTTTTGTTATTTGCGCTGGCTGTAAAGCACTTTGCGTTGCATTCAGAAGTATGTATAATTGATGTATAATTGAGATGTATAATTTAATATTAGTATTTATTGTTATTATTATTTGAACATCTAGTCAAGTGGAACAGTTTTTGTTTGTCAGGTTGAAATAAATCTACAAGGTGAGTGAATAGCAATTTAGGTACCAAGTCAGTCAGCGTGGCTGCTTCACGTTGGCCTGTTTGCCTTCATAAAGCAAACGGATACTGATAATATCCGTAAGAACGCTACCATCGTCGGGAGCGTGCAGCAAACTGAGATCTGTTAGGTAGAGAGTGGCCATCGTGTGATGAAGCTGAAAGGAAACCTCTCTGAAGTACGGTTAACTTGTTCCGTTCCCTCTCCTCGGAGCAACATCAGCTTTGAAAGTTCCTGGCAGGTGCCTTCTGCAGAAGTTCTGACAGTGGGTAGGCTTTTTTTTTTTTTTTAACTCTTTATTTTTTGAAAGAAAGAAATGCTTTTTTTCCAAAAAGTGCATTTTCACAAACAATGGAATACTTTTCCTGCCCGTTCTCAAGCACTTTCACTTTGTGCGTTTCTGACCCAGATCTTTTTTTTTCTTCTTTCCATCTCTATAGGCCAATATGGAACACACACACAAATAAATCAGCAGCGGGCGAGTTCTCTTCTGCATCTCTTGACGCGCAGCGCAACAACATAATGTGTTCCTTCTGTCACACGGCGGCAGAGGTTACAATAATAACTCTATTACGTGACAGGATAACAGAATTCTCACACACACCCTCACATCCTCTGTCCCCTCCTACCTCTCTCTCTCTCTCTCTCTCTCTCTCTCTCTCTCTTTCTCATCCAGGGTGTCAGAACAAATGCTTGGTTTTCTTACAGCCTCGGAAAACAGCTGTTTGGAGGCTGCAGCGGCGTCGCCCGGGCGACGGAAGCAGTGTGCATCGGTAATGAGCAGCTCGGCGGGATGCATCAGTCTGCACAACAAATAAACAAAACAACAAAACGAGCGCAAATGTGGTGGCAGAGTTTAATGCGCTCGGTGATTACATTTAGCCAGCCTTGCAGAAAGAGAGTGTGTGTGTGTGTGTGTGTGTGTGTGTCGTTTTTGGAAGAAATGCCAGACAGTATTCCTGCAAAATCTTTGCCTGGGAAGGAGCTTGGGAAGAGACACTTTGTGCCAAAATCCAGCGCAGCAAACAGGGAATTCAAATACAGCAGCAGCAATTGAGCGTGTGGGGCAGAAGAGAGAGAAATACTGTAAATCTGCCCCAGACCTGAAGTGCAAGATGATTACATCCCTTTGTGTGTGTGTGTGTGTGTGTGTGTGTGTCTAAGCATCTGTGAGATGTTTGGTGAATGCCTCTGTCTGTACATTTGGAGTGTTTATGTGAGGTTTGTGTGCATGCGTGTGTTTGTGTGTGCTGTCCTTTCCAGATGTTTTGGTCTCTGGGTCCAACATCAGAGGAGTGTGTGTGCATACGTGTGTTTGATGTCTGATGAAACAGAATGGAAGGAACGACTCCGGACCTTTCGCAGCACAGGGACGGGAGAATATGGGTGTGGGTACCTGTCTGTGTAGCGAGTGTTGGGGAAACAAGTTCATTATAACATCAGCTTGGACACCTTATTAAAACCTTATTACCTTATAAACCTTATAAACCTTATTAGAAATCAACCTTTTTACTTTGCATTGCCATATGTTGGTGTCCACCGGTTTACCTTTATTAAATGAAAAACTCTCAGATATAAGCAACTTGCAGCTACCACTCAGTTTAGTGCATTGTTGGTGAAAAGAGAGCAACGCCTCTCACAAGGGTGGGAGGTAAATGAAGCCTTATTGACCTTGACCTTTGACCTCCAATCAGTGAACATTGGTAAAACTCATGGAATAACAAAACAAATTAAATATAAAATGCTTTCGCCCATGGCTGTTGTTGGTAACGATTAAATCAACATTTGGTCTACTTTTGTGCCTTGTGAATTTATTCATGCTGATCATTCGCATGGCCCTTAATTCAGAATGAATGTGGGCTCATTGAAGAGGCATAAATTATTCAAAATGTCAGAACACCAGATTATCCCTCGCCGACTGTGAGAAAATGGAAAAAATAAAGCACAAACTATACATACATGGACACAGTTACTTTAGGTCAAAGGGTTAGTATTAGCCTAAAACATGCATTTTATTCTGATTGCAGTTATTATAAATGGATGAACCTGGCCAAGAATGTGCTCTATATGCATAATTTGAAACATCAATGTTTCAAACTCATGTATTTTGAATGTCTTTAGATATGAAGAGGTAAAGAGGAGAATATGATGCTACGTGGACACAATGAGGTATATTACTTACACTTGGCCTATGTCTTATGGTTACTCTTAGCATTACTTTTTTCCACAGCAGTGGGCCACTCCTCTGGTCTGCCCCCAGAGTTGCATCCGACCATCCAACCGTCCAACCTGCACCCGTTCAGCCCCCTACATCCAGTCCCGGCATCTGTTGTGGGTGTCCCTGCCCTGCGACCCCTGAACAACACACCAAACCTGCCACAGTGAAACGGGGCCAGGGCTTGTCTCCGTTTTTTTTCCCCTTGATGCCTGATTTTGACAGGAACAAAGGCAAAAACCTTTTGGGGTGATGTTATAATCTTCAAAAGGACGACCCATAAAATACCAAAAACCGAGTGCCAAAGTACCTTTAATGCAGACTTGGTAGCTGTAGCACTGGTGCTGACCTGTCGAGACATTGTATTATATCCAGAGTTAGTTACCGTAGTATCAGCGTTTGCACCTGTAGTAGCAGGAAACATTTGCGGAGTTTAAATTGGTTCTTATTATCATGGGCATCTCCACAGTCCCCTGAGAATGATAGTCTGTACAGAAATGATGCCGTGTGTGTGTGTGCGTGGGTGGGTGAACAGGTGAAATGATGAAGGGATTAGCTTTTAAAGATGAAAGCCTGAAACAAAGGCGGGTTTTAAATAGGCCCAGAGAGCTCAGCACCAAAAACCCTCCGCTCTTCACATCACTGCTGCGCACATCTATAAATGTTTCCTCTTATTTACTTACGCAGATTTTTTTTTTTTTCTTATTTATTTACCCATTTTATTTTTAAAATTATTCATTGCGATAATAATTTGGGCCTAACAAGCACTTGAGGGAGATGGCGCCTCTCGCATTTCTTTCTTCCTGTTTCTTTATTTTTCCCCACTCGTATGCGCGGGAAGCTCAGGGAGTTGGGGCCCATTAGTGGGGATTTCTTTTATTTGCGCCTAATGAATGAGATGCACGCTGTTTTCACTCTTCTCTCTTTCCCCGGTACACAGACTGGAGCTCCAGAAGCGCACTTTTATTTCAGGACCCTTCCTCATCCGTGCCTTGGTCGCCCTCCCCTTCACTCCTCCTGCCCTGCTTTCAACGCGGAACGGACATTTTCAACTTTATTTAGTTTGCTCGGTTTGGACTATGTTGGTGTTTGGTACCTGGAGTGGGAAATATTTCACAGAGAAGATTCCGAGTTTCCATTGTTTCGTTGCATTAGGTTACATCAGGAAATTGATTTTTTTTTCTGGATTTGAGGTTGATTATTCACCATAGAGAGTGCATCCTTTTACATGTGTGGTTTAATAAACTCTGTTCCTGATGTAACTTTTAATAATGTATTGTAGAGTCTCACTTAACTCAGCAGAAGGGTTAGCCGTGTTACTGCAGTATGGCTGATATGGGTGATGGTGTAATAATGTCATAGTGGCAGAGAAAAGCCCCCCCTTGGCATGTCTCTCTCTCTCTCTCTCTCTCTCTCTCTCTCCTCTTCTTTCATACCCCCCTCGTGTGCCCCGGTTTCCCCAAACTCCCCCAGAACTGAGGTAACAACTGGAGCAGCCGTAACTGCAGACCTCGACTGTTCAGATGTTAAAAAGGAAGAACATCAAGACGAAACCCCGTAAACAGCGGCCCGATAACGACCTCCCTGCTGAACCGCATGCCCCTCTCCCTGGGCAGGCGCGGGCGCCGCCTCTGATGTTGCCGGAGTGGCAGAGCTGGCACAGTCCCTCGGTGAACAGGAGCCCCCACAGCACAACCAGAGTGGAAGGTGTGTGTGTGTGTGTGTGTGTGTGTCTGAGGGATATCGCAGGAGTGTGTTAAAATGAATACACACGCACACTATTGCCTTGTAATGTGAAAAACAGCCGTCTTAATGCACATTTATGGCATTTGGAGGCAGATTAGTGAGTCTTATACTTCCCTTTTGACTACAATACTAAGTACACCTAGTATTAAAAATTTAAATTCTTTTAAATTGGTTAAATTCTTGTTATTCTGATTTATATATTACATTATCATGCTAGTTTTACTCTGAAACAATGATGACACTGCCTGTTATTTTGTATGTTTACTCCATATCTCCCTTCTCACATGCACTTTTTAACTTTTAAATTTTTTTTAAATGTTTGTAATATTTTTTTATATTTGTTAAAACGTTCCTCATGCATTTTTAAACAAACCTCATGTTCCTCGTGGCATATTTAAAAAATATTATTTTTGCACTATTTCACTGTTTGTTGTGGCACTACTTGAACTTGAACGTGAAGTGATTGTCATTGTGATATACAGCACAGCACATGGTGGCACAACAAAATGTGTCCTCTGCCTTTAACCCTCACCCTTGGTGAGCAGTGGGCAGCCGTGACAGGCACCCCGGGGAGCAGTGTGTGGGGACGGTGCTTTACTCAGTGGCACCTTGGCGGTTTGGGATTTGAACCGTCAACCTTCCCATTACTGGGCCACGTCCTTATCCGCTAGGCCACCACTCCCCAACTTGTTTTGTCTTGTTGTTTTGTCCTATTTTTGCACTATTTTGTGCCTTGTCTTCCTTTGTAAATTGTCACGCTGTTGGCTCCAGAGGACATTTTTTCAAACATCTCAGTACGTATACAGGTCTGGGATTATTTTGCCGTAAATTGTGTTTTAAAATTTAAATTACAGTGTGATTACCATGAAAACATCAACACAACACATACGTAAAACCGCATGCGTCTGACTTCATTTGTGTAGCAATTTTTAAAATGATCATAAATTAAGAAGAACGGGAAATATTTCATATGTCAACTGAATGCAAAATGAGTTCCCTTCCCGTCCAGTGTTAATGAGAGGCTGTGCAACACTTTCACAGTGTGATCCCCATCTGTCAGACGGAAAACCGCTTAATCATAGATGCAGCAGGAGTTGCCCTCCTGCCCGATCGCAAACATCACTCAGCACTCAGACACTCAATATGTGGGTTCATTAACTCTGTACACTCCAAACACAAAGGTCCGCGTGCAAGCTGAATTCACTTATTACCAAGCACCACAAGGCAAATGTGTCTGCAGTGCTAACAGGCACCAGAAATAAATGTTAACAAGCAATAACTGGCATAATTAATAGTTTCCTAATGTGTGCAAAATGAAATATTTCTAAAGCAAATTAGTCAAAATGACTCAACAGAATGTACGGAGTCAGATATTCCTTATTTCTAAGGGAACTAAAATGTGATGAAATGTATACCTCTATCCACAAAAAGTGGTGAGAATATCTTTATTTCTTCTGATCACGCACACTTCAAAATGTGGGCCATTCACAAATGCCGGTTCAGACCACTCATCTGCCGGCAGAACATTTTAACTTTGTCCTAGTGGACTTTTGTGTGTGTGTGTGTGTGTACTTGTATTTTCCTCCATTCTGAGATGCAAACCCACCAAGTTGTAGACACGGGATGCCCTGGGCGCCCCCACAGGCAACCCCAACACCCCAAACCCAAAACCCTACTGGAGCTGCTTTAGCGCAAACACCAGCCCACCTACTTCCCACCCACATCCCACCCACATCCCACCCACATCCCAGAAGAAACAACAGTCGTTTTCCCAGCTCACGTATTTAAGAACAATACAGGATGCTCTTTGTATGTGTGTGAGTGTGTGTGTGTGTGTGTGTTTGTGTCAGGCATGTCATTTTCCATTCCACTCTGATGGGGCTTGACACAATCTAACACGGACAGAAGACAAATCTATCCCCCCTCTCTCTTTTTACTCCTTGCTTCCCTTCTTCATTTCTTTTTCTTTCTTTCTAACCCCCCCCACCCCCCAACCTCACCCTGACAGGGAAAAAAATGTTTGTGATACTCCGCCCGCTTTTTCACTGGTGACTGTCTCTTGCTATCATCTTTAATGAGAATCTCCTCGGCTGCTGAGGCTCACAAAGGTGAGGTGAACAGGAAGCTGTGTGATATTGTGGAAGTTCTCTGATTCTCTGCGTTTCCGAGTCTTTTTGATCTAAATGAAACACGGAGAGCGGGAACGGACCCTGCATTCCAAACAGGCCCTGCGGCTCCCTGCCTTCCCTGCAGAAGTTTTAGAAGATCGCGGCTGTGGTGTTGCGAGGTGGTCTGAACGCAAATTCACAGATGATTTCTCGACAACAACAAAAAAAAAAAAAACCCTGGCCAACTGTAACCCTGATGGTTACAGTAAATGCCACTGGGTTTAAAATATCGTGTGCTATTTTTTTTTTTCTTCCTAAGAATTAAGAATTCATGATTCTTGATGGGAATATAAATGCTCTTAAAGCCATCTCCTTGAATATTGATTACGGCTAATTAAAAATGCGGTTTGATAAGTCACCAGTCTCCTCTCGATTTATCCCCCGCTTAGCTTCAACACGCACTTAATAATCCTCGCCCGCTCGCGCTGTGTCATCGCTCGCGGTGCGGTGTGGCAATTAGCAGCTGCGGGCCTAACGAGCCAGTCATTAGTTCTAATTAGGTTGCAGTTAATGGCAATCCATTAGAAGGCGAGGCGCGTCTCACCGTGAAGAATGGCGACGCTGCCGCGCCCTCCGACAGGAAACAGCTGTTGACTTCCTTGAGAGGGTCATGCTACAAACAAACGCTCCCCAGGAGGGAGGGAGCAGGCGGGTGATGAAGTGCGTCCTGCCCGTATTCTCGGGGCGCGGCCTCTTACCAGGCCGCCGAATTCCGATCGCTTTGGAGCATTCCATCCTCTCCTCCCGCCATGGCTGATATTAGGCCTTGTGGGTGTGCTGCTGGTTGCTTTGTTGCAGCGGTTCCTATCTCATTTTACATTTACATTTACGGCATTTAGCAGACGCCCTTATCCAGAGCGATTTACAATCAGTAGTTACAGGGACAGTCCCCCCCCCCCCTGGAGACACTCAGGGTTAAGTGTCTTGCTCAGGGACACAATGGTAGTAAGTGGGATTTGAACCTGGGTCTTCTGGTTCAAAGGCGAGTGTGTTACCCACTAGGCTGTCGGACCAGCGAGATGGGTGGTGGCATCTCCATCAACGAAACCTCTGACAAGATCTTCAGAGTGATCTTGTCAGAGGTTTCGTTCTTTAAATTAGCATGTTTCGTGTATACACGTGTATATTGTGGCTGTCGTTTAATTAAAAAAGGAACAAACTTCCTCCCTCTCAGTGTTCTTGCTGCCGGCTCCATTCTAAAATAATATCAACTTCTGAACTGGTCACAAAACTCGACCATTATGTGGGGATCCTGACCAACCCCACACAGGAAGTTGGGTGGCTCCAGGACTTCGTCATCGTCGAGGGTTTCGTCTCTGACACGCCGTGAATAAAGTTCTGTTAAATTATTGCGCTGTGTAGAGTTGTTTTATGCTGTGTTTACATTGTCCCTCATGGCCAGGTGACAGTACAGAACGGTGCTCCGGTGTCCCAATTCCTGCAACCATGACTCCCCCATCTGTCCTGTTCAGCTCCCGCGGCCAACTGTACGTCACCTAAACTACAGAAGAATTCATTAAAACGGATTATGTTTATGTTTCTCCTGGGCGATTTATCATCATGAGAGCGCGCAGGTGTACCGTTACGGCAGCGTCGCTCCGGCAACCTGAATAAAGTGGGCCGCCGGAGCCCCGCCCCATGAAAAAAGCCATTTCATATCTGGTCATAGTGTAATAATGGCTACCGAGCCCCATCGGTTGTGTTTTAACTGCTTTATTCCAACCAGAAAATGGGATGTGTTCCCTCTGACACGTCATGTTAATGTTAAGTATCGATACATTTTTTTGGCCCCACCAACCCAGAAATGGACTCCTGGCTTTGAGTATCATCGGCACGGACAATCTTAGAAATTAACCCAGTGCCGACAGTAACGGCCACCGCATGCTCTTACTTCCCTGGAAGGGGGTTCCTCTCTCAATTCCTCCTTCCCGAGGTTTCTTCCATTTTGGACCCTTCATGTGACTTCTCTGAGGCGCTGTGTCCAGAGAGGGTTCAAGTCGGTGTCATCTGGAGTGGCTGTACAAAAATGAATTGCTGTTGTTTAAATTCGGTTATTCAGCTGGTGAGAAATGCATGACGTGCGTTTATCATTTTGAATACGTGTTCTTACACACGTCTAACATTCATTAAAACCTCTTCCTGGAATGCGTGGAAACGTGACAAGTTCATTTCGATTTCTTACTAGATTGCTAACAGATAGTAAGAGTGTTTTTTATGAGATGTGTCAAGTTTTTAGTAATCATGTTTGGTCTCGTCTGGTTCTACTAAATTGCTTGTCAAGCCGTGGCAAGCGTCTTAAACCTCTGATGTGAATCTAGAGAAGACATTGATGATTTTTCTCTAAATGTACAGTAAATTGTGTCTGAAATCTTGCATGCATGTGTAATCGCTGCTAAAAAATAAAACTATTCAAGTGTATTTAATATTGTTTCAAAATGTAGATAATGTTTTAACATTTTATTTAATTTCGGGTGTCAGTTTGGTGTAGATTTAAGAGGATTTAATCGCTGGTGCACACAAGCCTCACTCCCTGAAATATGTACACGCACGGAGAGGCACAGAATGTGATTTTGCACAAGCACCTCCAGCTCTGGAAATATCAGGAGAACGGAGCTCTGGATTGTGTCAAGGTCATGAATGATAGAACACACTCCACCCTTCGCTGCGAGTGCCTACATGCCTGATCCTCCCCTGAAATAAAAGACTTGATAATGTTGTCTAGTTTGCCTATTCAGACCTCAGCATGGGAGTGCTTTTTGCTGAGCAGATTTTTATTTTTTAAACTGCAGCGTGTCGTTCGCCGGCGTGAAACTTGCAACGGAATGAGTGAAGGGTTTCATTACGCCGCTTCACTCGCGGTACCGCACGTCTGCAAGGCTCGGGGTGCGGGAGCTGGCAGCGCAGAGCGCTCTGATACAGCAGCACACCACCATGCTTCATGGTTACCTCTAAGTGAACGGATCTCTACACGCCGGCACCAGATTATAGGGCGTGTTGTGCCGTTGTTACAGTATAAAGGAACAGGCCTGTCTGTGTTTCCTACCCAGGCAAAACGAGACGGAAACACACACTGATGTTGCCTCTTCACAGACTTTGAAGACTTTTGGTTGTCTTCTTGTCAGTCTGTGTGGGTATGTGAGACTAAGCACTGTGTGGCACCCATCAGTTTGACAGGGAACAGACACTTGTGGGCATAGATGCCGGTAGTCATATCTTCACAGTGTGGGTGTCCAAACTTAATCGATTTTCTGTTTTTTTGTTTTTTTTTTTCATATATACTTTCTTTTGCAGTATCCCAGAATCTGAGTTCATACGAGATCATCATATTTTGTGTGATTGCTAAACCAAATTGAATTGAACTATTTTTGTCATTCATTCAGCTGTATTGTGTTGCATTATTGCAACACATTATTACACACTGACTGACAATCATTCATGTAAAAATGCGTGTCCAAATATAACAAAAAAAAAAGACAATATGTTTAACACACTTTCAAAACCAGACGTTAACCAGCTCCTGAGAAGACACCATCACTGTGTGATATGAATTAAAATATGTGTGTGTGTGTGTGTGTGTGTGTGTGTATGAGCATGATTATGTGTATTGGTAGGAAGGGGATGTGTGATGTGCGACTGTGCCTGTATGCATCTGAATGTATCTATATGGCCTGGGAAGTAAACAATGAGTGAGTGAACATGCGTGTGTGTGAGTGTGAATTCAGGGGAAAAAAAAAATAAAATTCCACAGGGACAGAGTGCTGCGGGACGGCGGAATTCTTCCCATCCGACCACTGCTGATGAAATAATAATGAAATAATAATAATGCCGCTGGAATATTTGCACATAAAAATGTCTTCCGTCCGCATACCCCACGACTACTGCACCAGTGAAGACAAGCTCTGCCTCGCAGTTTATATGCTAATTCTCCCTCTCTCCATCCCTCTCTCCCTCTGTATCGCTCCTCGGAGAATCTGCAGATGGAGGGAGGAAGCGCGAGAACCCAAGTGATGGGGGTGTGGCACTTTTGTCATGTTTTGTTTTTGTTTATTTTGTTTATTTATAAAAATGACTTAAGCAGATGATTATGGATGTATATTTAGATATTTGTTTTCACAGAGACGCGGAAATGAGCAGCAGAAGAACTGACTTAATGAGCTGCATCCCAAGACGATATTTTGGTTGGGTTTATACGGCAGGATTACAGCTTGAGAGGACGGGTGCTTCGGAATTTTTTCGCTTGTGCAACTTCTTTACCCACAAAGTCCCACCGTGTCTTGGTGTGTGAACTGTGTGTGTGTCTGAGCAACAGAAGCATACAAAATCAAGAAAGAGTAGGCCAGAGACGAACATCTCCAATCGCTGGTCCAGAGCCGTGGCCGGTGAGTTAGCAGGGGGGACCCCGCTCTCCCAGGATGGCCCGCGGCCGAGCTGGCTCACAGCTCGCTGCCTTCAGCTACTTTACTGTCATAAAACGTTGCAGCAGTGTGTGTGTGTGCGCCATCAGCCATCATCAGTTGCTTTCGGAAGACGTTGGAATGGCAGTTTGTTGTAGAAGGTAGAGCGCTGGGGCATTATCGGACTGAAGGGTTTGTGGGAAGTAGGGGTTTACATTTAAGGCATTTGGCAGACGCCCTTATCTGGAGCAACTTACAACGTGCTTCCATGTTACAATCAGTGAAGTGATCAATTCTGGTTCACTAGGACCCCCAACTATGAATACAATCTTTTTAATTCACTATGTTTTAGTTTCTATACATAACTTACATTACATAAGTCAGCCAATAAGAAGGTTACAAGTTAATCTGGGTACGCTGGGTGGGTTGGGTGGGTTCACTGTAATTACTGCAGCGGGGTAGGATATGCAGGGACATGTAGGTCTATATTAGTTTATATTAAGTGAGGTCATGCAAGGTCACGCGCACAACATACACAACACTTCTTCACAACACGACACACCCCGTCCACATTCCCCTGCTCTCTCTGTGTGCAGAGGAGGTATTCCTGTCTGTGAGGAGGGTTTATATGCAGTGTGTGTGTGTGTTTATATCTGCGTGTTAGACCATCTTGGGATTTGGTGAGATTGTACTCGATGATTTCGTACCCCTCCAACCTCTTTTGTTTTTTATTCTGTCCCTCGTCCATGTCAGATCCCGTTAACAGCGGCGGATCTTTGCTCGTTGAATAATTCACAGGTTGATTAACACGCTCAGAATGGCAGTTATGACCAGTGGAAGCTCTTTGGGGAGTTGGATCTGGTGGTGGCTACGAAAAACAAGGTGTGGCTGGAACTGCGGCTCGCGTGGGGGCGCGTTCATGTATGTGAGTGAGTGTTGGAGTGTCTGTAATCGGGTTGGATGGGGCACCTTTTCAGGGCTGCGTGAGTGTGTGTGTGTGTGTGTGTGTTTGTGTACAGAGCCAGTTCTAGAGGAGAAGGGAGTCGAGGGTTTGTTTGATGTGGAAATTGGACAGTTTGAATTCGTCTCTTTTAATTTTTCACAAGTTACTGGGACCCCTTGGGTACCACAAGACTTTTTTCTTACAGGAAATGATTTTTTTTTCTTTTTCTTCTTTCCCTTTACCACCCTGCCCCCCACATTTCTTTTTCCTTTTCTTCATTCTTTCCACCATCCCTCCATCCCTCTGCTGCATCCCTATCTTTACCCATCCTCTCTGTCCTCCTCGGCTCTGTTTGCTTGTTCTTTGTTCTCTCAGCCAGTGAGTGCCGTTGTGTTCTCAGCCATTCTGTGTGATGTCACAAGTGTGTGTGTGTGTGTGTGTGTGTGTGTGTGTGCGTGCGTGAGCACTGGGAAGGCTGCATGTATGAGGTGCCAGAGTCCCAATAAATAAATAGGTAGATAAATAAATAAATAAATAAGCTAACCCAGAACCCAGGTTTAAATGTAAATATTCTTGTTTTTGGCACAACTTCGGGATATAAAATACAGCCGAGCAGCCCAATGAATGGGTGAAACTGTACAAATATATTTTCCTTCTCTGTTTGTATTTCCTCCTTTTCTACCTTCTAAGGAAGACCGTACAGAATCCCGAATTCTCCTCAGGTTGGATATGAGATTTCTCTCCATTGCGCCTCTGTTTCTTACCTTCCACCGCTGTTGGTTTTTGGAAAATCCCCTCTCCTCTTCAAACAGACCTGAAGGGTCCACAAAGAAGAGTGCCTTGTATGTGTAAGCCTCCAAGTCTCTCCAATGGTGGCACATGTGTGTGTGTTATTATGTTCACATGTGAATTTCCCAATTTGCATTTGTCTGTGTGTGTGTGTGTGTGTGTGTATATGAGTGGGTGATAAATGTGGATGACATTAATCGGTATAATGTATATGTATGTGTGTGTGTGCGCGACAAGGATCAGCTTTAATTCGTCCTCTTCTGTTCTTCCAATTTCCTGCTGTCTGATGGTGCCAGATGTCAGAATGGATCACCGGGAGCGGGGAGGGGACATCAGAAAAAGTAACGCATCTCACTGTTTGTACAAGCACAAGTCACTTTGAAATTCAATTCCATTTTGACTCCACACACAGACAAACATGACGCGCTGTGATTGGTGTGAAGAAGAAGAAAAAAATTGTGTGATGTTGAGCTTTGAGCCGCTACCTTTGGTGCGCCGATCATCTGACAGGCTAATTACCTTGTGCACACCATGGATATATTTCATTAGACCCTTCCTGATAATAAATAATAATGTTGTAAGCAGGGCGCACGGGCTGTGTAGTTAACAATTTGGGCACAATGGGCCTCTCTTTAAAAAAAAAAAATGCTTCTGTTGAGGGTATCCTGTCCAGGAGAGAAGAGGACATGTCACTCCATAGCCAGCAGGTGGCGATGCAGTGTGTATTGGCCCCTTGTTGATTTATTTATCTGTTCCTGCCTTTCAAGCGGTATGTATCTGATGAAGGTGGTGTCAGGAGGCTGACACACACACACACACACACACACACACACACATTGTAAATATGTGTGTGTACAGTTCAGTTTGCTCTGCTGCAAGGAACAAGGGCTGTCTGTGGCATCTTTGAAGTATGTGACAGACGCAAGATTCTGAACATCCCTTAATCTTCACACGGTGACGGCGGGTAGGGTTCTGAAGCGTCACCGCACTCGTTTTTTCTTCTTCTTCTTCTTCTCCCCTTCCTTCTTAATGACACAAAGCATTCACTGAGCATATGTGATTTCATTTCATCTAGCCTAATATGCACTGGCTGATTTCTTCATGCAAGTCCTCACTTTCTCTAGCGCTCTGAAGCACTCTGTGGTTGAGATGGGGGGGACAGATGTATACACACACGTATTTGTGGCTGTGAAGATGAAGCCCTCAGTGTGATAGGTGGCTGTGCGGCGCCTGTAGCGTTTGATCGCGCTTGCATATCTTTTTCCAAGGCAAGACAAAAGCAGATATACAAATTGCACTTTGTGAATATTCGGAACAATCTGTCCATGTTGGTGACTGTCATGTTTATCTCTATCACTGTGATTGACTATAAAATTTTATTTGTCTAGTCAGGCAGCGTTTTTGTACCAGAATGCTGCTGGTTCTACTTTTCCCTTTATATATGGCTGATTGAATGTCTTTTTCATCTTGTAACAATAATAAGGCCAGCACTGAACATCAACCTGAACATGACCCATCTGACCAATACATCCGCAGACATAAATTTTTTGGCTCATCCCAAAACGTCTCACCCAAAAGTTGCTCACGAATCAAGAGTCAGAGCAGCCTGCATCATCGACACCAAGAAAACATTTTCTATGTTACATCCTAAATTTACCTGATCCCACAAACTACCCACATTTCTGAGACCAGGAGACATGTAGAAGGTGTAGTGGTTCTACACCTTCATTTGAGTCCAGCTGTGTTTGATTATACTAATTGATGAGGAAAGCCACACCCCTGTCTATATTAGACCTTACAGCTCACAATGCATGTCAGAGCAAATGAGAATCATGAGGTCATCATGAGGAACTGCCTGAACAGCTCAGAGACAGAACGGTGGCAAGGCACAGATATGGCCAAGGTTACAAAAAGATTTCTGCTGCTCTTAAGGTTCCTAAGAGCACAGAGGCCTCCCTAATCCTTCAATGGAAGAACGTTTGGGATGACCAGAACCCTTCTTAGAGCTGGCCGTCCAGCCAAACTGAGCTATTGGCAGAGAAGGACCTTGGTGTGAGAGGCAAAGAACAACTGCAATATCACTGTGGTTGAGCTCCAGGGATGCAGTCGGGAGATGGGAGAAAGTTGTATAAAGTCAAACATCACTGCAGCCCTCCACCAGTCAGGGCTTTATGGCAGAGTAGCCCAATGGAAGACTCTCCTCAGTGCAAGACACATGAAAGCCCACATGGAGAATGCTAAAAGAAACACCAGAAGGACTCCAAAACCAGGCTCATCACCTGTCCCATGCAGCTGCAGGGACAGGATGACTGGATGCAATTGAGGGAAAGATGAATGTGGCCAAGTACAGGCATATCCTGGACAAAAACCTTCTCCAGAGTACTCAGAACCTCAGAATGGGCTGAAGGTTTACCTTCCAACAAGACAAAGACCCTAAGCACACAGCCAAAATAATGAAATAGTGGCTTCAACTAGTGGCTTCACAACAACTCTGTGACTGTTCTTGAATGGCCCAGCCAGAGCCCTGACTTAAAAGTGAGCATCTCTGGAGAGACCTAAAAATGGCTGTCCACCAATGTTTACGATCCAACCTGCCTGATCTGGTCGTCACCTGAAATGCTTTTCCAACAGTCTTGTTGGAGTTCCCAGAGGTGTTTAGCACTTGTTGGCCCCGTTACCTTCACTCTGCGGTCCAGCTCACCCCAAATCTCGATTGGGTTCAGGTCCGGTGACTGTGGAGGTCAGGTCTCCACTTTTTGTTAAGTACATAACTCCACATGTGTTCATTCATAGTTTTGATGCCTTCAGTGAGAATCTACCAATGTAAATGGTCATGAAAATAAAGAAAACATTGAATGAGAAGGTGTGTCCAAACTTTTGGCCTGTACTGTATATTGGTGTGAATTTGTACAGTTGTTTTTTGTTTGTGCTAAGATGACCAAAGCTCATCTAGCATATAGATAAAAACACGGAGCCCCAATATCAACAGAAGCATTTATTCAGCCAAGAAACAACATACAAATTGGACAGGCTAGCTGGCAAGCAGTTCACAGCTCCTGTAGCCTGGACCACCCAGGTTTATTTGATGTAGTTGGTAGCCCACCACCTAATTAATTACTTGATAATGCATGTTATCCATGATATTTGTCCATTTTATATTGTTTTGTTTGTACATGTATCTGTAAGTAATTTTACAGTAAAATTACTCGCTGCCATCGGAATGACAGGAACTGCATGATGTGAGTTTGCCGCGAAAGCTGGAAATAGTCCGTGTTCAGTAATAGTTTGGACTGTTAAACCTGCGTTCAGGACCTTATCTTGAAAGGTTAAGTTGTCATGTGGCTACGGTTAAGTCTCTACTAGACATCCACGGATTAACAGTGTCAGTCTACACATCCTTCCTCCGATTCCTTGGTTTTCTCTCCCTTTCTCTGCCAGTGCGGTGTTGGGTGGTTGAGTGATATGAGAGGCAAGTCCGATTGTGAGTGTGTGTGGGTCTGGGAGTGGCCAAGGTCTCGCGGGTTAATTACTCCATTACTGGGTGGCTCAGGCAGGAGCTGTTTAAACAGCGTGGGGCTACTGTGGGATTAGTCCTCATTACAGCAGCTAAAGCTATGCTCACACCACCCAAGCATGCTGCCTACCTCCACGCACCCATCAGACGTGCCTCAGCATACTGAGAGAAGGGGCGATGGGGAACCAGAAGAGAAGAGGATGAGTGGGGTGGAGGGAGTTGTTTTCTGTTGTGAGAAAGTTGTTTTCTGTCTATCATCATCGCAAAACACATATACGCTATTGGACTTTGATATATTTTTTTATATTCCTGTAAAAATAAAGTTAAGAGATACAAAAACGGACACAAGAGGAAGAATAAATGATAGCCCCGTCTGAACGACACTGGGGTCACCAAACGCAGAGGAGCTTTACTCATCCACAAATCTCCAGATTAGCATCTCACTCTCTGGTTTCCACCTCAGTGTCCACCAGCCCAAAGTGCACCACAGATCTGATGGCATCACAGATAACATCAGTAATCTCACTTACACACAGTATACAGGAACCATGGCAGGAAACAGTCTGATATGCATCTATGGTCTAGATATACTATCATGTGAGAAGTATACATGCCATACGGGTCGCTTAATGCATATTACACAATCAAAGTCAGTCACAGTCAGAAATAACCAGTAAAGTCAACATTTTGCAGTCATTTACATTCATACACCCTTACTTCCCATAACTGCTTAGTCCTTCTCAGTATCGTGGTTGCAGGATCCAATCCAGGGACACTGGGCACAGGACGAGGCACCAGCCCACCACATTGTGCGCACTGACACCAACAGACAATTTAGAGTCACCAGATCACCTGGCGTGCATAACTTTGGACAGTGGGTGGAAACCATAGAACTCGGAGGAAAACCATGTTAACATGGGGAGAACATGTAAACACCACTATTCACAGAAGGTCTAAGCCAAGGTTCAAATTCACAACCTTGAAGGTGTGAAGTCACCCCGCTAACTAATGCATTACTGTGTGGCACTGGTCATTTTATGTAACAAAAAAATTTCAACCTTACATTACAGATTATGTAGACCTGACATCTACATGGCTTCATTAAATCTTATGTACAGTATACAAATAATCAAATTGTTTTACCCCCATGAACCTCTGAGCAGCAAAAAGGGTTGACCAAAGTTTGCCGAGCTGCAAATGCAAACCCTCAAATAAAGACTTGCACAACGTTCCCGGATACACAAGCAGCACTGTTTCTGGTTACAGTCCTCAGCCATGTGTGGCAGAATTAATCTACTGGTTTTGAAAATGAAATTTGCTGTTCTGACCCTAAGAACTCTGCAAGGATGTTTACAAAAAATTCAGCAGTCTGCTTCAGCTGGCAGGGGATGTTCATAAAAAAAAAAAGTCTAAAAGTCATAAACACAGGTTGGAAACTCACATTCACTTAAAATACATACACACACACATACACACACACACACAACATGTATCTCTGGAGAGTCTGTGAAACACTGCCGATGAAAATCCAATTATGTATGAGAGAGAACGCTTGATTTGAGAAACGTCAACACTCCAAATGTGTGTGGTTTAGTCAAACCCCCGGACACAGCCTCCATTATATAATTGGGCGGGGGGGGGTGTAAATCAATGGAGTCAGCTGGACGTTGCCGTGGTGAGGGGCCCGCATCCATATTGAAGGTGGACGAATTTCGATCTGAGTCTGGGATTGGAGAGGCTTCACTACACTAATCACACACGGTGCAGTCGATGGCAGACCAGCATATGTTAACATTTATTTTCCCTTCTTAAAAAAAAAAAAAAAAAAAAAAAAAAGACCCTACACCTGAGATCCCACACTCTTAAATGCAGGAGGGGAAGAATCAGGGATTACATTAGTATTGCCTAAGGTCTGTTTGTGTGTGTGTGTGTGTTTGGGCGAGTCGTGCTGCAATGGACACTGGGTGGGTATTTTATCGATGTTTTGCCCTGGAAAGTGCCAGATTTTAGATGGGCTCGGCTCAGCGAATTCCCTTAAAACCTCTTGGCTCTAACACCACAATGATTTGCAGCCATCTGAGGTGCCATGGTAACTCTGTGTAAAGTAAGCACTGTGTAAAGTAAGGTCTGATGAGACTCTGGCTGCTATTTTAAAAATAAGAGTAAAAGATTTAGTGTTTGTGCATGTGTGTTTGTGAGAGAAAGTATTTTTGCTACTTTCCCACAACTGGGAACATATACCCCACAAGTGCAGATTTGTACATTCACAGTTAATCCATTTAACTCACAATCTCCCTTCTTCCTTCCAGGCTTAAAGTCCTGCTGCTGGGGCTCAGTGTGATGTCCTGTGGCACAGCCGGGCCAGTTTAGCCAAAGAGGCAGAAACTATGTGAGCTTTGACTGACCGCTAACCAGCCAAACAGCAGGTTTAAAGAGATGGTTGGCTCAGGAGGGCACTTACTTAATTAATTAGAATCTCTTCAGTTATTCACAAAACGGTCCTTCATTTCTGTGCTGGCCAAACCTGCCTGAGGTTCGAATCAGGAAGGTCAGCAATGTGATCCCACTGTATGACGGAATTCCATGGAGAAGGTGGGGAGGAAGTGCGTTGCAATTTTAAATCGCCCATCGGAATGTCCCAATTATGCCATTAAGAGATTTGGGAATGGGGGCTAATAGCCACTGTCCTCGTTTGCATGGCATTAGCGTAATTGAGTCGTGGGAGGGAGAATTGGAGGCTGGGGTACTGTTACCGGAGCGACAGTTCACCGGACTCTGGGCACCTGACAACTATGTTAATTAAGCCCTCTCCCATTGCACGCACTTTAGGAGGGATGAATAAGTCAGAAAGGTGCTGGTCCAGATCCGTTTACCCCTCGCACCACTGAAAAATAGCCGCAACCCAGTAGGCGGATAAATAAAAAATTTATAAATAAATGCCAGGAAAAACGTCCATCGCACAATGGCGGCCCTACTGCGCTTCAATCAAGTGATTTCACCATCTAAATCAGGGAGGGAGCAACCTGACCTCTAAGGATCCGCTTGAGCTTTTAGGATAGCCTTTCTGTCCGCTATAATTAAACCTTTCCAATCAGGTTCAAATGAAGAGGTTTAATCAGCCACTCGAGTGCACGCATGCTATAGGAACCAGGACGGGTACTAAATTAATAAATAATAAATAAAAGAAAAACATTAAAAAAAAAAACAATGATTGACAATAACACACTTAATTTGACTTGCAATGAATTGGCTTTTTTGTTCAATTAAAACAGGACCCACAGCAAAAAGTCAAGGACGGCCCACCTGCTTCCGAGCACCTTCAGGAAAATTCAGG
Source organism: Denticeps clupeoides (assembly GCF_900700375.1). Taxonomy (NCBI): domain Eukaryota; kingdom Metazoa; phylum Chordata; class Actinopteri; order Clupeiformes; family Denticipitidae; genus Denticeps; species Denticeps clupeoides. The sequence continues at coordinate 21,186,690 of NC_041709.1, read as the reverse complement.
TCAAGAGCTTTTGTTATGTAAAGCGAGTCCATTTGATCCATGATGAACGCAAACGAAAAGAAAAACAGTGAAAAAGGAAACCGCAGAGATAAACTGGCTTCATCAGATAATTAAGGATGCTGAGACTCCAGTTTCCCTCCACGTTCTACGACTGTCCGCTCAGCTTTCAGGCGCGCCTCTTCTTCCCCACGTTTCCCCGCGTGTCTCTCGCCTGCTTGCTCTGCTGTAGAAACACAGCATACAGGAAGCACAAAAAACTACTTACAGCCACAAAGATAGGAGGTGTTAAATGTCCATATACAATTTTATGATGGTATTTTATGGACTAAAATTTTACAAAAATGAACAAAACAGACACTCATTCAACAAAATAGTTGTTTTTGTTCATTTAAAAAAAAAAAAAAGTTAATTCAGCAAACCATTACCATCAGATTGCTCAAAAAAATCCTAAGCCTAGTCATGTTGTAAATAACTATGGATGCTGGAAATGTCCGTTAATGAATATAATATCCGCATAAATTTAGAGACCCATTATCAGCAAAATTGACTCTCATGTCCCGGGGGAATTCTGCGTTCTCTATTGCAAGCCTGTCACTTTAGAAGGTTAATTGATTATTTGCATGGGATCCCTGAAAACACTGAGTAAACTGGCCTTCTTCAGACTAGTATGTGGCCCATCAGCAAATGTGACTTTAACTACATTATAATTTCTGACTGTATTCTTATTAATTTTGTGATGTTTTCCATTTATTTGTATTTTCTGTAATATTTTTTTTAAAATACATATATTAAAATATATACGTTTTTCACCATAAAGCATAGCAAATGAGCACATAAAAAGTGACGTAAAGGTTCATTTACCATAAAAGCCAAATAAACCCAGGCTTTTCTGAAGAAAAAAAAAACCCAGGTAGGACTTGATACACTGGCACGGGAAAACCGCTGTAATTACAGCTGTAACGACCTAGGATTTCCGATGAAATTGACGGTTTACTGCAGCCCCACGGACCAAGTTGTTCTTTTTTTCCATCCACCAACCCTGCCTTCCTCTCTAACTCCTCCAGTGCAGCAGGTCTTTAAGTACACTCCACTTTGGCCACTGCTCTACTTGTTACAGCCCCAACAAGAGTGCAAACAATCAAAGTGTTTGAGAGTGCTGAAATATGCATGGACGTCCCTGACTCATGGATAAAGCCAAGCAATTAGGCACGTAATCCTAGAGCAGGGCCTATATCACCAATGTTGTCTCTCTCTCTCTCTCTCTCTCTCTCCCCCTCTCTCTTGCTCTCCATTAGTTAAATTTACTTTGTGTGTCGGCTACCCATCAAATCAAGTAACACTTCCTCTAATTGGCTTATAAATTATACAGCAAGGCAGCCATTATCATTTCAGCAGCGGTAAACATGGTGAGGGCGCTGGGTAAAGAATCCATCCCTCATTAATTTCTTAATTTGGGCAGATGGAACAGAGGAGATGAGAGGAAGAGAAAGGTTGAGGGGAGGGAGAGAGAGAGAGAGAGAGAGAGAGAGAGAGAGATCGGGTGATCGGAGACACTCACATCACCTCAGGCAAGCGCAAGAGGGAAGGTGAGTTGATAAAAAGACAAGTACAGGAGGATGCTGCCGGTGCTTTTGTTAATAGATGTCAGAAACTGGATCTAGGGGTTCTGTCTGGACTGTGTGTGTGTGTGTGGGAGGGGGGGTGTCTTCCTAAAATGATTATGCAGCCATTTTATGGATTACATTTACAATCTCTGCACTCTACCCACACATGTGTGCACACACACACACACACAGTCTCCCCACCAAAACTATACTCAGTCACATCTTTCTTCCCAATTTCATTCCTTGTGTTCCTTTTTTAGAGCGACTTTATGAATATTTCATAACAACAGTCCATAAATATTCATTCTAATGATTTTGCATAGTAGTTATTACCAGTATTTCCCTCTTTTTTTTTTTTTTTTTTTTAAACAAAGATCCTCATTACAAATTCTGCATATACAGTCCCTGGAAAAAAAAAACACACACACACACGCACACACAGACACACACATAGCAGCCCAAGGAAAACTTATGAAGGTTTGTTTTCAAATGTTTGCTGAAAGAGCAAAAGGAACTTGCTGGACCGAACAGCCAGTGGTGAAAAACCTGAAACTTTTTAACCCTAACTTTTTTCAGCCCTGACATGTTATGCTAATTAGCATAATAAAAACATACCAGCATAATGGAAACAGGAGCAGCCAGTTTCTATGCTGGGGCATAATACATGAAGTCAATGCACAATAAAAATCCTGACAGGATGTCATTTTAAACTGCTGACAATGGTTCTGGTGATTAAATTAAGTAGTTCAGCATGAAACAATTAAAAAAAACTTTTAACTAATACATATTTCTGGTTTCTTAAACAGTTATAAATTGGGGCAATTAAGCACTGAACTGAAATGTTGAGCCATATGGTTTGCACTGATGAAACTGCTGATGATAACAGTGCTACTGTTTCTCAAGGTGAACGGCCAGGTTAACCCCACACACTCACGCAACGTCACAAGCTTGCGTGATTCATTTCTTTGGTACTTTGGAACGTCCGATGTATGTGTGTGCATTCAATTAACTTGTTGATCTTGGAAAGGCACTTCTGAAAACTCTCCTCAGCAGGAATCGGAAATGGTTGTATTGGCTTTATTACTTGGCGAGACATTCGCAGGATATGATTTAAATGGGTTTAAATCACATTAAAAGTTTCTGCTGCATAATGAGAATAAATGATAAAACTTTAATCATGACTCAGATCCCATTATTAACAAGTATTAACTCAATTTAAACAATTACTGTACAAATATATACACACACACAAAATCCTACCCAGTAATGGTTCTTGGCTTAGTTTGCAACATTAGAAGTTTAGAAAAATTTGAAATAAATTGCCAAGACATGAAGTTTTAAATTGTTGCATTACAGATTGCTCACTTATGCTCATTTGCAAAATTAACAGATTGCGTAAACTTCATTTAAAGAGTCCTGTGGGCACAGTCCTACGTATGATACATCCCGTAACGCTCTCTCTCCCACACACACCTCCCCAGGGCCCACATCACTGTTTTTTGGGGGGTGGGTGGGTGTGTGTGTGAGGTTGGGTTCACTGTGTGTTTAATTAATGTTGCAGTAAAACACTGCACCGACTGTGGCCCTGGGGTTAGTTCCACTTCACTGGCCCCATACAAACTGAACAAGCATCGGGACTATTGACATCTCACACACACACACACAGTGCTATGGCCGCAAGTCACGGGTCACCAGCTGAGTCCCGCGGGGGCCGCCGTGTCAGGTAAAAGGCGGCGTTAACAGCCTGATTTAAACCCCCCCCCGTTAAAGCCAGCGAACGTGAGCCGTAAGCCGGAGCGGCTTAATTACTGATGACAAGTTTGAAGCTCCGCTTCTCCACTGAATACTTCAACACCGCAGAGGAAACACGCACACTGGGGGCCTGCAGCGAGTGTGTGTGTTTCTTCCTCAAACTCATCCCTGCCACTCGCTGTATTATTGATGACACCAGACATCTTTCCTTCATTTATTTCCTCGTTTTGCATAAAGTCAATTCAGAGACCACGAAGGAAGAAATAAATAAATAAAATAAAAAATGCGCTTTCCCGCGGAACATAAATTAGCATTTGAGACACAGATTGGATAAATTAAATCAGACTTTTTCCATTTCTCTTTATTCATAAATACCATTTTATTTAGAGCAGAATAAAAAGTAGAGTGACAAAATTATAGGCACGTATACAAAACTCTTATTAACATACTTATTTACAGGAAATATAGGTCAGGCCTATGTAAATAAAATTAAAATAAGATGCGACATTGGGATGAACTGGAGATGGTGGGGTTGTCTTTGCTGCAGTAACTCATCAAGGGCAGGAAGGCAGAATAGAAAATTAGGTCCAAAACATCCCAAGCAAGGAACAAATGTAAAATTGGGGAAAAAAAAAAAAATGTTAAAAATCCGCAGCTTTGCACCAGGTCGAGCTAGAAATCCGAGCGAATCAAAGTGAAGAAAACATTTCCGGTCTGTTGGCATAAACGTTGCGATCGGAGGCGGCCGCCGTGAGTTTGCTAAAGACAAATAAATAAATAAATAAATAAATAAACGTGTTTAGCTCTGACAAGGAACTCTTAACGGTTTCACCAGAGAAGACAAAACACACACATTTCAGAATATGTTAACAAACAAGGGAATAGGGCGTTAAATGAGCTGGAGGAGGAACGCGGCATCAGCCTCACTGACACAAAGGCCATAAATATTGGATGTGCGGAGAGAGAGAGCGAGATCCCGCGTTTGAAGTCTTGTGAGAGCGGAGACAAAGAGCAGGGAGGAAGGGGGTTCTGCGTTCCAGCCCAAATGCCTTCTGACAGACTATCACTCCGACGGAAGTAGGAGGATCCGCCGAGCCGCATTCAACCGTCTCCGCTCGCCACCGAACAACAACAACAACAACTACATCAGGGCTCGTGTTCATCCTGACAAACGTCTAACGAAGAATTTCCCAGCCAAGAAAGGCCCGATGGTGACAAGATAGTTTAAGAACAAGGACGGTTCATTACGGCTGATGCCACTCGAGTCAACATTCCACGTGTGGCCGCTGTGGCGTTGATGACACCGGTTTGGAGACGAGGGGTGGAAGAAAACGGCTTGGTTTACGCTGGTCCTTGTGGTCTGTAACGGCAGGGTAAACGCACGATTTCCGGCTGACGGGAGGGAGGAGGCGGAGAAGGGGAGTGTGGGTAATTATCCGGCCATCTTCATCAGGGAGGATCGTCCGGCGGTTAGACAGGCTCACGTCCCGCTCCACTGCCGCAGGGCAAGCCCTCGTCGGCGCTGACAGCGGCGCAGAGGGAAGGCGCGTCGCCCCGGACGACAGCGCTCGGCCCGGCACACTTCCGCACGCGCACGCACGCACGCACACACTCACTCACTCGGGGACCAAAGGGCCCACAGCCTGCCTTTGATCAGCAGCTAGTGACCCCCACTTATCAGAGCGAGAAGAGGAAAAAAAAGACACAGGAGGCCCTGACACTCCGACACAGGGGGACCGGAGCTACATGTCCGGCGCGGGGGGAAGAGGGAGAAAGTAGGGTTAATCTTATTTAACAATATGCTCCGTCCCCCCAAATGGTGTAATTAAAATTACTATCACATCTGCTCCCTCTCTCCCTCCCATTATAGGGGCATCTCATTACACCCCGCCCATGGGGACGGATCAGTCCGTAAAATAAAACAGTTCGCTCCTTCTCTCATCTTTCCCCCTCCATCTCGTTCCTTCTCTGTAAAGTGGCCTTCTGAAACGTACAGTGGTGCGACGATTCCTGAGCCAATTAAGAATTGTCTGCATTTTTCCTAAAACAAGGTTCTTCCACGTTCTGATGGCACGTTTCCCCAATGCTGATACAGTGTACTGTTTATGTGGTGGGTGATGGAGAACACTGAAAACGTGTGTGTGTGTGTGTGTGTGTGTGTGTGTACGCACAGTGGCACTGTAGTCCATCCAGAATCACTCCAAATGCCGCGACCTCTGCCCCCCTGACATGGATGGGTGGTGTCAGATAAAAGGGGCGTCGCAGAACGGACACGGGCCCTGCAGAATCCTCTGGATCCACTCTGGATCTGAAACCACACAGAGGAAAGATGTTCAACATACGTTATTCCAGAGGCAATATAGAATACGTAGCGCACGGGGAGATGTTGCACATTTCACCATTACTAGCACTGATCTAATCTAGCAGATGTCTGCTGAAGGTGCCATGAATGAGGTGTATTACGAGTAAAGAAAATGGGAAATAAGGAGAGAAATGGTTTGTTGTGTGTGTTTGTGTTGTATAATACAGAAGAACTGACCCTATGGACACATTTTAAAGATTGTTTATATAAAAAAATTACCGTCAGAAATAATAACCCACCACAATCTAGCAAATAGTAATTTCCTGTTTGTATCCATTTGTTTTCTGTCATAACTGATACATCTTCCCATTCTCTAGCAGGGGCCTAGTGGTTAAGAAAGTGTCCCCATAACCAGAAGGTTGCCGGTTCGAATCCCGAACCGCCAAGGTGCCACTGAGCAAAGCACCGTCCCCACACACTGCTCCCCGGGTGCCTGTCATGGCTGCCCACTGCTCACCAAGGGTGCTGGTTAAAAGCAGAGGACACATTTTTTTGTGTCACCATGTGCTGTGCCGCAGAGTTTCACAATGACAATCACTTCACTTTCATCTTATATCGTACCACAAAACTGGGCCCATAAAGTCACCCAAATGATATTCGTTCCTGGTGGTTAATTGAAGAATTTGCGCATGTGGTGGGATGAACACGCACGGGGGAAAAAAAAAAAAAAAAGAGACTGGAAAAGCTGCACCTAGAGGGGCTGTGATTTAAAAGAGCCCAGGTTTAGGATGAAAACACTCACCCTCAGCTCCTGGCAGCCGTGCTATACTGTCCTGCTGCAGACAGCGTTTGTACGTCATAGACTGACATGCCTGATAGGACAACACACACCTGAGGGGAAGAGAGAGACAGGACAGACTTAGAAAAGGCTGAAAGGTGACTTGACAGACACCGACAACCCATGGTACAGAAACTGAGCTCTACTCCGGCGCAAGGCTGTCACCACGGTGACAGAAAGCCCCCCCACCCCACCCCCATTTGATGCCATGCACTCTCTCGGCCCACCAATAGGGGCACCGCACACCACCCGACAAAACTGAGGAAGCGATGGGAAAAATTTCCCACTTTTCCCACTCAAAAGCTCAAAAACTGTGCTTCTGAGGAACAAGCATGTAACTGGTCGCACCATTAAGATTCCACTCTTAAAATATGTTCTTATTTTGACATGACTTTACAGTTGGCAAATTATTTTTTTTATTTATTTTTTTGACAAATGGCTTTTTCTGATCTCCAGGAGCAATAAATGAGATCAGAAGCGGTGCGGTAACATTTATTAGACCTGATGTTCTGGCTTAAAGCCTTTAAGGCCACAATAGAAAACCTACAGAGGCATCACAGGTCACCCTCACTTCGTAGGATTCTAATTATTGCTCTTGACATTCAAAGAGTGAATTAATAAAATGAAAAGAGATGAAGAATGAACTGATAATCCTAAAGGTGATTTTAGGATGACATCTGCTGATTTTCAGGCCCCAAGCATGTTTTTTATTATTATTTTTTTTTTAAATATGATTTTGATCTAGGTTTGCAGAGGGGCCAACCCCAAGAAGCCTTATTATATTTATGGATCACATTACATGTTATTCATTAATTCCCACCATCACAAGCTGCTATTTAAGAGGGGGGAAATATCTAGGAACCATTATTGAACAAATAAAAAAAAAAAAAGAGCTACAATACAGGGGTGGGAGGGGGTGGGGGTTACAGTACCTCAGCCATATGTGTCGGTTGGTGCAAGTGGCCTGCTTGCGGTCTGTAAAAGGCAAAACCTCTCGGCACAGACTGCAGTACTCTGGAAAGGTCTGCTTGTTCATTTTCTTAAAAATGTGGCCAATCAGCACCTGAATTAAAAAAAAAAAAAAAAAAAAAAAAAAAAAAAACACAAAGAAGAAGAAAAATGACAAATGACTGCTGCCTGTTCAGACAATACACTCTGTCCGTGAATTAAAATGAATCATGATGCAACCCCCCCCCCCCCCCCAAAAAAATAAAATAATAAAATAAAAAGAGATACATTGCAGGCAACAATCATCAATAAACCCCGTTACTCAATACGTGTTTTGCCCACCGCATTGAATTTTCAGCATTTCATACGTATGGTTTAGTATAATGATGCATTTGACATGTTAAAAAAAAAAAAAAAAAAAAAAAAAAAAAAAAAACTGAAAATCCAATTTCAGTTAGGTCACAACAAAAAGATGGAGACTCACGGTACATTTGTATTTGGCATTTTGAGTATTGAGGAAGCCAATTCTCTTTGAAGTTAATTAAGAAGTTGAATACTTAGATATGGCAGTTTCATCTGTGTTTAGTGACATTTTGGGGCTGAAACAATCAGCTGTCAATCGGCACAAACGTGCATCCGGAAAGTATTCAAAGCGAATCAATTTTATTATTTTAAAAATAAATTTGCCAAAACTCCACCCCCCCCCCACATACTCATTATGGGGTGTTGTGTGTAGAATTCTGAGGGGGTAAAAATGCATTGAATCCATTTTGGAATAAGGCTGTAACGTAACACAACGTCGGAACCGAGCTGCTCTCACCTTGGCGGCGCGGTCCTCGCTGGTGGCGTCGCTCGAGAGGAAGTCGCAGAGGCCGCGGGTGGGTATGCTGGTGTTCTCGGTGATGAGGGTGTGCAGGTACACCTCCCCCAGCACTTGCTTCATGTGCTCACGTGTCAGATGCGATTCCGCTGCCTCCATCAATCCCAGCACCTCGTTCATCTGCTCTTCTATTGACGGCCCGGAACTTTCTACAGCCTCACAGTCACCCCCATCGGCCCGTGTCTCGTCCCCCTGCCCCGCTTCAGTCTCATCGTCATCCAGCAACAGCCTTTTGCTCTCCTCGCTGCTGGGCTTCCAGCGGGCCTCTGATGGGGCCTTCTGCAGTGACTGGTACAGCACACGACAGAGGAAGAGCTTGAAGCGCCAGAGGTAGGTGGAACCAGCGGAGTGCAGCTTGTCGTCCAGCTCGTCATGCAGGAAGAACGGTATGCGCTTGTCCATCAGAACTTTCCAGCGTAGAAGGTCCAGCAGGTCCCACTGCTGGAAGAGGTTCGGCACTCCAGACTCCAGGATCTGCATGGCAGCGGCGTATGGGGTCTTCAGGGTGACAAACTGCACCTGTCCACATTTCAGAACACGACTGCAATATTTAACATTCAGTAGTGGTGGTGCGTTCAAAACACTGAGACATACTGTAATTAAGATTAATATGCCGGTCAAGATTAAAGTCTGCTTATTTATATTTCATTTTATGCCCTGTGATCTGTGTGGATCATATTACATTAATAATTCACCCAAAACAGAATATTTGATATTTAATGTTCCTGTATTGATACATCAGCACGCATTCTCTATCATTGACAAATTTCAGCAAACAGCAATAATGATTTTTATATATATATATAAAACTTTCGGCCGTATTCCTACCTGGTAATGGCGGCCAACCGGATGGTGCCCGTTGATCATGCCTTCTGTGGTGAGCAGAGCCATGTACGCTCCACTGGCACTTACACTCATGCCGTGCACCCGACACCCAGCGACACCCTCAGGCAACGCGAGCTCCTCCTGTTTAAACTCCACAGCGACGTCGGTGAACTTCGGCGTCAGCTTCTTCACATGACCGTCCAGCGAGCAGGTGAAGATGGTGCCGCCATGGCGACAGGCGCTCATGGATATGATGGGTGTGTTATGGAGGCTGGTCACGTGTGAATTGTGCACGTTCAGCCCCGCCTTCGTTATGACCAGCAGGCACCAAAAGATGTACGATCCCCGTGCCGCCACCACCAAGCTGCAGTTACATTTCTGGTGGGGGTGGAACAGCGTCACACACTTAACGCCGGCCACCGGGATCTTGTCCACTTCCTGCCAGAGCACCACTGGCTGCCGCAGGGTGAAGTAGCCCTTCACTGCTTTCAGGTTGACCGGAAGGATCTTCACCGTTCCGGCAGTGCTGCCGATGATGAGGCCGCTCATCTTGCGGCCCCCCTGCTCATACTCCCACCACGACAGCACGCTTGGCAACGCCACTCCTGAGGCAATGGTGTTGCAAGAGATCACCGAGTCCTTACCCTGCAGCGGCAGGCGGAACTGCCACACCACCACGTCCCCGTTCTCCATCAGCACGGCCAGCAGCACGGTCCCCTCATCCTTGCACGTGTTGTTGGTCTGAACGCGCTGCGTGGAGCACACGCCGGACCACTCCATCCTCACCGGCGTCTGCATGTAGTACCGACGCCTCAGCTCGTCCAGGTCGTCCAGCGAGGCGCGTGGCGAGTCCACGGTGCCCTGCGGCGAGGGCGAATAGCCCCTGGACTTCAACATGTCCCCATACAGTTGCGTCAGGTCGGCCTCCGGTGTCCACTGCAAGCGCTTCCGACTGCTGTGGATCATGAGCCGGCCGTCCAACGTCAGGGCGGCGAGCACGCAGCGGCCGTGAAGGTCGCAGCCCAGGGGGGACCAGCTCGCGTATTTCAGCCCCCGCGGGCAACTCGCGTCGGGGTTCATGACCTTGTCCATCCTGAAGAGCTGGTTAACTGTAGGGTCCGGGCTTGAGGAGAACTTGCGTTTTGCCCTGGCCACTTCCTGCTCTGAACCCACCTGCTCAGAAGCACACGAGACATCGACTGAGTTACGCGATCGAGATGGTTTCACTGCAGACGAGAAGAATGGGGAAATAGCGGGGAATACGCGAGTCCGTGTAAACCACAACGCTGTTTTAAAATGACTTTTACACAGCTGTACTGCAGCTATTGCTGATGTAATATATATATTTAATACCGCATTCCTCAAAGCAGGGGAAATTGACAATACATTGGGATGCATCAATTTCATTCATCTCACAACAGGAGTATTTATTGCTGGCTAGGGTCATGTGATCTCAATCTTAAATTAGTTTAGGAACACTGTGTTATAATTTACTGAAATTACCTTTTTTAATGATTATTTTCATACCTACTGTATTTATAATATAATATTTGCTAGTTTGCTGTAATGCACAGTACAGGCCAAAAGTTTGGACACCTTCTAATTCAACACTCGCTTTATTAACTTATAAGTATGATAGTTACAGTTGTGGTCAGAGGTTTACATACACTCATCATAGCAGAGATCATTCCAGTGATTTATCGAAATTGATCCTTTTTCTGAGTGGGGGAGTTTTTTTGGGGGGATTATCTAAAATCAGCACATGGCCACAACGGTTCTTATGCAGTTCGAGGGAAAGCCCTCCCCCAAAAAAAACGAAAAGACAATTTACCTTGAGTTTGTACACGTCCCCCGGAAGAGGAATCGAGGTGCGGTGCAGCATGATCCCGGCGCTCTGGACCTGGACGTCGCACACCAGCTCCAGCACAGACAAGCCGGTGGTGGTTCCCACCGCGAGCCGGTGGTCTGCGGACCAGGCGAGGGGCTCCGGGCCGCTGACGGGACTCAGCAGCTTCACGGCGGGCTCCCGCTTCACCACCGGATCAAGCACCGACCAGGGGTCGGTCTCCTGCTCCGAGCCTGGAGCCGGCTCGGGCTCGGGCTCGGGCTCCGTCTCCCCCGCGGCGCACGTCGGACCAGAGGCCGCCATTTTCATTACGAATAATAAACGGTCCGCTCCTACGGCGGCTTGAGATGGACACATCGCACGCAGGACAAAAAAAAAACGCTTTTTCGGTAACCACATGACGTCGACGCCTAATGAACATCAACGCTCATCATGAATGAACGCAAATCATCAATGATTCTCAGCAGACACAGGTTTCAAACTAATACCAATAATCATTTAAATCTAATATTTTTCAGTGATTTTTGAATATACAGCCTATAATTTCCCACCATATATCCCACACATTGTAAAATTGTTTACCCGTTCCTTTTTATTTATATATTTATTTTCAGAAAATGTGTTGGTATTATGTATAGTATTCTGGCAGTGTGGAACTTTATTCATAGATTATAGGTGACTTTATTGATGAATTTGCTTAAGAATTGTGCAGACCTGTGTTATACTGTTCAAGGCCTTCCTCAAATTATTACCTTTTTTTGTTAGATTACACAATACACTTTGCCTGTTCTGACAAACCACTGCTTTATTTTACACTTCCTTAATGAGTAGTGATGAAAATAAAATATTAATTAAATATACCCCCATTGTTTCCACATGAAATACCAATGGCACTTTCTCATTTGATAAATGAGTCTAATTTGTCAAAATCTGCAGCCACGGTGCCGTTTATGGAAGCTACTGTTCATGGTGTGTGATAAGATCTCATTAATTGTGGTAAAAATATGAGAACCATCACGTTCCCTGTAGAAACTCTGCTGCTTGTGTCATCGCAAACAGCGTGCTGTAAAAATGAGGTGTTTAACCTACCCAGGAGAGGTGAAAGGTCATACGAGCTGGATTCCGTTACGCCCCACTAACCTAGCGCACCCACCGCAGCAATTTTCTGCGCGGAAGATCGTGGGATCCTGCGAGTTTTTTTTTCCAGAAACAAATTGTTACAAATCTGTAATACAAATATTATTACAGTAGCATCTTCTCCCATTTCTGTCATTTGTTTTCAATAATCACATGAATTAGTAAATGGGGGCCTGGGTGTATTTGAGCCTTAATGAAGCGTGTATCGTATGAATATTTCAGGTACCTGCTGCGCGTCTTTTGTGGGTTGGGTGCGGTTGTAATATTAAGCATTTATTAAAGCCTGTCGCTCAGATTCAGCAATGGCTCATCAGCTCTGAACAGGCCTGCCCTAGCGGCCCGCAGCATCTCCGGCCTTCACTGGGTTCGCCCGGCTGGCTTCTGCACTCATTACACGGACAAACAAATGAATGTGCGTTTACCCATAATTCCCCACAGGCCCTCTGAGCAGGTTTTTTTCCCTCCCAGTTAACACCCAGCGGTTAAACATTCGAGGTGTGCGCTGGTTACTGTCGAATTCCGACAGGCCTTTAGGTGATTATTTTTCTGCATTTAGCAAGTGCGCCCTCGCCGGAGCTCCCCGTGCGAGTACGCTCCGTGTTTCCCCACCGGATCGTTGTGATGCATGGCTCGTCACGCGTGTGTTAATCATTCAGTAGCGCGCACACGGCTCATGGGAGAGCCACGACCGCGCCAAGCCCAAAGCATGCAATCAGCGGCGTAATCATGGCCGTCATAATGAAATGGATTTAGAGCACGGCTCTCCCCGTGCTGTACTGCGTTCACAAGTTGCTGCAGTCACCGTTATGAAGCCGTGGGCTCTCACAGGCCCCCCAGGGCTCCAGGACCCCTCCTGGAAGAGACGTTTCGGGGGTTCGCTCGGAGATTAGTGGGACGGGCCGCGAGGGAGCTGTGCGGCCCACGTGCCGTCGGCGGCGAGGGCGTACCTGACAGGTGTTGGCCTCGCTCGGGGCTTGGCTGCGGCGGCGCGTCAGGGGCGTCTGCTGGCCGGTCCTGCCGGGATCACGGCTGGAGGTGGAGCTAAAGCCGCTCCAGACGCCTGGTTGCTGTGGTCACCGCGGTCACTCCGAATCACACCGCTCAGAAACCTATTTATAGAGCCTCTTCCCTTCGTAAAGGCGCGTTTACCTCCAGTCAGGGCAAGGTTACAGCAGCTCACTTTCTGCCCTGTCCTCTGTCTTCTCCTGGAGTCTACCGGAACAGTGCCAGTCACAAGTGCTGCAAAGTTGCCGTTTACAGTGTCGGTAAAAACGTTGGTTTTAACATTAACGATGATATTAAAAGTATAAATTAAATGAACTGAACTCGACTATCAGGTCAGATTTCAGGTGTGAGTAGAATAAAGTGTGTGAGCTGTTTATGTCATTACATTTTTACCGACACCTACCTTGTGGCTTGAAAGCATGGTGAGGAGACTGGTGGTTTCAAAATGACATAAGGCAGCATGAATATTTAATCAATGGCATCGATTTACGTAGATTTACACAATGGAAGCGTATCATTATGAAGTTGGAGGTGTGGAAATTTAATATAAAATTATGTAAAAGTTCATATCATAGTTAATTCCCACCATGAACCCTGTTGTGGGTAATATTTCACATTCATATCACAATAAATGCATCTCTTTAAATGTCATTCCTACCTTCGCTCATCAAGCTGTGTTGCTCAGGAAAAGCCAGACCAGAAATGGATGACCTTGGATCTCTACAACCACACATGCTTTTGCCAATATCTCATGTAGAATTACTCTGAGTGTACTTTTATCAAAACATTCAGCATTTAATGATTACGTATCACAGATTAGATCTCGGTTCATTAGTTAGACTGTCATTATATACCAAACAATACATCTAGAGCAGGATTTTATATATAAAAATGTATGTGATGCTGTGGTTTGGGGATAAATCATTTCTGTAAGATGTAGGTTGGCTAAGACTATTGGCTAAGACACTCACCCATGAACCAGAAGACCCAGGTTCAAATCTCACATACTACCATTGTGCCCCTGAACAAGAAACTTAACCCTGAGTGTCTCCAAGGGGATTGTCCCGGTAACTACTGATTTTAAGTCGCTCTGGATATAAGGGCATCTGATAAATGCCGTAATTGTAAATGTAAGCCACAGAATTCACAGTCAGAATTCAAGATGCAGAGACAGTTTTTTGCAGGAATTTGTTGGAATTTTGAATATAATCTGTAAAGAAGTAAACGAGAAGCGTCCTTCTATGGTTAATTATCTACAGCATTTATTTACAGCATTTAATTATAAAGGGCTTGATGTCCCATAAGGGGTTCTACCTCCAAAACACAACAGTAATATCCAGTGACACATGGACTCAACCTTCTTTCTTTCTTACTTGTTCCATTCCATCCTAAATCTCTGTTTGATTCCAGCTCTCTTTCTCACTTGGTGTAAGTCCATGATCCGGGTCGCAATGTTTGTGCCGATCTTTACAGACTAGGCAACCTGTATATGTCTGTCCGCGTGCGTCCTGTCCGTGCTCTTAGCAGCTGTTGGACAGGTGATGCCCTGTGGCAGTGCCAGGGGAAGGGGTGGGGTGCGGGCAGAGGGCCTTTTTCACTCCTATCTCTCCCCATTGCTAATGGGGCAGGACTGAGCTGCCCATCTGGCACAGAGGGCACAAAGTCCCGCTGGCCCGCCTGCTGCTGTAGATGAGGCCGGACAGGCCATGCCGCTAAGACGTGGTATTATTGATGGCCCCAGTGATTGGGCGCCAGTGTAATGGACTGCTTTAATGATTGGACAGCAGCAGTAGGGAGCAGTGCACGTTAAAATGGGACGGCGTGTTTGGGGTGGGGTGTTCGGGTTTGGTGATTGGACAGCAGTTTTATTGATGGGTTCAGCGATTGGACAGCTGGGTTAGTGACCAGTACTGTGTTCGGTATGGAATGGGTGACCGGATAGCCGTGTTATTGATGAGCTGGGTAATTGAATAGCAGTGGTAGTGACTGGGACAGTATGGATGGGCGTTGTAGTGTGAGTGACCTGATCTCAGTTGTTTGCCATTTTTTTATACCCACATATACATATTTGTGTTTGCACATGTAAATTAAAGCCAAGTTAGTGTACAACGATAGTACAACTTTTTGATTGCAGATATAATAGTGTGCTACAACATTCAGCTATAGAACTTTGGTTAAATATTAGCATGCTCAACTCAACCTCTGCTACGTGAAAAGTTCATGAAGTTGCCTTTTATAAATTGATACCAAAGATCCATGCACTTTCTGCGAAGGTAAGTGCTCAATTTCTGTTGTGAGTCCAGTTGCAACACACGCACACAAACACACAAACTTGACGCTAAACCCACTCACTCTTTCAGACAACAGCAGCGCGGATGCCCTTCAGCCGTAGGTGAAGGAAGTCTTGCTCTGCCAGAACCCATTAGAGTCACTCTCTGACGGAGTGGACGCGGTGGGCATCGGAGGAGCAGGAACTTCACCTCGGCCTGGCATCAGTGCACTCTGGCATGGCCCTGGCAGCCGTGGGATTGAGTGGGCGAGGGGGTGAGCACATGGGAGTTTTTGGAAAGACCTCGCGCTTAATCTTGTAAGTGATTACGCACGCTCGCATCCCCCTGTAGGAGTGTTTGAGTGTGTGTGTGTGTGTGTGTGTATCCCCCCCAGTACCTCACACGCTGATGTAAATGCGGCTAAAATTACCCCGACAGTGTGACACGGGCAATTTGTACTCTGGGCCTATAAAGGAAACGAGAGTCATTATGAAAAATCAGCAGAATTCATCGCAGCCTTGTCCCACTTTCCCAGTCAAATGCTCCTTGAGAAGATAAAGGCTAAGCAGGTCAGTCGGAATCTCTCTCTCTCCTCTGCCACCCACCTCTCCGGATCTGGAACAAGCCCTCCCTCCCTCCCCCCACCCCGCTTCATCGGTGACAGCTGCCGCGAGGCAGGCTCGGCGACCGAGAGAAATGGGGTGTCAGTGGCTGGTCCTTTAGCCCTGCCGCTAATCTGTCACATGCCGCTCGTTGTTTACTCTTCCCTCCTGCTCGCCGGCCGGCCCGGTCCGCCGCGGCGACCGCGTCGTAATGGCGACAGATGCTGACCCGCGGAAAGTGTGAATCTTGCCGATCTCCCCCCGCTGTCGACCTGTAAATTAGAGCTATCGGGAGTAATTAGACCCGATAAAACCCTTCCAGGGCATCACCCCCACCACCTACACTGCTCGCTCGCTGCCTGGCAGTGGCGGCGAATTGGCGGATTTAAAATGCAGGAGGGCTGCTGGCCCGCGGGGTCCCTGCCGTTAACCTGTCTGTGACACGGCCCGTCTCTGACCGTCCGTCGCGTGGCGGCGCGGACGCGCGCTCTTCCGGCAGGAGTAATGGCGTGTCAGCCTGCAGCGCTGCGCCGGGGTCTCGGTGTTAGGCCTCCTTTTCTCGCGTCGGTCAGGGCTTTGCTCAGATGTCACTGCGTCGGTGTGCAGTAATGAAGCTGTCTGACCTGACCGGCCTGGACCTCTGTGCTCCTGGAGCCAGTGGGAAAATATCTACCAGCATTCCGGGGTTTTCAGCAAAGAAAATTAATGCACAGTTTGGTTTATAGCCCAAGTTGCCATATATGGGTCAAGATAAATATTGAAATATACATAAATATATATTTGTAATTTTTTTTTAGGGAGGTGGACTGTCAACTATTTCAGATCCCAAATTATTTTTCAATGAAATTCATCTGTCTCTCAGCCAAACCTAACACTGTTCTGACCTAAGTGGGCATTTACACGAGTAGTTGTAATTGTACTGCATTATATCACTTACATACCATTTTAGATTTCAAAATAAGGGTTATTTTAAAAGCATCAGACACTGTTACACGTGTATGAAACTTTTTTTGTTTGTTTGTTAATTCTTTGGAAAATGAAACCAAAATGCTAAAAAGAATCTCTGTAATATTTGCACTTTTACTTAATGATAAAAATAATAAAATACCCTAATATTTAAGATGGGTTCTCAGATAGAGTGACATTTTTGTCCCGTATATAATATGTCCCGTGCATCACACCATCTTGGTAATTTTAGTTGCAAAAATTGGTATTGCATAAACATTATTTTATTGAAGTGTTTTGTCTGTTTTGACACCCATTATACATTCAAATATTTGGTGCAATAGTTTTGTCTGAATGCTTATGGACTTTATTGTGGAAGTTCGTTTTAACAAGTGAGACAAGTTGTCTGCGTCCCGTGCATCACATGTATGGCTTTTGTCATAACGTAAATTGCCACACTTGTTCAGAGTGTCATGTAGAGAATCGTCCTAACGTTTTACTCAAGTCACTAAACAGACTTAGTAATAAGTAAAAAAATGTAAAACAGACTGTCCAAAAAAATCCACTCTTCCTGGCAGCATCTTTTGAAGGGTTTAATGTGAAATATAGTGGCAGGTAGTGATATCTTATGTATTATGTTACAAAAAAGACACACATTTCTTGTGGGTAGTAACTGAAGGAATATGACATTACCTCAAAGACCAGATTTCAGCTTATTATTCTGTACTTCTGTACGTCTTTGTACAGCTTGGGTTTTGAATTATTAGTGTTGTGGAGATGAAGTATTTAAATGTTTGTGTTAAAGGGTATTTAATGATGGTCATTTGATGCCTGTGCGCCTCCTCCCAGATGTTGCATTAAAATCCGAGCGGGCATCAGATGCCTTGGCAGCTATGTCACCTCGGCCAGTCCAAAAAGGCGCAAGCTGACCGGCCGTGACAAATTCCCCTAGTAAGAAAGGTCACATCCTCTGGATCTCTCACTTTCCTCCTCCTCTAGCTTCTGTCGAGCTCCATATTTCTCCACCTCCTTCTTTCCTTCTCTAACCTCTCCGTCACCCTCGCTCTCTCGCTCGCTCTCTCTGTCCATCCCCCCACTCGCTCTCTCGTTTTTTCTCCCTCTCCGTCCATCCTGCCATCTCTCAGCGCTCACTTCCTGGCTGTAGGAGCCAATCAGCTTCCGCCCTCGCCTCCTCCGCCACCAATGCGGAGCGTCAATCTGTCACCCGGGCGCGTGGGGGCTGCCACCCTGCTGCCCACTTTCCGCACACTCCGTAATGCGCCTGGCATCCGCGGGAAGATAAGTAGCAAGATGGAGGGAGAAAAGTGCGAGAGAGGAGCCGATCAGCGGGATGTTAACAAGCATGGAGGTCAGTTAGAGTGGCGCTCTCTTTCAACCCCCCTCATTTACACACACTCGCACATCAATACACGCTGACACACACACACACATACTCTACAACACGAGTGCCAGTCTTGCAGTACACACACACACACACACATCTTACATCTACCTTGCTCAGCCCCTTCCCCAATGCCCGGGTCACATACAACAAACATGAGCGTGCACACACGCCTCCTCCCACACACCTCCCTCCCCACGCCTTCCCCGTGCCACGGCCCCGGTCTCTTTGTGAGCTGCTTTGGGAGAATAAATGAGTCGTTTTAATCCGACTGACACACTGGCACTGCCCAGCCCTGCCCTCCATCTGCACGGCCATCCAGCACAGTGCCAGGCCCCGGCCGCGGCGCGTGCCAACCCTGCGCCCGGCGCTTCCTGGCGTCAGCTTTGGGGACAGAAGGGTGAGATCGCGACGCGCTAGCTGTCCTCCACTCCAAAGGGCTATTTATATAAGGGACGGATTAGCGGACGCCGGCTTTGATGGGCTGGAAAAAGAGAGAAAGCGAGAAAGAGAGAGAGAGAGAAAGAGAGAGAGAGGGCGAGGAAAAGAAAGTAAATTGCTGCTGATTGATTACAACCCTCAAGTGTACATTTGGGTGGGGCTGTTTTGTGTTTTTTTGTAGGTCTTTTTTTCCGTCTTTTACTTGTAGCTCGGTGCAGTTGAACACTGAACAAGAGTGATAACTTTCTTTAAAAAGTACATATTGAAATATTGCAACGCTTATTGTCTTAATGCAGACGTATATGCGCCAAACCCATGTATGTAGACCCATAATTTACCTGTAGTTCTTTTTACTAAATGACTCATTTCGTTACAGAAAACTCGCATTTTAGAGAACGTTTCTCATCCACGAGGGAGAAGGAGACATTTTCATTCTGACCTCCACAAGCACGGAACGTCTGAGTGTTACACTAGCACAGGCATTCAGCAGCCGCTTTGCTTCTTTCCTTCGTGTTTGCTGGACGTGTGTTCTCTGTTAGCATGAACAGCTTCCGCTATGATACCCTCTTGAGCAAGATGAGTAGCACCATCTTCTCCAACCCCCCCCCCCCTTTACTCTCACCATCGCAGTGCAGGATCTGAGCTGGCTGCTGCTTGATTTGCCAGAACTCGACCCTGCCAACCGCGGGCCTAGCTCTTGATTCAGTGCCTGGCTGTACCCACACACAGCCTCTCTCTCGCACGCACACACACACACACACACACACACACACACACACTTGCGTGATCACATTTTGATTCCACACACTCTGAGCCCAGGGCACCCCGATGGAGGCATGGGAGTTTTGTGGGCTTTGGTGAAAGATTTACCAGCACCATCTGCAACACCGTCTATTAGAGCGAGAACAGGCGGGTGGAAGGAAAAAGGAAGAGAAAAATCTGTTTCTTGCCAAGGTCAGTTTATCACCACACTATCAGCCCATCATTAAACCAGTACCCTCAGATCTCTTTTGAAGTAAAAGTGTTTTTATTTCAATCCTCGTTTGCCGTGGCATCCAGACAGATCCCGAGAAAGAAGGAAATAGAGGAAAGCGAGATGTTCTTTTTTCTTTCTTTCTTTCTTTCTTTTTTTTTTTTTTTTTTTTTTAGGGTAACCATGAATTTGTGACAGCTGGTCCAATTCTCCAGCCAACTTTTTGACTTTTTCTTTAATCAGCAGACTGCTATCAGTGCCTGGCTGTTTAATGTTTAATTCAGAGAGCGTTGGGAAGGGAAATGCTCTGCGCCTGGCTGGCATGGAGGGCAGTGGGAGGGGCAGACGGGCGCAGGAAAGACCACTGCGCGGAACACCCATGTCTCCCGCCGACCACCGACACACGGGAGCGCCGGCAGTGTGTCAACATTAGCACACATCAGACGGCGAGAGTTAAGCAGGGAGAGATCTGCGTTTAACGCCATGCTGTTTCAGTGCAACTCGCCTCACTTTTTCATTTATTCTTCCTTCTGTTACCAACCTGCCCTCTTCTCCTAACGGTTCAATTGCATTTTAAACTGTCCCTCTTCTCAGTTCTCACAAGGTGGCTTCTGACGCACATAACTTTTCTTTCTGTCCAAACACAAACACACACAGTAGACCAATATAATATTGAATTTTAACTACCTGGTTTTTCTTTTATCTCGTTCTTGTGTCCCCTTAGTGTCATTTGTGAAATTCAGTCATGGTGCAGAATTGCAAACCACTTCGATCCAGTCCCACAATGAGATTTCCCCAGGACGCGCTGTTTTGGCGTGTGTAGCTTTAAATGCTAATGAGAAGGAGAGAGGTGGGACAAGGAGGAGAGTGGCCTATAGATGGTCATTCGCGGAAATTACATCATCAACACCATTCACCCACAACAATGTTTGGCGCAGACAAAATTCTCCCACACCGCCCCTCCTCCACTGGCTCCCAGTAGCTGCACGCATCAGGTTCAAAATACTGATGCTGGCCTACAAAGCCAAACATGGGCAGACAAAGCATGAGAAACGGGAGGTAACCTTTCTCCTTACAACGTCATAAGGAGAAAAATTCCATCTGAGCTGCCACGCTCTGAATGGTGAATATTTCACCATTTCTAGCCATTGCAGGACTAAGACAGATTAGTAAACTCGTATTAATGTTAAATACTCTCAGAAAGTGAAATTGTCATGATAGGGGAGCTTAAAAACGAGTTTTTAAGCCTAAACCTAAGACTACCCATAACTGGTAGTGGTAGTAGCCTACATCCGTGAACCAGAAGTCCACAAAGTCACAGACTCAAACCCCAATTACTACCATTGTGTCCCCGAGCAAGACATTTAACCCTGAGTTTCTCCAGTGGGGACTGTCCCTGTAACTACCAATTGTAAGTCATTCTGGATAAAGGCGTCTGATAAATGGCCTAAAAATCTTGAATGGGCACATACTACAAGCATTACCTGTACATTAATTTGTGGTACAATATGTAATAATAATATAATAATAATGAAAATAAAAACTAGTGTAATGTTGGAAATAAATGCCGTGCCTGCAAACCATTGCCTAGTGGGCATGGCATTTATAATGAAATGAAAAGAATAAAGGTGTGTAATGTGTATTTTCTGATTGGACACTTTAATGTTAGAACAAAGAAATGCAATGTGTTATGTGCTTTTGTCATGTTCATAGAGGAGAATATGTCTCCACATTATCAACACTTACAGGCTTTCTGTATGATGACATTGTAAGGACAAATGCAAGAACATACACACACTCAACCTGTTTTACATTCACCCAGCTGTCCACAAAACTGGCTGTTTCTCCAGCTCTTCAAAAAAGTGTCAGAGATAGCGATAATTCCCCTGCCCGTAGGAGTTTCTGGGGTGGGCAAGGTGCATTTTTGGCGGCATCGGCCAGTGCCTCCACTGCTGATGAATTGCTGGTGCGATTCGGCGAGGCAGCCAGAGAAGCGAGCCGGTGAGTGGCCGTCGCTCTGCATCATCATCTACCCGTCTGAGGGGCGAAATCGCATAGACAGCGCTGACAACTTAATTTAACACCAGATCTGCACAGGGCTGCAGAGGAAGACTCCAGTCTGGATAATTGATAACACTGTCATCATCTCCCTCTCCGCCCCTCCTCCCTCAAACTCTCCTCGCTGGCTTCAGAGGAAGGAGGCTGTGTAGTCAGAGGACACCAGAGCTCTCCTGTCTGTTATATCAGATGCGAGCGGTCATAGCCCCCTCTGCCATTCGGAACTGTGCTCTGTGGCGAAACGTGGTTGTCATGAACCGGTCCTGCAGGGGCCACTCCGGGTCCGGAGTTCGGACCGGAGATTCATGGTCGTCCTGTGTTATGTATCCTGATCGTGTTCACCTGTGTATGATCGTATAAAGCTGCCCTGTTCATGTCTGTTCGCCATCAGGTCATTGTTTGGTCCTGTCTACCACGTATTAAACCCCTGTTTCGTGACATTGTGCATATGTGTCCTTCTTCCTCGCCATGTCCAGCCATTGTGACAGTGGTGTAAACTTCAGAGTCAACCGTCCCAGGTGACCATGAAGCAGATTGTCCACAGGGGATCCATTCTCCCTTGTTCATGGCAACTGGTGAATTTCCCTCCTCGATCTTCTGTGGCATAATCATGACAACACTGAGTGATGCCAGCCAGCAAAAGGATTTTATTTACATTTACATTTACAGCATTTATCAGATGCCCTTATCCAGAGCGACTTACAATCAGTATTTACAGGGACAGTCTCCCTGGAGCAATTTAGGGTTAAGTGTCTTGCTCAGGGACACAATGGTAGTAAGTGGGATTTGAACCCAGGTCTTCTGGTTCATAGGCGAGTGTGTTACCCACTAGGCTACTACCACACTTTTTATGTTGTATTCTATTGGTTCCGTGAAATGCTTCAGTTTCAGCTCCCAGTCAGGTCACTAGAAATGGCTGCGGAGATGGCTGCCTAAGCACTACCAGACCGTCCCTCAGCAGGGTTCCTTAACTACGCTCCCCACTTCAGATTTACTGTTGACAGTATCAAAACCCTCTTTTATAAATGCTCTTCTCTGCCGCAGGCCTGCATTTGGACAATGAACAGCAGTGCACATCTTAACAAAACGCAGCAGAAGCAGCGGAGACGTGCGGTGCAGGAGGGATGAAGGTGACGATCCAGTGTAAGCTGGCTCCCTGGCGCTCCTACTCTTCCCCGCCTTCGCCACCCCCACTGCTGAATTCTGGGAAACAAATAAGCAAGTGAGGCGAGAGGATCCTCTGGTGAGTGCAGCGCCAATAATCCCCTTTTAATTTCCTTTTGGATCCACCCCAGGGTAGCGGCAGGTCTGCGGCAGGGAGCGCTGCTGCCACCCAGCCTGTCGGACGCTGCTGAAGGGTTACAGAGGGGTTAGGTCGCCTTTAGTGGGATTCAGACAAGAGTTTACAGTAACCAGGCAACACCTCCACCAGTCCCATACACACACTTGTGTTTGTACTGCAGTCCATTGGGAGTTTTTTTCGTGTGTGTGTGTGAGTCTGTGGACAGCCTACAAGCTTCATGCAGGAAAAACTGTCAGTGCACACCATTGTTGGCAATTTTAAGGTTAAAGGTAATTTTTTTGTAGACATTTTATGGGAGAACAATGTGACTGAGCCATTGGAAATCTTTTTTTCCTGGCATGTGACCATCATTATTTTAATTTAGCATGATATGAACAGGTTTAATACCAAGCCAACAGTGGTAAACACCTGCTATTACAATGATGTAAATCATCGCACCATAGGCCATAGCTCTGTGGTCCATGACCATTGTAGGAACTTAGTCTGGTCTTTTACTATGCAGCACTGTCACGGCTGCCATACCACCGCCGGGCCCACAGGGGGCCCACAGGGTGTGCGCTGGGGCTTGATGTGGGCCAGAGTTCGGCTCCTGGGTGGGAGGCCGTCCACATGGTAGAGGAGGGGAGGCTTGGGTTACCGTGGAACAGCTGTAGTCGAAGATGTGACAGCAAGTTTAATGAATAGTGAAAAAATTCGACAATGGGGTGGTAGTAGCCTAGTGGGTAACACACTCGCCTATGAACCAGAAGACCCAGGTTCAAATCCCACTTACTACCATTGTGTCCCTGAGCAAGACACTTAACCCTAAGTCTGGTAAATGCTGTAAAATTCACTATTCATTAAACTTGCTGTCACGCTGGCGTGTGGTAACCCAGTTGTGGTGCGGCGCAAAGAGCCAGTGAGTGTCCACCGTTTAACCTGTGAGCATGTGTCACGTTGCGCTGCAACACCCATGGACGCTGACACTCGCCCAACAGAAACAACAGACTAGATGACAGGGTACGGGTAATAGAAAGGAGAGGAAGGAAGACAATCGGGCTTACTTTCAGGCAGGAGGGGATGACATGATTCATCGTGAGACAAACAATGACTGAGCACCGGCCGATCAGATGGCGTTAAATACGGAGAGCTTCCCTGAAACACAGGGTGACACTTGCTTGATATCGACTGCCTGTACCACGATAACTTTCTCTTCAAACTCCCCTTGACTGATCCTCTGACATGAACACCACTCCATCCCTGACCATCATCAAGCCTCAGCCTCTGTTGTACCCGTCGCCTCTGTGTATTGCAATTCGGACAATTGTAAAGCCAGCCGTCTTCATCTACAGCTGTGCCATGGTAGCCCAAGACTCTCCGTCACCTGTTGTGCTTCTCCTGCACCCCAAGCACCCACGCTCCATATTCCCCAGTCCTCCTCCTGTCCATCCAAGTCCTGTTATGTCTGCACGTGCGCCCCCAGACCTAGCCAATGTTCACATCCACCCACTGGTAGATGCCATGGTATCTGGACAATCAGTGATATTCACTTAACCTGACACTGTATGTTTGTGTCTGCATAGATATTAGGGCTGTCAACCCTGACGTGTTGATTGCTTTGATTTAGCACGTTAAAATCGATTTATGCTTTTCACAGAGCTGCTTTGCTCTTTATTATCTTGCATACAAGTGATGTCAGCACCCTGTTTTCTGTGTGGGGCGCACACAAGCAGCAACCATTTATTATTCGCTCACTATAACATAGCTGACTGATTGGCCAAAGATAATTGAGATAAATTGGATTAGGTTTGGCTGGTGACTGCTCCTCTGCTTGTCACAAGCAACACCAATTTCATTCGGCTGTGCATGATGTCACCCCATTCAAAATGAATGATAGTTTAAAATATTATAGTTTTAGCCTTAAAAAGGAACTGCTATCGGTTGCTAAGTCGATTGACAGCCCGGTTATGTATGTGTACGTATATAATTCCAAGTGAATTAACGCAAGCCGACCGCATACGCAGTGGAGGAGTAAAGTTCCCCGCCAGTGTTCAGCCTAAGCTGAAAGAGTCGCACATTGCCGCGTCCTGTTTGCAGCAAGGCGGAGCACTGAGCTTTATCCCACCGTCTGGGTGACATTTATGCCGGGTGGGATCTCTGACCGCGCTCCCTTGTCCTCATCAGAACGGGTGCTCTGGAAGAGCCGCTGCAAATGTTAGCGCATAATCACCCACATAATGACATTCCCACCTGCTGTGGAAGTGGGTTGGGCCGACCCGCGCTCGGTGGAATATGCGAGCGCAGCTCTGAAATTGGCCTGGACGCGTGGGTTATGGTTGTGGATGCGCGTGTCGTCGCGGTGCGTGCACGTGCGCCGCGGCTGATGTTATTATTATGAGGTTATTAGTGAATGGGGATTGATTCTCTCGTATGCTTGTAATTAAACAGTTATTAGAGAACAGACCGTAGCAGCCAGCCTGCCAACGCTCTCCTGCCATCTGCCACTTCTGTGCACTGTGTGCGCGTGTGTGTGTATGCATGTGTGTGTTGGGGGTGGGTGACTGCCGAGGTTAGGTGTGTGTGTGTGTGGGGTGGGGATGTGTGGCTGTGTTCATATGTATCGTTTTTGGTGTGTGTGTGTGTGTGTGTGTGTGTGTGTGAGCAATAACTATTTTCTCATGGCACACTTTTTTTTTTCATTTTATTACTATATACATCCATCTCCAGTTTATATTTTATAAATTGCTTTTATTGCCACGGCAAGCAACAGTATCTCTCCCTCCATTTCCCTCCCTCCCTCCATCCCTCCCTCTCTCTAATTCTCTCGCTCCCTCCCTCCCTCTCCCTCTGTTATATTTTCAGTAATATTGTGAGGATTAACCCTACTGGCCCACAGTGGTTTCTGTTTCATTTGATTCTTATTAAAATCTTAAGAGCCTGTTTTATTATTCTGCTTTGACACCACCTTAATAATCTAGCCACGCATGAGTGGCATGAGCCGTCTGTGTGTGTCTGTGTGTGTGTGTGTGTGTGTTAGTGAGGCTATGTGTTCCGATATCTATAAGGTTATGCCTGTCACATAAATGCACGTAGCTAAGATCTGCCTACTCGTTCAAAGACGTGCAACATGGTTCACACCATGTTCATTACATTTACTCTAAAATTGTGACATTTTATTTCCATTTCGTTGATGACACTGCTAACGATGAGACACGTTGCTACCACAACAATATTTTTTACAAAATCCAGTAAAGCGCAATAAACACATTTTGATAACCAATACTGCAACAATAATGAATACGCCAATTAGGTTATTTCCAAAGCAAACTTGCACAGGGCGCAAATCCAGAGTGTGGATTTAGCCGGCACACCGCGCCACGGCGCCGAACCCAGTGCACACAGCGAAACGCGTCCTCCGCATTGAGGCGGCAGCGGGCAGCCGCGACAGGCGCACGGGGAGCAGTGCTTTGCGTTTCTGGATTTGAGTCCACACGCGGGTTGCATTAACATACGTTGAACCAAGGCGAACTCTGCGTGTGCGGGAAGACCTGACTGAAAAATAGCGCTTGAGATGAGCTTGCTTTGATGCATCGAAGACAGATACGACGCCCTCCACACAGCACAGGTGTCGGACCACTGGTTCTCCGACCCTCGGTCACCCGCCGTGTAAGGGTGCATGCACCCATACGGGTATTTGGGTGCGCTGGCTTTTGTGTACGTGGGAGTCTGACAGCAGCGGCAAGCACGCCATTGATTTTGTGACACCTCCGGTTTGTCTCGAACGAGAACAAGAGGAATGTTGTCACAGCAAAGCTTTGTGGATCAGGTGGCGATGTGCACTGCGGCGCTGGTGACCTGGGGCGGCTTACACTTCTTCCCGGATCCCACTCTTATGAATCCTCGCTCTGTTTGAAAGGAAGCAATGTCACAAAACAAGGCTTCCTGTCTTCAAACCGCTCTGAAGATCTCATTTTGCATCCGGCGTGCCGGGAATCTGTCTGACGTGCCTCGGCTGCTTCATCTCGCGCTTTAGAATAAACAGACAGTTTAATATCACCTGTGTTCTCGCATTCCGGAGCCTTCGCCACACCAGAAACGGGGGATATTCGGAGTTCTATCCCACAACACTTTCATTAAGGATAAAGCTGTCAAACCTCTGCCGTCATTTACGCCGACACGCCGCCATCCAAGCACAAAGCTGTAAAGAGGAGTTTCAGCCACACGAGGCATCATCTGGTGTCATGAAAAGGTCACTACGGGTCACCCATCGATTCCTGCCACCTCATATAAGGTGCGCCCCCCCTCCTACACGTCTTTTCCCCTGGAAATGAATCCTCTGCTGTGTCGCCTTGTGTCTAATCGCGACACTAATTGATAACTATTCAGACGAATCTAACACTTACACACGCACACACACGCACACTGCACAAAATAAATGTTAAATTTCTTTTCCTCGTCTAGCACTTAACAATTTCCGAGCTTGTTCTTTTTCTGACAAGTTGGGCCTTATCAGGGCTCTTCGTTTTGTAAACTCAAAATCGATAGAAATCGAACGAGAATTGCTGGTGTCTTCCTCCTGTAAGTCGCTTTGGATAAAAGCGTCAAAAAAAAAAATTAAGTAAAGTATAACTAGGGTGGTAGTAGCCTAGTGGTTAACATGTTCAAATCCCGCTTAACATTGTGTCCCTGAGCAAGACACTTAACCCTGAGTGTCTCCAGGGGGGGACTGTCCCTGTAACTACGCTCTGGATAAGGGCGTCTGATAAATGCTGTAAATGTAAATGTAAAACGTGAACTTAAATGAGCCCTGCGGCCAGGCTGGGCGGGGCTGATGTTGCTGACCCCGCCCACCACACCCCGCCTGGCGCGCGCAAACACCCAAATCCTCCCCCTGCTCGGGTCGAGTCGCCAAAATGACTCTTTTTTTATTACACTTCATAAAGACGGGCTTCCCCCGCGGCCCCGGGAAATTTCCCATAAACTTTGATCAAACAGACGCGCGGGAAGCAGCCGGAGCGGCGCGGCCGGCAAATGGCAGCGGCGCGGCCGCCGGTATTGACCGGGACGCCCGGGGAGCGGGGCTTCATATGGAAACCGTAATAAGTTTCCGCTCGGTAAACTCGGGAGGATTAAAGTTAACGGGGAGACGCCTTTACACGCAGGGGCGGATAAGAATCTAACCTTTTCCGCCTCCACCCCACCCGGCGAGGACCGAATAAACATGCATCCGTTTTTAAACCGTGCATGAGACGAATCGTGATTCCCGTTTTCCATGATAGCTGCTAATTTATTGATAACCGTGTGTTTAAAGTACAGTAGTGGAACGTTCTTTGGATTTCAAGAACATAAGTAAAAAAAAAAAATGTTGTGGGTGAGAGACTGTGACAGGGAAGGTGATGAAGAATGTCCATTATTTGTGTGTATGTGTGAGTGTGTCCACTCCTCCCCGAGTCATGTTCACGCCTGTTATCCTCTCTTGTCTGATCTCAGCCCCTTGACATTTTACACACCTGCCCGGCTTCAGGTATATGCATGGTGGACCGGCGTGTGTGTGTGTGTGTGTGTGTGTGTGTGTGCGTGTCATTGTGTTGGTATGTTGGAACACTGTGGTCAGGCGAGACCTGCCTCCGCGCTGGATCACAGAGAAATGTGTCCCTAACGAGAGACAAGAACTGCAGCTCTCTCTCTCCACTCGTTCCTTACTCATTCCTGAGACAGATTCTCTCTCCTCTCCTCTCCCTTTCTTCTCCTCTCCTCTCCTCCGTCTGGTTCTCATACAACATTTCATTCCGTTATCTTGTATTTTTGCAAATAAAGGAATTTCATGCCAATCAGAATTCATTGTATGCATTCTATTACTTAATTTTAATAAATTACATAAATAACACTAATTATTTTATTATTTTATTACTATTTTATCATATTTTCAAAAATGGGCACTGATAAAGTTAATTGACTTTGGTGTGAAAATGTCAACACATGCAGTAATAATTACATTTAGAATTACAGTCATATATATATAACCAGCCTGTGAACCATAAAGAGTCGGTGGGTCTGCGTGAAGCTGGCAGAAGCCGAATCCGCTCGCCTGTCCCTTCAGCTGCTCGCTCCTGCAGCTTTCTTCTCCCGTTTCAGCCCTGCGTGCGAAGGAAGGTAGACAGACTCCTTATTTTTATTTCTGTGTACGTGTGTTTGCACCTGTGTGTCTGAGAGCGAGCGGCATAACCACCACTTTTTATCTCATCTGTGTGTGTATAAGAGACACAGACAGACATTGTGGTTTTTTTTTTTTTTTTTATCCTGTGAGTGTGTGTGTGTGTGTGTGTGTGTGGATGTGGCTCCGAACGTGACTCCAAAGGGACTTCCGCCTGCCTGAATGGGAGCTCTCCGAGCCCATCACCGGGCTGTGCGTCGTGGGGGAGACAGCCATGAGACAGACACTGGTGAGGAGCACTTCAGAGCTGGTTAAGAGCCGACTGACGAGCTAAAGAGGTTAAACGGCCCTGCCTGGCAAAGACAATTTTATTGATAAACGTTTGAAGCCTTTTTCACCCCCCCCCCCCTCGCCGTGTCTGCCAGTCTAACGCGGCGTCGGGCCTCCTCTGTCTTCATCTTCCCTGCCACCTTCCGCAGACTTCAAACGAGCCGAGAGCCGGCACTCACCGGCGTGCTCGGAGAGGGAGGGAGGCAGGAGGAACCCACCCGCTCATCCCTGGCTCCTGTTGCTTGGTGACTGCTTAATGAGTGATGACTGCAGTGAAAATAAAGAGCATTAGCTTGCAGAAATGTTGCTGCTGAGCCTTTTCATTTAAATATGGGTGTGAAATGTGACGTATTATCATTACCATTGGCCCGTGTTTGGGTCACAATTGTTATTTGACCATTTTTCCCATGATATGACAAATGCATTTGACAAAACAGGATGATACCTGACTTGACTGACTTTTTTTTTTTTTTTACAATTATTTGTAAGTTTTAATAAAAATGCAATGTCTACTGACAATGATAGTAGCAAGAGAGGATAACTTTTGGTACCAAATCTCAAGGTTTCATAAAAACAGATCAAGGATTATTTCACTTCTCTGAGACTCAAAACTCATCTGAGTATTGGCTAACCTTTAAAAAAAAAATCATTAATCTGTCATATTTATTCATTAATTAATATTTTATCATTAATGTAATGTGAATAATCCAAACAAACCTCCTGTCTGTAGCATTATAGTAAAGTAAAAAAAAATCCTCATAAGCCTAAATTAGACAGCTTACTTTAAAAGAGCAAATGAATATATTTTTAACTACTATAATGAGAAAGAAAACAGCTACACTCTACTTCTTGCGGTGTGGACAAAGAAGACAGCTCCTAGTCCACTACAATTTCGTGGTCGCATGAGATAAAGACTGAGGTGTATGGACAGAGGAATGTTCAGTTTCATTTAGTGAAGAATGGAAAAGCATTCATCCCCAAGAACACCATCTCCATGATCAAACACGGGGGATTCCCAACAGACACAAAGGCAGCGTGGTCAAGAAATGGAATTGGTACCGGTGAGTGAGTACGGGTCCTTTTTTGAATATGGTGGGAAAAAAAATAATAATTCAAATAATTTGACTAGGATGTCCAGGTAATGTTGTCAAGCTATGTGTAAATGGAACTAAGCATCCTGTATGCGCTCCAAAATTCCCTCATCCATAACCACATGCGATGATGTGTGTTTCATGTGTTAAATAAGCCAAGTGTGCATTGTAACATGTTTAAAATGTAAAAAACGTGATCAGATTCACTGCTTGACATGCATTTGCTGGCACTTAAATGAGCTATAGTTTTGGTCTGTGAAAAAATAGGTGAAAAAGCACAATACTAACAAGCAGATTGACATCTATTGTAGCAGAGTCAATAAATCTGTTTCCCATCTGTGCATAAATACTGATTGAATCTCAAGACAGTTAGTCTTTAAAAAATTTGCATAGGTCTTTAAAAAAAACTCTGAACACTTCTGGCTTAATTGTATCTTTGTGTTTTGTTCTCTTTAGGTTCATATTGTCCATTCTAAGTGTGGTTAGTATGACTCTTCTCTCCTCTTCTCTTCTCTCCCCTCCCCTGCACCCTTGTTATCCTTCGTCCTGCCAGTGGCCTGAAGTTACTTATCTTTCGGGCAGCTGGTGGGGGAGCCCTGGGGGTCCTCAGAGGCAAACAGGAAGTCAAGGGTTGATAACTCCCCCGGGGTTTTTTTTCCCCCCCGTTCCTACCACTGCTTAACTCACAGGTCTACTTACTGTCTGCTTGACCTCCCATCATACCCCCCAGTCCGAACTGGTGTGTTTGTGATGGGAGGCCAAGCGGACAGCAGTTCAACATGTGCCACAGGCGTGAGGCAAGGGATCTAGTGTAGTTCGTAGTTCAATTTGAAAATGGAGCAAATGTAACTTGGACTCCATTTCCATTCACCAGTGGAATTGTTTCTGGGTCAGAAATGTGCCAAAAAGCGCAACAAACGTTTAATGTTGATGTAGGGAAGCAATGGATGAAATGGTGGAGCTTTTTTATGATTCAAGATGCATTTGGGGGGGAGTCCAGGTTCATGATTTATCATGTGTCAAAGGAGACCCCCTCTTTTTCAGTCCAAGATGTGGCCTCCGCCCCACGAATAAGGACTGTCACCAGGTGCCCAATAGGCCAACAAGTGACCTGAAGTGCCAAGATGGGAGAGTCTTGTGAAGGGCTTGATGACAACAGTATTTCTGAAAGATCTTGCCCCCAACCCCAAACCTAACCCTATTATCTACGTCTTTCACAAGTGCGAAAGTGCATGAAGGATTTCATTTTGCATGGCATATATAACTATGTGATAGTGAAGATTTCTAGATGTTTTGTTTAATGAGTAGTAGTAGTTCTATTAATGTCTGTCGAATAGAGAAGTCACTGCTACTCAGATCAACTGTAACCTGTTTATTTAAATTACATCAATGCTAAAATACTGAGTGTGACAGGTTACTTACTTACTTAGCCAGTGTTCATTTTCACAGTGTATTTTGTGTCTTTCTGTTAATAAATTTGAAACTGTGCCATGTCTCTGTATGTCTAGGGAACATCAGATGAATTCAGATATATTAACAGTCAGATTATCTCTAATGTTCACTCTTCACCGCTGAGTTCGCTTCTGTTTTGGGGTCGAAAGGCGGGCTCTTTACATATTTATAGATTTTATTTTTCCAACAGGTTTTTGCACGACTATGTCAACCTTTAGCCGCCAGCCTCTCACGCCAAGACTGCACAAATGTTTCAATCTGTACAAACAATTAGTACAAAATGTGAATTACTCAACTTCCCACCTTTGCCCAAAGGAATGCTGTGGGTCTTTGGCCAAAATGTATTTTTACAATTTTTACCTCCGGTTCTGATGTAGAACACTATTGCACATAGTATTTCATTTTCTATATATATATATATATATATATGGGGGGGGGTTCTGGGGTTCCATAAAAGACGTGCAGAATGTTTCACAAATGTCAGACGCTGGAATTCTATATGTGTATATGGTTAGTGAGGTGATGAGGGAGAAAAAAAACCTAGACGAAAAAAGGACCAGAAGGGACCTGCTGTCACATTTGCACATGTGATATGTTGGAAACAGCAGATCTAAATTGTCCAGAATGAGGAAGCAGGGTGTGTGAGAGATGTCAATCATCTATACAGGCTCCTCCCCTCCAACAAACGGGCTTGGATTGAGTGGTCAGTTCCTCCTCAGTGTTTTCTCATTGTTTATCGCAGTATTTTTTTTTTTTATCAAGGACATATTGTCATATTGATATCACATTAAACACTCTATTAAACACCATTAAACACTCCCAATGCGCTAATGATTGTAAGTCGCTCTGGATAAGGGCGTCTGATAAATACCGTAATTGTAAATGCGCAAATGGATTGTTAATGACTCAGAACTCCTCTGCATTGCTGTCGGCCTATAACTGTTCACAACAAGAATCAAACAGGAATCCAGATGCCACTGAAATCAAACGGTTTAATGGCGCTTCTTCCCTGTCCTCAGCGGAACTTTACACCAACATGCATGCAGCCAATTAAAACCCCCAAATCAAGTGTTCAACTCTCAGCCAAGTTCCAACGTAGAAAAAGCTCCGGCCGTCCTTCGCCGCGGCCAGTTTACTTCAATGCTTTATACATGCTCTCCAAAGCACTGGGCGGAGAAAAACACGCTCTTTTTTTCCAGTTTATTTTACACAGCTTCAGTATTGATCAGGTTTGAGGCTGCGGCGCGCTGGCCTGAAATCGCCGGTTGATGTGCTAAAAGCCCGTGGCCTGTTAAGGGCAGAACAGGGCAGCGCGGCATGGAAGTTCGCTGCTCTAAAACATGTTCCCCGGCACTGCCTGTGGCCATGGCGGGGTTATTTTTGTGGCAGCTGAAACACACAGGGTTACTCAGTGCTGACACACACACACACACACACACACACACACACACACAAAGAACCTACATCCGGTATTCTGTACATGAGCACATTAATTCACTCACGGGCACACATATGCACAGATGTCCACTAGTGAATGCACAACCCCCCACTTCTCGCGCACTGTAAAAAACACACACACAGTCTCTCTCTCGCACACAACACAACACACACAGGCACACGGACACGCCCCAGTCGCCAGTGCCTGCCAGATTTCACACAACAAAAGCGTTAAAAATACATGCACTTGTTTGCTCATCCCTAATTCATGGCCGCCCCTCTGTATTTATGGGGAACACAGCGTTCCCGAGTGCCAGGCCCTGACCCCAGGGGGTGAGATGGAGTTCCAGAAAGTTCCCTCTCCTGACCTCGGCCCCGGTAAACGAGCCCAAAGCTCCGGCCGGCGCTGCTTATGAGCATGTTGTTGTACGGGAGGAGTATAAATCAGGGCCAGACGCCGGTGGACGGCGCTGCTATTCTCTGCAGGGCAAATAATACAGAGTCCAACCCGACGCCTGCATCACAAATTCTCTGTTTGTGTGTTTTCCTTTAGATTAATGTACTCTCACACTGGCCCAGAACAGGGGAGAGCATACATATCAGTCCAAGTTTTGCGCTTTTCGCCAGAGCTCGGCGTTGCTATACGCCGAGATTCCATATGCGCACACACACACTGGAGTTCGGGCACGTGTTTAATTCGGACATAAAGTGCGATCATGTCCTCACACACATACACACACACACTTCAGACACTTAACTGCTTAGGAGGTAAGCGTCCGTGTGTGTGAGGCAAAAATATGAGGCCGTTTAGAGAGAGTGTGTATTGATTAGATTATCACCCTGACATGTAATACCACAGATATTACTTACCATGGTCTGTGTGTGTGTGTGTGTGTGTGTGTGTGTGTGTGATTTTATTGATTAGGTAATCACTCTGTCACATAACAGCAGTATCCTTTACACCCCTGCTGTGCAACATGGCAGTTGTTAGACGGGGTGGGGGGGGTTCGGTGAGGACGCGCTTGCATGTCTGAGTGTGTGTCTGTTTCTGAGAATGTGTGTGTTTTGCAGTCAGTGCCATCATCGAGCGTTTATTTATGGGTTCCTCCTGAACACTCACACACGGTTTCCTCTCCCGGGGCACCTTCAGGCTGCGTGAGCATTTTACGTGCAGGGATAAGACGTGGGATCTCGCCCCAAATCTTTTACAACTTCATTTACGGTTCAGTCACACGACTTCCTTGCACCTTTAGAAACAGGCGTGGCCTCGTGCACCTCAAACACCAAACCACTTTTTCCGACATCGAGGGAATTAGAGCTTCTCCAGCCATGTTGCGTTGACCCCCGACATTCCGAAGTTCCCCCACTGGGTGTCTTTTGCCCCTTTTCCCTGTGGGGTGTTAGAGCAGCACCCCCTCTTCCTCTCTTGCCCTCTGTTCAACTACAGCCACCAGCTACGCAGTTTATAATGTGTTCATCAGTTATCTCAGAAAGAAAACCTTCATTTTCACCCTGTTGTAGTTTAAAATATAAAAAGGTTTATATCTGTCCTTCAGGGGTGTTACTGCTCTGAAGTTTCACCCTGTTGTACTAGTTTAAGTTCAAGGTAAAAGGTTTATATCTGTCCTTCAGGGGTGTTACTGCTCTGAAGTTTCACCGTGTTGTACTAGTTTAAGTTCAAGGTAAAAGGTTTATATCTGTCCCTCAGGGGTATTACTGCTCTGAAGTTTCACTGTGTTGTACTAGTTTAAGTTCAAGGTAAAAGGTTTATATCTGTCCTTCAGGGGTTTTATTGCTCTGAAATTTCACCCTGTTGTACTAGTTTAAGTTCAAGTTAAAAGGTTTATATCTGTCCCTCAGGGGTATTACTGCTCTGAAGTTTCACTGTGTTGTACTAGTTTAAGTTCAAGGTAAAAGGTTTATATCTGTCCTTCAGGGGTGTTACTGCTCTGAAATGAAACCCTGTTGTACTAGTTTAAGTTCAAGTTAAAAGGTTTATATCTGTCCCTCAGGGGGGTTACTGCTCTGAAATGAAACCCTGTTGTACTAGTTTAAGTTCAAGGTAAAAGGTTTATATCTGTCCTTCATGGGTTTTATTGCTCTGAAATTTCACCCTGTTGTACTAGTTTAAGTTCAAGTTAAAAGGTTTATATCTGTCCCTCAGGGGTATTACTGCTCTGAATTTTCACTGTGTTGTACTAGTTTAAGTTCAAGGTAAAAGGTTTATATCTGTCCTTCAGGGGTTTTATTGCTCTGAAATTTCACCCTGTTGTACTAGTTTAAGTTCAAGTTAAAAGGTTTATATCTGTCCCTCAGGGGTATTACTGCTCTGAATTTTCACTGTGTTGTATTAGTTTAAGTTCAAGGTAAAAGGTTTATATCTGTCCTTCAGGGGTTTTATTGCTCTGAAATTTCACCCTGTTGTACTAGTTTAAGTTCAAGTTAAAAGGTTTATATCTGTCCCTCAGGGGTATTACTGCTCTGAATTTTCACTGTGTTGTACTAGTTTAAGTTCAAGGTAAAAGGTTTATATCTGTCCTTCAGGGGTGTTACTGCTCTGAAATGAAACCCTGTTGTACTAGTTTAAGTTCAAGGTAAAAGGTTTATATCTGTCCTTCAGGGGTTTTATTGCTCTGAAATTTCACCCTGTTGTACTAGTTTAAGTTCAAGGTAAAAGGTTTATATCTGTCCTTCAGGGGTGTTACTGCTCTGAAATGAAACCCTGTTGTACTAGTTTAAGTTCAAGTTAAAAGGTTTATATCTGTCCCTCAGGGGTATTACTGCTCTGAATTTTCACTGTGTTGTACTAGTTTAAGTTCAAGGTAAAAGGTTTATATCTGTCCTTCAGGGGTGTTACTGCTCTGAAATGAAACCCTGTTGTACTAGTTTAAGTTCAAGGTAAAAGGTTTATATCTGTCCTTCAGGGGTTTTATTGCTCTGAAATTTCACCCTGTTGTACTAGTTTAAGTTCAAGGTTAAATGTTTAGATTTGTCTTTCAGGGGTGTTAATGCTCTGAATTTTCTCCCTGTTGTACTAGTTTAAGTTCAAGGTAAAAGGTTTATATCTGTCCTTCAGGGGTGTTACTGCTCTGAAATGAAACCCTGTTGTACTAGTTTAAGTTCAAGGTAAAAGGTTTATATCTGTCCTTCAGGGGTTTTATTGCTCTGAAATTTCACCCTGTTGTACTAGTTTAAGTTCAAGGTTAAATGTTTAGATTTGTCTTTCAGGGGTGTTACGGCTCAGAATTTTCACCCTGTTGTACTAGTTTAAGTTCAATGTAAAAAAAATGTATTTGTCCTTCAGGGGTTTTACTGCTCTGAAATTTCACCCTGTTGTACTAATTTAAGTTCAATGTAAAATGTTTATATTTTTCTTTCAGGGGTGTTACGGCTCAGAAATTTCACCGTGTTGTACTCATTTAAGTTCAAGGTGAAAGGTTTATGTCTGTCCCACAGGGGTGTTATGGCTCAGAAATTTCACCGTGTTGTACTCATTTAAGTTCAAGGTAAAAGGTTTATGTCTGTGACGCAGGGGTGTTACTGCTCTGAATTTTCACCCTGTTGTACTAGTTTAAGTTCAAGGTGAAAGGTTTATGTCTGTCCCACAGGGGTGTTATGGCTCAGAAATTTCACCGTGTTGTACTCATTTAAGTTCAAGGTAAAAGGTTTATGTCTGTCATGCAGGGGTGTTACTGCTATGAATTTTCACCCTGTTGTAGTAGTTTAAGTTCAAGGTGAAAGGTTTATATCTGTCCTTCAGGGGGTTTACTGCTCTGAATTTTCACCCTGTTGTACTAGTTTAAGTTTAAGGTGAAAGGTTTATATCATTCCTTAAGGGGTGTTACTGCTCTGAATTTCCACCCTGTTGTACTAGTTTAAGTTCAAGGTGAAAGGTTTATATCTGTCCTTCAGGGGTGTTACTGCTTTGAATTTTTTTGTAGCTTGAGCAAATAACGACAAATTCGTCTGACATTTAAAGTGACTTTTCGTTGTATTTTTATCTTGGGAATGAAATTGAACCCTTGGTTTAAACTTCTCTAGGTCAAGCAAGATGCAAAATAAAGACGGTTTATTCTGTCACGAATGAAATTGTTAATTTGGTAATTGTTGGGTTTTTTTTCCAGCCGACTGGTACAACTTTTCTGTGCGCTCCTCTCGCACCCGGATGCAAATGGCGCTTTGATCGCCTCTTAATTTCATCTGAAGGCTGTTTTGTTTGCTCTTAATTCATAATCCTCCGGCTCTGAGCCTCTCCGTGTCGCGCTTTTTGTTTGCCGGCGGCTCCGGGAGAATCCGTCCGCACTTCATTAACCCCGAGCCGAGGACAATCCGCGCTAAAAGCCTTTTTTTCACATGCAAAAAGAAATCTCGGCGTCTCGGCCTTTCTGGCGAGAATCGCCCCTTTTCATCCATACTGATCCCGGACGCAGTGTAGGCCGCACCGTCTATATTAATGGCCGATCTTCGGGGTCTCTGCGCCCCGACTTTTTGTTTTTTGTGGTGGGGGGGTATGGAAGTATCCTGGGTACTGTAGGAATGGCAGTAACGCTGTTTTAATGGTTACTCGGCTGTGTGTGTGTGTGTGTGTGTGTGCGCGCGCGCGCGCGCGCGTAATAACAGGTGCAACGCGCGAGCTGCGGCGGGGGAGCGCGCGACCGCACCGCTTATCGACTTTCAATTAAAAGCCATTAAAGTCTTTTGTCTAACCTTTAATATCCCCCGCTTTAAAGTCGGCAGCGCTGACCAGCTGTCCTCACCCAGGTCCGGCCCACCCGACGGCGTCGCCCGGTCACCAGCTGTTGGCGCCTTTTGGCAGAGGAGCAGGGCGGCGACACTTCCAAACGGGATCATTTAGGGCGGCGACAATGACACACTTAGCCGCCCTATTAATATTTCATCCGGCCATTGTTTATGAAAAACGAATAAAATGACAGGACAAATAGAGGGGAGGCGTTGACCTACGTCATTAACTATTTTAACTCATTACTATTATTATTATTATTAGTTAAAAAGTATATTTTTAATTGCTGCGAATTATTTAAACGGGTGTGAGAGAAGGCGACGGCCGAATGAAAGATTTATCCCCGATAAATAAAGTATAGAAATCGGTTAATAAAACGTATTGCCGTGATTACATTTCTGTTATCGACAGAGCGTTAAGCTTTTTTTTTTCATCCCGGCTGACGGGTAAGCTGCACCCCAAAAAAAAGCTCCTCCGAAAGGTTATTAATCTCAAACTTAATAACTTTCTTTCTTTTTTTTTTAAGGGTTCGAAAGGCAAACGAAATCCGCCGTGCTAACCAAACACTGCGGGGTTCGAGCGAAGTGTCAGACAGGCGTGTTTTAAAACGATTCACAGCGACTAATAGAATTTCCCAGCAAGGTTCATTTCATTTCCACAACCCGAGCATCGAAATTACATTAACGTTAACACTTATTTCACGGAAAACGAGCCGTTTCTAACTATTTGGACAACTCGTCCAATTATTGATCTCTTAATCGACTGATTATTAGTGACTATCGATTACTGGCGTTTGAGCGACCCTGTTCCTACTGGCACGAATTACTGCGTCAAGTCTGCTGACGTCACTCGCAGATCATTTGGCAAAGAATCCATAATAATCGCAGCATGTAGTTTCGCGATATGATAAGATGCGCGGGGCCTAAAGGCGACAGCAAGGTCACCCGCCAGAATGGAACACACGCGTGGACACCTGAGTCGGCTTCGGTTCTTATGTAATGAAAGTTCTTTATTTGCACATTTAGAAAAGTATCTTGTCTTCACTCGATCTCCCGTTTGCAGGTTTTTTCTTTTAATTATTATTATTATTATTATTTTAATAACATAAAAAATCTGGCACAGGGAAAAACGGGGAAATACGAGAATCACTTCACAAAATGACCATTTCCAACAGACAGCTTCACCAAAAAGAGTTAAGATGATGGTTCCAGGGGTCCAAAAAAAAAAAAAAACAGAATAAAAGTGCACAATGCCTATTCCAGCAGCACCAATGACAAACGGGCAACACACTCACCATCGTCACCATCATCATCATCATCATCATCATCATCATTTTCATCAGACCCGTTGTTGTATTATAAAGGGGGTAAAATGCTCCATTCTGAAATATTATTTGTGCCTTTTAAACACTCATCACCTACGCAAATTTTAAAGTGGCCCATCAGCAGACGAGGTCCTCCGGTTTGGGGGGGTCTAGAAGCCAGGAGAACTTTCTAGAAAAACGCATCTCGGTTTGAGAAATAAAATAAATAAAAAAACGCGTCTGTCACGGAAGCTCAATTCAGCCCGAACTGTCTGCTTATCGAATTGGAGTCAATCTGATGCAAGTTCAGTCCCGTCGTCACCCAGAAATCCGCATCGCGCCCGCCACAGACGCTCGGATGGAAGAGGGGGTCGTGATAGAAACGCACACGAGGTGAGGAGAAAATATATTAAACCAAGATCTCGTCTTTAAATATAACACAAAATATTCTTATTTACAAATAGTTTTTTTTTAATCTGTACATATTCAAAAACTGTTTTTTTTTTGTTGTTTTGAGTTTTTTTTCCAAAAAGCCCCGTATGTAGGCAACCGTTCTTGTCTCGGGATATGAATGAGAAATTCAATGTAATGAACTGATAGAGGTCTTAAATTAATAATAATAACAATAATAATAATAATAATAATAATACAGTTAAATGGCCCAATACGACCTGTGCTCAGTTGACAGAGTTATTGCGCGTTCTTATCATTTTCACGTCGCCTCTTCATTTCAACGCTGATAAACCGCAGCGTAAATAAATATATGGGTGCATATTAAAATAAATATATGGACAGAATAAATAAATTGGTAAGAGTGCGCTTTAGCGGGATTTAAGTCCTGAAATTCCTCGTCCCGGTTCTGTCCGTCCACACTTGGAGAACCTGATTTGTTCTTGAGTCCCAAGCTGCCGGGTTTGGGGGGTCGCGGCTCATCGAGGCTGCGTGGTCCGCGGCAGCACCCCGGACAGCGGCGGGAGGGGCGGGGGGGGTTCGCTGCCCCCCTGCAGGCCGTGAAGGAGGATCCGGGGCACCAGCGGCCGCTGCAGGGCCGGCGGCGGGGCCGAGGGGCCCCGGTACAGGTACAGCGCCGCCCCGGGGTCCAGGTTGGACACCAGGCTCTGGGGGTAAAAGTAGGGCGACGGGAACATCCGCTGCAGGGCGGAATAGTTTCCGGCTTCCGCCAGGAGTTCGAGTCCGACGGCCGTCTGTCGTTTCCATTTCGTCCTTAGAAAAGCACCACAAAATATTACAGTCAATCGAAAACGTAAAACGGACCTAATGCGTTTTACAGTTAATCAGGGTGCTATTACTGTTTCCCTCCTGATGCCACAACCCAGCACGAGGAAGCTAATCATTTAATAACGTGCCTATGAATTAATATCTTTCCTTCCGGCTGATTATCCATGTTTGTGTAACGTGGACACGTGAAAAACCCACTCGCTGATAAATGATTCACTTTTTCATTTGAACGATTCTCTAAAGCAACAGCAAGCTGCCTCAATTATTCATAAAACGTACATGCGAGGGAAATGCATTATTAATGCTAAAGTGTGTTGTGTTATCACATCCATGCGGTGGCTGCCGCTGAGCTGCGCAACTTTTAGCTGGTATAAATTCACCCGGGCCGTAATATACTGTTATACGCTGTTAAAAACGCCGAATTAAGTTGCTTGCTGGTTTATGTGTTGATGTATGTTCAAAAATATAAGTATAATGTGGCGAAATGCACATGCGCGTGAACAAATGTCGCTTATTTATTACGGTTTATGAGTTCATGTTCTTTAACTGTTGATTCCAGGACAGATTCGGACACCGAATAAATAAATAAATAAATAAATAAATAACTATGTGTGTGTGTGTGTGTGTATCATATATATGCGTATATGTTAATAATATAAAGTGATCTGTGGTCCTGGTGTGTGTGTTTGTGTACACACACACACACACACACACACCATTTATATACCATACCATGGTATACCATGCCATACCATTTATATATACATATACATATTTACATATAAAGTATGAAAATAATATAAACCGACCTGCGGTTCTGGTACCACGTCTTGACCTGCGTGTCGGTGAGGTTGAGCGACGCCGCCAGCTCCATGCGGTCCTGCACGCTCAGGTACTTCTGGCGCTCGAAGCTGCGCTCCAGCTGGGCGAGCTGG
Source organism: Denticeps clupeoides (assembly GCF_900700375.1). Taxonomy (NCBI): domain Eukaryota; kingdom Metazoa; phylum Chordata; class Actinopteri; order Clupeiformes; family Denticipitidae; genus Denticeps; species Denticeps clupeoides. Next base: position 21,144,898 of record NC_041709.1, on the reverse strand, counting down.
TGGTCGGTGAAGGCGGTGCGGGCTTTCCGGGGCTTCTTCAGCCGCACCTGCGGGCTGTCCCGGCTGCTGGAGATCTCCCGGTCCCCCTCTTCCTTCACTGTCGGGAGAGGGAGAGAGAGGGTTCAGCCCGGTGCCCGGCTTCGTCCCCAAAACGACTATGGTTTTTGTAATATGAATGTGAAAGGACAGTAAATATTTTTTCTTAATTTCTTTCTTTTTTTTTGTGATGAGTTATTGTTGTATTTACTCTGCAATACGGAACGATCAGAATCGCACATTAAATATATTTTCTATTTGGAAAAATTACATAACAAAAAAAAAAGTGAAATTTGGGTGAAACGAATGTTTATTCGGAATATTTTTGAATAGCCCATCGATTTGCTAAAAATAAAATAAGTGTAACAATTTAGATTTGATAATTGTGATCTGTTTCGGTGGAACTTCATATTCTACTTTTCGCAGAAATGAGCTAGTTATATCGATTTCTTTCTTTCTTTCTTTCGTTCATTCATTCTTTCTTTCTGTCTTCTTTTGCTAATCCGTGCGGGTAAAAAACATATATTCTCTCTGAAATAGAGGAAGGGGAGGGGGGGCTCGAAGCCAGAGCTCTTGCCAGTTGAATAGTTGGGTCGCACAATAATCCGCCTAATTGAGCCACGAGGGGATGGGAAGCTTTTCGGCCGAGACGGGCGGAAGTTCGCGATGCGCGGATAAGAGGGAAATAAAGAGCGGCCGCTCCGATCAGAAGCATCATCTATCACAGTTTTATTAGTATTATAGATAGATAGATAGATAGATAGATAGATAGATAGATAGATAGATAGATAGATAGATGACCTTGTGAGGTGCAGAGAGAGGGAATGAAATACCGCGTGATCTCTCCAAATCTCTTCCAAACGTTGAATAAACGCGGGGAAATAAATGGCGCCAATAATCGACCCATTCATTAGCCTACTGGCCCTGCCTCGTTAAATTGCGGCGTGCGCGCGCCAGGTGTGTGTGTGTGTGTGTGTGTGTGTGTGTGTTACATGCTCATCTTTGATGGCATGTGACTGGAGGCGACCTCTCCTCTTTTCATCCCTCCTTATTTTGACGGCGAAGAGCGCAGCTTCGCTCTCATTTTCATCAATAAGCAAACGTTCGTTAATAAGAACTCGTTCATCAAAGTCATCACGATTAAAGGTGCTGGACCCGAGGGGAGGGGGGGGGGCAGTTTATAATATTTTTTTAATAGCATTTTCAGACGGTCCCCCTCAAAATTTCAACAGCACACCTCGATACCGTTGCCAGAACAAGCACTAAAACTAAACCAAACGAGCACCATAACCCCGTAATCTCGGCGTAATAGAGCCTTCGTGTCCGCGCGCGTGGCTATTTTCGCTTT